>NC_045957.1:103695076-104295076 GCF_010909765.2 Amblyraja radiata | reverse complement strand
TACATCTTGATTCCCCTACCCTGGGAAAAAGATTATGTTCATTCACCCTATATATATCCCTCATGATTCTATACATCTCTATGATCACCCCTCAGTCTCCTGCGCTCCATGAAATAAAGTCCTAGCCTGCACAATCTCTCCATATTTTTTTTGCCAGGCTGGATGTCTCAGGAATTGAAAAAGACATTCGGTGCATGTTAATTATGCTTTCTGTTCTCCCCATAACATAAACATCATTGTCATCAGTGGGAAGAGGAACAGGGTAAGAAAAGGTTTAATGATCTCAGTAGAGTTATCAAGTTATGAAATCTACTCTCCTCGTAATTGCACTGTCAGCAGCTCTACTACTCATAAAAAATCATTGCAGTGCACTTAACCACAATCTTCTATCACATACTCTCCCTCAACCCATACTGCACTACATCTCATATATAACAAACAAAACCATCACTACTCCACTCTCAAAGCAGCTCATGACTTCTCGCAATACAATATGTGAATATTGCACAGAACAGAGACGAGGACGGAGACGAACAGAGACGGGGTCTGAAGAAGGGCCTCGACTGAAAACCTCGCTTAGCCATGTTTTCCAGAGATGCTGCCTGACCTGCTGAGTTGCTCCAGCACTTTGTGTCTTTTTAATTCTCTGAATGGCAGGTTAAAATGTTGAGTTTCTGGGGAACTATGTACCTGCACTCATAGATCCCTCTGCTCCACAACACACCCCAGAGCCCTGCCATTCACTGTGTAGGTCCTGCTCGTGTGTAAGACTATCCAAAATCCAACACCTCAAATTGTATTCAATTCTGTCAACCATTCCTCAGCCCACCCACCCAACCAATCAAGATCCTGGTGCAATTTTTGTCAACCATCTTCACTATCTCCAATTGCACCCACTTTTGTGTCATCTGCAAACTTGCTAAACATGCCTTGTATGTTCTCGTCCAAATCATTCTGTTAGATGACAAACAATAATGGTGGATGTCAAAGTCATTAAGGCATGCTCTTACTTTCCTTTGGCATTGGGATGATATTGGTCTTATTAAAGTAGCGATGTTACAATACCTACATTTCATAGCTTGATTAAAATAAAAAGCGACTTCAAACGCCCTCAACACTACTACGTGACGGATTGCAAGAACGGGATAAAACAAAGGCTAAGTCGTTTATTTTACATATAATCTTGCTTCTTGAGGTGGTTTTAATCTAAGTTTACGTTGCGAAAATGTGATTGGACCCCATACGATTCGGCAGTGTCTTTCCTGCCGATATGAGCTTCAAATTGACCGCAAATGCAACGTTCCAATCCAGAAACACCCACTCGCAAGATGATTTAAATCCTCATTTTTATTGGACAATCATGTCATAAGAACATCTAAATCGTCTATATTTTGTGTAATTGCATAATCAATATTTTTATACTAAATATACACAACAGCTTTAGCCACATTTATTGTGCAAAAAATAATAATTTTGATTATATTGAAAGTAGATGTTTCTAGATTAATTTATGGGAATTAAACATTAAATTCCTTCCATCTGGCATATGTTCATGACAGTGAGATTTGAAAAGCATGTTGTGAATTCTTGCATGAATGGGATTAGTTTGTTATTTGGATACTTAGGCTATTTAAAACAATTATCCTTTTCTTAGGAAATTGAATCTACAGGACATTCTTAATGGGAAAGTAGTGGGCAGAAAGCATGTCATGCGTGGTTTGAAAGGCAAAAACTTGTAGTTTACAATGCCAAAATTGAAAAGTTGAGGAAAAACAAGGTGTACATTGCTTATTGGTTACAATCTGAGGATTATGATGATGCTATTGATTATGATATTCCAATGTACCAGGTAGCAACTGATCTTCTCCATAAATACCTGGTCTATTGCTAGAAATTGTAATTTATTTACCTATCTGTTACGGACTTACAGCATATAATACAATAATATTAAATTTCTGATCTTGAGAATATCACATTTTTGAATTTTCAAGGCAGTCTGGATGTTTATTACTATTTCCGTCACAACAGTCAATTTTGTAATTAGCTACAATTAGGTAACTAACTAATTATAGTCTTTAGATCAACGGTGGATGCGATCTCGCTGGCCCTCCACTCCGCTCTGGACCACTTGGACAACAAAAACTCATATGTCAGGCTGTTATTCATCGATTACAGCTCGGCATTTAACACAATCATCCCCTCCAAGCTGGTTACCAAACTCGCAGAACTGGGTCTCTGCGCATCCCTCTGCAATTGGATCCTCGACTTCCTCATTCACAGACCACAGTCTGTTCGTATTGGTGGAAATGTGTCAGCCTCGATAACAATCAGCGCGGGAGCACCTCAAGGCTGCGTGCTCAGCCCCCTGCTGTACTCACTCTATACTCATGACTACGTAGCCAGTCACAGTGCAAACTCCATCATCAGGTTCACTGACGACACCACTGTTGTGGAGCGTATCACTGATGGGGATGAGTCAGAATATAGAAGAGAGATCGAGCAACTGTCCATATGGTGCCAGCGCAATAACCTGGTCCTCAACACCAGCAAAACCAAGGAACTGATTGTGGACTTTGGAAGGAGTTGAGGGGGACCCACAGTCCCGTTTATATCAACAGGTCGATGGTTAAAAGGGTCAAGAGCTTCAAATTCCTGGGCGTGCACATCTCTGAAGATCTTTCCTGGTCCGAGAACACTAATGCAATTATCAAGAAAGCTCATCAGCGCCTCTACTTCCTGAGAAGATTACGGAGGGTCGGTTTGTCAAGGAAGACTCTCTCTAACTTCTACCGGTGCACAGTAGAGAGCATGCTGACCGGTTGCTTCGTGGCTTGGTTCGGCAATTTGAGCGCCCTGGAGAGGAAAAGACTACAAAAAGTAGTAAACACTGCCCAGTCCATCATCGGCTCTGACCTTCCTTCCATCGAGGGGATTTATCACAGTCGCTGCCTCAAAAAGGCTGGCAGTATCATCAAAGACCCATACCATCCTGGCCACACACTCATCTCCCTGCTACCTTCAGGTAAAAGGTACAGGAGCCTGAAGACTGCAACAACCAGGTTCAGGAATAGCTACTTCCCCACAGCCATCAGGCTATTAAACCTGGCTTGGACAAAACTCTGATTATTAATAACCCATTTTCTGTTATTTGCACTTTATCAGTTTATTTATTCATGTGTGTATATATTTATATTATGGTATATGGACACACTTATCTGTTTTGTAGTAAATGCCTACTATGTTCTGTGTGCTTAAGCAAAGCAAGAATGTCATTGTCCTATACAGGGACACATGACAATAAACTCACTTGAACACTTGAACACTTTAATTTCAGGCCATCCAAGTAAGATGTTTTATATTTGTTTCAGAATGCGCCAATCTATAATAACTGAAAATTTCATTCAGTTCTCTTAATTTTTAAGAAAGTTATGGGCTTTTGACTGTCCTTGATCACAGCTTTTGTGATAAGTTAATGGAAAAGCAATAAGGAACAAGATGCTAATTTCCGGGTATGAAAATGGCCATAACGTTTTTAATATTGAAAATATGAAAGTGAATTAGGTGTCAAATTAAACTTATTTTTATGCATTATCTGATGGGATAAATTGCAGACTTGATTTTTTAAATCTCAAAATTTTGTAACATTGCCTCTTAAAGCAGGTGGGAACCACAGATTAGCATAGGGAGAGGATTGATGTTGTCCGTAAATATTCCTGTAGCTGGTGCATCTAGAGTTTGAGGACACAGCCAAGGACGCCTTCTGGCCATTTGCTTTCTGCTGTCTGTGTGCTTATTCTGGGATTTTAGCTTGGTCTGGAATTGTCTTGGTATTCTTGATGGCTTTGCAAAGGTCGTGTATAGATTAGCATATGTATGTCGTATATACATTCACAACGGCATTCATCAGAAGGACATGGAGGATGGCAACATCAGGGAAGGGTGCACTGATATTCTGGGGCATGTTGAAATCGAGAAGGAGGTGGTGATCAGTTTCTTGAAGACCATTAAGAGAGATAAGGACTGATAGGATCTAATCCAGGTTATAGTGAAAGGAAAGAGAGCTGGTGACTTGACAAAGATCTTTGAATCCTCTTCAGCCATAGGGGACTGGAGAATAGCCAATATTGTTTATCTGTTTAAGAAGAACAGCCGAGGCAAAGCAGGAAATTATAAGCCAGTGAGCCTCAAGCCAGTGGTAGGGGAATTAAAGGAGAAGCTTCTTAGGAATAAGATCAGCTTGCAGTTGGATTACTTCTGGTGTCAGGTGAAGGTAAGAATACGAATAAGACGATAGGGCAATGAATATGTGGCTGAGAATTTATTGCAAGGCAACCAGAACAAGAGGGACAGGTTGCACCTGAACTGGAGGAGGACCAATGTCCTGGGAGGGAGATTTAATAAAATTACCGAATAATTAGCATGCCAATCAAGATGCCCCATCTACACTAGTCTCACTGCCTGCTTTTGGCCCATATCCTTCTCAACCTTTCCTATCTATGTACCTGTCTAAATGTCTTTTAAATGTTGCGTGAAAAGTTTCTCCTCAGGTTCCTATTAAATCTTTCCCCTCTCACCCTAAACCTATGTCTTCTGGTTCTTGATTCCCTACTCTGGGCAAAATATTCTGTTAATTTACCTTATCTATTCCCCATGTGATCTTATACACCCCATTCTCCTGCACTCCAAGGAATAAAGTCATACCCTGCTCAACCTCTCCCTATAGCTCAGGCCCTCGAGTCCTGATAACATCCTTGTAAATCTTCACTGCACCCTTTCCACCTTAACAACATCTTTCCTACATCAGTGTGACCAAAACTGAATACTATACTCAGAATGGCATCACCAATGTCTTGTAAACATGTAACATAACATGCGGCATAGTGGCGCAGCGGTAGAGTTGCTGCCTTACAGCACGAGGGACCTGGGTTCGATCCTGACTATGGATGCTGTCCTTACGGAGGTTGTACATTCTCCGTGTGACCGCATGGGTTTTTTTCCATGTGCTGCGATTTCCTTCCACATTCGAAAGTCATACAGGTCTGTAGGTTAATTGGCTTAGCTAAAATGGTTAAATTGTCCCTAGTGTATAGAATAGTGTTAGTGTGTGGGGTGATCAGCCGGCCGGTGCAGACTCAGTGGGCCGGCTGTATCCCTAAATAAAGTAAAGGCAAAGTCTATCCCAACTTCTATACTAAATACTTTGATTAATGAGGCCAAAGCATTTTTGATCACCTTTTTTTTATCCATCTGTGATGCCACTTTCAAGAAACTATGTACCTGAACACCTAGATCCCTCTGCTCTACAATAAGTTGGTTCCAGGAGAGTTCACTGATGTCCATTCCCAGGGGAAGTTGCTCCAGGTTTCTTCACTGAAGCCCATTCTCAGGACAGGTTGTTTCTACATCTGCCTCAATGCTCCATAAAAAAGCATTGCATGGGGAATGATGTTGTTCATGACCAGAAGTGCCCATCAATTTCCGGAATGATACAAACTTGTCATCAACGACACAAACAGCAGAACCCAATCTAATTTTGAAGTAGCGGTGTTCATTTAGCATACCAATTGCCTTGACATTCTTAATGCTAACAAAATGAAAATGTCTTCAAAGTTATAGCTTTAAAGCAATGAAATTAATAAATGTCATCTGGAAAAGGTAATCAAAACTCAAGAGACTCACTGACCTTTCTGTTAATTTAAGAAATAATAGACAAGATTGGAATGAAGTATTTGGTCAGGATAAATGGCACATACAATTAATTGAAGGAAACAGAATTGATTTATGAATTGGTTCTTGTGCAGATACAAAGCTTCAAAAACTCTGCTGGTCCAGTCACAGAATGTTCATGTATTAATTTCCTCTGGGATATTTTGAATGCACATGCCATTGACAAACTTGCAAGAAACACCACTGTGTAAATTATTTACATCTCTTCCTCTCGTAAACTACATACAATATCCTTGCCGTGCAACCAGATGAATGGTATTAATGAAATTAATACTGGTATACTGTAAATACTGTTAAAGGCAAGAAAGAAGGGCAGTACAGGGCCATTTGGGTTAGATTCTTTGCACAAAGGCGTAACAATTCAACCAAGCATCATGTGTCAGAACAAAAACCTTGCCCTCAACGTCAATAAAACCAACTGATCATTGATTTTAAAAGAGGAAGGCCAAGGATCCACAAACCTGTCTTCAATAATGGGATGGTGGTGGAGAGTGTCAAAAACTTCAAATTCCTGGCTGTGCATATCTGTCCTGAAGGTCTGTCCTGGGCCCAGCACAATGATGCAATCATAAAGAAAGCTCATCAATGCCTCTACTTCCATAGAAGTTTGAGGAGATTGGCACCGTTTATTACATCTCCCTCATTCCTAACTTGGAAATCATACTTAGACCAGAGAACATTTTCTTAAATATTTTATGAATTTTCACCTGAAGCACTGCGATTTATTGGGCGTGGTCATGCAGAAGTAATCGAATGCCCAAGAATAGCAGAGGATTTGGAGGAAAGCAACCACAGTAATCAGAAGAAAATCACAAAGTACTGAAGGAACACAGGGGATCAGGCAGTATTTGTTGAGGGAATGGACAGGTGACATTTTGGGTCAGGATCCTTCTTCATCAACTGGATGGGAGAAACTGGAGATGGGGCTAGCAACAATAAATGGAAGATGCGGTGTGATATTCCAAAACACCTTGGTTTTGTCTCCTGTGGAGCAGGAACTCTCAATGATTGTCATGATGAGATTATTTAAAGTATACATACATTCACGTACACCTACAAGTGTAGATGGATGTGGTGGGTCAAATAACCCATTTCTATGCTGCACCAATCTATGATTCTACCTACTGAAATCAACTGCTGGAGTGAAATTCTGGAGGGAGTGCACTTCAGACAAGAAAAGCAGAATGTTTTCAAATTTTGAATGTAAATGATAATATACTGTAGAATCAAAACACTCAATATGTTCAGGAAAAACATAGCTGAAAATAAAATTAACCAATTATACAAGATTTAAACTAAGAATTATTCTTTCCTTCACAGAGGTATAAAGAATCCACTGAGAAATAAAGTGTCCATGAGAAAATTGATTCATCTGTGGCTAGCTGAAGAAGTTAAGGATGGGATTAGATTGAAAGGAAAGGATTAAAAATATGCCTGGAAGAATTTTAGAAATCACCGAAGATGAGTAAAATGAAAGGAGAAACAAAATAAGAGAAAGCTAGCAAAATATTTGACACCAGATAATTTTCATTAAACCTTTTGAAGACTATAAACATTGGTCACTTTGAAGCAGAGGCAGATCAATTCATAATGAAGAATATGTGCTTATCCAAAGTCTCTTAAATGCCACCATCATATCTACCTTAATCACCATCCCTGGGCAGCATGTAGCAGGCACTCACATTTCCTTAAACTTTCCCACACTCACCTTAATGCTATGATCTCTGGTCATAGAGTCGTACAGCGTAGAACAGGCCCTATTGCCCACACAGGATAACATGGCCCAGCTATACTAGGCAGGCCCGTACGAAGCTTTTCAAAAAGGGGGTGGCATGACAGGATTTGCGGAACCAGGGTTGGTTTACAGGGCAAGGCCAACGAATGCCCTTGCATTGGTAGAGGTAGTGGTAAATGGCAATATACGTTCAGGAGCACCTGTTCCGTTGTTGTGCACAATCCACAGGCATTGCCACTTTCATTTTACTGCACATCTTGTATGTGTATGTGACAAATAGACTTGACTTACCTTGACTTAACGATAAGTGATTTCCTGTTGTTCGCAAACAAGGCACAAGGTAGGCAAAGGACGCCATCCACATGATCGTTATATACAAGCCAGGGGTATGCTCGTAACTAGTCAGGGTTAAATCTTCGCCAGCATCCATTCTTATAGAAGGCACAATATTTGTATGTTGGACCCAGTTTAAAGTGATTCTGTATGAGGTACAGCTTCTGAGCATCTGAGAGGTTGGCAATAGCTTTAGCAGCTTCTTCAATGGTTGTGGTAGAATTAAGGAGAACTAGACCAAGTGCAGACCCGTTGGGTCTGTTCCCCCAACGTGCGGTTGCGGGGGGGGGAGGGCGTCATACACATTAACCACCCCCACACACTAACTGCCCCCTTCGCACACATGCTAACTACCCCTTTGTCAATATATTAATGTTATTAATTTGCTCCTATTACCCCATAACCGCCCCCATCTACTGACGCATAGCCACCAGCTCACAGGCGTGTCTAGAGGCGGGGGGGGGGGGGGGGTAGAGAGTGAGGGCAGAGAGAGAAGGGGAGGAGGGGGAGGAACAGGGACAGGGGGGGTGGACAGGGAGGGGGGGAGGAACAGGGTGAGGGGTGGGGGAGGAGAGAAAGAGGAAGAGAGAGAGGTGGAAGAGAGAGAGGTGGAAGAGAGAGGGGTGGGGGAGAGAGAGGTGGGGGAGAGAGAGAGAGGTGGGGGAGAGAGAGAGCGAGAGAGAGAGAGAGAGAGAGAGAGAGAGAGAGAGGACGAGACGAGAGATGAGACGAGAGAGAGACGGAGAGAGAGAGAGAGAGAGGGAGAGAGAGAGAGAGAGACGGGAGAGAGAGAGAGGAGGGGGAGAGAGAGAGGGGTGGGGGAGAGAGAGAGAGGAGGGGTGCGGGAGAGAGGAGGGGGGGGGGGCAGGGGCGGAAGAAGGTTTGGGCCCCGGCAGTGGGTGGAGGCGAGGGCAGCGGGCCCCGCCGCAGCGGCGTCTGGTGTTCGGGTTACAGCCGCTCCCGCCCGGCCACGGGAGGACGGTCTCCTCCAGGCTGGCCGATAGCGAGGCTCTGACACCGCAGATGGAAACGTTGGGGCGGGCGGGCAGACAACGCACCCCCCCCATTCCACAACTTACCTGGTGTAGACACAAGGCATCGCGCTCAATGGGTGAACCACAAATGGTAGTCTGATCCCGTCCGGGCCCACTGCACTCGCGCGGATAGACGGCGCCATTTTGCGTCGCTTCCCCAACTGCGCAGGCGCGGATGGGCGCATTTCTTTCTCCCCCAGCGGCTGGAGCCAGAATTGCGGGCGATTTCCGACAAAGTGGAAACGCTGATTGTAGCAATGTTACAAAATTTTGAGATTTAAAAAATCAAGTCTGTAATTTATCCCATCAGATAAAGCATAAAAATAAGTTTAATTTGACACCTAATTCACTTTCATATCTCAAGTATTTAAAAAGTTATGGCCATTTTCATACTCGGAAATGAGCATCTTGTTCCCTATTGATTTTCTATGGGCATAACAAAAAAGTTGTGATCGTGAACAGTCAAAAGCCCATAACTTTCTTAAAAATTAAGAGAACTGAATGAAATTTTCAGTTATCATAGATTGAAGCATTCTGAAACAAATATAAAATAATCTTACTTGGATGACCTGAAATTAAAGCATATAATTAGTTAGTTACCTAATTGTAGCTAATTTCAGACTTCAATTACTAGATCTAAACATCTATCCATTTCTTAATAAATGATTAACATTTTTAAATAGCCTAAATGTCCAAATAATATTCACAAATAATTCACAATAAAACATGATTTTTAAATCTCATTTACATTAATTTATAGACCAAATGGAAGGAATTTAGTGTTCAATTGCTGTAAATAAATGCCCATTTAAATCAGCTTTCCAGTGGGTCCCTGTGGAACGCGCTGGTTTAGAACGTTCACATTGCGGTAGATTTGTGCCCCAAATGCCCAGAAAAATACTGCGCGATATAATGGGCCCAAATTGAGCTACTCGCAATAGTAAACTTAGTATAAAGGGATCTTTAGAAGCCCTTTTGAATGTAAAAATATACAGTCTAACTTCTGTGGTTTGCTTTATGAGACCCTGCGGTTGCTGTCGGGCGCGGGTTTAGAGATTGATTTTTAAACTACTATAACTATTATTCAAGGCCTTTAAACCTAATAATAGCTTTTGCGACGGGGTCTTCCAGCGATTTTTCGTTAATAATTAACTAGGCTGAACATTTTCGATTTGAACAGCCTAGAGAAAATCGCGTTTTAAACCCGCCCCCTCTAAACGGCGCCAAAATCGCGCACACCCGCACCGGAAGATTTTCAAAGACGCTTCAGGTAGGCTTTGCAACATACCTACTGATTGTGCTCCGATATTTTAAAAAATAATTCTGGGGATTTTTTCTTACTCTGGGGGAAAAAATTCTTCGGACGGCCATGCTAGGCTATACTAGTCCCACCTGCCTGTGTTTGGCCCTGTGAACCTGTCCTATTCATGTACCTGTCTAAATGTTTCTTAAACATTGCAATAGTACCTGCCTCAAATACCTCCTCCAGCAGCTCATTCCATACACCCACCACACTTTGTGTGAAAAAGTTACCTATCAGGTTCCTATTAAATCTTTTCCCCCCTCACCTTAAACCTATGCCCTCTGGTTCTCGATTCCCGCACTCTGGGCACAAGACTCTGTGCATTTACCCAATCTATTCCTCTCATAATTTTGTACACCCATATAAGAACACCTCTCATCCTCCTGCCCTCCAAGGAACAGAGTCCTAGCTTGCTCAATCTCCCCCTATAGCTCAGGCCCGTGAGTCGTGGCAATATTGTTTTTTTTAAATATTTCCATCCGGGGGGAAAAAGGTTCCGACTGTCTACCATATCTATGCCTTTCATGATTATATACACCTCTATCAGGTTTCCCTGCAACCTCTGACATTACAGAGAAAACAATCCAAGTCTGTCTAACTTCTTCCTGTACTCCCACCCCTTGCTAAAACCTCCTAATGCAGACATAATTTAGGTAAACCTTCTCTGCACCCTATCCAAAGCCTCCACATCCTTCCTGTATTGGGGCAACCAGAACTGCACAAAATACTCCCAATGCAGCCTAACCAAAGTCTTATAATGCTATACATTTTATTAGAATTTCTTGTGAATAAAACCAACAAAACCTCTTCTGAGGCCACACACTGAGGAGGGATGTGCTAATATTAGAGAGGGCCCAGTGGCATTTAAGAGACTTTCGAGAATAATTCCTGTGGTGATTGGGTTAACGTATGATGAGCATTCGATGGCTCTGGGCCTGTACTCACTGGAATTTAGAGGGATGAGGGGGAATCTCTTTGAAACCTACCGAATAATGAAAGGCCTGGATAGAGTGGGTGAAAAGGATATTTCCACTAGTGGGAGAGTCTTGGACCAGAGGGCATAGCCTCAGAATAAAAGGACATATCTTTAGAAAGGAGACGAGGAGGAATTTATTTAACCAGAGGCTGGTGAATCTATGGATTCATTGCCATAGACAGCTATGGAAGCCAGGTGTTTGGGTAGTTTAAAGAGGAGGTTGACAGGTTCTTGATTAGTAAATGTGTCAGAGGTTGTGGGAAGATGGCAGGAGAATGGGGATAAGTAGACTCAATGGGCTGAATGGTCTAATTCTGCTCCTATGACATGAACATATGTATCCTAGACACAGCACTTTGATGCAATTCAAAAGAAAGCTCACCAATGCCTCTATGTCTTCAGGAGTTTATTTGGCATGTCGCTGAATACTCCATTGAACTTATTCTATATGCTGGAGAGCCTAATGACTGATTGCATCACGATGATGCAGAAAGAGGTGAACAGTATTCATTCATTCATTCATTCATTCATTCATTCATTCATTCATTCATTCATTCAGTGCCTGGTCAATCATGAATACTGACCTCCCCACCACTGAAGGAATCTACAGAAAACGTTGCCTCAAAAGACAGCTGAAAACATCAAAGGCCTACACTACTCTGGTCATGCTTCCTTCTAGCAGTTTCTATCGTGAAGGAGCCTGAAAACCTCTACTATCAGGGTCAAGACCAGCTTCATCCCATCAATCATCAGTTTCTTGAAGCACCCTGCACAAGCCATAAAAGTCCTGTCCCACTGTACGAGGTAATTCAAGACTTCTCCCGAGTTTTCCCCTGATTCAAACTCGGAGAATGTCCGTAGCTGGTCTGTAGGAGTTTGTGGATGTCTCGTAGTGATTTTTTTTCATCACGAGTATTTTTTTACTCGTGGACATTTTTCACAGTGTTGAAAAAACGTCACGAGTTTACCAGATTTCCCGAGTACCTACCGTTACTCGTACAAGCCGCTACGAGGCATCCCCGAACTCCTACGGACCCGCTACGGACATTCTCCGAGTTCGAATCAGAGGAAAATGCGAGAGAACTCTTGAATTACCTCGTACAGTGGGACAGGCCCATAAGCACAACCCTAACTCAGCACCAAACTATTACAAGCTTTGTACTATTATGGTTGCTCTGTGCACTTTGGTTTTTGCACTATCATGCTCTAGTTTACTTAGAAAATTGATAATTTATTGTGTGCTTATTGGTGCATTTAATGTAAAGGTGCAGTAAGTAAGAATTTCATTGTTTGGTTCATATCGGATGCATATGACAGATAAACACTCTTAAATGCTTAAATTGACTAGTGTGAAAGTGAACACAAAATGCTGGAGTAACTCAGCGAGACAGGCAGCATCTGTGGAGAGAAGGAATGGGTGACATTTCGGGTCATGACCTTCAGATTGGAAATATGAAGAAGTAAGATGTGCACAGTACACAAAGTATCTGAAAAGGGATACAGATAAGTTAATAGGGTGAGCAAGAGGATAATGTAGAGTATAATGTGGAAAATTTTGAGTTTAACAACTTGGAAGGATGGAAAACAGAATATTAATCAAATAGTCTAGGACTATTATATATCCCTTTTCAGACACACCAGCATCTAAGTAATTTGAAAGACAAATGGAAGTTGTTTTTTATTACAAATGGGATAGGTGTAAAAGTAGCAAGGTCTTGCAACAATTGTACACGGTGCAGGTAAGATCACTTCTGGAGTGCTGTGTATCATTTTAATTTTATTTAAGGAATCTGACACTTCCCACAGAAGACGTACACTTAAGGTCCATTTGACTGCTTCCCAGTGGGAAAGGCTATATTTTGAGGAAGAATAGACCTATAACGCTTGCAGTTGAGGAGAATGAGAGGTAATCCCTCTGATAAGGTTTCATGGTGGCTGCAGTGAGGATGTTTACTCGTGTTTGAGACTCTAAAACCCACTCATCGTCTCAGGATACGAAGACATGAGAAACTACAAATACTGGAATCTTGAGCAAAATAAAATAAAATACCTGAGGAACTCAGTGGGTCCGGCAGCATCTAGGGAGGGAAATGGACTAACGACATTCTTTTGAAGAAGAATCTTAACCTGAAACGTTGTCTGTTCATTTCCCTCCTTGATGTTGCACGAACCACTGAGTTTCTCCAGCAGTTTATCTCAGGATATGTGAATACACGACAGACCCTCAATAAGGAGGATTTTCTTCTTTCCGAGGTCATGCAATTTTTTTTATTGTATCCCAGACAGCTGAGATTGCTAAGTAATACAGTAAATTCAAGGCTGAGGGCAATTGATTTATTACTATTTGCAAAGCTAGGACTATTGGGATCAGAGAGGGAAATGGAAGGGAGATCATATTAGTTGTGCGCTTTAAGTATAGTGGAGTAGGCTCAAGGAACCATAAAAGAATCAAGAACGATTACAGCAAAGAAAGTGGCAATTTGGTTCATTGACTCCATAACAGCTCTCTCAATCAGCATCCAGCTGATCTGACCTTGCCTTGCAAATGTGCTCTTTTCAGGTATTTATTTATTTCATTTTGAACTCTAGAGTTTAGTTTGGAGATACAGCATGGAAACAGGCCATTTGGCCAACCGAATCCGCAACGACCAATGATCCCCGCACACTAACACCATCCGACACACACTAGGGCCAATTTTGCATTGATACCAAGCCAATTAGCATACAAACCTGTATGTCTTTGGAGTGTGGGAGGAAACCGGAGCTTCCCGGAGAAAACCCACGCAGGTCAAGGGGAGAATGTACAAACTACTTACTGACACCACCCAGAGTCAGAATTGAACCCAGGTCTCTGGCTGTAAGGCAGCAATACTGCACCACCGTGCTGCCCAGTAGTTGAACAGATTCCACTGTTAACTCCGGTAGTGCAATCCACCCTTCTATGTGAATAAGTCTTTAATCATGTGAATTCTGTTTCTTTTGACAGTCACCACATCATTCCCTCTAGTCCTCTGCCACTGGTAACAGCCTATCTTCTTTTACTGTGCCTGCATTCTTAATCCTTTTAAATATCTGTCAGATCCCTTCACAATTTTAGCATTTAAACAGCATACTCTTCGCTGCAAATATCAATACTGCACATCTGAAATGTACTGTTGATTTACACACTTCAGTCAAAAGTTCTGTCTGATATAGGTGATACAGGGACTGAATTTGCTGGAACAGAATAGCATGTGAATGATGCATACCATTACAAATGTGCAAATTAGCTCGCAACTTGTGACAAAGAAGCGATATCCTGTAAATTACAGAATGTTGCAAGTTGCTGTTCAATTTGCACAGCTCCTGCACCTTTCTTGATAAGAGCAGCAACTGAGTACTTGCCAGGCACAGAAGTAAAACGGTCTGATAAGTAGTCAATACATGTACCTTGGTAGAATGCTGCTCAATACTCAGCCACAGTCAAAGTCTGCAAACAGGAAGGCACATGGGGAATACTACATTCAGTGTTTCTGATTTGGCTTCCTTTACATTGACGAGATCAAAAGTAGACTTGGTGACCATTTTGCCGAACACTTGCGCTCGGTCTGTCAAGACATGTTACTAACCATTTTAACTCCCCTTCCCATTCCTACACTGACCTTTCTGTCCTGGGCCTCAACCATTGTCAGTGAGGCCACAGGAAAACTGGAGGAACAGCATCTCATATTCCGCTTGGGTAGCTTAGAACCTAACGGTATGAACATTGAATTCTCCAATTTTAGGTAAATAACCTACAAACAAATCCCTTATTGATTATTTATTTTCCTTTCCCATCACTTTCCTGTACCTCACCTGAATTCACACCCACTCCTCCACTTCTCCTTACCCATCCCCTTCCACTTATATTCCTTCCTATGGCTTCATAACTCAGTTTCTAAAGGGCCTGTCCCACTTGGCCAAGAAGATTGAAGATAGACCCAAAAAGCTGGAGTAACTCAGCGGGACCAGCAGTATCTCTGGAGAGAAGGAATGGGTGACGTTTCGGGTCAAGTCCCGCTGAGTTACTCCTGCATTTTGTGTCTATCTTGAAATGACGTCACGTGCTCCAGACGGCTATGCGGGCGCATGATGACGCTCACGACTCTCGTGGGACCGCCGCGTGTCAGTCACTACAGGCCTGTCGCGTAAGTGATGGCCCAAGTGGGACAGGCTCTTTACTTAACACTTCTCGCCTTTTCAGCTCAGGCCTTTATTCAATCAAATACCCCCCTCACCTGTATCCGGTCAACATTCACGAGGCTTTGTCCTGCCCCCACGTCTGTTTCACCTTTCTCCCCCCACCACCCCACACAATCAATCTGAAGCAGGGCCCAACCCGAAATGTCACCTCTTCATGTTCTCCAGAAATGCTGCCAGACTCGCTGAATTACTCTGCTGAACAGGCCCGTACAAAGCTTTTCAAAAAAGGGGGTGGCATGACAGGATTACAAACATTTTATGTGAAATAATGTGCAGATCACGAGCGTGAAGCGCAAAGTCCCTCGCGGCATGGGTCGGGTTTTAGATGCTCTCTGGTGCATATCTGGGGTTTTAGATGCTCTCTGGTGCATTCTGAGCCTTATTTTGGAGCATTTTTGCACCACATTTATGACCAATATTTCAGAAATAATTTTGGTTGAGTCAAGAGTAATGAGTGGGTCGAATGGAATGATTGGGGATATTGTTGTATTTTTTTTTAATCAAGAATTGAAGTTGTCTTTGTTTTAATAATCAAGTTGTACTGTTGTAAAATGTTATGTAAAATGTTATAAAGGAGCATGCAAAAACTGCAAATAAAATACTGTAAGTTTTAGAAAATGGTTTGTGTGTTGATTGCCTGTTACTGTTAGACTGTGTTAGTGTGTGCAGTGTACCTTTAATGGTCCTCCTGACCTAACAACTTCACATCACATCAATTTCAACATGGAATAGTGATGTGAATACAACATTTAGTTTGACTTCAATTTCCTTCATGAAAATTGAAGTCAAACTAAATGGTGCATTTACATTACTATGATCGCTTTCAAACTAACCTATTTTACTGTCATAACAAATTCTAGTTCCATGATGACTCATAAACAAGATCACAAATCACATTTTGAATTCTCAAACACAATGTGATTGTGAATAATTGCAGAGCTGCCAAGTTTCACCGAACATTTCCATATTTTGACGGCTGAAAATCAGTATTTTGTTGGGGAAATCGGTATTTCTCACATAAATGCAATAGAATGTACTACACAGAAACTGGATTTTTGAAAATCAGTATTTTGCATGCAACCTCATGTATTATCAAATATCAGTATGGAATACTGAAAATCAGTACTACTGAATTGTGAAACCATTTTTGAAATGTGAATTTATAATCCTTGATTTTGATTCAATCATATCTCTATACTTATAAAACTCTGATCTTGGTAAACTTTGATAAAACTCGGCTCGGGTCTTCCCACCACCACCCCCCCCCCCCCCCCCCCTCTCTGTCCCCCTCTCCCCCCCCCCCCCCCCGGCCTCTCTCCTCTTTCCCCTCCCATCTCCCCCCTTCCTCTCCCCTCCCCGCTGGCCTCTCTCCTTTCTCCCCCCCTCCAACCCTCCTCTCCCCCCCTACTCTCCCCACACCCCGGCCTCTCCCCTCTCTCCCCCCCTTCTCTCCTCCCCCCTTCTCTCCCACCCCTCCTGCTCTCCCCCCCTCTCCCCTCCTTCTCTCCCCCTCCCCTCCTTCTCTCCCCCCGCTCCACTCCTCCTCCTCTCCTCCTCCCCTCCTCTTCCCCCCCCCGCCCCCAGTCACCACGCCAGCAGCATCCCAAGGTGCACAAGTAACCACAGCAGCAGCGCCCCAAGAAGCAGCAGCCGGTTGCCGGTTTGGTGAAGGCGGATTGCGGCGCTCGCACTTCGACCTCAACTGCCGCTTCTCCCGAGCCTGTTTGGGCTTGGGCGAGAACCTGGCCAGGGGGAGGTTTGCGGCCGACGCCGACTTCGAAAGCCTTGCCCTCAAGTTTTGCAGCGTGACCTGCCCAGACTCGGAGAGCGAGTCATCCCACAACAGCAGCGATAGCGGCAACGAGCCGCTCTGGGGGAAGAACGAGCCCCCGCCCTCTGCCCTCTCTGTCATAGAGCGCAATGCCAGGGTCATCCAGTGGCTGTGCGGCTGCAAGAGGGCCAAGGAACCCAAAGGCAAGTCTCACTCTGTCCTGGTGTAGAATAAAAAAAGATTGCACCCCAATTTTTTTAATTGTTTTTTCACTCTGGATTTTTTTGTTTACTCTGGAAAAGGGGGGGGGGGGGGGGGGGGGGGGGGGGGCGGTGCGACTAATGATAATCCTGAAATTTCCCCATCACTATTTTGGGACACATTTAAGGCATTCATGCGTGGCGCAATAATATCCGCACAAGCACATCTCAATAAAGAAAATCGAAAAATAGAACAAAATTTAGAAAATGAGATAAAACGTCTAGATAATGAAAATATAAAACAGCCTTCCAAAGAGTTAAGTAATAAAATTGCATCAGTAAAATATAGATTAAATAAAATATATTCTAATCAAGTTATTAAACTTTTTCAACAAACTAAACAAGTGTATTTTGAATTTGGAGATAAACCTCAAAAATTACTAGCACGACAGCTTAGAAAATTAGAAGATGAGAAGATGATACACGGAATTAGATCTGAGTATGGAAATATACTGACTACTCCAAAAGATATTAATGATAGATTTTTACAATATTATAAAAATCTTTATTTGTCAAAACTAACAGGACAAACAGATAGTATGGAAATATTTTTACAAGAATGTCAAATCAATAGCTTAGATCAGGAAGGTAGAGAATTGTTAAATGCTGAAATAACAGTAAAAGACATTATAGAATCAATTAGTTCGCTAAAGAACGGAAAAGCAGCGGGCCCGGATGGCCTGAGTGCAGAATTTTATAAAAAATTTCAAGATCTGATTTCTCCAAGATTACAAATAATGTATAGATATGCATATGACCAAGGAAAATTACCAGAATCTCTAAATGAATCCACAATTACACTCATCCCTAAAGTAGATAAGGATTTGGAAGATCCTGGATCATATAGAGCGATTGCCCTTTTAAATACAGACCAAAAAATATTAACTAAGGTCTTATCTAGGAGATTAAGTTTAGTGATCTCTAAATTAATACATTATGATCAAACAGGTTTTATCCCAAATCGTTATTCATCCCATAATCTCAGACGCTTGTTTAATATTATATATTCAAAAAGAATACGAGATACGGAACTAGCGGTTATATCATTAGATGCAGAAAAAGCGTTTGATCAGGTGGAATGGATGTATTTATTTAATATAATGGAAAAGTTTCAATTGGGGGATAGATTTTGTAAATGGGTAAGAATTTTATACTCGAATCCTATTGCAAGAATTTTGACTAACCAAATTTTATCAGCCAAATTCAAACTCTCTAGGGGATGCAGACAGGGATGTCCGTTATCACCCTTATTGTTCGCATTGGTGATAGAACCATTGCCGGAAAAAATTAGATCTGAACCTGAAATATATGGCTATAATACTGATACAACAATTAATAAAATTTCTTTATATGCAGATGATGTTTTGATTTATATTACAAAACCGGAAATTAGTATTCCCAACCTGCTAAACATTATAACTAAGTTTGGTGCATTTTCTGGGTATAGGATTAATTGGGATAAAAGCGAGATTATGCCAATAACAGGAATAAATCTAAATACATTACAACAATACCCATTAAAAGTAGTTACAGACAAACTTAAATATTTAGGGATTAACGTAACTAAAACTCATAACTCATTAATAAAATCCAACTATCCTCAACTATTAGATAAACTTAGAAAAAATATTTTATATTGGAAAACACTTCCTATATCCATGATTGGTAGAATAAGTGCCATAAAGATGGTATTTCTACCACAGTTGTTATATTTGTTTCAGGCTATTCCTTTTTTTCTTCCGAAAACTTTTTTTTTTAAATTGATAATATTGTTAATAGTTTTATTTGGGATTATAAAAATCACAGAATAAATAAAAAACATCTATGCAAAGCTAAGATAAATGGAGGATTAGCACTTCCAAACTTTTTATATTATTTTTGGGCTGTTCAGATTAAGAATATGAATTTCTGGTGGGTAAATATGGATCATGAACCGACATGGTTAAATATTGAAAAGGAAGACTGTCTACCTTTCAATGTGGGTTCGATAATTTTTGCACCAACGGAAGTACAAAAAAAAAATTATAAAGACAACCTAGTAATATATAATAATAGACGTATTTGGAAACAAATAGTTAAGACTCTACATTTGGATAATCTCTCATTTAGATTACCAATTATGAATAACCCATTGTTTAAAACTGCTATATTAGATGGGGGGTTTAAACAATGGGATGATTTAGGAATTACAAGGATAGAACCCCTTTATAGAAAAGGAAAATTTCTCTTATTCCAGGAGTTACAAGATATTTATGGATTGTCTCCACAACATTTGTTTAGGTATTTACAAATTAGAGATTATATTAAATCCAATACACAAGATTATAAAAATAAAGAAGCAGGACTGTTAGACGAACTGTTTAATTTATATCCAAATACAGAAAAATTAATAGCCTATATATATAACATCATTTTGGATAAGGAGAATCCAATAACGGAAATATATCGTCAAGCATGGGAAAATGAAATGGGATTGGCTATAACAAAAGAAAACTGGGAAGAAAGTCTACAACGAATACACCGGTGTTCATTAAACGCCAGACATATATTGATACAATTTAAAGTATTATATAGGTTACATTATTCGAAAACTAAATTAAATAGTATTTTTCCGAATCTCTCCGCTATTTGTGATAAGTGCAAGAAAGCAGAGGCAAATTTAATACATAGTTTCGTTACATGTCCTAAATTGAATTATTACTGGACAGAAATTTTTTAAGTTATTTCTGAAGTCATCAAAGTTAAATTGGACCCTAACCCAAAGCTAATAATATTTGGAATTCCGGATTTACATCTATCACTTACAGTAAATCAAAGAAATTTCTTTGATTACTGTTTGATAATTGGGAAAAAAATCATATTGAAATTTTGGAAGGGAACATTATCCCCCACAACCAAAATGTGGGCAGCAGAGATGATGGAGACGTTACATCTGGAAAGAATTAGATTTGTCCTATTGGACAAGTATAATTCTTTTGAACAGATATGGTCTCCATATATACAGTATTTAGAGAAGTAGCTGTTCTTGGCAACACAGCTCGGCGTGCACCCTGCGGGATTTGGTGAGAATAATTCATTTTTATATTGGAATTAACATATATGTCTTTATTGATACTATCACTTGTAGTAGTGTTATTAACAATACATATTGTGGTTTTTCATTTTTTTTTTTTTTTTTTTTCGTTTCTGTTTTCTTTCTTATATATAATCAATTTATTATTTAATCACTTTCTTAATGATTTATAACTGTTCTATTCTTTTTCTATCATTATTTCTAAAAAAAAATAGTAGATAAGTATTATTAGTGTTTTACTTAATGCAAATTGAATTAATTTGATATAAAGTTGTTTGAAGCATTGTAATTGATTACCTTTAATAAAAAAATATTTTTTAAAAAAAAGAATAAAAAAAGATTGCACCCCAATTTTTTTAATTGTTTTTTCACTCTGGATTTTTTGTTTACTCTGGAAAAAGGGGGGGGGGGGGGCGGTGCGACCGCACCCATAGCACTACCCCCCCCCCCCCCCCCCCCCCCCCCCCCCGCTTCAGACGGCCATGCCTTATATGTTTCAATAAGATTCCCTCTCATCCTAAATTCCAGTATATACAAGCCCAGTCGCTCCGTTCTTTTGAAATATGACAGTCCCGCCATCAAGGGAATTAACCTCATGAACCAACGCTGCATGCCCTCAATAGCAAGAATAGCCTTCCTCAAATTTGGAGACCAAAACTGCACACAATACTCCAGTTGTGGTCTCACTAGGGCCTGTACAACTGCAGAAGGACCTCTTTGCTCCTATACTCAATTCCTCGTTATGAAGGCCAACATGCCATTAGCTTTCTTCACTGCCTGCTGTACCTGCATGCTTACTTTCAGTGACTGGTGAACAAGGACACCCAGATCTCGTTGTACTTCCCCTGTTCCTAACTTGACACCATTCAGATAATAATCTGACTTCCTTTTCTTGCTAACAAAGTGGTTAACATCACATTGATCCACATTAAACTGCATCTGCCATGCATCTGCCCACTCACCCAACCTGTCCAAGTCACCCTGCATCCTCATCGCATCCTCCTCACAGTTCACACTACCACCCAGTTTTGTGTCACCTGCAAATTTGCTAATGTTACTTTTAATAGGAAGATTAAACGAGAACTTACCGTTTGAAGTTTGATCTTTATTTTATGAGAAGTTGAAGTGTGGGATTACGTGAATAGCCCGCCAGCCCGTATGTGCTTCAAACTTTAGAGCAGCTGTATGAAACCACAGAATAGTTGCTGACCTAAGCTATAGGAAGATTAACGATCTTAGAACTACCGAATGATCTTTATGAGAAGTAGGGTTGGGAGTGGAAGGCACGTAATCCCTCACTTCAACTTCTCATAAAATAAAGATCAAACTTCAAAGATAAGTTCTCGTTTAATCTTCCTATTTTATATCGGTCACATGAGTGACCACGTGAAGACTTCAAAGCTCTGTGGTTTTATGCAGTGAACCAGATTCCATGCAGACATACTGCCCAGTTGACCAGACATGGCTGAAGAAACATACTTCATTGAAACATGATGTTAACTTAAACATGTCCATGCTTTTAATGGAAATAATAATAATGGTCCCTTCACATCAGGGATAAACAATTGATTTAATTAACAAATCTTAAAATTTTGCTAGTAATAAACCAGGCCTGGTAATTGGTTTATTATAAATTGTTTGAAAAGTTAGCTCATTCGCCCATCCTGCTGTCGCTAGGATATGGTCCAGATATGGGAATTTGCCCATCCTGCTGTCGCTAGGATGTGGTCCAGGATGTGGGAATTTGCCCATCCTGCTGTCGCTAGGATATGGTCCAGATATGGGAATTCGCCCATCCTGCTGTCGCTAGGATATGGTCCAGATATGGGAATTTGCCCATCCTGCTGTCGCTAGGATGTGGTCCAGGATGTGGGAAAGATATGTTCTAACACAGTGATGTTCAATTATTATTCACAGAACTCTTGAGGACTGCTTCAGGCATAGCATATCTCAGCCTATGGAATCCAGCACTTGGAACACATCTCAGCTTATATTAGGTTCTATATTGGGTACCACCAGCGGCCCCCAGGTTCTCCATTATTTATAATACTTCATTTAACCGCCCCAGTGGCTAACCCCCACCCCCTTCTCCCCCTCCCACATTGCTTGTCAGTTCACAATCATGAAATCCCCAAATCTCAGTCCACTGACCTGACCTTTCCCTACCAATGTGTGGCAGCTCATTCTCAATGATGTGTTCACAAGTGCACAGCACATAAGGTCCTGTGTCCTCATAAATGTTTCAGTGACATCCTCTCAAACAAAATTGTCTGTCATGCACCAGTTTAAAATACCACTTTAAATTATTTTTGAATAGAAACTGGAAATAACACACATAACAACATTGATCTTGGATTAAGAATGGTGATCTGAGTGAAACTGAAAATGTTAAATTAATAGTAAGATTAAACGAGAACTTACCAGTTCGAAGTTTGATCGTTATTTTATGAGGAGTACGTTGAGGGAATACGTGAAGAACACCGCCAGGACGCATGCGTATCATTCTTCAAAGCAGCGGTGTGAAATCACAGATAACTGTAATGACTGAACATAGTAAGATTAGAGAAGAAAATACCAGTTGAGTATATGATCAAGGGTGGGAGCGGAGGGCACGTATTCCCTCAACATACTCCTCATAAAATAACGATCAAACATCGAACTGGTAAGTTATCGCTTAATCTTACTATTTTACTTCGGAGTCACGTGAGTGACGTGAAGATTTCAAAGCTCTGTGATTTCATGCCGTGGAAACGAGTCCATGCATCACATCTGCCTTAATTGACTGTGGGAGGAATCGTGTTAACATGTTTAGACATGAATCCAACATTCAAATCCATGATAAATTGTTAACAACAAATTATAGCCCCTATTTATGGGGTAAAATTATATTACAGAACTTAAAATTGGCTCTGCAAAGTTCCAGTTTAACTACTGGTTTGTGGTAGAATGGTTGGAACATTTTCCCCTGATCCATCCTGCTGTCTCGAGGATTTGGTTCATTGGTACATCCAACTCCATAGCTGCCGATGTAGTTGCAGCCCTGGTGGAATAAAATTTGAATATGTTAGTATCCACCCCAGCTGTTGTTAAAACCTGTTTCAGCCATCTGGAAATAGTTTGAACCGACACTTTTTTGTGGGTTTGTTTGTGGCTGATTAGTAGTGCCATCTCATAGCCTCAGATGTTTTTGGTGTTCTCCATATAGAACAATAATTGTCTTATTATACAGAGACGATATCTGTAGGGTAATCCCTAAATTCTATTTTGAGGCCTGATGATCCCGGTCTGTTCTGTTTGACTAATTTGTAATATGAAACGTTATATTCCTGTTGAAGAAGTCATATAGTCCAGCCTTAACTTATGTACGACTGTACCCTTAGTGCCGTGACCAAAGCCATCAGCATGACTGGTTTGTGCGTCAGTCTTTGCAGGGACAGAGCTGTTGCTGGAGACCAATTCCTTAGCAACGTTAGGGCAATACTCATATCCCATTTAGAGAGTACCTGGTTCTTGGGGGATAGATATTAAAAATTCCCCTCATAAGTTTGGTTACCAGGGGTGAGTTCCAACAGAATGACGCTCTGATCCTCGCCATAGATATGTTGATAGGGCACTTCTGGCGCAGTTAATGGCACTGTAACTGAGCCCCTCATCATAATGGAGGCCTGCCAGGAATTCGAGAACAGACGTTATGTTCATCAAACTGTAGGTGATGTTGTTTCTGTGACAATATATCTCCCATTTCCTGATTTATACCAGATATAGTTTTTGGTGGACTGTCTGTGGCCCGCTGAGATAATGTTCAATGTTCGGTCCGCCAGTCCCAGTTGCAGTAGAGGTTTCTTTAGACTCTACAAATTGATAGGCTTGTTGTTTTTGACATGGATGGGTTCCCCTGTTACGGGATGAACCAATAATCTGGTTGTTTCAGGATGGTGATGCATGGTTAAACCCCATGCTGAGTATCACAGGGAACCATGGTTAAGTAGGCCAATCGGCACTACCAATTAACAGACTCTGAGTCTTGTTGTATTTTTTGTAATACCCGACTGATGATGCAGAAAAGGAGAGAATGCATAGATAAACAATTGCCCCCTCAATGCAGTGAAACATCTGTCCCTGCTGTCCCAGGGTCTGGTTCCCAAGAAACACAGTTTGGTAACTGGTGATTAAGTCTTATTTTATTGAATTTGCGTGACCTGATGTCTGTCACTGAATTTTGGGTTACCTGGTAGGTAAGTAGCTGATATTCCAATATTTCTCTGGATACACCATTACCAAATTGTATTAGTCAGATTGTCACTCTGTAGTCTAACACGCTGATTTATCCCAGAGCAGTATGACTTTAGGCCATAGAACGCACCCCACATTTCCAGGTAGTTTATGCCCAGTGTCTGTGATAATGATGCCTCCTGTGCCTTTCATCTACCTCCACAGATGGAGATGGAAATTGGTAGTACCCCAACCAAGCGCACTGGCATCAGTTTGTAGCACCATTAATGGTTTGCTGATAACGATAGGGTTGGAACAATGCCGAATGTTATCCCTCCACCATTTTAATTCCATAAGCTTTGATTGGTGGCTTATTGGTCTGTCGAAATGACCAGTATTAACTTTGAGTGTTTGTATTTTGCCCTTTGTAGATTTTTGGTAATACAAAGGTCCAAATTGTGTGGCTGGAAAGGCAGACACTATATGCCAATTATACTTGCTACCAATCTGATAGACGGTTCACTGATGTCAGTGGGGTTGTTGCAGGCCTCAGTTAAGACTGTAGCCTTGTCCTTTGGTAAAGTCACCGACATGTGAGCTGTCAATAGTGAACCCCAAATAATCCATTATGTTGGTAGGTGTTAGTTTAGATTTAACTGGATGGATGATAACCCCAGTTTTCACCCAATTGTATGCTGGCTGTTACAGCTAGTTAGGCCAACTCCAAAGTTATGCCCACAATTAGTATGATCATATGATTATGTATTTGGTAGCTCTATACTGCCAGAGCTGCCCCATCCAGTTGAATATTTTAAAATAACGTTTGTGATCAGTCCGTGTAGGCACTGAATAGTAAGCATCTTTTAGGTCGATGCTAGCCATGGTGTAGCCTTTGGAAATCAGTCCTTTAGCAGTTACCAGTTCCCATTTTGTACTGAATATATAGTACTCAATGTATAGTACTCAATGTATTCCAGCCAATCGTGTTGGGTTTACTCATTACCCCTTTTGCACAATTCAATGGTATATCCCTGGATACTGCTTAGGATATAAGTGTCTGTAGTTAATATACACCATGTATCCAAAAGAGTGTAATCTCCCACCAATGTGTGTATTATCCACTCTTCCTATAATTTGTAAGGGACCAGGCCCACTTACCTCCATTGTTACCAGTGGAAGTTTGCTTCTTCTGTGTGGACTTTGTGGAGGTTGAGGTGCCGGTGTCTGGGTTTGTTTTTGGGTTGGGGGTTTGCGCATCTTCCAGAAAGGCCGGTCTGGGCTATGGTCTAAAAGACCGCT
This sequence comes from Amblyraja radiata, assembly GCF_010909765.2. Taxonomy (NCBI): domain Eukaryota; kingdom Metazoa; phylum Chordata; class Chondrichthyes; order Rajiformes; family Rajidae; genus Amblyraja; species Amblyraja radiata. Next base: position 104,269,132 of record NC_045957.1, on the reverse strand, counting down.
GTCCTGTATGCCCGGCCTTTGAGCTTTCACCAGCTTCTCTTGTTCTGCTGGTGGGTGCATAAGGGTGCTGTCTTTGGCTGTAGGAGATCCTTAATGTTGTCGCCTTTATGAGCCCCAGGGCTTTCCTAAGTCCTGCTCCGACATGTTTCCAGATGCTATTTCCACGACTGGAACATTCAGGGATGCGCAGTTTCCTGGTCCCAAGTATTTTTGCAGTGGTGTCCATCGTGGTCTGGCTGTATGTATTTGGACACCATGACCAGTAGATTTTGCCTTCCTGCACCACCTGCACACTTGTAGTTTTGTTCGTCAAGACCCCTCTTCAGGGTCAGCCCAGAATTGACCCCCCCCCAGTACTCCCCTCTGACGAGGGAGATGCACTGTGCAGCCCTACAAGAGGTGCTGCTGTGGGTTTTACATAGTGCCCACAGTGACTAGACTCCATCTCCCGGAGCCTGTCATGTTGGAGCTCGGCTCCATAAGCCGCTCCAACCGGCTCCAGCGCTCACGGTCGCTGGCCGCCCAAAGTCGGACTCATCAGTCCTCGATTCTTTTGGTTTTCTTCTTGCCTTCCCGCCCAGACGCAGTGTTTAATCTGGCCGGTGCGGGGGCGAAGACGGGCACAGCTGTTCCCTTACGGGTGATTCCTGTGCCGCCTGCCACTGCTGGCGTCCGCAACTCCGCGGTCTTCCCCTGCCAGCTCTGGTCGACTTCTTTGCCTTGTGCATGTTTCCCCCCACCTGTAGAACAGTATGGGAACGATAAAGACCGCAGTATCACATACCTGCAGGTCCAGGCTTAAAACTTGCCGTTAAGGGGGAACGTCTTCCACCCCTCCTCCTGCCGTTTTGACTTGTCAAAGCCAACGGCTCCGTTCTGTATGGTCTCCCGCCCAGCCATGGTGTTTAATCTGGCTGGTGCGGGAGCGAAGTCGGGCACAGCTGTTCCCTTACGGGTGATTCCCGTGCTGCCTGCCGTTATTTGCACAACTCTCCATGTTTCCCCACCTGTGAAACAGTATGGGGAGAATAAAGACCGCAGTTTTACTTACCTGCAGGTCATGGTTTAAACTGTTGCTACGGGGGAACGCCAAAAGTCGGCACAGCTGATCCCACTTACGGGGCTTGTGCCTTCAGCTGCTGCTGGCTCCCGCAACTTCGCGGTCCTCCCCAGCCAGCTTCACTCGCGGACACTATTTTGTCCAGCTTCCCCCCCCTGTGTAAAAACAGCGCGGGGACAAACACTATTGCAGAGTAAATCACTTACCTGCAGGTCGCGGTTTCAAACTTACCGCTGCAGGGGAACGCTCCACCCCGCCTGTCGTTTTGCAAGCGTGAAAGCGATATGACACGCATGCGTCCTGGCGGGGTTCTTCACGTAGTCACTCACGTGACTCCGAAGTAAAACAAAAAGTGATCTTGCACTATGCTCTATGAAAATTCATAATCTAGCTTTTTGAAGATGAAGTTTGAATGTGATTAAATCTTGTTTAATTTATATTTCAATACTGCAATTTTATTGTGTTTTATCGTGGATGGTGCTGCTGCATTTTCTGTGTCTAATTGCTTTATTTCCATTTCCAGTTTCTTTTGTTTGGCCCTATTCTCTTTATTAAAAAATGATTGGGAAGAAATTAATGCTCCTCGTACAAATGCTTTAAATGTTTCCCAAAGAAGCGAGGCAGAGATTTCAGGGCTATCGTTAGCCTCAAAAAACATTTTAATCTGTTTTACTAGATATTCATTACATGACTTATCTTTTAAGATTTGGGGATTAAATCTCCATTGTGACTGTGTCTCTGCCATTCCGTTTACTTTGATCATAAATGTTAATGGGGCATGGTCTGAGATTATGATGTTGTGATATTGTGAGTTATAGGTGAATGGGATAAGTTTTGAATCTACCAAAAAATAGTCTATCCTTGAGTAAGTTTTATGTACTGGTGAGTAAAATGAATATTCTCGGCCCGATGGATTTTCAATTCTCCAGACGTCCTTAATATTAGTGGTATTAATGTATGAATTTAAAAATTCACTTGATCGAGATTTTAGTTTTCTTTGAGTTGATGATCTGTCCAAACAAGCATCCAATGTACAATTTAAATCTCCACCAATTATTAAGTTTTGTTGTGTACCTTCCGGGATATTGTTAAGAATTCTCTTAAAAAACAGAGGGCTATCAAAATTTGGTCCATACACATTGAGGAGAGTCACCTTTTTTAAGTATAACTCCCCTATTATTATAATATATCTGCCTTCAATGTCTTCTATCGTTGATATATGTTTAAAGGGTATACCTTTACGAATTAATATTGCAACACCTCTTGATTTATGTGAGAATGAAGAATGGTACGCTTTAGCAATCCATTTTGCTTTCAGTCTATGTTGTGCTTCCTTTTTAAGATGTGTCTCCTGGAGAAATATTATATCTGTTTTCAATGATTTTAAATGTGCTAACACTTTGCCTCTCTTGATAGGTTCATTAATTCCCTTAACATCCCAACTACAGAATTTTACTCAGACCAAGTTATAAAACTTTATCAACATACAAAACAATTAAATTTTGAATTTGGTGACAAACCACAAAAACTATTAGCGCGTCAACTTCGCAAATTGGACGGGGAAAAAACAATATACAAAATTAGAACAGATAGGGGAGAAACATTAACATTGCCTAAAGATATTAATGATAGATTTCTACAATACTATCAAAAATTGTATTCATCTAAAATAACAGAACAATCAACGGGAATGGAAACATTTTTACAGAATTGTAAGTTTACGGGTCTAGATCAGAAAGAGAGAGAATTGCTAGGGGCTGAAATTACGATAAAAGACATTGAAGAATCAATAAAGTCCTTAAAAAATGGAAAGTCGGCAGGACCCGATGGACTAAATTCGGAATTTTATAAAAAATTTTATGACTTGCTTTCCCCACGCCTACAGACAATGTACAAATATGCTTATACTCAACAGAAACTCCCAGAAACTCTAAATGAATCAACAATCATACTTATACCAAAAACGGACAAGGATCTTGAAGACCCAGGTTCATACAGAGCTATAGCCCTCTTAAATACTGATCAGAAAATATTAACTAAGATTCTATCTAATAGATTGAGCTTAGTGATCAGTAAATTAATACATCCTGACCAAACAGGGTTTATCCCCAAACGGTATTCATTTTTTAATCTGAGAAGATTATTTAATATTATATACTCCAATAGAATCCCCAACGCAGAGCTAGCAATTATCTCGTTAGATGCTGAAAAAGCATTTGACCAGGTAGAATGGCCATATTTATTTTCGGTGATGGAAAAATTTCAACTAGGAGAGAAGTACTGCACATGGGTTAAATTGTTATATTCTAACCCAACAGCTAGAATATTAACAAACAAAATGTTATCAACTAAATTTAATCTCTCTAGAGGCTGTAGACAAGGATGTTCACTATCCCCACTATTATTTGCTCTTGCAATTGAACCCCTAGCAGAAAGCGTTAGAAACCATCCAGGAATATTTGGATACAATACTAGAGACACAAGGAATAAAATCTCCTTATATGCAGATGATATACTAATATATATTACAAAATTAGAAACTAGTATTCCAAACCTATTAAATTTAATAACTCAATTTGGTCAGTTTTCGGGATATAGAATCAATTGGAATAAAAGCGAAATCATGCCAATAACAAAATTTAATTTACATACAATACAACAATCCCCTTTTAAAATAGTTAAAGATAAATTTAAATACTTAGGAATCTGGGTAACTAAGACATATACCTCTTTATTTAAACTAAATTTCCCACCCTTACTGAATAAACTACATAAGAATATTCAATACTGGAAAACACTCCCCATTTCAATGCTTGGGAGAATTAATGCTATAAAAATGATTTTTTTACCGCAACTACTGTACCTACTTCAATTAATTCCGATATATATCCCAAAAACTTTTTTCAAAAAAGTCGACTCCATTGTTACAAGTTTTGTCTGGGATTATAAGAATCATAGAATAAGTAAAAAACACTTATGTAAATCAAAGATAAATGGAGGTCTGGCTTTGCCAAATTTCTTATTTTATTTTTGGGCAGTCCATATTAAAAACATGAATTTTTGGCTGGAAGAAATGGACCAACAACCAGATTGGCTAATGATGGAAAAGGAAGACTGTCTACCTTTTGAAATTGGACCGATCATATTTGCCCCCACAAAACAGCACAAAAAAACCTATAAAGAAAACCCCATAATACATAGTGGAATACGAATTTGGAAACAAATAAAAAAAGATTTAAAATTGAATAATATACCACTCTGCCTTCCCATTGTAAATAATCCTTTGTTCAAATCATCCTTTATGGACAAAGGTTTCACACAATGGAAAAATCATGGAATCAAAAATATAGGACATCTTTATGGGAAAGGTACTTTTCTTTCATTTCAAGAGTTACAACTGAATTATGGACTGCACTCAAATAATTTTTTCAGATATCTACAAATTAGAGATTATGTTAAATCTAATACACAAGTTTACAAGAATAGGGAATCAGAAATTCTTGATGAGTGTCTGAACAAGCATCCTAATACTGAAAAACTAATAGCTTATATTTATAACACCCTACTAAATAACGAGGTACCACCGACCGAACTACATAGATACAAATGGGAAATTGAAATAGGTCATCCTATCACGAAAGATATGTGGGACGAAAGTTTACAACAAATACATCAATGTTCATTAAATGCCAGACATATTTTAATACAATTCAAGGTCTTACATAGACTACACTTCTCTAAAATAAAACTAAATAGAATTTTCCCACAAATCTCTCCTATTTGTGATAAATGTCTACATTTAGAGGCTAATTTAACACATACTTTTGCAAACTGTATAAAACTTAAACATTTCTGGACAGATATTTTTGAAATAACTTCAAAAGTTATTAATACAAAACTGGACCCAGACACAAAATTAATAATACTTGGAATATCAGAACAAAGCTTAACACTCACAACAAACCAAAGAAACTTCCTCAATTACAGTATAATAACCGGAAAAAAATTAATATTAAAATTTTGGAAAGGCCCTACAACCCCCACAATCAAAATGTGGATTACGGAAATGTCGGAGACCCTATACTTAGAAAGAATTAGACTTGTCTTAATGGACAAACAAGATCTTTTCCATAAAATTTGGGCTCCATTCATTAACTATCTGAAGGGATAGACTGGCACAGCACGAGGACCCAGCTGAAACTTGAACTCAGGAACAGATGAAAAACTATACTCTATACTTTATAACCTACGAACCTATCTCCATTGATGTATCACAGGTAACCCATTCCACCTTCCTTGTTTTTCTGTTGTGTTTTTTTTTTTTTTTTTTTTTTGCTTCCTCTTTTATTTGTAACTTTCTACCCTCTCTTTTTCTCGCTTTCATAAAAAATAAAAATACTAGAAGCAGAAGTAATTGATAATGGAAAATTTTAATAATGTATGACTGATGTATATGAAAAGTTTTTTTTCTACTATAATATGTAATTACATTGTATAATATGTCTACTTCTAATAAATAAAATACGAGACGCGGAAAAAAAAAAAATTTAAAAAAAAAAAAAAAAAAAAAAAGTTTGAATGTGATGATCTGCTCGTATTTACATTAAATGATTAGCAATATTTTTTATTTTTTCAGGCCTGAGTGCATTAAATGAATGAGAAGATCTCCAAAATACTAAAGGACAAAATCTCTCTTCAGGCTAGCAGTCTCAACTCTGTTTCTCTTCGAATGGAACTAAAAACCAGATAACCCAGGTTTAAAGTTTTATCTTTAGCCATCACCACATTCTTTTCACAATGACCAAGTTACAAGGCACAAGAAATACTTGTCTGAATAGCAAGCTTGGAATGTTATGCCAAAAATCTGAGCTGAATAATTATGGCATTGACATTTTCTTGAATTGAAATATCTATGAAAACAGTGAAAATGCTTTTGTTTTTTGTTAACTCATAAAAAGATTTTGAAAAAGCGTTCTTCAGAATCAATATTTAATCAGTATGTGAGACAGGAGATCAAACAATTATTAACCAAAGGAACATTGGAAATAGGCCTTCGATGAAGCAAGTCCTATTTTCAAAATATACAGAAGGGGATTTAGCAACGTCCGAAATTCAGCTTGAAAACATGTGGCAAAAATGTCTTAAATATTTAGATTTAACTGGACAGCTTGATGACTTTACATTGTGATTGTCACCAAGCATTATCAAATACTTAAATACCATACACCAGTGCAGCCAGCCTTCCAGGGCAAAAGGAAAACTGATCCACTCAGGAACTGTCAACTTTCAGTCTGGAACTGAGAGCAGTTCAAACACTTTTGCACTCAAATCCAATCCAGCTCAAAGAGAAAACGGAAAGAACTTGATAGGTCAGGCAACAGCTGAGGAGGGAAATGGACAGATAACATTTTGGGTCAGGACCATGCATTCTTATGACCCTCAGAGCCAATTAATAAATGAGCAGGTAGATCATCATGTAAACTTTTCAACAAGGTCCCACCATTGTGCCTCATGAAAGAAATTACAGTCCATGGGATCCAAAGCAACTTGGTATATTGAACCAAAATTGGGAACGAGAGGCATCTAAACACTACTTCTTCACACAGAAGGTGGTGTGTGTATGGCATTTTGTCAGAGAAAATGGTGGAGGCAGCTGCAATTATCACATTTAGAGGTCATTTGGGCAGGTACGTGGACAGGAAGAGTCAGTGGGATATGGGCCAAACATGGGCAAATTGGACTAGCCTTGCATGTTGGTTGGTTGGCTTGCATGAGTTGGGTTGAAGGGCCTGTTTCCATGGTGTGTGATTCTATAAACTTCTTCCTAGCGTGGAAATGTCAAAGACTGGAAGATATGGCTTTAAGGTTAGAGGGGGTAAGTTAAAAGGTGATGTGCAGGGCAAGTTATTTTACAAAGAGTTGAGGGTGCCTGGAAAGCATTGTCAGGGCTGGTGTAAAAGCAGATACCATAGTGGTGTTTATGAAGCTTTTAGAGGGGCATATAAATGCAGTGAATAGAGGGATATGGATCATGTCGAAGCACAGGAAATTAGTTTAACTTGGTATCATGCTCAGCACAGATATTGTGGGCTGAACTATTCCTGTGCTGTACTAATATATCTTCTATATTTTATGGAAGCCTGTGTGACCAGTGATGTGCCACAGGGCTCAATTCATCCATGTCCAAATGTCTTTCAAAATGTTGTATTACAACAAATGTTGGGTTGCAGCAGAACAACCAACCACTTCTTCTGACAAGTTATGTATATTAACAATTTGAATGCTAATGTTGGAGTATAATTATTAAGTTGCAGGTGACACAAATACTAGTGGTTATGCTGATAGTGAGCAAGATAATTTTAGATTAATGAAAGATATTAATGGGTTTGTAAAAAGTGCAGAACAACTGCAGGTCGAATTTAATGCAGATGAATGTGAGGTGATGCATGTTATGAAGATTAGGATATTTACAGTGAATAGCAGGATCATGTGCAGTAATGAAAAGCTGGCACATGAATCACCAAGCTTTGAGTCAGGTGCTGGAAAATAGGGTTGATATCAATCATTATTCAAAGGTTAGCATGGATATGGTGGCACAAGGGGCTGGTTTCTGTGCTGCATGACTCTGATAATTGCCTTTCTTTGTGCCTGATTACATGGCTCCATCTCTTGAAGAGTAAAGGACCTGTCCCACTTACGTGTCCTTGGCACGCAAATTACGCGACCTCGTGGTCGCGTTGAGCCACGAAGGTCCCGCGAAGGTCACGCACGATTTCATGCGTACGCACAGGCATTTGGAGCGCGTGACGTCATTTGAAGATGACCACAAAATGCAGGAGTAACTCAGCGGGACCGGCAGCATCTCTGGAGAGAAGCAATGGGTGATGTTTCGTGTCGAAACTCTTCTTCAGTCTGAAAAGAAGGGTCTTGACCCGATACATCACCCATTCCTTCTCTCCAGAGATGCTACCGGTCCCGCTGAGTTATTCCTGCATTTTGTGTCTAAATCTTCAATTTTCTTGGCCCCGCTCTGGGAGTAGGAGTGGGGGCGGATCCGGGCCGCAATGGCCGTGAGCCCAAGGCCAAGTTCGGCGATCGTTTGCCTGCTTCTGCTGTTGTTGGAGGTGAGACGTTGCGTCGCGCCAGGGTCTTGCGCCTGTCCCACTTTGGCCGTCAGTTACGCGACGGGCCGTTGGCGTGCAAAGATTTTGTTCGCTACAAAAATTTCGGAGCCCCATGCGATGTCGCGCACAACTACATACCCCTCCGTGCTTCTCAGTGGGACCGGCCCCGCGCGACCATACGATGCCCGTGCGCCTCAACGCGACCACGTGGTCGGCTAATTTGCGTGCCAAGGACACGTAAGTGGGGCAGGCTCTTTACCTCCTCAATTCCACAAAGGAATTCTATCTGCCATCCCTCTGACCATTGTACCAACTGCTCAGTGCTATTCACTAGCCTACGACTATCATTCTCAGTATCAACAACACTACTGTTTTTTGACTAATCTGCAAATTGTGCCATTTCACCTTGTCATTATTAATATTTTATGGTGGAACCTGGTAATAATGAGCAGGTAGATTGTAATGTAAAATTTTCAACAACCACTACTGCTACTAAACAAAATCCAATGAACAGCACTTTTTTTAAAACATGCTGCATCTTCTTGACATGTTATATCATCAATCTTACCTTGTCATAATGTTAAATTATATTATTTATTAACTTTGTGAAAACTTGAATCCCATTGGTACTGATAAATAAATTCTCAATATCTCAAAATTTTGTATATATTTTTATTTGTTTAATTTGTTTGAACTGTACCATTATCATTTAACTGCATTGGAAGGTGGATGGGCTACATGTTCCCATATTACCGTCACCAGCAATTCATGTCAAAGTAATATTGATTTTACTTTCTATATTTTCTACTTAATAAAGCATGAGAGAAACACCATTCATCATTTGCCAGCTGACATTATGAATATTAACAGATACAAGTTCCAAATTCTGCATTTAGAGAATTGAATTTACAGCTGTGAGGCCAATTAATAGCAAATGTATCCAAGTCAGAACTTGGTAAGGAAAGGACTAAGTATGTGTGGTGTCAGAAATATTATGGCCTTATCAAATAGCGAGCATTGCCACAGTATCTAAAAATAAACCAGATCTGAATAAATACTCTGTTGCTGTGTGATGCATGTAACTGCAGCAGATAGTCCTCGTGAGATATTATGTATAATAAGTAATTATATATAATTTTATCAGATAATCAGAAAGAAAGGGGAGATACCAAGGCCCGAGGTGATGAGTAGAAAAGACAGAACAGTGCAAATGATGGAATCTGATAAGAAATGAAGATGGGAAACGAAAAGTAGAGCCAGCATTGGTGGGTAGGACGAAACAAGGGGTAGAAAACTGGGGACCGGGAGTGGGGAGGGTGGGTGATAAGGGCATGGAGCAAGTGGAGAGGGGAGTGTACACAAGGGGGGTGGAGGAATTGGGTAGATGAAAGGAACTCTTAAAGATAGCGGAGTCAGGGGATGTGGGGAGAAGGCAGGAACGGGGTACTGATTGGGGATGATCAGCCATGGTCACATTGAATGGCGGTGCTGGCTCGAAGAGCCGAATGGCTTATTCCTGCACCTATTGTCTATTGTCTATTGGAAAGAGGTGGAGAGGGGGATGGTGGTTACCTGTAATTGGAGAGGCTGTACGAGTCCCAGAATAGAAATGAGGGAGGAGGTGCAGTGACATGTGTTGCAGCAGTTGCAAAGGAAAGTGCCTGTAAAGGGATATGTAGGGGGCAGGGCCGAGAGTGGTCGCTGCAGAAGGCATAGGAAGAAGAAAATGTGACTGGCAGTGGGATCATGGTGAAGATGCGAAAATGTCGCAGAATAATGTGTTGGATGAGGAGGTTAGTGGGGTGAAAGGCATGCTTAGGGGAACACCATCATTAATCTGTCTGGGGAAAAGGTGAGGTGGGGGGTGAGAGCAGAATGGATAGAACCAGAGGAGATAATGATGAGGGCTCCATCCACAACTGCGAGAGAAATCTTCAATGTCACGTGTACCAAGACACAGTGGAAAACTTTATTTTGAATTATTTTCAATGCCAGCACATCCTTCTTCAGATGTGGAATCCAAAGCTGCTCATTATATTCCAAAGGCACTCTGACCAGTGCCTTATAAAGCCTCAGCATTACATACCTGGTTTTATATTCTAGTCCTCTCGAAATAAATGTGAACATTGCATTTGTCTTCCTTACTACTGATTCAACTTGCAAATTAACATTTTGGGAATACTGGTGCTGGATTCCTGTCCCTTTGCACCTTCGATTTCTGAATCCATTCCCCATTTAGAAAATAGTCTGCGTCTTTATTCCTACTACCAAAGTGCATGACTGCACACTTTGCTATACTGCATTCCACCTGCCACTTCTTTGCCCACTCTCCCAACCTGTCCAATTCCTTCAGCAGAATCCCTGCTTCCTCCACACTACCCGCCCCTCCAACTATCTTTGTATCATCCGTAAACTTGGCCAAATCATCCAAATCATTGATATAAAACGCGAAGAATAACGGCCGTCATACATTAACCTAATCATCCCCAGGATTATTCTTGTATACCTCCTCTGGACCCTCTCCAAAGCCAACACATCCTTTCTCAGATATGGGGCCCAAAAATGCTCACAATATTACACAAATATGGCCTCACCAGTGCCTGATAAAGCTTCAGTATTAAATCCTTTAAAACAGATACACAATTCACAACTTTTTCTACCCTGAGTTTAACAGTTCATAACTCTTTATTATCTTGGCCCCACACCTGCCCCCTTACCTGTCCAATAATCTGTTTATCAAATAGTCCCCTGAATAGTGTTCACCTTTTACCGGCCATGCTCACTCCTGCCTCTCATCTTTTCCAGCTTTCTTTCTGCCTCCATCCCCCATAATCAGTATGAAGAAGGGTTCCGACTCAAAATGTCGCCTAACCATGTTCTCCTGGGATGATGCCTGACCTGCTGAGTTACTCCAGCATTTTGTGTCAATCTTTGGTATAAACCAGCATCTGCAGTTCCTTGATATTGCTGCCTTGCTGTTATTAGACTCTTCAATGCATATGTTCTGGATGCATTCCCAATCTTCCAATCTACCTTGTTGTGGCTTGAATTTTTGAACCTTGAACTTTTTTTAATCTTCATTTTCTCTGTAATTGTAACTCAATGTCATTAATTTGGTTTATTTTGTACTGCCTTGATAATACGTAAAATAACGTTTTCCACTGTGTCTTGGTACGCGTGATAATAATAAACCAATACCAATACCATCTCTGTTCGAGAATGGAAAATCCCATCTTGAGAGCAGAGGTGGTGGAGATGGAGAAACTGTGAGAGAGGTAGTGGTGTCCTTGAAAGAGGTAGAGCGAGAGAAAGTATAGCTTGATTTTTTTTCACAGGGTTCCAGCATCTGCAGTCTCTTGTGTCCTCATTAAGAAGTGGAAAGAAAGTAAACTTTCATTCACTTTGCTTTAAATTGCTTCAATTCATTACCATTTTAATAATTGTGTTTTATATTTAATGTTCAAATCATTATTTAAAAAAATATATATATAGCAGTCTTGGTTCTAAAATTACTCTGACATTTGCTTTAGTCCAAAGGTTATTAGTGCATTTTGGGGATAGTGTTACAGCAGCATACCACATCAGTGTATTCACCTCAGAGATCTAATTAGACCACCCCAGATACTTCCCAGATGGTCCATCTGATTAACTATTTGCATCCAATAAGTGTGAAAACCCGGTGACAAACCAGTCTTTACCAATTCAGCTTAATTACAAGTTCAATGCATACCTTTTTAGTTCCTTTAAATTTTTTATATTACCACATGTCTGTTCCCCTTCAGTTCCAAATTCATTCGTCCACAATAGGTTTTATCAGTAAAGATATTATTGTCATAGGGATGTAATATATTCAGTAAAATGCAGCAGGCTTCGGATAGATGATCCAAAAATATGGAACTACCCCAAAGTTTCATAGCAATCTGCTGAAGGATCCCTGTATTTAACATGCAGTAATAGACCAAATACATTTCCAAAAAAACACCTATTAATACAAAGTCTGACGATATTATCAGGCTAGTGGGGATAATAGCTGCATCCAGTAACTATAAGACGAAGTATAAAAGCCAGTGGGAAGGAATATCATGTTTCAGATGAGACAATATAATGCTCAGCACCTTAATTATTGAGTAACATACAGAATTGATTACCTATCTTTCCTTGTTATATGTGATAATGTTAGCATTTCTTAGTAATAATTAACTATAAAAAAGACATATAATAATTCGTAATATACTCTCACATTTAATGGCATACTTAAAATGCAAATATACCAACTACAGTCTCTTAGAATTGGTCCAAAATCCATTCCTGTTGCAAATTCTGATGTGTGCCAATAGCTATATTACAGATCCATCTGCCAGTTCACAGTGTCTACGGGCACATTATCTTTCTCATAAATCTCTCCATTTGACAGCAGTAACAGCATTCAGGGAGTCTTATGAACAAGTAGCAGAAGGGATCATGTTTAACATGTTTTTACTACAATGTTTCATCATCTGATCAAAATCCCCTGATCAAAATAAATTATCTTATTTACAATAATCTCTTCCTTACCATTAAAGCAGATAGCATCTGAGATCACATTTATGAACTTTGGCTATTTAAAGATTAAAGTTTAGGTTCAGGTTTATTATTATCATGATATGGTGAAAAGCTTCATTGTGCATGCTATCAGATATATCATACATAAATTCAATCGTCAAACTCAAATACAATAGGTAGAGAAAAGGAGAATATACAAAGTGTAGAATATATTTTCAATATTGTAGTGCAGCAACTCCATTGACTCCATAGTCTGAAGAAGGGTCTCGAACTGAAACGTCGCCCACTCCTTCTCTCCAGAGATGCTGCCTCGCCCGCTGAGTTGCTCCAGTATTTGGGACTTTGTCGATGGAGTTAGACACAATGTCCACAATTTGGTGGATGTGAATCAGACAATGACCTAGTCTAGTGCAATGACTCTTCGAAAGCCTGACAGCAGAGGAGAAGAAGCTGCTCCTGAGTCTGCTGGTGTGCACTTAAAGCATCTGTATCTTCTGTCGGACGAGAGCAGGGAACAGAAAGAAAGACCAGGGAGGGACAAATCTTTGATGATTTTGGCTGCTTTTCGAGGCGATGTGAAATGTAGGCACAACAGGTCAATCCTGGTGTCTATAATTCATACAGACTTTCCCCCAACTTTCTTTATCTAATCTCATGTCTGACTATTGCTCTCTATCACATTTGTTTACCCATCTTCCACTTAAATGCATCAATCCCACTATCTAAAATCCTCCTTAGATTACGAGCTTCACAATCGAACCAAAGTTTCATGCAAAGGAGCAAAAAAAGAGCGGTTAGAGAAACTCAGTAGATCAGGCAGCATCTGTGGAGGGAGCTGAAGTTGCGACCCTTTATCTAGACAGTATGGGTAGAGAGAACATAGTCAATGTATAGAGGTGTATAGGGGAGAGACGTAGCAAGCAATAGGTGGATACAGGTGAGGATTGATATGCAGATAACAAATGTGAGAGGTAAAGGTGGAGAGAGTAAAAGAGGCTGGGAGGTGATAAGTGGCCAAAAAATATTGACCTGATAGGAAAGGATATTGAAGAGTGAAGAAGGAATGAGGGTGGCAGATAGGAGCAGCTGAGAGAGGGGAGGGGTGAACAGTAGGGGGAAGGACTGTGTGGAGGAAGGGGTAGGTAATAAACTACCAGAGAGCACTCATTGAGGCACGTCACCATGGTCTTCGTGGGCACCTTAGAAGCCAATTTGAAGCTGGCTGGAATCTCAAACAGCAGAACAAGAGGTTGAAGATGTACATGAATATTCCAATTCATTTCAAAGATACAATTATACTTTATTGTCATTTACATACAGACCGGTAAAATCATACATCAGACTTCACCTAAGCAATACACAAAGAGTCACCACCTTTCTGGTGCCAACAAAGTTCCAAGTTATTAGTGCAGTCCTGTCTTCTTGCAGCAGCGCGACAGGCCTGTCATCGCATATGGCCGCAGGCAACCTGCTTGGTCCTTCTTTGTTCTATCTTCTATCTTCTCGGTGGCTCCACGCCAGGTCTATGTTCATTCTCAGCAGCCCTACGCTGGGTTCCTCTTTGTTCTTGGTGGCCTCCTGCTGGGTCCCTCGCTCTCATCAGCGCGGCCCGCGGGTTGTTCTCGGCGGCCCTCTTTGTTCTTGGTGGTGCAGCCCGCCGGGTCCCTCTTTGTTCTTGGTGGTGCAGCCCGCCGGGTCCCTCTTTGTTCTCGGTGGTGCAGCCCGCTGGGTCCCCCTTTGTTCTCGGTGGTGCAGTCCGCCGGATCCCACTGTTCTCGGTGGTGTGATTAAATTAACTCAGGTACAATATTTTGGCAAATTAAGCAATCAAATCGGGAACATTTGATCTATGCTGTAAATACATTAATGAGAATAATGCATCGGACAGTAATATTTTCCAAGTCTCACGAATAACTTGAAGTGATAATTACTATAATATTAAATGAGAGGGCAGGATTAAGGGCACAAGAAAATGAATGGGAAACTGCAGCTTTATGCCTGATGCATTATAACTTTCTTTCTTTGTATCATTATTTGATGCTTTGTATGATTTATATTTTCAGACTAGGCCAATGTGCTAATTAATTGTCATAGAAAAGATTACATAAGATTGGAATGTGTTATGTTTAGAGGTGAACATATAAGTGACTTGGAAAATCTGCGCAGGCTGCATGAATAAACCAAAAGAAAAGTGACAGTGGTCATCCGTAGCACAGACATATGTTATTTTTTCAGAGAACTAAGTACACATGATATGTGAGTGCAAAAGGAGTCACTGGGAAAAGTAGAAAATAACAGCTCTAGTGCAGGCAAACCATCTAGGCAGTCGACAGGTGCACAATGGAGCAAGTCTATCTGCAATGTATTATTTCAGGCTAACAATACTCTCAAGGTTGAGAATCATCTTGAGAACTAGCTATGCACCGGACACTTCTGTAAGAGTCTGTAAGAAGCCTTTTATGTTCATAGCGATTGGTTTATTTACCTGATAACTGCACAACAAACCCCTCTGTGAGGTATACAAAAACTAGAGGATCATTTCAACTGTAATTGAGATAGTTGAGGATATACATAGAAACATAGAAAAATAGAAAATAGGTGCAGGAGTAAGCCATTCGGCCCTTCGAGTCTGCACCGCCATTCAATATGATCATGGGTGATCATCCAACTCAGTATCCTGTACCTGCCTTCTCTCCATACCCCCTGATCCCTTTAGCCACAAGGGCCACATCTAACTCCCTCTTAAATATAGCCAATGAACTGGCCTCAACTACCTTCTGTGGCAGAGAATTCCAGAGATTCACAACTCTCTGTGTGAAAAAATGTTTTCCTCATCTCGGTCCTAAAAGATTTCCCCCTTATCCTTAAACTGTGACCCCTTTTTCTGGACTTCCCCAACATCGGGAACATTCTTCCTGCATCTAGCCTGTCCAACCCCTTAAGAATTTTGTAAGTTTCTATAAGGTCCCCCCTCAATCTTCTAAATTCTAGCGAGTACAAACCGAATCTATCCAGCCTTTCTTCATATGAAAGTCCTGACATCCCAGGAATCAGTCTGGTGAACCTTCTCTGCAAGAATGTCTTTCCTCAGATTAGGAGACCAAAACTGTACACAATACTCCAAGTGTGGTCTCACCAAGACCCTGTACAACTGCAGTAGAACCTCCCTGCTCCTATACTCAAATCCTTTTGCTAAGAATGCTAACATACCATTCGTCTTCTTCACTGCCTGCTGCACCTGCATGCCTACTTTTAATGACTGGTGTACCATGACACCCATGTCTCGTTGAATCTCCCCCTTTCCTAATCGGCCACCATTCAGATAATATTCTACTTTCCTGTTTTCGCCACCAAAGTGGATAACCTCACATTTATCCACATTATACTGCATCTGCCATGCATTTGCCCACTCACCCAGCCTATCCAAGTCATCTTGCAGCCTCCTAGCATCCTCCACACAGCTAACACTGCCCCCCAGCTTCATGTCATCCGCAAACTTGGAGATGTTGCATTCAATTCCCTCATCCAAATCATTAATATATATCGTAAATAGCTGGGGTCCCAGCACTGAGCCTTGAGGTACCCCACTAGTCACTGCCTGCCATTGTGAAAAGGACACATTTACTCCTACTCTTTGCTCCTATTTACTCATTTACTTTTATTTACTCATTTACTCATTTGCTCCTATTTCCTCATTACCCATTTACTCCTACTCTTTACTGCTACATTTGACACAAGGAGCTAGAGAACAGGAGAACAGTCATCGGTTACACCACAACATTGAAAGTCTTTAGACACTGAACTTTTGAATATTTTTGAACCATGTGCAATAGGACAAATTTAAGTGAAGCTCAAATGACACTAAGTTGTTTGGCACCAGGGGCATCACTTGTGGATTATCTGCATGATTGAAAGAAGTTGGCAACAAAATAAAAAGGCAAAGTATACCATCTCAGGAGGCACAAATTTGACAATAGCTTATGGTCAAAAGGCACCAAAGACAGCTCCATTCCAGAAAAAGAGTCAGCTCCACATGGGTTTACATGGAACACATACCTGTTGCAGGTGTAAAGGCTTCAAGTCACTAAGCATCTGTTCCTTTCAGGAAACAAAATACTGTATATCACAGAAGAAAGAGCTTAGAGCAAGAGCATGCATCACAAACTGGGAGACAGATAAATGTTATCAATGCAAATGATGTTGGAAAGAACGGGATGAATATTCTGAAGCGTGACTTTAGAGAGCTCGGAAAAGTGCTGAAAAGCAGGACCTCCAGGGTGCTTATCTCCAGTTTGCTTCCAGTTCCTCGTGCTGGCGAGAGCAGGAACAGGGAGATACAGGACCTGAATGTGTGGCTGGGGAACTGGGTGCAAGGGGCAGGGATTTAGATTCTTAGACCACTGGGATCTGTTTTGGAGTAAGGGGGAACTGTACAAAAAGGACGGATTGCCCTTTAACATGCGGGGTACTGGCATTCTGGCAGGCAGGTTTGCCGCTGCGACACAGGTGGTTTTAAACTAAATAAGGGGGGGGGGGTCAAATGGGATAATCAAGGACGGAGTTAAAGGGAAAGGGAGTAAAGGGATAGTTAATGACCCCAGAATTAACAGGAAAGAAAGCTCACAAAGGGATAGGAGAGTATGGCCAAGTGTAATAGGGATCGATGTGAAAGGTGAGATGCGTTAAGAATTAAAAATATTATAGATGAATGCGCTAAGTAAAAGAAGTAAAATAGATGGGGTTAAGGCTCAGATAGAGGTTGGTAGATATGACATTGTGGGGATTACCGAGACGTGGCTGCAGGAGGATCGGGTCTTGGAACTTAATATTCAGGGTTATACATCCTATAGAAAGGACAGGCAGGTGGGCAGAGGAGGGGGGGTAGCTCTGCTGGTGTGGAATGGAATTCAGCCCCTTGCGAGGGAAGACATAGGGACTGACGAGGTAGAGTCACTGTGGATTGAATTGAGGAATTGCAAAGGCAAGAAGACACTAATTGGTGTTAATTACAAACCCCCAAATAGTAGCCCGCATGTAGGGTGTAAGTTGCAGCAGGAGTTAAAACTGGCATGTAACAAAGGTAATGCCACTGTGGTGATGGGGGATTTCAATATGCAGGTAGACTGAGAAAATCAGGTTGGTTCAGGATCTCAAGAAAGAGAGTTTGTAGAGTGCCGCCGAGGAAGATTCTTAGAGCAGCTTGTAATGGAGCCGACCAGAGAAAAGGCAATTCTGGATTTAGTGTTGTCCAATGAACCAAATTTGATAAGCGAACTCAAGGTAAAGGAACTGCTTGGAGGTAGTGATTGTAGATGGTTTATGCATGCAACCTATAATGTAGCTACCTCAATACCACTAACCACGCCCTGCCATATCAGTATAACTGTGATATCCTCCCCTTGTTCCTCCCCTTTGGTTCCAGTACGCCTGAAGGCTAGATGCAGTCAGTACTGGGACGTGTGTGACATGTGCTTAATTAAAGACTCAGTAAAGGTTACAGTGTGTCAGACTTGAGTCCTTTACATGGTGTCAGCAAGTTAAACGCGCGCCTCCTGTTTATCGGGTTTTATTTGTCCCTAGTCCAACTAGTGTTTAATTCCCCATTCACCATGGCGTTCTCATGTCGTAAGCCCTCTCCCCTTGTCTTTGACGCTGACATTGCGGAACGCTGGGCTACTTTTTTGATGGACTACAACCATTTCATCAACATCGTGCACCGAAACGACCCTGATGCGGTGAAAGCCTCACTCCTGCTGAACCTTGTCGGTCCCGATACTATGAAACGAGCTCAGGCTTTCACTTACAATCCAGCGGTCCTGGATGACAACGACCAGGTCGTCGAGCCAGCGGAATCTGCCAATGACCCGGTATGTCTCATACGCAAGTTTGCGGAGATTTGTGACTTGCCCTCCAACCACATATTGGAGCGGGCTAGGTTCTTTACACGGAAACAGCAGCCTGATGAGCCTGTTGAATGTTTTATCGCTGACCTGCGCTACCTTGCTCAGTGGTGCCGTTTTGATACTATGCGTGATCAGCTCACCAGAGATATTCTAGTCATGCACATAGCATGCTAGATCAGAAGCTACGTGCAGATCTGCTCCAAAGACCAGACCTCACCCTGACTGCGGCAATGCATGCATGCCGTATAGCTGAAGTAGTTGCCCCGCCACATGGGCAGAGGGGATCTGACAATCGGGCTATTAATCTGACTGGTGTTGCTATGCCCCGTCGCAAGCAAGTCAATGTTTGCCCTGCACCGCGGCCGACTTATGCCGCTCGGGTCCCGCTTGTCAAGAAGTGTCCCAACTGCAATTATATCCACTCCATGCAGTCGCAGTGCCCAGCATTTGGTAAAGCTTGTAACTTCTGCAAGAAGATGAACCATTTTTCAGCTGCCTGTCGCTCCCGTGGGAACGTTCCCCCAGCTCCCAGACAAGTTTTAAACAACCTTCAGCAAGTTGATAACGAATTTGATTCCCAGTCTTCTGTCAACACTGCCCTCGACTCTGAGCCCAGTATTTCCATGGGAGATGCCAGTGTTTACACTCTCCTTCATAGTCGATCTCGCCTCCCCGATCCTTCTGTGCTCATTACTGTCAACAACAAGTCCTTCACTGCTAAGCTCGACACGGGGGCGAAGGTGAATGTTATGTCAACATCCCTGTTCAAAAATATATGAAATAATGAGCTGTTGACTGCTGATCGCTCCATATTACGTGCTTATGGGGGAGAGGAGCTAACACCTGTGGGGAGGGCCACCTTCCACTGTGTGCTGAAGAAAGCATCCCGTGACCTGTCGTTTTTTATTCTTGACTGTGACTGTGTGACCCTGTTGAGCAATCAGGCCTGTCAGGATCTCGGTCTGGTGTCTTTCAACCGTACGGTCCATGAAGTGCGTGTGATGCTGAATCCACTCTCCGAGTACCCTGACCTCTTCGATGATAAGCTGGGGAAGCTGCCACTTGTATACAAAATCGCAACTGACCCATCGGTTGTACCAGTGGTCCGTGCTCCACACAGGGTGTCGTTTGCCATGAAGGGCAACGTCGAAGCCATGCTGAAGAACATGGTTGACATGGGAGTGCTTGAAGCTGTCAGCGAACCCACCGAGTGGGTCTCCACCATGGTCGCCACCATGAAGAAGGGTAAGAACGAGATACGGGTGTGCATCAACCGCAAAGATCTGAATCTGGCAATAAAACGTCCCCACTACCCTATGAGGACTATAGAAGGTGTTGCTGCCCATGTCGGTCAGGCCACGGTGTTCTCTGTCCTCGATGCCAGGAGCTCGTTCTGGCAAATATCTCTAGACAAACACTCCTCAGACTTAACCACTTTTGGCACCCCCTTCTGAAGATTCAATTTTTTGCGGATGCCGTTCGGCATCAACTCTGCTAGCAAAGTGTTTCAACGCTCCATGGAGCAACTGTTTGCCGGCCTGCCGTGTGGTATCATTTAAGAATAAATTGGATAGGCATATGGATGAGAAGGGAATGGAGGGTTATGGTATGAGTGCAGGCAGGTGGGACTAAGGGAAAAAAATTGTTCGGCACGGACTTGTAGGGCCGAGATGGCCTGTTTCCGTGCTGTAATTGTTATATGGTTATATATGGTTATTATCGTGGATGACATCCTGGTTTATGGGAAAGATGCTGCTGAGCACGACCATAACCTCCGACGGATTCTAGACCGCGCTCGCCAGATCAACTTAAAACTTAACCCGTCAAAGTGCAGGTTCCGTGTAGCTGAAGTACCCTATGTTGGCCACATCTTCACAGCCCACGGGCTGAAACCTGATCCGCAGAAGACCACTGCTATCTCCGAGCTGCCTGCCCCGACAGATGTTACCAGCCTGCAGCGTTTCATGGGCATGGTCAACTATTTGGGGAAGTTTATCCCCGACCTCAGCGAGTTGAGCGCACCGCTGAGGCAGCTGACGAAAAAAAACATTGCCTGGTCCTGGTTTCCCCAACACCAGCAGGCTTTCGACCTCCTCAAAACAAAGCTGATCAGCACACCGACTCTCATGTTTTTCGATCTACATCGTCCGATTGTAGTTACGTGTGATGCTTCCCGCTTCGGATTCGGTGCTGCCTGCCTGCAGCTCTATGATGACGGCTCGCTGCAGCCCATTTCCTACGCCTCGCGTACCATGACAGACACTGAGCAGCGCTATGCACAAATCGAGAAGGAGCTTCTTGCGGTTGTATTCGCCTGCTCCAAGTTCAAGGACTTCCTTTTCGTACCAGGTTCACCGTCGAGACGGATCACCAACCCTTGGTGACCATCCTCAACAAGCCTATCCACATCGCTCCGGCCAGACTCCAGCGAATTATGTTACAGCTCCAGCGGTTCGACTTTCTGATCGTGTACAAGAGGGGCACCGAGATGCATGTGGCCGACGCGCTGTCCAGGGCCCCCCGGTCCTCCTGCGACAGACACCCCTACGAGCAGGAGGATCTGCAGGTACTTAATGTCAACTTTGTTCCCTCTAAGCAGCTGCAGTGCCTGGTTGAACACACTGCCAACGACCCCGACCTGCAACAGCTCGCAGCTGTCATCAAGCGGGGGTGGCCAAACAAACGAACCTCGCTGCCTGCGGGTGTACACCCTTTCTTTCTGGTTCGCGATGAACTGGTGGTCCGGGACGGAATCGTCATCAAGGGTCACAAGGTGGTCGTCCCTGCCTCCCTGTACGACTTGTACTACAACGCTGCCCACATGGGGCATCCCAGAGCCGATACCACTGTCTCACATGCCCAAGAACAATACTACTGGCCCGGCATGGCCAAGTACATTAAGGCCCGAGTAGCCTCCTGTCCTGATTGTAACACTCTTGCCCCACTTCAGCAGCGCCAGCCACTTCTGCAGCAGCCTGCGCCTGCCATGCCCTGGGCCTCGCTGGCTGCTGACATATTCGAATGGCGTGGCAAGCAATACCTAGTGTTGGTCGACTCCTACTCTAACTGGTTCGAGGTGGACCTTCTCCCTGCTATCACCTCTGAAATGGTCATCAGTAAGCTGCGCCGACACTTCGCCACTTTTGGGTCCCCGGTCCGCTTACAGACCGACAACGGCCGTCAATTCACCAGTGCAGAATTCAAAGCTTTCGCTGTGAAGTGGAACTTCACTCACTATACCAGCAGCCCTGAATACCCGCAGAGCAATGGCCTGGCAGAACGTGCTGTCCGCAGTGCCAATAATCTGCTCGAGCAGTCTCGTCTCTCTAATGGTGACTTCTACCAGGGTCTACTAAACCTTCGCAACATTTCCCGGGACGCTACCATGCGATCCCCTGCCCAGCGTCTGATGTCCCGCGTTCTTCGCCCACCGATGCCGATAGCCCAGCAATCCCTGGTGCCCAAGGTCCTCCAGCCTGCTGCCGTCCAGCAACGGATTGCCCAAAAGCATGAAGTACAGCGCCGCTCTCACGACAAGTCCTGCCGCCCGCTTTCACCACTACTGCCTGGCCAGGTCGTCCGCATGCAGACAGCCACCGGATTCTCCCGACTCGCTACCGTGGTTGGGGTGGACGGTTCCCCGAGATCTTACCTGGTGGACTTTGATGGAACTGGCTACCGCCGGAGCCACCAGCACCTGTTGGCCGTTAATGAGCCTCAGCCTCCTCCTGCGGCCCCCTATGCTCCTCCGTTGGGTTTCGAGCCTGCCACTACTAATTACCCCTCAGCTCCCTGCATGCCCCGGTCAGTTCGCTCACCGCGTTCTCCTCCCTCTGCTCTTCCTGGATTCTCCTCCCTGCTCGCTCTCCTTCTCCTCCTTCTCCCCCGTCTCCTTCCCCTGGCTCACCCGTGCCGGTTGGGCCGCCTTCCGCACTCCCGGTTGGGTCTCCGCCGACTTTCTCCTTCCCGGCTGCTACTGCTCCTCCTCCTCTTCTATCGGGTGGGGAGGGTGAGGGTGCCATGCGCACTCGCTCGGGTCGGGTTGTCAAACCTCCTGTCCGCTACGGTGATTTCGTTTAGATTTGCAAGTGTTGTATAATCACACTGCCACTGTTATGACTTCAATTTTAAATTTCTAAGGGAAAGGATGTAGATGGTTTATGCATGCAACCTATAATGTAGCTACCTCAATACCACTAACCATGCCCTGCCATATCAGTATAACTGTGATATCCTCCCCTTGTTCCTCCCTGTTTGTTCCAGTACGCCTGAAGACTAGATGCAGTCAGTACTGGGACGTGTGTGACATGTGCTTAATTAAAGACTCAGTAAAGGTTACAGTGTGTCAGACTTGACTCTTTTACAGTGATCAAAATATGATTTGTTTTAATCTGCAATTTGAGAAAAGGAGAAGGTTAAATCAGAAGTGGCAGTGATGCAGCTGAACAAAGGGTATTATGAAGGCATGAGAGAGGAGCTGGCCAAGGTAGACTGGAAAGGGATACTAGCAGGAATGATGGTGGAACAGCAATGGCAGGAATTTCTGGGCATAATCCAGAAGACACAGAATCATTTCATTCCACAAAGGTAGAAAGATTCTTTTTTTTAAATAATATTTGTATTAGAAGTAGACATATTATAAAGTATAGTTACATATTATAGTAAAAAAACTTTTCATATACATCAGTCATATATTATTGAATTTTTCAATTGTCGATTACTTCTGCTTCTAGTGTTTTTTTTATATAGAAAAAGAGAGAAAGAGAGAATAAAGAGTTACAAATAACAAAAAAACAAAAAAGGTGGAATGGATTACTTATAATACGTCATTGGAGATAGGTTCGTAGATTATAAAGTATGACTTTTCATCTAGAAAGATTCTAAGGGGAGTAGGAGGCAACCGTGGCTGACAAGAGAAGTTAGGGATAGAATAAAACTAAAAGAAAAGATGTATAACACAGCAAAGAGTAGCCGGAAGCCAGAGGATTAAGAAACTTTCATAGGACAACAGAAGGAAACAAAACGGGCAATACGGGCTGAAAAGATGAAGTACGAAGGGAAGCTGGCCAGGAATATAAAGAAGGACAGGAAAAACTTGAGATATGTTAAGGGAAAAAGAGTAGCAAAGTCAAATGTGGGTCCCTTGAAGGCAGACACGGGTGAAATTATTATGGGGAACAAGGAAATGGCAGAAGAGTTGAACAGGTACTTCAGATCTGTCTTCACTAAGGAAGATACAAACAATCCCCCAGATGTACTGGAGGACAGAGGATCGAAGGGGGTCAAGGAACTGAAAGAAATGTTCATAAGGCGAGAAATAGTATTGGGCAGGCTAATGGTACTGAAGGATGATAAATTCCCTGCGCCTGATGGTCTGCATCCCAGGGTCCTCGGGGAGGTGGCTCTAGAAATAGTGGACGCATTGGTGATCATTTTCCAATGTTCAATAGATTCAGGATCAGTTCCTGTGGATTGGAGGATAGCTAATGGTATCCCACTTTTCAAGAATGGAGAGAGAGAAAACAGGGAATTACAGACCAGTTAACCTGTCTTCAGTGGTGGGAAAGATACTGGAGTCAATTATTAAAGAGGTAATAATGGGGCATTTGGATAGCAGTAAAAGGATTAGTCCAAGTCAGCACGGATTTATGAAAGGAAAATCCTGCTTGATTAATCTTCTTGAATTTTTTGAGGATGTGACAAGTAAAATGGATGAAGGGGAGCCAGTGGATGTAGTGTATCTAGACTTTCAGAAAGCCTTTGATAAGGTCCCGCACGGGAGACTGGTGACTAAAATTAGAGCGCACGGTATTGGGGGTAGGGTGTTGTCGTGGATAGAAAATAGGTTGGCAGAAAGGAAGCAAAGAGTAGGAGTAAACAGGTCCTTTTTAGAATGGCAGGCAGTGGTGAGTGGAGTGCCGTAAGGCTCGGTGTTGAGACTGCAACTGTTTATCATATATATTAATGATTTGGAAGAGAGAATTAGGAGCAACACTAGCAAGTTTGCGGATGACACAAAGCTGGGTGGCAGTGTGAACTGTGAAGAGGATGTTATGAGGTTGCAGGGTGACCTGGACAAGTTGAGTGAGTGGGCAGATGCGTGGCAGATGTAGTATAATATAGATAAATGTGAGGGGGGGGAGGTACAGCGAGTCCCGGGTGTCCTTGTACACCGGTCACTGAAAGTTGGCATGCAGGTACAGCAGGCAGTGAAGAAAGCTAATGGAATGTTGGCCTTCATAACAAGAGGATTTCAGTATAGGAGTAAAGAGGTTTGTCTGCAGTGGTACAGGGCTGTGGTGAGACCACATCTGGAGTATTTTGTACAGTTTTGGTCTCCTAATTTGAGGAAGGACATCCTTGTGATTGAGGCAGTGCAGTGTAGGTTCACGAGGTTGATCCCTGGGATTGAAAAGACTAGGCTTGTATTCACTGGAGTTTAGAAGGATGAGGGGATATCTTATAGAAACATATAAAATTATAAAAGGACTGGACAAGCTAGATGCAGGAAAATTGTTCCCAATTCTGGGCGAGTCCAGAACCAGGGGCCACAGTCTTAGAATAAAGGGGAGGCCATTTAAGACTGAGGTGAGAAAAAAACGTTTTCACCCAGAGAGTTGTGAATTTGTGGAATTCCCTGCCACAGAGGGCAGTGGAGGCCAACCACTGGATGGATTTAAGAGAGAGTTGGATAGAGCTCTACGGGCTTGTGGAATCAAGGGATATGGGGAGAAGGCAGATATGGGTTATTGATTGGGGACGATCAGCCATGATCGCAATGAATGGCGGTGCTGGCTCGAAGGGCCAAATGGCCTCCTCCTGCACCTATTTTCCTATGTTTCTATGTTTCTATGTTAACACCTGCATAAAAACCTTTCTAATAAGAAAACACAGAGAGAGTCAACATAACATCCAAAT
Organism: Amblyraja radiata; assembly: GCF_010909765.2. Classification (NCBI taxonomy): domain Eukaryota; kingdom Metazoa; phylum Chordata; class Chondrichthyes; order Rajiformes; family Rajidae; genus Amblyraja; species Amblyraja radiata. Next base: position 104,243,585 of record NC_045957.1, on the reverse strand, counting down.
TGAGGCAGAATTTGATTTGCAGAACAGCTCGAATGTGATTGGCAATGGTGGAAAGCAGTAGCATTTTAAACTCACACAATTAGTCAACAATCAATTGGTTGAAATGCAGTTCAACACAACTGCCTGCCTACAACCTGACTCATTAAGTTACCCTGGCAATTTGGTTTTCTCTAGTCTCAACACCTGCTCATATGAATTATAAAATCTTGTTCTCCATCACTTTAGTCTTTAGATATACAGCGCAGAAACAGGCCCACTGAGTCCTGTACACAATAGCGCTATCCTACACACTAGGGACAATTTACAATTTTACCAAAACCAATTAACTTACAAACCTGTATGTTTTTGGAGTGTGGAAGGAAACCGGAGCACCTGGGGAAAACACACGTGGTCACATGGAGAACGTCCAAACTCCATACAGACAGTACCCATAGTCAGGATCGAACCTAGGTGACTGGTGCTGTAACCCTCAGTCAGGGACTAACATTCTACCATCATAGAAATTCATCTTCATTCCACATTTGAAAAGAACATACATGAACGCCTGAGAGAGTGGTGGAAGCAGTGTTGCTAACGGCATTTAAGAAGTGTCTTGATAAGCCCTTGAATCACTTCAGCATAGAAGGCTATGAACGATGTGTTGGAAAATGGGATTAATAATGGATGGGTCCCCAATGTCAGTGTAGACATGGTGGACCAAATTGCTTGTTTCTATGCTGTATGACTCTGTGACTCTAACTGAGAAAACAAAAATGATAGTAATTTTCTCAGCATGCAAAAAAAATCCCTGGTTCCAACAATTTTCATATGTTGAGCCTGTTTTCATTGCAACCCTTATTCTTTCCACTGAATGTATGGATCAACTAATATGAAATGAAATCCAATATAAACTGTCTGAGCTAAATGACCTAGTAACAAAGGGTAAACTGGAGATGGAAAATGTAACTGGGAGGCAGACCTATCAGTACATTTGAGCAGGGTTGAAGAATAAATTGCTTTAAACATCCTTAACAAAAGGATACATTTCTACATCAAAGCCATACAACGTGCATGCTAGAAATCTAAATAATAAATTATATTAGAAGAATGTTAATGAAGGCCAAATCCCATTAAGTAGGAACAGAATTGGAACTTCAGCAGACATTATCTGTGAGGCAACAGCAGCTGGCAACCAAGGACAAATCGTAAATTAAATCTAAGGGATTAGGAGAAAATGCTGGTTCTATCTTGAGATAAAACGTCATGAAATGAACGTCCATGATTAAATAACACCATTAAACTCTGAAACACCATGGGTGTAGGCATGCTTTTAAAGAGCCAATTACTGAAATGTGCATGACTAATGTCGAGGAAATGTGGTCCCAAAAGAACGTAAAAGCTAATTAATATTATACCACCACTGTTGGACTAACAAAGAGAGACTCAGTCTACTCTAAAGATTTAGACAATAATTGACAGGCATATGCATAATCAAAGTTAGTCTTGCTGTGTGTTTAATCTGTATGTTTGTTTAAAGAGCTAGTCTATATTTGCTTATAGATGGATTCAGATCAGGATTGAACCCGGGTCTCTGGCGCTGTAAGGCAGCAACTCTACCTCTGCACCACTGTGCTGACTAAATGATCTCCTCCTCCCTCTAATTCTTAGATTCTGAATACCATATAATGTCTGAGATGATCAACGTCACACTTTCTGCATTTCCTAGTCTATTCATTCTTTTCTGAAACAAATAACTTCTCTGTTCTGGATTCAATTCAATAAATCCTTTTTACTATATCTGTATCTTTTTTCATATATAAATTAGAGACCACATCTGTTCCTGATAGTTGCAGTCATAGTTTTTAAGCAAATTTGAGATTACTTTTCAACTTTTTCTAACAAAACAGTCAATTGTTTTGATTCTTCTTTATGGTGTTGATAATTTGCATTGCTGGTACAGGTATACCTGTATTGCAAAACCTCTGTACTTCAATCCCATTTAAACACCTAGGCCTAGAAACTGCAATCATTAACCTGGCTTTCTTGTGTAAATAGCCGATTAAAAAATGTCATGCATAAATTCAAGGTGATGCCAAAGGCATTAGAATCAGCAGCCCGGGCACATGGAACTGACCCAGGCAATCCATGTACATTTCAATTTCTGACTATCACTTGCCCAGGTTAAGATGTCCTCATTGCACACAAATCGCTTTTCTGGCTGTGGAGTCCTCCCAACTGGATAATTTCATGGGGGTGGGAGAGTGGATGGAATTACATGTAGCTGGAAGCATTTTGTTTTATGTAGGAAGGAACTGCAGATGGTGGTTTAAACCAAACATAGACACAAAAATCTGGAGTAACTCGGCAGGACAGGCAGCATCTCTAATACAGCTCTAGTTGAAATGATCTATGTCTTTGTGCAACACATCTTTCCTGCACAAATCTATATTTTAACACTTCAGCTCACTCATATGTCCTTGTCTGTGTAATTCCCCTCCAAGAAAGGCATCCACCATAGAAGGACCACGTCGCAGAAGAATTTACATCTCTGCAAGCAACCGGCCTCATATTGTACTGCCCATGCCACATTGATATCTGGAATAGGTACAGAACAAAAGGTGATAACATGTCAGGAAGGAAATAACATGGCATGAGGCACATATGTAAACACCGACACACCATTGGTATATGGGTATAACTCTCACAATGGTATGAACAGCTGCTTTAATGCCACAATCCTCACTGGGACATCATCATTCAAATGACAAATAATCTGATCATCACATGAAACACATCCATTCACCAAATTTCCTGGTGGAGGTAAAGCATCCAACCGTAGTCACAAAAAACACAGCGTTTATCACATGTAATGTTGCTTTAACAGAAATTTATAACAAAACCAGATGCTTTTAAGCAGGAAGATAAATAGGCAATATGCTTCTATAATAAATATCAGTGACCTATATGTAGATTTGTCGTTCCTGGTGCTACATTATACTCTCTCTGGAAACCTGCTTCTTCTCAGCTGGGATAAGGTTCTTGCCTTAAAGGGGCCAGCTTTAGACAGCTACCTACATTCAGGGCAGGTCACGGTGGCACAGCAGTAGAGCTGCTGCCTCATAGTGCTTGAAGTGCCGGAAACCCGTGTTCTATCCCGACTACAGGTGCTGTCTGTACGGAGTTTGGACGTTCTCCCTGTGACCACGTGGGTTTTCTCCGAGATCTTCGGTTTCCGTGCACACTCCAAAGACGTACAGGTATGTAGGTTAATTGACTTGGTGTATGTGTATATTGTCCCCAGTGTGTGTAGGATAGTGTTAAAGTGCGGGGATCGCTGGTCGGTGTGGGCCGAAGAGCCTGTTTCCATGCTGTATATCTAAACTGAAACTAAATTAAACTAATCTGAGGGAACTGATTGGGATTGTCAGCTGAAGTAGACAGATTGGTATGCTGCCCAAGGCTACTTGTCGAGGAGCATTAATATTTGAACCTGCACATTGGACACTCTCTCAGGGGACAGGATAGACTATGGTGTGGCAGGCAGAGGCTATGCAGGCCAATCAACCAATGTATCAACAACCAAGGCCATTGGAGAGAACAGGTATCAGATCCCTGTTGTTCTCACTCGTAATAATAATAATAATACATTTTATTTATGGGCGCCTTTCAAGAGTCTCAAGGACACCTTACAAAAATTTAGCAACAAAACATGTATGCGGAATGAAATAAATGTATGCGGAATGAAATAAATAGTAGAGACATGACCAGTACACAAATTAAAGACAGAATTCAATTCAAAACACAATATGAGGCAATTCAAGCACAGATGAAAAGGGAGGGGGACGTGGGGCTAAGGATAGGCAGAGGTGAAGAGATGGGTCTTGAGGCGGGACTGGAAGATGGTGAGGGACACGGAATTGCGGAACAGCATGGAAATAGGCTTCTGCTCCTCGTCCACGCCAACCATATTTTATAATTGAGCTAGTCCCATTTGCCTGCATTTGGCACATATCCCACTAAATATTTCCTATCTATGCACCTGTCCAAATATTTCTTATGTCATCGTTATAACCGCGTCTGCAGCTTCCTCTTGCAGCTAATTCCATATCCACACATCACTCTCCGTGAAGAAATTGCCCTCAAGGGCTCTTTTAAATTTTTATCCTTTCACCTTAAATCTATCCCTCTTGCTCTGGAGTCTTCTACTCTGTGAAATCATCTGTGACCATTCACCTTATTTATGCCTCTCATGATTTCATGCAAATCTATAAGATCACCTCTCAGCCTCCTATACTCCAGGGAAAGTAATCCCAATTTATCCAGCCTCTCATTATAATTCAAGCCATTGAGTCCAGGTACATGCTGGTGAATCTCTTCTGCACCTTTCCATCTAAATGACGGCCTTTCTATAGCAGGGCAACCAGAACAGCACATAATAGTCCTAATGTAGCCTAACCAACATATTGTACAGCTTTGTTTAAGGAAGAACTGCAGATACTGGAAGCTAGGCCAAAATGCTGGAGAAACTCAGTGGGTGAAGCAGCATCTATGGAGAGAAGGAATAGATGACGTTTCGGGTCGAGACCCTTCTTCAGACTGATGTTGGTGGGCGGGGGCAGGAAAAAGGAAGGAAGAGGTGGAGGCAGTAGGCTGTGGGAGAGCTGGGAAGGGGAGGGGAAGGAGGGAAAAGGCAAGGACTACCTGGAATTGGAGGCTAATGTTCATACCGCTGGGGTGTAAACTAGCCAAGCAAAATATCACTCTGGCAATGGCGGAGGCCCAGGACAGAGAGGTCGGATTCGGAATGGGAGGGTGAGTTGAAGTGCTGAGCCACCGGGAGATCCCATGGCTATCTGGACTACACTTCTTCCCACCCTGCTTCCTGTACCGATGGCGATCTGGACTACGCTTTGTGTAAGGACTCTATCCCCTACTCCCAATTCAACCGTCTACGCCGCATCTGCACCCAGAATGAGGTGTTCCAGACCAGGGCATCGGAGATGTCCGCATTCTTTAAAGAATGGGGGTTCCCCTCTTCTATAATAGATGAGGCTCTCACCAGGGTCTCCTCTATATCCGACAACTCCGCTTTCACTCCCCATCACCCTACTCGTAACAAGGACATTTAAAGACTGCATGGATGAACTACAACAATTGTTCATCCCAGTTTGGCAAAAAAATTAATCAGGGAAGGTAGTGCATCCGTGGATAACAAGGGAAATCAGGGATAGTATCAAAACAAACGATGAAGCGTACAAATTAGTCAGAAAAAGCAGCCTACCAGAGGACTGGGAGAAATTCAGAGTCCAGCAGAGGAGGACAAAGGGCTTAATTACGAAAGGAAAAATAGATTATGAAAGAAAACTGGCAGGGAACATAAAAACTGACTGCAAAAGCTTTTATAGATATGTGAAGAGAAAAAGATTAGTTAAAACAAATGTAGGTCCCTTGCAGTCAGAAACAGGTGAATTGATCATGGGGAACAAGGACATGGCAGACCAATTGAATAACTACTTTGGTTCTGTCTTCACTAAGGAAGACATAAATAATCTGCCGGAAATAGCAGGGGACCGGGGGTCAAATGAGATGGAGGAACTGAGTGAAATCCAGGTTAGCCGGGAAGTGGTGTTAGGTAAATTGAATGGATTAAAGGCCAATAAATCCCCAGGGCCAGATAGGCTGCATCCCAGAGTACTTAAGGAAGTAGCCCCAGAAATAGTGGATGCATTAGTGATAATTTTTCAAAACTCTTTAGATTCTGGAGTAGTTCCTGAGGATTGGAGGGTAGCTAATGTAACCCCACTTTTTAAAAAGGGAGGGATAGAGAAAACGGGGAATTACAGACCAGTTAGTTTAACGTCGGTAGTGGGGAAACTGCTAGAATCAGTTATTAAAGATGAGATAGCAGCGCATTTGGAAATTGGTGAAATCATTGGACAAAGTCAGCATGGATTTATGAAAGGTAAATCATGTTTGACGAATCTTATAGAATTTTTCGAGGATGTAACTAGTAGAGTGGATAAGGGAGAACCAGTGGATGTGTTATATCTGGACTTTCAGAAGGCTTTCGACAAGGTCCCACATAAGAGATTAGTATACAAACTTAAAGCACATGGTATTGGGGATTCAGTATTGATGTGGATAGAGAACTGGCTGGCAAGGCAAGGCAAGTTTTTTGTATAGCACCTTTCAACAACAAGGTAATTCAAAGTGCTTTACATAAAACATTAAAAGCATTGGAAAGAAACACATATAAAATGACATTTAGATGTAAAACGATTATTAGATTATTCAGTTAAAATAATTACAAAATTAAAAGCAATCAAATACAATATTTAAAATAGAATAAAACCAGGAATAGAAGTTACAGTGCAGTATAGGTAATTAGTAAATTGTATTGTTTACTGAAAGGCAGCGGCAAACAGAAAAGTCTTCAGTCTAGATTTAAAAGAGCTGAGAGTTGCAGCAGACCTGCAGTTTTCTGGGAGTTTATTCCAGATATGTGGTGCATAAAAACTAAATGCTGCCTCTCCATGTTTAGTTCTGACTCTGGGGACACAGAGCAGACCTGTCCCAGACGATCTGAGAGGTCTGGGTGGTTCGTAGCTAAGCAGAAGATCAGAAATGTATTTTGGCCCTAAACCATTCAGTGCTTTGTAAACCAACAGTAGTATTTTGAAATCAATTCTTTGACAGACAGGAAGCCAGTGTAAAGACCTCAGAACTGGAGTAATGTGATCTACTTTTTTGGTCTTAGTGGAGGATGCTAGGACGCTGCAAGGTGACTTGGATAGGCTGGGTGAGTGGGCAAATGCATGGCAGATGCAGTATAATGTGGATAAATGTGAGGTTATCCACTTTGGTGGCAAAAACAGGAAAGTAGACTATTATCTGAATGGTGGCCGATTAGGAAAGGGGGAGATGCAACGAGACCTGGGTGTCATGGTACACCAGTCATTAAAAGTAGGCATGCAGGTGCAGCAGGCAGTGAAGAAGGCGAATGGTATGTTAGCTTTCATAGCAAAAGGATTTGAGTATAGGAGCAGGGTGGTTCTACTGCAGATGTACAGGGTCTTGGTGAGACCACACCTGGAGTATTGCGTACAGTTTTGGTCTCCTAATCTGAGGAAGGACATTCTTGCCATAGAGGGAGTACAGAGAAGGTTCACCAGACTGATTCCTGGGATGTCAGGACTTTCATATGAAGAAAGACTGGATAGACTCGGTTTGTTCTCGCTAGAATTTAGAAGATTGAGGGGGGATCTTATAGAAACTTACAAAATTCTTAAGGGGTTGGACAGGCTAGATGCAGGAAGATTGTTCCCGATGTTGGGGAAGTCTAGAACAAGGGGTCACAGTTTAAGGATAAGGGGGGAAATCTTTTAGGACCGAGATGAGGAAAACATTTTTCACACAGAGAGTGGTGAATCTCTGGAATTCTCTGCCACAGAAGGTAGTTGAGGCCAGTTCATTGGCTATATTTAAGAGGGAGTTAGATGTGGCCCTTGTGGCTAAAGGGATCAGGGGGTATGGAGAGAAGGCAGATACAGGATACTGAGTTGGATGATCAGCCATGATCATATTGAATGGCGGTGCAGGCTCGAAGGGCCGAATGGCCTACTCCTGCACCTATTTTCTATGTTTCTAAGGACAGTCCCCCTTGTCCTCATCTTCCACTGCATCAGCCGTCACATACAACATATAATCCTCCGACATTTTCGCCACCTCCAACGGGATCCCACCACTGGCCACATCTTCCCATCTCCTCCCCTTTCTGCTTTCCACAGAGACCCTTCCCTCCGTAACTCCCTGGTCAATTTGTCTCTTCACACCCAAACCACCCCCTCCCCTAGTACTTTCCCTTGCACCACAGGAAATGCTAAACTTGTCATTTTGCCTCCCCCCTCGACTCCATCCAAGGGCCCAAGCAGTCTTTCCAGGTGAGGCAGAGGATCACCTGCACCTCCTCCAACCTCATTTACTGCATCGGCTGTTCCAGGTGTCAACTTCTCAACATCAGTGAGACCAAGCGCAAGCTCGGCGATCGCTTCGCCCAACACCTCTGCTAAGTTCGCAATAACTAACCTGATCTCCTGGTGGCTCAGCACTTCAACTCCCCCTCCCATTCCAAATCCAAACCTTCTGTCCTGGGCCTCCACCATTGCCAGAGTGAGGCCCAGCGCAAATTGGAGGAACTGCACCTCATATTTCGCTTGGGCAGTTTACACCCCAGTGGTATGAACAATGACCTCCAATTTCAGGTAGTCCATGCTTTCTCCCTCCTTCCCCTCCCCTTCCCAGCTCTCCCACCGCCTACTGCCCCCCCCCCCCCCCCCGACATCAGTCTGAAGAAGGGTCTCGGTCCAAAACGTCGCCTATTCCTTCTCTCCATTGATGCTGCCTCACCCATTGAGTTTCTCCAGCATTTTTGTCTTGTACAGCTTTAGTGATTCCTGTACTCAATATCCTTTACTGATAAAATCAACTATGCCAAATACCTTCTTCACCATCCTGTCTACCTATTTCACCACTTTTCAAGGAACTGTAACCTTCAATCTCTCTGCTCTGTACCACTCTCTAGAGCCCAATTATTTACCGCATCCTGCATTGGTTTCTAATTGTGCTTTGCGTGTCTTGTTTTTTGCACAGCCTTTTTCCTTTTACTGTCTTGACGAATTTAAGTGTAATTTAAATATAATTTATATTTTTTCTCTTGTCAGAGTCTTTGTGTCCATGATGCTGCTGTAAGCAAGATGTTTATTAGATCTCACCATACTTGTGCATAAGACAGTAAAATTGACTGCGAGGGAGCGGGTTGCTGGGCCCACGACGAGCGGGCTGCTGGGCCCACGGCGAGCGGGTGAAGGAGACTCGAGAGAGGCCACGGGCGGGCGCGATCTGAGGACGGTCAAAAGCAGCGGAGGGCCGGCCGATCGTGGCTTCCGCGAGGGGAAGCCCACCCACCCGCGTGACAGACCTTCGGGCAGGGGAGATGGAGAGGAGGTCGCCCCCCATGATGGCCAGTGATGGGATCGGGATCACCAGCGGGGAAAAGGCGTCACGATTCCCCGAGTCCCTGCACTCAACGGAGGAATCGTAGGTCTCCATAGACGGCTTCTCCCAGAGGGAATAATGGCCGCTATGGTCACCTTCCCATCACGCTGCCCTGCATCCTCACCCGCACGGCGATAGCGACCACCACCGCCGCCGCCATGTTCTAGAACTTCAAGGAGCCCAGCAGCATGACCTGAGCAGCAGTTTAAAAATGGCAAGTGACAATTAGTAAATTAGTAAAAGTTAAGAAGCCAAGAAGTACCAAAGAAAGAACAGGGGTGACGTCACTCACAGCGTGAGCAGAGGCAGGTAGTCAGATCCATTGTGATGTCATCAGTGAGACCATCTCGTTTATTTTCTGTTATTTGAGATTTGTGAACATTTTCATAAATAACTCAAGAAATAATGCACGAAGCTTTCAGATAAGGCGATTTTTGACATAATGGCGTAAATCTCTATCGGAATATGTAAAAATGGCACCGTTAGCGCGTCGTGTTTTCAAAGAGATGTGAAATGCACACGAACATCACACACACACACAAATACACACACATCCAAGATCAGAATTTTATAAGCATAGAGATGTCTTGGCCCACTTCCTTAATTCATTGCGATACTTTTGTAAACATAGATAACCTTCCTCAGTGTCTACAATTTCACTAATGTTGGTATTATCTGCAAATTTACTCAGCACATTAACTACACTGTCATCCAAATCGTTAATATCGATGTCAAACAGATAATCTCGGGAAATCGTTCAGTGGGTAAAACTTAGAAATAGGAAGGGAATGATCACTTCTATGGGATTGTGTTCTAGACCTCCCAATTGTCAGCAGGAATTGTGAGCAGATGTGCAGGGAGATTGAAGATTGCTGCAATAATAATGGGGTAGTATGAGTGGGAGATTTCAACTTCCTTGATATTGACTGGGTTTCCCATAGTGTAAAAGACTTAGATGGGCTGGAACATTAAATGTGTCCATGAAAGCTTCTTTAGAGAGGCCCCTATGAGAGAGGGTGCAACACTGGACTTCTTTTGAGGGAATAAGGCAGTGCAAGTGACTGAAATGTCAGTTGAGACTATGGTCATGAAAAAGAAGGAGGTGTACATCTGCCTAATTTCTGCTCTGGGACCCTCCCTCTTGATAATGTGCAGGTTTGTAAGTTAATTGTCTCTAGTGTGTAGGATAGAATTAGTGTATGGTTTCAGTTTCCATTTAATTTATTGTCACATGTACTGAGGTACAGTGAAAAGCTTTTGTTGCATGCTAACCAGCCAGTGGAAAGACAATACATGATTACAATCGAGCCATTTGCAGTGTATAGATACATGATAAGGGAATAACTTTTAGTGCATGGTAAACCAGTAAAGTCCGATCAAAGATAGTCAGAGCGTCCCCGATGAGGTAGATAGTAGTTCAGCACTGCTCTCTGGTTGCGGTAGGATGGTTCAGTTGCCTGATAACAGCTGGGAAGAAACTATTCCTGAATCTCGTAGTGAGCGTTTTCATATTTCTATACCTTTTGCCTGATGGGAGAGGGGAAAAGAGGGAGTGGTTTCTGAAGCCTGCTTTCTGAGTCGTTGGTTCAATATGGGTGGTCCAGGAGAGGTCATTGGTGATATTTACTCCGAGGAATTTGATGGATTGGTCAGTGTGAACTTGGTGGGCCGAAGGGCCTGTTTCCACACTGTATCTCTAAGTGAAACTAAATTAAGTGTGGCACAGTTGAGGAAACTATTGAAGGTACACAGCAGGAAGAGGTCACTCAAGGTAGAAACTATACTGGAGAGATTTTGAGGAACAAAATAATTATTCAGGTTTTTACACCAATACACTGTTCTTAACAAAAATCCACCCATCATGTGAAACCTTACAAATAACAGTTATAAATCAGATAACTTCAAGACTGAAGGTCAAAAACTTTTTTCATAACAGAAAAATTGTCATTGTTTTACCACCATTTTGGACACCAAAAATGTGACATAAAAACTCTGCCACATTTAGTCATTAATATTTAATTCATAAATAAACTTCATAAGGCCCCTCATAGATAATGTTTTGATAATGATCTAGGAAAATATCTTCATCAATACCAGGAGAAAAAAACAGTAACAAGTCTGGTATTCACATTTAATATATCAAAAACATTGTGGTGTCAAAGGCACAATCACCGTTTATGATATATTTTCCGACTTTTTAAAGTCAATTAAAAAATGTGTTGGGGCATAAATTGGTCATCAAAACTAAGAAACTGAGCCAATCTTCAATTTGGCAATACACGGTCTCTTGTTTACCTTTCGTATGGACCAAGTAAGGGGTATGACAGGCTAGATGCAGGAGGATTGTTCCCGATGTTGGGGTACTTCAGGACAAGGGGTCACAGTTTATGGATAAAGGGGAAATCCTTTAGGACCGAGATGAGAAAAACATTTTTCACACAGTGGTGAATCTCTGGAATTCTCTGCCACAGAAGGTAGTTGGCTATATTTAAGAGGGAGTTAGTGGGGCCCTTGTGGCTATAGGGATCAGAGGGTATGGAGAGAATGCAGGTACAGGATACTGAGTTGGATGATCAGCCATGATCATATTGAATGGCGGTGCAGGCTCGAAGGGCCGAATGGCCTACTCCTGCATCTATTTTTTATGTTTCTATGTTTCTAAGTCGCTAACTTCATTCCTCCGTGTCAACCTCTGGAAGCTCCACAACGACTGTTACGGAGACATTTAACTTACTAAAAAATCATCCCAAATCAAACCTTCTGACGAATCATCGGCCATCGATATAGCTCAAATCCATAAGGTAATGTACTGTTTTTTCTATCTATGGATATAATTTGGTTTTCTCTAATACGGCGACGTTCGTTTTCTAGGACACCAAAACTTTGCGGGTCCACTGCAACGTACGTTTGTGTGTATGATCGTGTAACGCGCGTTGCGGTGTCCACCCAGATGGATACAGTATTCTACTACATGATCAGGTGAATGAAGTGGAAACGGTGTTTGCAATTTTATTGTTCCATGTGGTATTCATAAACATAGAAAGGAATAAGAAATACGTGCACATACTGTTCCAACCAGGTCACTGGTGGACAACACCCGACAACCGTTACACAAAATGTATTTGTGTATTCTGATGCCATTTTCGGAAACTTGCCATCAATATGCTAACTTTTCTTATATTTTTTGTTGATACTAAGTTAGTCATGAAACTAATAAAGTGCTTGTCAACTTTTTTGAAGGAGTTTGAATTTTGACCCCTTTTGTTACGTTATTTATTGTGTGCCAGTATTGTAAAAATACACATATAGATAACATTCACATTGCATTCCAGCAAACCTCACTGTTCAAAGTTTCCACTATTGGGAGAGTTATGAACGAGAGGATTTAGTACTATGGTGCTGGTCATTTAAAACTGAGGTGGAAATGTCTTTCTCAGAGGGGGATGATATCTGGAACTCTCTTCCACTTGGAAATGTTGAAGGCCAGATCATTAGTTATATTTAAAGCAGAGACAGATATATTTGAAAGAACAGAGGATTAAAGGTTACGGGGAGCTGGCACAGTAGGTGAGTTGAGACCACCAGAGAATTAGCTTTGATTACATTGAATGGTGGGAGGGCTTGATATGCCGAGTGGCCTACTCCTGCTCCTATTTACTTATGTTCTTGTTTGAATACTTAAATTCCATTGAAATGTTTCAAAGCAATGCCTTGTCGATGCGTTTGATACCGAATGACATGAATTACTCTATAATCAACAAATGAACAAAACAATGAAGCTGACTGACCACAAATAAATAATGAGCAGGGGATAGGCCCAGGAGATTACCGCACTGACCACCATCAACTACGAGGTCAATTCTCATGTCAATCTGGTAGTTTCATGGCAACTGTTGTTGATGGTTTATTAATAATTCATTTAATTACTTGCATTTAAACGTAAGTAATTAAGCCACCGTTCAAACTCTTGTCTCCTTATAAATAATTCAGGTCTTTGAATACTAGCTGAGAAACTCAACTGTTACCATATTACTATGTGTGCTGGGAGGAACTGCAGATGCTGGTTTTTAACCGAAGATAGACACAAAGTGCTGGAGTACTCCGTGGGCTAGGCAGCATCTCCGGAGAAAAGGGATGGGTAACGTTTCTGGTCGGAACACTTCTTCAGACTGAAAGTGGGGGGGGGGGGGGGGGGATGTCCCATAATGGACCATTGTTGGCTGGGGAAGCGGTGATAATGAGAGGGAGACAGGAGTGTGAACAGTGGAACTGGTAGGATAACCAGGGTGGGGGAGAGGAGAGAGGGAATGCAGAGATTACTTGAAATTGGAGAAATCAATGTTCATACCGCTGATATGTGCTCCTGTTTTTGCTACATTGTTCTGGCTAAAATCCCCACTCCTGTAATTTTATCATCCCCACCCCAAACTTCCTTTGCCTCATACTGGTGATGTACCTCTCTGACTGGAGAAAAGGAAACAGGACCAGATTTTTATTTACCTATTTTTCGCTTCAGTACTGTGCCAATTCTACATGAGAAAAAAATTCTAAAAAAATAAAATTGGGATTTCAGCAAGTGTACTTTCAGCAATCCAAAATTATATACCAGTAGATTTACAGACTATTTCCAACAACCTGCCAGCGATTCATGTTTTATTGCAATCTGTAACCATGTCTGTCCCAGTGTGATTCTTTAATCCCCAAGTAATTCTTCATAATTGGTTGTGCTTCAATCCAGCTAAAATATACAATGAATCTACTTTGTTTTGATTGACAATTTTCAACAGGATTGTACTCCCACAATCTAACATTCTACTTTAATCATACAGTCATACAACACAGAAACAGGCGCTTCGACCCAACTGGATTTTGAATTTGAATTTGACTCCTTTATTGTCATTCAGACCTTTCGGTCTGACGAAATTACGTTGCCTGCAGTCATACACAGTAACAATAAATAACAAAACATACAATAACCACAAATTAACATCCACCACAGTGAGTTCACCAAGCACCTCCTCACTGTGATGGGAGGCAAAAGTCTTAGTCTCTGTCTCTTCCCTCCTTGTTCTCCCTCTGCGCTGGACCTGGATGTCCCATCTAAGTTAGTTCCATTTCCATGGCAGGCTGATCTCTAACATGCTGAGGCCAGGCTTAGCTCTCAGTTACATCTTCATACCTATCCCTTTACCATGACCCTACAGATGGACATCAGGCCATCATCTCCCAGACTATTTCCGATCTCATTACCTCTGGTAATTTCCGCTCCCAGGCATCCAACCTTATTGTTCCCCAGCTCTGCACTGATTGCTTCTATCTCCTTCCCAGAATTCAGAAACTAGATTGCCCTGGCAGATCCATTGTGTCTGCCTGCTCTTGCTCCACAGTACTCATCTCCAAATACCTTGATCCCATCCTATTCCCCCCTTTGTACCGTCCCTTCCTACCCATATCCGTGGCACTTCACGCACCCTTCAACCCTTCAATAACTTTCAATTTCTAGGTCCCCATTGTCTTAACTTTACAAATGGATGTCTAGTTACTCTAGGACTTTGTGTCATTTTTTGTAAACCAGCTTCTGTAGTTCCGGTTAACAAGCATTTAGATAAGATTAATGAACTCACAGGAAATGGAGAGACATGGAACGTGTGTGGGCTGATGTGCAATTTAAATTGGTATCATGGTCGACAAGGTCATTGTGGGCTAAAGCGCCTGTTCTTGTGCAGTGCTGTCTGCTTATGGGATATGTGAAACATTTTTTGTTTCTGATTTTCCTGGGCCCACTTCAGTACATTGATTATTGCACTAGTGCTGCTTCTTGTACTCATGCCAAACTCGAAAATCTCATCACTTCTGCAATAATTTTCATTCAGTTCCCATCGACACTTATCCATCTCTGACTTTTACATTCCCTTTCTGAATATCAGTCTTCATCTCTGGGGATAAGCAAGCCACCAACATTCATTACAAGCCCACAGACTCCCATAGCTACCTTGATTATGTTTTGCCTCATGAAAGGATTTCATTTCATTCTCTCAATTCTTCTGTCTCAATCACATTTGTTCTGATAATGAAACATTCCACACGGGTGTTCCTTCTTCCTGAACCATGGTTTCCCCGATACCATAATGGACATATACCTTGAAGATGATCCTGCATCTCTTGCTCCAACCCCTCTTCTTTTGCAAAAGGAAAAACAAAGTACCCCGAGTCCTCACCTTCTATCTTGCAACTTTGTGCATTCAATGGATACTCAGGGTGGGTGCAACGAACTTCATGTCCATGCACTGGGGCAACACAGAAACCCTCCATAAACAGACCTTATTACCTCTCAAACTAACTGCACCTCAGCCCCATCTGTGGAAGAGACTGCTGCTCCCACATTGGTCACATCAGTTGGATCAGAACCCACAGAATTGGAGTGGAAGCAAGTTATCTTAGAACTTGAAGGATTATTCAAATAAAGATGGAGACTGTTAATGAAACATTCGACGTTCCTTTTTCCATATTTTAAAGGGTTCATATTCACTATAAAAATCCAAATCCTCGATACTCGATCCAATGCCAGTTATAATCTGATAACTGTATCCTTTCACCATACCCTTAACCAGATTGCTTCACCACCATTCTCCTTTGCCTGGTTACATTTTGATGGGACATGGAACAACTTAGCATACATGGGGTAAATAGAAAACACCTTCTCCTATAGTAGAGATGTCCAAGGCTATAGGAAATAGTTTTAGGGTGATTAGTAAGAGGTTTCGAGAGAATCAGAGGGAAAATGTTTTCAAAGAGGGTGATTACAATCTGGAACACGCTGTGTGAGATGGTGTAGTTGGCACGTACTCTCATAACATTTAAGAAGCATCTGTACAACCACTTGAATTGCTTAACCATTAATTTGACTCAAGCAATTTTGGGCTGCACCCTGGCACAGTGTGACCCCCACAGTTCACTTGGTTCTTCCTCTTCAATGTAACAACACACTTCCTTTCTTATGCAAGTGTGGTGAAAGGTCTTTAACTCAAAATATTGTCTATATTCCTCTCCCCACTCATGCCGCATAATCTGTTCACTTTCCATTCTTGTTTTGGATTTTCAGCTTCTGCAGCTTTTTGCTCCAGTTAATAAAACACAGTTGTTACAAGGGTCTCGACCCGAAATGTCACCCATTCCTTCTATCCTGGGATGCTGCCTAACCCTCTGAGTTACTCCAGCATTTTGAATCTATCTTCGATTTAAACCAGCATCTGCAGTACACAAGAAAATGTTGCTGCAGCTCTTTTGTCACCAACGGATCCACACAGCATCCCACTATGTTGAAAGCAACAGACACCTGCATCTCCTCCAACCTCATCTATTGCATCCGCTGCTCTAGATGTCAGCTGATCTACATCGGTGAGACCAAGCGTAGGCTTGGCGATCGTTTCGCCGAACACCTCCGCTCGGTCCGCATTAACCAACCTGACCTCCCGGTGGCTCAGCACTTCAACTCCCCCTCCCATTCCGTATCCGACCTCTCTGTCCTGGGCCTCCTCCATGGGCAGAGTGAGCACCACCGTAAATTGGAGGAACAGCACCTCATATTCCGCTTGGGCAGTCTGCACTCTGGTGGTATAAACATTGAATTCTCCCAATTCCGTTAGCCCTTGCTGTCTCCTCCCCTTCCTCGCTCTCCCTCAGCCCTCGGGCTCCTCCTCCTCCTTTTTCCTTTCTTCTCCCCGCCCCCGCTCTCCATCAGTCTGAAGAAGGGTTTCGGCCCGAAACGTTGCCTATTTCCTTCGCTCCATAGATGCTGCTGCACCCACTGAGTTTCTCCAGCACTTTTGTCCAGCTTGATAGGATCCACTGTCTCTCCATATCAGGTTGCATTACCACACAATTTTTAAGGAAATGTGTTCTTTCTCTCATGTTTCCTCAGATTTCTCAGGATATTATCTTTTAAATGCTATTATCTTCCTTACTATAATTCTTAGTTTCATGCCATTTGCAAACTTCAAACAATTCATGCATGCTCATGTCCACAATGCATAAAACAAAAATCACCAATGACACTAGTGCTTAACAATGAAGATCACCGCTCCTTCCAATGTTAAAAAAAACAGCCATTCACCACAAACCACCGTTTTCCAACCCTGAGGCACTCTATAACATTCTATTCCTTGCTTTTAATCTTGATTGTGCTACTAAATCACATTAAATTGGGTTTTGTCAAATGCATTTTGAAAGTTCATATACAAAACAATTTTTGGAAAAGGAACGTAATTAATTCTTAAAATATGTAGTTAACTGAATGCAGACTTCAAATTGATTTTTCCAGATCAATACCAAGTAAGAAAAAGCTAATTTCCCATTTCAAAGTGAAATAATTCCTGCCCTGCATTGCTTTGCCTTCAAAGAATGATTGACAACCTGCATATAAAATGGAAACAATGTATAATAAACTTAATGGACGAGATGTCCCTCAATGATGATCCTGTTTCCGTGACCTGCACTGGAATTCGACCTGTTTGTCAAAGATGAGCCCAGTTTCTATCAGTTCAACTTCACCAAATCTTCGTAGAGTAATTTCAACATCCTTTACAAAAAAACTATCTCTGAAATAATAGAACAAAGTCAAAATAGCTATTTTGATTTGGACCACTGTAGCTCACTGAAGCACCGAGTGGCACTCTGAAGACTGTTTAACTGAAATAATATAGTGATATAGGGCACACATGTATAAACCTTCTCCTGGCCATGAAAACATAGCCAGCCATTGAACTAGAGGAGAACTCACAAAGTAATTAAATAACACAGAATGCAGGGCATCAAGGAAGGATGTTGGAAGGACACCATTATTAATAATTCCAAATGTATTTGTTCTTAGTTAGGTATATCTTTTGTCAGAGATGGAATATGCGTATGCTGATAACGCTGCACGTGCATGAGTTGTAAGAGTGCTCATGCGAGCATTCCACAGATGTCTAGCAATAGAACAATTCTAATAATAATTATTCTTATTATAATATCTTTTATTGTCATTGCACATTAGCGCAACGAGATTTGGTATGCAGCTTCCAACCGATGTCATAGCATAAATAACTAATAAAATTTGGATTTAGATATTGATATCCCGAGAACATGGATTGTAAAAAGAACAGTAAAACAGTCAAAACTGTTCAACAGACTAAAGTGCAGATGTGTCTGTGCGACGTGACCATCCGAGGCAGACAGTCCAGGGGGGATGGGGGGCACTCAGCAGGGCCGGTTCAGAGCTGCTATAGCTCTGGGAATGAAGCTGTTCCTGAGTCTGGAGGTACGGGCGTAGAAGGCCTTGTAACGTCTGCCGGAGGGAAGTAGTTCGAACAGTCCATTACAAGGGTGTGAGGAGTCTTTATGGATGCTGACGGCCTTCCTGAGGCACCGTGTGTGGTAGATGCCCTCCAGGGCTGGTAGCAGTGTCCCAATAATCTTCTGCACTCTGTGGACGACGCGCTGAAGAGCTCTCCTCTCCGCCTCCGTGCAGATGAGATACCACACAGAGATGCCATACGTTAATATGCTCTCTTTGGTGCAGCGGTAGAAGGTTGTCAGCAGCTGTTGGGGCAGACCAGTCTTTTTAATGTCCTCAGGAAGAACAGTCGTTGCTGTGCCTTCTTGACCAGCGCAGCGGTGTTGGTGGACCATGTGAGGTCCTCTGAAATGTGAGTGCCCAGAAACTTAAAGCTGGACACTCTCTCCACACTTTCCCCGTAAATGGAGATTGGGGCGTATTCTCCATTATGGGACCTCCTGAAATCAATAATCAGCTCCTTGGTCTTGGAGGTGTTTAGTGACAAGTTGTTACGTGCGCACCAGTCCGCCAGGTTCTGCACCTCCGCTCTGTATATTGTTTCATCACCGTTGGTGATCAGCCCAATCACTGTCTACTGGCAGCTCCAGAGGTTGGTGAGTTATAATGGTGCAGAACAAAAATGGCTGCCTTGACCTTATAAGCTTCAGAGGCAGTTTCTTGAGAATACTGATATCCCAATTCTGTTCAAGTGGGGAAGAGATGACGTGAGATCCAGGAGGATCGTGTACAGTGTCTATTTATCTAGCAACTCTCTAGTGGTCTTTAGTTCTTAAAATGAATTCTTCAAAAAGATTAAGCAGCAAATTTATTTACCTGGGTCTTTCAAACCAGAGCATCACCAACCTCCCCACTCTAGACCCATCATCTCTTTCACAGAGGAGGTCGTCATTGATGATGAGGGAACTTTGTTTTTATAAGCTATCATGGTACATGGTATATGTAGGTTCAGGAGTTTAGAGTTGAGGTTGATTCGAATTATTGTGACGTAGATGAATCCATAGTCAATAAATAGGTATCTGAAGTAGATGTTCTTGTTACCCAGAGGTGGCATCTGCCAAGGACCTATTGTGGTGTTAAATGAATTGCAGTAGGTAAATGCGGTCTAGGAGAATGGAGTTGATGTGTGGTCTGACCAGCCTTTCAAAGGACTTCATAATGGCAGCACTTCATAATAATAGTACCCGTTCCCACTGACGGTTCCAGCATTGTTCACAGTAGTAAATCCCAAGCCATTAAGAATAGGTCCAGTTCGGAACTGCCACTTTATAGGTTCCAGTATTCCATACATGACACAGGTGGGTCTATGATTATGACACATCTCACAAAATTATATTCTGTAAATATATGCTACTTCACGAGATTCCAAATCCCTTTACTCAGGCACATGGCAGTTTGTGTGATGTGTACACATGGAAATTACTCTCCCAAACCACCATAAGAAGTTAGTGAGAGCATCAACATTCTAGCATGTGTTTTTATTTATAATTTAATTTGTAGTCAACTGATGGCTGGAAAGGAATCTAACATGTGAAGTATTTGCAAAAAATTGCACACTGACAGTAATGGGAATGGACGTATCTAGCTTCAATGGCCTTGTGAAAAGTATTAGATTGATAAAAGCTTTGGTAGAATTGAGGAAGCAAAGTATACATACCACCAAAACACTAAATTAAGCAAGCTACTTCCAGTTCCCAAAAGTCCTTTTTGGAGAATTAATAGTTATTTTTCATCTGCAAATGCCTTTTGCTGATCATACAGTTACTGGAAAAATATCTTAAAAACTGGTAGCTGCCAATTCAAGCATTTACGTTAATACCAGTTTAAAAAAATTGTAGTCCCTTTGTAATATTACACTTCATTTGAAAATAGAACCGAATACATTTTGCTGTATTAAAATTTCCATTCTAACTCTGATATTGCATCTAAAATATCAAGTTGTGGCCATGAAAATTAAACGTATAAAAATTGTCATTTGTCACAAAGTCCAAAATTCAATGAATACAAAGAGGAGAAATATTCATAACTTGTACATTTTTCAATTTTATAACATTCTGCAACAAATCAAATTCTGACCTCAAACGTCAGTCCAAGGAAATTGTGTTACAGAATATTCAAGCCTTCTCTAGGTGGTTGTGATTTTACAGGGTTTATTTGGTAAGACTGGAATGACAGTTTTCATGTAAATTGAAGCACCTAACTTGCTAGCCATTTTCACCCAATATCCAACTTCATTATATTCGTTGATAACATTATCCTGCTGTTTTAAGCAGGTCAGCTTGCAAAATGGAGGTAGAAGTCCTTTGTCATTTAAGGACTCATATATTTTTTAGGCTATTGATGGAGGGTTGACTGTGATACAGTCTGTTCAGGAAAGGTGGAAAGTGCAAAGTAGATTGACAAGAATGTTATCAGGACTTGAGAGCCCGAGTCATAGGGAGAGGTTGGGCAAGCTTGGACTTATTCTTTGGAGCACAGGAGACTGAAGGGTGTCTTGTGGAGATGTATAAATCATAAGGAATATGGATGAGGTGATTGCACAGTCTTTTTGCCAAGGAATGTGAACTAAAATCTGGAGGCCACAGGTTAAAGTGAGAGGGGACAAATTTAAAAGGGACCTGAAGGGCAACTTCTCCACTTAGCACCTCCAGCCTTTGTGACTATTTCCAATCTTCTCTCCCTCACCTAACACATCTTCCATAAATTCCCTCCCTACCTGGATCTACCTATCACTTGCTGGCTTTTGCCCCAGATATTCCCTTCACCTGTTAGGTGAATTGAAATTCAGTCAATTAAATAAACTGAGATTTACAAATATATATAATTGCTGTAATGGAGGTGATCGTGATTAAAAAGTCACCTGGAGTTACTAATGTCCTTCAGTGTGATTTATTCGTGACAACAAGTCCTCAAGAATGTTTGTTTTTGTTTTGTTTTGTTTTAAAGATATGTAGCGCGGAAATACAGAAGAAGTAGACGAATACAGGAAATACAGTAGAAGATATACAGTAGAAGTAGACATACTAGCTTGGTAGACACGAGCCTGAACAGCATCTTGCAAACCATCACTGGGTGCCTTCAACCAACAGTCGAGCAGCTCCCAATACTTGCAGGCATTCCTCCTGCAGGGATCTGAAGACAAGCAGCAACTCTGGCACAATCTCGTCGTGCCTTGGACCCAGATCATCTCCTCCATCAGGCTATCAGCAGAGAGCAGAGGCCACCCCGACTGAAGTCCCGTCACCCCTTTCCGCCACATGGAAAACAACTCCTAGCATCCAACCAGCCAACTGAGGCAAAAGCACACTGGATAGCAGGGGTGGAAAACCCGGGGGGGGGGGGGGGGCCAGGGGACACGTCCCCCCCCATGTTTTGAGAGGTGGGGGACATCCCCCCCAAGTTTTTGTCATCCGGATTTTAAAATCGCCGCTTTCCGCGAGACAGTGGAGGTGGGACTGCTGATCGAGGGCTCCGATTGGACGAGAGAGACGTCGGTCAGCAGGCAATGGGGGCGGGACATGATGAAGCGCGATGATTGGAGGAGGGAGTGGGGGGGGGACTGAGGATAGAGTGCAGTGATTGGAGGAGGGAGACGTGGCGCAGACCTGCGCCTCATCCGCAGCCAGGATCGATCCCGGTCGGGTCTCCGGCGCTGTCCCATCCCCACCCGAGTGCCCCCCCCTCCCCCCTCATGGGTGGCCAGAGAGGTCGGGAGTCAGACTCGAGCTGTACCCCCAGGCCCAAAGCCAGCGCAGAGAAGCAGCGCTAAACCCAGCTCAACTCTGCCTGTTCCTCCAGGTTAACCTGCCTGGGCTTGCGGGAAATATGGCCAGCGCGGAGAAGCAGCGCCGGTGTCCCGTCAGTCCAGTCAGGGCTGTAGGTTAACCCGGCGAGACAGGCAGAGTTGAGCTGCATTTAGCGCTGGATTGAGCCTCCGAAGCCTCGCGCATGTGTGTGTGAGTGTGCGCATGCGTGCGCGGCCGCCAAAAAATGGTGTCCCCTCCATATTTTGATAGCGAGTTCCGTGCCTGCTGGATAGCCACCAAGTGGTCACAGGAATGGAAGGCAACCTCATCTCCATTACACAGCTACACCTCTTCACCTGATAAAAGCTGTCCAGGGTCTGACCTCCCCAGAGGAGCATGGGTGAAGCTCAACAGACTTCGTACTGGAGTTGGGCATGTGGAGATGGGGACTCC
The DNA here is from genome assembly GCF_010909765.2 of Amblyraja radiata. Taxonomy (NCBI): domain Eukaryota; kingdom Metazoa; phylum Chordata; class Chondrichthyes; order Rajiformes; family Rajidae; genus Amblyraja; species Amblyraja radiata. Next base: position 104,221,019 of record NC_045957.1, on the reverse strand, counting down.
ACCAGAGCACAGCCTGTGAATGCGGAGCAGAACAACAGACAGCCAACCACGTTATCTCTGGGTGCCCGCTCTACCACCCACCAAATGGAGCTCAGGGCCTGGCAGACATTAGCGCAGAGACAACAACCTGGCTGCTCAACACCCGGCTTGAGATCTAACTATTCCTTTGGTTTATGTTTCATTCGCAAGAAGAAGAAGAAGCGCAGAAACAGGCCCTTCGACCCACTTAGTCCGTGCCGACCAGCGATCACCCGTACACTAACCCACAAGGGACAATTTTACAATTTACTGAAGCCAATTAATCTACAAACCTGGATGTCTTGGAGGATATGGGAGGATATCGGAGCTTCCAGAGAAAACCCACGAGGTCATAAGGAGAACATACAAAGTCCATACAGACAACACCCATAGTCAGGATCGAACCCTCATCTCTGGCGCTGTAAGGTAGCAACTCTACTGTGGTGCTATTGTGCTGTGTCAATGTATTGACTCTTAAATGTTTTCTGAAATGGGCGTACAAGCTGTAGTTATGCCAAACCTACCATATTGAAGCAGAAGAATAAAACTGGGGCATTAACCTCATCCCTGGGACATTGCAAAGTCACACTTAGCCCACTGATCATTATAAAGTCCTCTTCATGAACCTTTTGTGGCTGGCGTTTATACTGGGGAGCCCATCCCACTGATCAATTAAGCAACAGCATGTTTCATTCATAGTCACGGGGTGGGAGATTGCAACCTTCACATGGTCCGCCCTGTTACGACTAATGTAATCAACCCGATGTGCACAAAAAAGATCAAATAGAACAAGTTGACCAACAACTTTAGGCTGGGCACAAGAAGAAGAAGAAGATTCATAGTCACAGAAACGTACCTCACAGCTAATGCCCCCAACTCCTCCATCACAATCTAAAAGTCAGAGAGATCTACAGCACAGGATGCCATTTAGCCCATCGTGTCCATGTTTAGGTTAATCCCACTTTCCATATTGACCCATAACCTCTAGGTTATTGGTCTTCAAGTGTTCATCCAAATACTTTTTAAATAATGGTTGCTGCCTCCACCAGCCCTTCAGGCAGTGAATCCCAAAATGCCATTTCTCATTTCTTTTGTTTAACACCCATCTAATCCTTGAAGTAATTAACTTAAATCCTTCCCCAAAGGGGAAATAGGTTCTTTCTCAATTAAATCTCTCCTTGATTCCACAGAAAATAATTCCCGCCTATCTACTTTCGTCCTAACTATAATTATCTAGCCCTAGCAAATCCTCTTAAATTTACGCTGCTTTCTCTTGAGTGAAGTCACATACGTACATCTGAATTGTGGTTCCCAGACTGCACACTGCACGGTAACTGGGGATGTAGCTAATATTTAATATGGTTCCACGTGGGAAAATGGTACTAACTTAGGTGTGTTAGCTCTAGCTAATATTTAATGGTTCATACATATTCCATGTCTGTCAATTATGCCAAATACTTGAAGAAGGATCCTGATCCGAAACATTGCCTTGGGTTTAAGTTTAGGTTTATTATTGTCCCATGTATCGAGGTACAGTAAAAAGCCTTGTTTTGCATGCGATCCAAACAGATCTATATACTGTACCTTAATTTACCTACATTTGACCCATATTCCCCAAAACATTCCTGCCATGAAATTGTCCAAATGTATTTTAAACATTGTAACTGTACCCATCTCTACCACTTCCGCTTGCTGGTCATTCCATATACCCATCACATTCTGTGTAAAAATATTTGTAGCTCAGGTCCCCTTATGTCTTACCCCTCTCACCTGAAACCTATGGCTTCTTGTTTTAGACTCTCCTAGCCTGGGAAAAAGACTGTGTCCATCCACCTTATTTATGCCCCTCGTGATTTTATAAAGTTTATAAGGTCACCACTCAGCCTTTCACTCCATGAAAAACAGTCCCAGCCAATCCAGTCTTTCCTTGTAACTCAATCCGTCCAGTCCTGGCAACATATTTATTAATCTTTTTCTGCATACTCTCCAGCTTAATCACATCATTTTTATAGTACAGTGACATGTACTGCACAGTTTTCAGGTGTGGTCTCTTAATGTTTTGTACAGCTGTAACATGACATCCCATCTCTTATATTTATTGCCCTGTCTGATTATGAGCCTGCCATACACATTCTTCACTACCTTATCTACCTGTGTCACCACTTTCAAGGTGTACTTGTACCCCTAGATCTCTCTATTCTATAACACTCCCCAGTGCCCTGTCCTTCACTGTGTATGTTCTGCCCAGATTTAACTTTGGACTTCACACTTGCCCAAGTTAAATTCCATCTGCTATTCCTTGGCCCACTTTACCAGTTGATTTAGCTCTTGTTTGAACCTTAGACAACCTTCTTCACTGTTCACAACATCACAATTGATGTCCTCCACTGATGGATTGGGTGGGGAAGAAGCTTGGTGAGAGGAGAGCAAGGTATTAAAGGAAAGGAGGATGTGTGTGAGAGGATCTGGGTAGATGAGAAGGAAGGTGAGAGGGATCAAGTGGGTGTACGTTTCCTGAAATTAGATAATTAAATGTTCATGCCACTGGTGTATAGATGAACAAGGTAAATTATGAGATGCTCTTCCTCAAATTCGTGTTTGGCTTTGTACTAGCAGTGGAGGAGGATGAGGACAGACCCAATTGGCTAGGTGTAGGGTCTCGATCAGAACCGTTGGCTCATTTCCCACCAGAAATGCTGCCTCGCTCGCCGAGTTTTTCCAGCAGTTTGTTTTTATGCTAAATTGTTAGAATGTGCAAGATACCAGAAGAAGGACATTTTGAGGGTTGCACAAATGGAGGAGGCTACAGAGGGGAAAGGATATGTGAAGGTTTAAAAGTAAAGATAAGGAATTTTGAAATGGACCACACCTACCGACTGATAGGCCCTTGGACACATGAATCCCAGATTGTGCTGTGTTTAACTTTGTGTATTCCCCAACCAAATAAAAGAAAATTGAAATATATGATTTTTAACATGGCCAAGCTAACAGCTAAAAGCACAGTTTAGGTGAGAAGGTTTAAGTTAAACTAGACCAAGTGCAGACCCGTTGGGTCTGCTCCCCCAACGCAGCCATTCCCTACCCGTAGCCCCCACGGGAGACGTGGTCCTCCAACTCAAGCCATTCCTGAACATAAGATTCCAACACTCAGCAGTGCGGCTGTTTTTAAATGGCGTCTTTGAGGCGAGAGGCAGGCGGCAGCAGCCGTTATGGTCGCCGGCCAGCAGGAGGCGACAAAATGAGTGAGTGGGGGGGAAGAAGGATTTTATTAAAAATGTGTACATAAACACGACGAAATTTAATCAGGAGTGGATACTTGGAATGAAAAGTGAAATCTCTACCGAAATGGAAAAAACTCGGAGTTTCTACTTCTGGTGTTGGCGTAGCAACGAATCAAAGGCTGGCACCCACAAGTCAGGCAGAAACACACACACACACACACACACACACACACACACACACAAGCACAGTTTTAATATTATATAGATATCTTTGCTTTTGCGAACGAAACTTCGTACATTTTGAAAGCTCTTTACTGTAATTTTTTTTTTTAAATGCCCATAAATATTTCATCATTCAATAATAGGATGTGGGTGCAGGAAGGCCACTATTTATTAGACATTTAAAAGAGTTGGAGGCAACCAACCTCCGTGAATCACGGCTGCCCATCTGGTGAAGGTGCTCTTTTTGCGTCATTAAGTGGAGAATTTTAGCCTATAGATTATTGGAAGGTAACCTGCCGATTACAGGTTGCATGCAGATACTGACTTTTTTTTCCTAGCCTGCTACAAGCCATGGATTTGATAGACAGTACATGAGTTGCCTTTGTGAGTAACTATTGTGTAGCATTGGCTATAGCATGTTAGCCAATTAGAATGCTTAGTAATTATAACCCCACCTAATTATAACATTCATAGTGTTAGATCCTGCTCACTGCCTACCAGTCTGAGTAGCAGTGTAAACGTGTGATGACCTGAACAATAAAGATGCTTGTGTTTCAACCCTTGTGAGTTTGAGCTCTTTACATATTGAATTATTGAGAAAGAGGCTAAGAATGTATACTGCTTGTGTTAGTTCATTCATCATCTGCTACAGACCTATTTTGTATAACTAAAACCTTTAGGAACGATAAACTAACTGCTGGAGGAACTCAGCAGACCAGGCAGGATCTGTGGAGTGCGAGAGTGTCATCTCAGTTGGATGCCGCTCTGATCCCTATCGCTGGCTGACAGGACAGGAGAGGCCAATCTCCAGCATCACTGGTAACAGCTGGGTCCATATAGCTGATATTGCTTTGGCCACTGAAACAAGCTGAGACAAAGCACCAATGTGTTCAAGACTAAACTGCTCGGAACAAGTCCTGGACACCCAGCGTCTCTATTGAGAATATAAGACTGAGTGGCCTGGACAAGTCGGAGACGCCAGTGCCACTTCCTGCCCATGGGCAATGAGGAAATGAAAGAACACACACACACACACACACACACGCACACGCACACGCAAAACTGAGCTGCCAGGATATTCTAGGGATCACCAGCATTGCCTCTTCAAGCCCCAAAGCTGAGCCGCCATGAATAACCTGAGATAACCTGCTCCTCCTTTCTAGTTGAGGGTCAACTGCAGGGAGAAGTCTGAGTTTGTCACAGCTCCAGCTGCCGGGATAAGCCCAAAATCGCCAGTGCCACCACACCCCCGCCATGATGGTGAGGGACAGTACCCCCATGCAGTCCTGGGGGCATTCTTACCATTGTAAATAAAATATATACAAGAGTTCTGTGAATATCGGTGTGGTCACTGGCAAAACCGCCGTTGTCCACGATGCCACAGAAGATAAGTGGACTGATGACGTTTTGGTTTGTGACCCTACTTCAGACAAAATCCTTTAGGATTTTTTAGGATTCAGACAAAATCCTTTAGGATTAGAGCAAGCTCAGTCACTTGATAGACAACTGAGCCATTTTGGGGATGAACATTGGAATCTCCCATTCAATCGCCCATAGCCCTCGAAACTTTTTCTATCCAAGTACCTCTAAATGTCTATATACACATCATCCTCTATGGGAAGATGGTGCACTTTTGGTCCATTTTTAATAATCCCACTTTTCATCTTAGAAAAAACATAGAAGATAGGTGCAGGAGGAGGCCATTCGGCCCTTCGAGCCAGCACCGCATAAACATATTTTGCCTAGTTTTTGATTATCTCTCCTTGGTAAAAAGCCTTTCATTACTTCATCTTTGTCCCACACAATTTCACACTTCTTCAAGGTCACCCCTCAGTCTTACATGCTAAAGAATATATTCTTAGTCAATCCAACCTTTCCCCCTAACTCAGGCCCTCTCATCCTGGCAACATTCTTGTAAATTTTCATTGCACTTTTTCTAGCTTAACGACATCTGTTACCAAAATGTGCATAATATTCCACGTGGCCTCACCAATGCCTTGTACAACTGCAACATGATGTCTCAACTCCTGCACTGATTGTCCTGACAGAAGGCCATTGTACCAAAAGCCTTCGTCACCACCCTGTCTACATGTGAAATCACTTTCAGGGAAGTATGTTCTTGTACTCCCATATCCCTCTGTTTCACAGCACTGCCCAGGGTCCTACCATTCACTGGGAAAGTCCTACGCTGGGTTGACTTCCCAATGTACAGGGAAGTCAACCCAGTTGTACAGGGCCCTAGTGAGATCACACCTGGAGCATTGTGTGCAGTTTTGGTCCCCTAATTTGAGGAAGGACATTCTTGCTATTGAGGGAGTGCAGCGTAGGTTTACAAGGTTAATTCCCGGGATGGCGGGACTGTCATATGCTGAGAGAATGGAGCGGCTGGGCTTGTACACTCTGGAGTTTAGAAGGATGAGAGGATATCTTATTGAAACATATAAGATTGTTAAGGGTTTGGACATGCTAGAGGCAGGAAACATGTTCCCGATGTTGGGGGAATACAGAACCAGGGACCACAATTTAAGAATAAGGGGTAAGCCATTTAGAACGGAGATAAGGAAACACTTTTTCACACAGAGAGTTGTGAGTCTGTAGAATTCTCTGCCTCAGAGGGCGGTGGAGGCCGGTTCTCTGGATACTTTCAAGAGAGATCTAGATAGGACTCTTAAAGATAGTGGAGTCAGGGGTTATGGGGAGAAAGCAGGAACGGGGTACTGATTTGGAATGATCAGCCATGATCACATTGAATGGCGGTGCTGGCTCGAAAGGCCGAATGGCCTCCTCCTGCACCTATTGTCTATTGTCTATTGTCTATTGTAAAATGCAACACCTAACACTCATCTGAAATAAACTTTATTTGCCATTCCCCATTCCACTTACCCAGTAGATCCAGATCCTGCTGTAAGTTTAACAACATTATTTACCCATTTCAAGACATTTGGTTCTCATCTGCAAACTTGCTAACCACACCTTGTACATTCTCATCCTAATCATATAAACAAATGATGAATAATAATGAGCTCAACATTGATATCAGTGGCAATGTACTACTGGCCTCTCGTCTGAAAAACAATCTTCCACTATCACACTCTGCTTCCTCCCAAGAAGATCATTATGTATCCAATTAGCTAGCTCTCCCTGGATCTAAGTAATCTCACCTAGACTAACCTAACATGCAGGATCTTGTTAACCAGCCTTCCCTGCTCAATCCTCTTGGTTACCTCTTCAAACAATTGTAACAGATTTGTGAGTCGATTTTCCACACACAAATCCATGTTGACTAACTAATCAGTCCATGTCTATCCAAACGCTGGTAGATCCTGTCCCTCATAATCCATTCCAATATCTTACTTACCACTGATGTCAGGCTCACAGTTTGCTCTTGCTGCCTTCATAAATAACTGTGTAACATTAGCCACCCTCCGGCTTCTGGAAATTCATCTGTGGATAAAGATGAAGCAAAGGACTTCTACGAATATTTCCCTAGATTCCCACAAGGTCCAAGGATGCACTTGGGTCACGCCCTGGGGATTTATCCACCTGAACATGCTGTCCTGAACTCTTTCTATCACATTTTTGAAATATTCCCATTTGCCAGACGTCCCATTAACTGCAAACAATCCCACCTAGTCGACCTCTGTAAGCTCCTTGATGATACAGCCATTGGCTTTAAGGAGGGTAAATGGAATATTAAACATAGTGAAGACATATTAATGGATCTATGGTCTTTGAAAGTGATTAATTATCAAGTATATCCTGCACTCTAAAGATGTAAATTGGATTAATTCTGGAAGCGTGAGTTCATGCACGTGGGAGACCAAATAGAGCAAGAGGATGCATGATAAACGGCAAGATAGCAATAATTGTGTGGATGATCATATTATTATTTTGGAGACAAACAAGATATTTGCCTTGGAGACACATGGATTGGAGAACATGGATAGGCTGTGGAAAGGATGTAGAAATGGTTGAGGGCTTCAAATTTATTGGTGATAATATTACCACTGGTCTGTTGTGGACCAACCACATTGATGTGAAAGCCAAAAAAGTACACCAATGAATCTATCTACTGAGACTGAGGAAATTCAACATGTCTTCAGTGAATCTTATAAACTTCTACAAATGCACCATGGAAAGTTTACTTTGGGTTGCATTACGGCTTGGTTTGAGAACAACTCTACCCAAGACTACAAAAATTGCAGAGATTTGTAGATGTAGCCCAGTGCATCACACCAACCAGACTTCCCACCACTGATTCCATCTACATTTGCAGCTCTGAAAAGCAACTAACATAATCAAAGACTTGACCCACCCTGGTCATTCTTCCTTCTCCAATCTGGCAGAAGGTACAGAAGCATGAAAGCATCCACCACCAAACTTGGGACTAGCTTCTTCCCCTCCATTATCAGGCTTCTGAACAGTCCTTCCATAAGCTAGGGTATTGTCCAATTCAATTCTACCCCGTTGAGGACTTTGGAATTTAATCTAAGGAACTGAGCGCTTCGATGTTGAGAACTATATTCTGCGCTGTGAATTTTCCCCTTTGCTCTATCTATTGTACTTGAGTTTGAACTGATTCTATCTATATATGGTACTGCAGTTCAGGAAGGCTCCTTGGTCAGTCTGGATGCATTGGGCCAAAGCACCTGATTCCGTGCTGTATGACAATGACTAATACTCTTTCCATCAATCTTGGAACATTTCATTAATTTGAAGATATTATAAAGGTGTTGTGGTTATCTTAACTTACATTTTTTGGTTAGGTAAATCATCATTTTCAAGGCGATTTCACAAACAACTGAAAGTTCTGCATTTAGTATCCTTATATGAACTAATAGATACTTACCAATTGTTTTTGAGTTATGCATTCTCTCCCTTAAGGACCAATCAGATCGTAACCAGCAATTTTGACATGTCCAGAGGCTTCCCGGGTTACAGAAGATCTGATTTATGGAAATTGAACTTCATGCATATTTTTCAAGATGAGAAAGTTAGTTAGAAAATGAAAATATCTTCAGATGCTATGGATTAGCACTAGCAAATGGTTAATTCGAAAGACAACCATCTACAAATAAATTTGTTTACATGAGTCGTCCCCACAGGAAATAAACGAATACTATTGTCTATCCTGAATCGAGTGGATGTTGAGAGAATGTTTCTAGTAGTGGGTGAGTCTAGGACCAGAAGTAATTGCCTCAGAATTAAAGGACCTTCTTATAGGAAGGAGATGAGGAGGAATTTCTTTAGTCAAAGGGTGGTGAATCTGTGGAATTCATTGCCACAGAAGACTGTGGAGGCCGTCAATTAATATTTTTAAGGCAGAGATAGATAGATTCTTGATTAGTATGGATGTCAGGGGTTATGGGGAGAAGGCAGAAGTATGGAGGGAGAGATAGATCAGCCATGATTGAATGGTGTAGACTTGATGTGCTGAACTGCCTAATTCTGCTCCTATCACTTATGAACTTTTGAATTTATGAATTTATGAAACGATTGCAGCAGAATCTGGATTGATTGGCCAGGTGGGCGGAGTAATGGTTGATGGAATTTAATACAGAGAAGTGTGAGGTGTTGCATTTTGGGACGTCGAACAAGGGCAGGATCTACACAGTAAATGGTAGGCCTCTGGGTTATGTTGTAGAGCAGAGGGGTCTAGGAATACAGGTGCATGGTTCCTTGAAGGTCGAGTCGCAGATAGATAAGGTGGTCAAAACAGCTTTTGGCACTTTGGCCTTCATCAGTCAGAGTATTGAGTATAGAAGCTGGGAGGTCGTTTTGCAGTTGTAGAAGACGTTCGTGAGACTGCATTTAGAATATTGTGTCCAGATCTGGGCACCATGTTATAGGAAAGATATTGTCAAGCTTGAAAGGGTTCAGAAAAGATTTACAAGGATGTTGCCAGGACTAGAGGGTGTGAGCTATAAGGAGAGGTTGAGTATGCTGGGTCTCTATTCCATGGAACGCAGGAGGATTAGGGGTGATCTTATAGAGGTGGATAAGATCATGAGAGGAATAGAATAGGTAGATGCATAGGGTCGTTTGCCCAGAGTAGGAGAATCGAGGACCAGAGGACATAGGTTCAAGACGAAGGGAAAAAGATTTAATAGGAATCCGAGAGGTAACTTTTTCACACAAAGGTGGTGGGTGTATGGAACAAGCTGCCAGAGGAGGTAGTTGAGGCTGGGACTATCCCATCATTTAAGAAACAGTTAGACAGGTACATGGATAGGAAAGGTTTGGAGGGATATGGACCAAGCGCAGGCAAGTGGGACTTATGTAGCTGCGACATTGTTGGCCAGTGTGGGCGAGTTGGGCCGAAGGGCCTGTTTTCCACACCGTTTCACTCTATGACTATGACTCCATGACTCTATGAAACAAAGAACTGCAGGTATTTGATTCACAAAAAAAGACACAAAGTGCTGGAGTAACTCAGCGGGTCAGACAGCATCTCTGGCAAACATGGATAGGTGATGTTTCAGGTCAGGACTCTTCTTCAGACTAGATTTAGGGGCACGGTGAAGAAAGCTGAAGGAGAGGAGGGACAGTACAAAGTTTGGTAAGTAATAGGTAGATATAGGTGAAGGGGGTTTTGATAGGCAGATGGTTGGACAAAGGCCGGAGATGAAAAGTCAGAAGGTATGAGATAATGGTATAAGATTGAAGAGTTGCAAATTGTAAAATTAGAAGAAGGAATGCAGGTGGAAGGGGAGTGGGATGGGGAGGACAAAGAAGGAAAGGGAATCAATATAGTTTGATAAAAATCAAAACAGTTAAAATAGTTTAAAAAAAGGCATTTTAATTGAAAATATATAAAACATTAAATCGGTCACAAGGACCATGTACAGGTACTGCTATGATCACCACATCACAACCACAAAACAGGAAATGTGGCAATGCTAAAAGAGGTGCAATGAAGATTTATGAATATGTTACTGGGGTTAATGAGGCTGGGAAATTGAATCCAAGGGTACAGGTCCTGATGCTGGGTGTCCATTAAAAATGTCAACCATTCTTCTGTCCCCGCAGATGCTGCCTGACCCACTGAGTTACTCCAGCAGTTTGTTTTTTACTGTATAACATTTTGAGATGTCTGGACAGAAGAACACAACACTCAATAGGTATGGAGCACAGATTATTGGAAGTTGCCCTGGAGGGGAATAGAGAAAATTACTATTCCATCCAAGGTCTGGAATTCACTACCTTAGAAAGGTGGTAGAAATAGATCTTTTAAAATGTTTAAAAGTACTTGATTGGCCATGTTCTGCAGGACCGCAATCTCAGTTAGGAAATGTGAATGCCTTCTGAGTTGGCATGAGCATGATGAGATATCCATCTATTGTAAACAAAATAAATTGAAACATGGGTAGTAAATGGTGTTTTACTTATACAATGTCACATTTTATAACTTTGTTCAAATTGCTAATCTTTTCCATTCTCACACACAAGGGATAATTGCCCCAAGTGGCAATCTCAACACTGCGAAATAATGAAGATCATTTTCATCGTGTTGTAAGGCACCAGGGATGCGTTAGGGAGAATAAATATCAAGATGATAGGTCCCTCATTTCTAAATATAAGGTAATTCTAAGAGTGGGCTTTGGTCATGACCTTTTTCACTAGTATTCCTCTGTGCCCTCACTTTCAGTAGGAATTAATTATAAGGTATGAGGCAGGCGTTAAGGTGTCTGTGGACAGTTTTGAGCAGCACAGAAAGTTATTGCTTTTCTGCAAGTCTTCAAAACATGCTGTTGCTTAAAAGTTCTATTGGGAGAAATGTAGCCTTAACAGAGTGTTACAAAGTAGAATTGAGAAATTATTACTATCAGGAGATCTATCACATGTATATTCTCATTAAAATTACATAACATAAGCCCACAATTTAATTTAAGAGTTATTCCCAACCCAGAATCCACATAGTATCCACGCAATTACTTGAACGGATGTTGTGCATGAAAGAACATTAAAGAAACATCAATTTCAATTCCAGTGCAATACATCTTAATATACAGAGGGGTAACAGAGCTACTGTTGTGAGATGCCAAGATACTGCATGCGTTAATGAAAGTTTCATAAGTATCTGCAGAAGACAAGGTTCTAACAGAAAGCAAACCATCATTAACAGAGAAAAAAATCTGCCACAATCCAAGAATAACTGCAAAAAAAGCTGTCGAGCTACATGGTAATGTACCTGCCAGGAAATAATGAAGTGGATTGTTAAGTTTCTATTGAAGGTTCATTGTTCATGTCCGCCAGGGTCCTCACATCTGTCATGGATCACATCGACTCTGATGTCTTTTGTATGCAGATGCAAATAATAAGCAGATGAATTTATCCCAAATTCCCATTTCCATCATACTTTCATTGGAAGAACACAGCAGCAATAAACATAAACTTTTATTTTCATAGTCATAGTCATTGTCATACAGTGCAGAAACAGGCCCTTTGACCCAACTTGCCCATGCCAACCAACATGCCCCATCTACACTAGTCCCATCTGCCTGTGTTTGGCCCATATCCCTCTAAAGCTATCCCATCCATGAACTTATCTAAATGCCTCTTAATTGGTGTAATAGTACCTGCCTCAACTACCTCGTCTAGTGGCTCATTCCATACAACCATCAGCATAGGAGCACCACAAGACTGCGTACTCTCCCCTCTCCTCTACTCTCTCTACACCAATGACTGCACCTCCACTGACTCCTCTGCCGAGCTTCTCAAGTTTGCAGACAACACAACCCTGATTGGACTGTTCCAGGATGGGGAAGAATCTGCCTACAGACAGGAAGTGACACAGCTGACGGCCTGGTGCCATCGCAACAACCTGGAGCTCAATGCTCTTAAGACAGTGGAATTGATAGTAGACTTTAGGAGAGCTCCCCCTCCCCTCACCCACCTCACTGGAGCCACATCTGTGGAGTCTTTTAAGTTCCTGGGAACCATCATCTCCAAGGACCTTAAATGGGGGTGGTCCATCGACTCCACAGTCAAAAAGGCACAACAGATGATGTACTTCCTGCGGCAGCTGTGGAAGCACAATCTGCCACAGGCAATGATGGTCCAATTCTATAACGGCCATCGTAGAGTCTGTCCACACATTCTCCATCATGGTCTGGTTTGGCTCAGCCACCAAGCACGACATCCGGAGGCTGCAGCGAATCGTCCGATCAGCTGAGAAGGTTATTGGCTGCAACCTTCCCTCCATTGACGAACTGTACACTGCAAGGGCCAGGAAGCGAGCGGGTAAGATTATCTCTGACCCCTCTCACCTTGGCCACAAACTCTTTGAATCACTTCCCTCTGGAAGGCGACTCCGGACTGTCAAAGCTGCCACAGCCAGACATAAAAACAGCTTTTTTCCATGAGTAGTAGCTCTACTCAATAACCAAAAATCTGTAGCCTCCTTTTGCTCTGGTATTTTATTTAATTCATATATTTAATCAATAATGTTTTATTATTAATGTTTAATGTTTTATGTGTCATTCCTAACTGTCACTCTATGTTGTTGTCATTTGCGGGCAGAGCACCAAGGCAAATTCCTTGCATGTGACCTTGTAAACTTATAAACTTATTCATTCATTCATTCATTCATTCATTCATTCATTCATTCATCACCCCAAGTGAAATTGTTACCCCTCAGGTCCTTATTAAATCTTTCCCCCCTCATCTTAAACCTATGTCCTCTGGTTCTCGATTCCCCTACTCTGGCTAAAGGCACTGTGCATTTACCCAATCTATTTCTCATGATTTCCTTCAACCTCCTGCACCTCAAGGAATAAAGTCCTAGCATGCTCGACCTTTCCCTATAGCTCAGAAACTCGAGTCCTGGTGACACCCTCATCAATCATCACTGCATCTTTTATAGCTTGACATCATTCCTACAACATGGCAACCAAAACTGAACACAATACTCTAAGGTACACAAAATTGCTGGAGGAACTCAGCGGGTGCAGCAGCATCTATGGAGCGAAGGAAATAGGCGACGTTTCGGGCCGAAACCCTTCTTCAGACTGATGGGGGGTGGGGAAAGAAAGAAGGAAAAAGGGAGGAGGAGGAGGAGCCCGAGGGCGGGCGGATGGGAGGGTGGGAGGAGACAGCTAGAGGGTGAAGGAAGGGGAGGGGACAGCACAGGCTAGCCAAATTGGGGGAATTCAATGTTGATGCCATAAGGGCATCCTCCCACATCCTTGAAGAAGGGTTTCGGCCCGAAACGTCGCCTATTTCCTGAAGAAGGGTTTCGGCCCGAAACGTCGCCTATTTCCTTCGCTCCATAGATGCTGCTGCACCCGCTGAGTTCCTCTGAAGAAGGGTTTCGGCCCGAAACGTCGCCTATTTCCTTCGCTCCATAGATGCTGCTGCACCCGCTGAGTTCCTCCCTTCGATATTCCAGCATCTGCAGTTCCCTTTTGAACACAATACTCTAAATTGGGCCTCACCAACATTTTATATAACTGAGCATGACCTCCCAACTTCTGTACACAATGCGATGGGGTGCTTCTCATGGCAAACATCGTAAAAATATCAGTAAGTTTTGGCAACTATCTGATAAATGAATTATTTTGATAAATGACCTAACATTTAACTCCTGGGATAAATTTTGAAGAACATTAAGAAGGAATATAGGAAGGTAGACAGGAGTGAATTTTCGGGAAGGAATTGTAGGATTGCAATTCCCAACAGCTGTAAGCATACAGACTAGTGGTTCAATTTGTGAGTTCAACATTGGAAATAGGTGTATTAGAAACATAGAAAATAGGTGCAGGAGTAGGCCATTCGGCCCTTCGTGCCACCACCGCCATGCAATATGATCATGGCTGGTCATTCAAAATCAGTACCCCGTTCCTTCTTTTTCCGCCATATCCCTTGATTCCTTTAGCCCTAAGAGCTAAATCTAACTCTCCCTTGAAAACATCGAGTGAATTGGCCTCCACTGCCTTTGTGGTAGAGAATTCCACAGATTCACAACTCTCTGGGGGAAAAAAAAATCCTCATCTTCCTAAATCGCCTGTCAATAAACAATAGGTGCCATTTGGCCCTTCGAGCCAGCACCGCCATTCAATGTGATCATGGCTGATCATCCCCAATCAGTACCCCGTCCCTGCCTTCTCCTCATATCCCCTGACTCCACTATTTTTAAGAGCCCTATCAAGCTCTCTCTTGAAAGCATCCAGAAAACCTGCCTCCACCCCCTTCTGAGGCAGAGAATTCCACAGACTCACCACTCTCTGTGAGAAAAAAGTTTCCTCGTCTCCGTTCTAAATGGCTTACTCCTTATTCTTAAACTGTGGCCCCTGGATCTGGATCTGGACTCCCCCAACATCTGGAACATGTTTCCTGCCTCTAGCGTGTCCAAGCCCTTAACAATCTTGTATGTTTCAATGAGATCCCCTCTCATACGTCTAAACTCCAGAGTGTACAAGCCCAGCTGCTCCATTCTCTCAGCATATGACAGTCCCGCCATCCCGGGAATTAACCTTGTAAACCTACGCTGCAGTCCCGCAATAGAAAGAATGTCCTTCCTCAATTAGGGGACCAAAACTGCACACAATACTCCAGGTGTGGTCTCACTAGGGCTCTGTACAACTGCAGAAGGACCTCTTTGCTCCTATATTCGATTCCTCGTGTTATAAAGGCCAACATGCCATTCGCTTTCTTCACTGCCTGCTGTACCTGCATGCTTACTTTCATAGACTGATGTACAAGGCCCCCCAGATCCTGTTGTATTTCCCCTTTTCCCAACTTGATGCCATTTAGATAGTAATCTACCTTCCTGTTTTTGCTACCAAAGTGGATAACCTCACATTTATCCACATTAAACTTCATCTGCCATGCATCTGCCCATTCCCCCAACCTGTCCAATTCACCCTGCATTCTCATAGCATCCTCCTCACAGTTCACACTGCCACCCAGCTTTGTGTCATCTGCAAATTTGCTAATGTTACTTTGAGTGTTACTATCCCTTATTCTTAAACTGTGACCCCCTGGTTCTGGACTCCCCCAACATCGGGAACATTTTTCCTGGATCTAGCCTGTCCAATCCTTTAAAAATTTTATATTCTATAAGAGCCCCTCTCATCCTAAATTCCAGTGAATACAAGCCCAGTTGTCCCATTTTTTCATCATATGTTAGTCCCACCATCCGGGAGTTAACCTGGTGAACCTACGCTGCACTCCCTCAATAGCAAGAATGTCCTTCCAAAAATTAGGAGACCAAAACTGCAGACAATACTACAATTCAACAGCAGTAGGACCTCCTTGCTCCAACACTCAAATCCTCTTACTATGAAGGCCAACATGCCATTTGCTTTATTCACTGTCTGCTGTACCTGCATGTATTCTGTATTCTTCAGAAGATTATAAGTTAAGAAACATAGCAAAGAGAAAATCCTTAAGGGCCTGTTCCACTTAGGCGACTTTTTTTTATAATATAGGAGTATTTGAGATTCTAATACCAGGCTTGTGCTTGTGCATATTTAGAGACAGATTAAGAGACAGTCTCCAGTGTACAACATGGCTCCCTTGATGAGAGCCTGGAACACATGGTTACCTTTACATGTTTCAGGAGCCATCGCGTAGCAATGATCATTGATAATGAAATTCGTCACCATCTCCAGTACAGAAGCACATTTGGTTGCATGCAGACATGATTAATTTGAAGTTCAAAGTCGAAATGCCAGTGCATTTAGAGTTCATGGATTACTGCGTCGCAGTGATCTCTGCTCTCCAATACAAGATTATCCACAGCAGACATCTCAAAACACTGGAGAGATACCATCAAATTCTTCCAAGTTTACAGGCATGATAAGCAAACCTTTGACCAGTGCTTGTGAACTGTAGCCCCCAAATTAGGTCACCACCCTCTTGTTTTCCATTACTGAGCAAACAAATCAACCAGTTACAGTTTACTGTTTGATGCCATTTGCATTAATTGCCAACTCTAAACATAAATGGAGTGGAAACAAATTATCTTCAATGTTGAAGGACCACCTTGGAAGATAATTTTTCCACAACATCTTTCTTCACTGAGTAGCTATATCCACTGAGTGACACTTGAACAAAACAATAATAACAAGAATGCACTAAAGGATTAATCAAGGATTACGCTCATTTATTATGGAGTGCAGGTACAAAATGATTTTGTGGTTCATTTGTGTCTTCCTGATTTGGAGTCAAGCAGATGTTAAGACCATTAATGAAAGAGGAAATGTAACATAAAAAGGTCTAAATCTCTCTTTATTCTTTATCACTTGTGAGAGATTGGCTTTCCTAGGACACCTCCTATAAATTGGTATTCCTTTATCAAAGATAGCAATTATTGACCCAGGATGGGCAATAAATGCTGGCCATCTCAGCAATGCCTACATTCAACAGATGTTGAAATAATACCTGAAGTCATTCCTGATCCCTTTCAATAGTTCCTACATATTATTCAGACAATGGTTCCCTGTGAGTGGTCCACATTGTGGCAATTGCATTTTAACAGACCATTGTGGCAAAACATTTGTCAAAAATGTATTTGTGCAATGCCTGATGTAGTATGTGTTATACTGGAGGTACACATTATTGTGTCGATTGTAAACCGTGAACAAAATTACATTCAGAAACACTCAGTGCATGAAGCAATTCTCCTACATGAACAGATTTCTAGGCTACAATTTCTAACTGCTGCACAGACTCATTTCTGCCAGGAGCAAGGAATATTTTCATGGTGTTTTGTTTCAAGTGCTCTGACAATTGCGGGTAGTTTGCGGAGTGTTCTCATCTACCATCATGAAAGCAAGCTTCTTTAAAATAGTTGGCACATATCCTCCAAATACTTCACCTGTAATACTCATAATGATCTGTGAAAATATTCTGGAATTATTTAGCTTTCAGCATTCACAAACAGATGGGACAGGGAGAATTACAGTGACATCCTCCTTTACTATACAGAAAATGCAAAAAGGTTTATCAGCACTCTTTATTACATTACTATTCATAGACAAACCACATTAGATGAATTTATAAAACCATTTATACTGAAGTGAATCTTTATCTTCCGTTCCTCCTATTGTTTGGGTAATGATATCCACTACCCACACAGCAACTGAGCATGTTATTAACTGTCAAATTGTAAAGATCTTTAATTAGGTAAAATTATGGAAAATTATAATTAATGAACCTTCTTCTGAAAAGTAAATCAATTATTTTTGAATTCTTCACCTTTCCATTCAATTGTTGCATTGAATGTTTTCACTGAAAGGAAATGTTTCACCTCCTGAAGTGTTGATTCTTCTCATTTTGTCAAATTTGATGTTCCTAGTAAAGCCTTGCCCTTAAGGACATATTTAAACTAATTACATTTGCAAATAGGGAAATGTAGCTGGAGAGCACCATAAATCCCAAAGGGAATATAAAACAAATTAGTGCTTCCAACAACATATTAATGTTAATTCACATCCTTTTTATGGAAACATTTGCATCAAGAGAACTTTTTCTTAGGCAGTAATTTACTCCCTGGTCAAAGAAAAACTGACAAGTCACACAAACGTTTACAGCGAATCCCATTAAGAACGTAGGAAAAGTGACATAAAATCAAGCAATGCGACAAACTCCTAACACTAAGTAAACTAGATAATACCCCAAAAAGAAAGTATATGCACTGAGCACAAAGTTTTTCATTAATGTTATTAAGGTGTAAGTTAAAAAAACTCTTTCCTCCTTTGAAGTACTTAAACTTTCCTCAATGGGAGAATACTTTGCGTAAAGCTCTGCTTTATTGAATGTGCTGAAAAGGACAAACATAAGAAATAAATTAGTCTAACTACCACTACTAAGCATTCTCTGTGGCCTTCAACAAATGTTTTCCAGCCATTCAATACATAACATAACTTACGCTTTTGTCTCATGTTTCCTGCTTCTGAAGAATGTGCAAATGCCAAGACAAAGAACTACAAGGTGACCCTTCACATAGCTAAAATGTGAAGAAAAGGCAACAGACCAGTAGAATCTTGAAGATGGAGGCCTCCCAGTGCCCACGCTGTCAGAGTTCATTATCAGACTAATGATGGCCTATAAAGATCATTCACATCAACTTGATATCAACTAGGAATGAAAATGGTCAAACGCAAATGGTCAAGACATCCTTAGCAATAGTCATTGACATCTTTAAACGTCCACAGGATTTTCAAACAACAGGGGGCATCCAGTTGGCCAGTGAGTTGTACTGCCACTGACTCCAAAGATGGCACTGAGGTTATGTTATCCCAGGTCCTCTGCATGCTAAGCATCAGATCAGAAATTCACATTCTGGTGAAAGCATTGAAGTTTTTACCTAGTGGCTCACACATCACAAATGAACAAGAACAGATGGTAGAGATGGAGATGGTAGCAAAGCTTTTGCCTCGCAAGATGTAGGATGCTATGAGTTCTGCTCAGTCAGACGCACGTCCTGCGATTCAAGGCCCATGGATATATAGGACAATTCTGAAGCTACAGCAGTGACGGTGTGATATAGTGGCCGGTGACCCAACCACACCGTGCACGTTTGAGGAAACTTGGTCTGACTCAAGCGAAAGTCCAATAATGTGTTTATTTAAGATTCTGCCTTTCTTAACGAAAGAATGCCCTGGAAAAAAACACTGCACAGAGCTTGTGGATGTAAAATTACACCCTCACTCTAGGGATACCTCCATTGTGATGCATTACATTTCAAAGGTGTTAAATGGGATGGACATAAAAGAGGTCTGGTAATTCAGGTTAATATCTAGTTAATGATGCGGGCCATAAGTAGCATCAAAAATCTACACCACTCCAATCTGCATCCTCGTTGGATGGCACATATACAAATATTATAAAAACAGAGGTTCAGTCCTAGTTCAATGAGGAATGCAAATGGGGGTGGAATAGTACCAGGGACACCAGAAGATTAGTTGATTATTAAGCATCAACACCCATACTAAACAGCAAAAATAACATGCAGTAAGCAATTTCTTAAAGAACAGATCAGGTCAAAGCTATGCAGTCTCACCATATCTAGCTGTGAACAATGTGAACAATTAAATTGCAAACAGGAGAAGAAGGCATCAAAAATATTTCCATTTCCAGTGAGGACTGTAAACAGGATGTGTGCTAAAGGCACGGCTGAGTGTCTACAGGCCAGGTTTATTCAGAAAGGCAGAAATGAAGATCAATCTCAGTTCCTACCTGAGATCCCATATCATAAGCCAGTTTTCAGCCAATTCAACTGATTCCACTTGATATCAAGACACATGGTATCATGGTATCATGGTATGGTATCATACCGCATGGTATCACACCACATCCCAGTCATGAAACTGAAGACCTGTGCTCCTAAAGCCCCTGTCCCACTTACGTGTCCTTGGCACGTTAATTGCGTGACCTCATAGTCGTGTTGAGGCGCGACGGTCCCGCGAAGGTCGCGCGTAACTTCATGCGTCCGCACAGCCGTCTGGAGCGCGTGACGTCATTTGAAGATGGACACAAAATGCTGGAGTAACTCCAGTAACTGGGACTGGCAGCATCTCTGGAGAGAAGGAATGGATGATGTTTCGGGTCGAGGCCTTTCTTCAATCTGAAAGAAGGGTCTTGACCCGAAACGTCATCCATTCCTTCTCTCCAGAGATGCTGCCGGTCCCGCTGAGTTATTCCTGCATTTTGTGTCTATCTTCAATTTTCTTGGTCCCGCTCTGGGAGTAGAAGTGGGGGCGGATCCGGACCGCAACGGCCGTGAGCCCCAGGCCGAGCTCGGCCATCGTTTCCCTGCGTCGCGCCAGGGTCTTGGGCCTGTCCCACTTTGGCCGTCAGTTACGCGACAGGCCGGTGGCACGCGAAGATTTCATTCGCTACAAGATTTCGGAGCGCCGCGCGATGCCGCGCACAACTCCATACCCTTCCGCGCTTCTCAATGGGACCGGCCCCGCGCGGCCACACGATGCCCTTGCGCCTCAACACGACAACGAGGTCGCGTAATTTGCGTGCCAAGGACACGTAAGTGGGACAGGGCCTTAAGTCTTCCAAATGTTAAATAAATGAAATGGTTGCGATTGTTGCAGATTAATTAGACAAGTTCAGGACTTCACCAAAGAGCTCATAAGTACAACCATGTTTTGCTGCTTCATCAGTGACCTTCCTTCCATCCTAATACGAGAAGTAAAATGTTCACTGATAATTGCACAATTTTCAATTCCAATCTTAAATCCTCAGCACACAAGGTAGTCCATACCAAAAGGCGGACACAAATTCAGCCATTGACTTATAAGCTGCAATTAACATTCATACCACATAAATGCTGGGCAATGACCTTCAAGAGATAGTCTATCTATCTGCTCTTGACAATCAATGGCATTAGTACTGCTGGGTCCTTCACCATCAACATCCTGGCGAATACCATTGATCAGAATCTCAACTAGACTAGCCACATTATCTACAAGAGCAGGCCTGAGGTAAATATTCTGTGGTGAGCAAGCCTCCTAACACCTCACAGCATTTCCATCAAAAAAGGCAAGTGACAGTAGTTTGATGAAATGCCCTCTATTTGCCTGGATTAATGTTAGACAAGACAATAGGTGCAGGAATAGGCCATTCGGCCCTTCAAGAGAGCACCGCCATACAATGTGATCATGGCTGATCATCCCCAATCAGTACCCCGTTCCTGCCTTCTCCCCATATCCTCTGATTCTGTTATCTTTAAGAGCCCTATCTAGCTCTCTCTTGAAAGTATCCAGAGAACTGGCCTCCACTGCCCTCTGAGGCAGAGAATTCCACAGACCTACAACTCTTTGTGTGAAAAAGTGTTTCCTTATCTCCGTTCTAAATGGTTTATCCCTTATTCTTAAACAGTGTCCCCTGGTTCTGGACTCCCCCAACATCGGGAACACGTTTCCTGCTTCTAGCGTGTCCAAACCCTTAATAATCTTATGTGTTTCAATAAGATGCCCTCTCATCCTTCTAAACTCCAGAGTATACAAGCCCAGCCGCTCCATTCTCTCAGCATATGACAGTCTCGTCATCCCGGGAATTAACCTTGTAAACCTACGCTGTACTCCCTCAATAGCAATAATGTCCTTCCTCAAATTAAGGGACCAAAACTGCACACAATACTCCAGGTGTGGTCTCACAAGGGCCCTATACAACTGCAGAAGGAACCTGAATTTATGAACCTGGTTGAGTCCTTCAATCTGACTCTACTTACCACTGGACTCACGCACAAGCTTGGCCATACACTCGACCTGGTGCTATCGTCTGGTCTCCCAATTGGTAATACAGAAATTATTGATGCCTGTCTGTCTGATCATAGTGCAATTATATTCGATGCATCTCTGCCTTTCTCTCCGTCTAAATCCCATCTCCCTGCTCGCTACTCCCGCTACGTAAACTCTTCGACTGCCAATAAGTTCTCTGAAGCTCTCATAGCGTCTCCCCTCCATCTCAGTACTGACGACCTCATTTCTTTATTCAATACCACTTGCTCTTCCATCCTGGATTCTGTTGCTCCTCTTAAAATGAAAAAGCCTAAGCCTAAAGGCTGGCCCTGGCTCAATGACACCACCAGAGCCCTAAGAAGAGAGTGCAGAAAATCAGAATGGAGGTATAAATCTGATGCTTCAAATTTCCTTTGAACTTCTGAGAGACAATCGTCTCAAATACCAGGAAGCAGTAAAGTCCACGAGAACACAATACTTTTCCGACCTTTTTTCTAAAAACACCCATAACTCCAAGGTCCTTTTTAGTGTCATCACCTCTATCATATGTCCTGCCCTCTTTGCTCCTATACTCCTCCTCGTGTTATGAAGGCCAACATGCCATTCACTTTCTTCACTGCCTGCTGTACCTGCATGCTTACTATGTTGCTCCAATAACATTCAATTTCAAAAAAATCTAGTCTGTTTTATTGCTATTCCATCCACCACTGTGAACATTAGTCCTCCTCCACGACCAACTACAATATATATTTAGTTTAGTTTATTGTCACGTGTACCAAAGTATAGTGAATAGCTTTTTCTTTGTTGCATGTTACCCAATCAGCAGAAAAACAATACATGATTACAATCAAGCCACCCACAGTGTACAGATGAGGCTGCAGCCACTGTTTCAATACCTAAAGGGGCTGCTCCTTGCCTTCTGGCTGCATTTTTCACCCACCATCCTCATCTTTGGATACCCTGTGCGTAGGGGAGAGGGTAGGGCTGAAGATGTGCTGGTTGGGTTGCTCCTGGGCCTGGCCAAGCTGGCCATCCGCGAGTCACGGCGCCAGACGGTGGAGGGCTCTACCCGAGCCGGCTGCCTGCCCCTTTTCCGGGGATACGTCCGTGCCCGGGTGCGGATGGAAAGGGAATACGCCCTGTCTACGGGCACCCTGAGGGAGTTCCGGGACCGCTGGGCACCGAGGGGGGTTGAATGTATCCTTGACAAGGATTGCAATATAATTGTTTAGCTCGTCTTGTATTATGGTGGTGTTTTGTTTTATTGTATTGTCAATACTATTTTAATATGTGAATAAATATTTTTGATTTAATATAAAAAAAATAAAATAAAAAAAAAAACAGTGTACAGATGTAGGATAAAGAGAGTAATGTGTAGAAAAGAACTGCAGATGCTGGTTTAAATCGAAGGTAGACAGAACATTTCTGGAGAGAAGGAATGGGTGACAATTCGGGTCGAGACACTTCTTCAGATAGAGAATAATGTTTAGTGCAAGATAAAGTTCAGATTAAAGACAGTCCGAGGGTCGCCAATGAGATAGATGGTAGCTCAGAACTGCTCTCTAGTTGGTGATAGGATACTTCCGTTGCCTGATAACAACTGAGAAGAAACTGCAAAATGCACGGCAGTTACTCATCCTGCTACTCCAACAGCATTTCGCAAATCCACAACCACTACTAAATCATAGCAAATGGATACACATCATCTGCAAGTACCCCTCCATGTCACATACCATCCTGACATAGATGTATATCGTTCGACTTTCATTATTGCTGGTTCAAAATTACATATCGTACTCCTCACCAGTACTGTGTGAGTACTTTCACCAGGAAAGCTGTACAGTTCATTGGATGACTCACTGCCACCTTCTAAAGTGTAATTCTGGATGGGTATTCAAACAAGGCTTTACTGTGATGCCCAGATCCTGAAAATAAATAAGTAGTTTAAAAGAATTGTGATATGGCACATGAGAGGATGTGAATTGTTACTGGGCACTAGGAGATTCTGACAGGAACACGTTGTTGTTTATTGGTCTGCTTTGCATGAATTGCATTGAGGCAGAGATGCAGAAGTGGCTTTTGTGCATGGCTATTAGAGGGTAGACCAATGTAACCAAAAGTTAATCATGTAATAAAATGGGGAGATTGTCAACACTGTGCTACATCACTTTCTTCCTCCTCCTCCTCCTTTGGCTTTTCATCCACCTCTTCCTACTTCTCCTTCACCTACTCCTCCTCTTTGAAGGATCCTGTTCTCTGTGCTTTATTTCTGCTACAGGCACAGAGCTTGTGGATGTGAAATGTTACACAAAGCAGCAAAGCACACTCCCTCTAGTTGCGCAATTAAGATATTTGAAAATGACATATCTCTCTGAGGGGCGAGCTTACATATCGCCCTTTGTATTGCAGATTAATACAGACTTCAGTGTATTGCAGCCCGCCTTTTGAAGACACATACTTTTCTGGGATTTCGCCTTCCACAGCTCACCAGTCCCACCAATCACAATTAACATGCTCACCTCATTCTTTGGGTGACTAATAATTAGGTCAGAGATGGACTTTCCCCGAGGGCTGTAAGAGGGAATTTAAGGAAATGAATTCCAAAGTCTGACACTTTGGCAGCTGATGACAGACAGAGGAAAGGAATCAGAACTGAATGAACTACGGTCCTGGAGGCTGCAATGGAAATGAGTTTTTTCTCAGCACCATGCTAAGATTCATCAATCAACCAACATCCAATTAAAAACAGTGGTCATTTACTTCATTTGTTTGTGGGAATAAATGTTCTGTGCTTCATAACGTTAAACAGTGGCAGAAAAGTACTTTGGGGAATCCAGAAAATGTGAAATATATTATACGTATAAATCTGTACTTCTATTCATATTCTTGCAAGTATCCCACTACTTCCTTTGAGTTAATTAATACAATCATCAAATATTTAACTTAAATTTTATTCTAATTTATGAAAAACGTAGGTTTGTTTTCTTGCACTGCAAGCAGTTAAATAGCCTACTTACACTTTACTTCGGAGTCACGTGAGTGACTACGTGAAGAAGACCCGTCCAGGCGCACATGCATCATATCGTCAGACGCATAGCGACTGCGACCACGTTAGGAGGTGCAGAGCCCTCCAAGCGGTGAGTGAAAGAAAACCTGAAGGTAAGTACTTTCACTTTCACTTTCAGGCCATTTTTCTTCCGTGGAGACTGTGTGCTGAGAATCAGGCAAGTCTAATTATGGAGAAAAGTGGGAAAAGTAAAGGGAAGCGCACCGCGGTAAGAACTCAAGAGGACAGAATGTCTGAGAGAATCGGGCGCCCTATAAAGAAGTCGGCTGTGGAAAAACCAGCGACTTCTAAAACGGGAGAAAAAAGCTCAGTTGAAACACCCACAGGGGGTAAGGCCAAAAAGAAAATAAACAGGCCAGTGGACTCGGATGAGTCGGAACCGGAGGTCATGTCAGACCGAGTTTCACAATTGGAATTCCTCATGGGGAAAATGATATATAAAGGCAAACTCCGCAAGGAGTACAGTTACCGCGGGCCTACAGGAGAGCCAGCGTATGGAACACCCAGGAGAGGTCCTGGGAAACGTTGGCCACAAGTGAGCCAGTGCCTGAAATGCCTGATGAAGAATATGTATGTTGGCCTAGCAGAGAGTCAGCAACAGAAATGTCTGAAAAACAATACAGCATCCAAAAAAGGGCTGCCAGAATATGGTTCTATGGGAGAGCCTGTGATACCCAAAAAAGGGTTTAATAAGCGTAGGCTTATCAGAGCCAGCGCATGAAACACCTGAAGAAGAAATGCCAGGTGAACCCCATTATGAGGAGGAATATCCAGAAGATTCTGACAATGAATCATATGAAGACCAGAGCCCAATAATACAGCTCAAAGTACCAGGTCTGGCGCAAACATTCTTTAGTCCCAGACACAAGGGACAACCTCTGCCAGAGGATATAGCAAAATGTATAAATTACCTGCTTTCCCATCATTTGGAAGAACCAACGATGGATGAGGTTGTGAACAAATACGAAATCCCGCAGAATTGCGCACTGCTAGCAGTCCCAGCACTAAACAGTGAAATATGGGGTTATTTGGGCACCGCAGTACGCGCACAAGAAATAAGGTTACAGCGGGTACTGAGATTAATGGGGTCAAGCATTACTGCGTTTGGAGAACTTCATCGCATGGATAAAATTATTATATAACAAACCCACGGCTAGAATACTAACTAATAATATACTATCCACGAAATTTGAATTATCAAGGGGCAATAGACAAGGATGTTCACTATCACCGCTGTTATTTGCTTTGGTAATTGAACCCCTTGCTGAAAAAATAAGAACACGCCCGGATATTTATGGTTATAATACAAAATATTCAAATAACAAAATATCCGTATACGCCGATGATGTACTACTGTACATCGCAAAACCACAAATTAGTATACCAAACATATTAAATTTAATTGAGGACTTTGGATCCTTCTCAGGATATAGAATAAATTGGAACAAAAGTAAAATTATGTCGATAAAACCAAAAGAATCAACACACCTCCGGAAATTCCCCTTTAAAATAGCCACAGAAAAATTCAAATATTTTGGAATTGAAATTACTAGAAACTACCATGATATGTTTAAAGCCAATTATAATCCCTTACTTAAGAAACTAAATAATTTGATTAAATTCTGGAAAACACTTCCGATGTCCCTAATAGGCAGAATAAACGCTATAAAAATGATCTTTCTACCACAAATCTTATACCTATTTCAATCAATACCTATATATCTCCCAAAAAAGTTTTTTCAAAAAATTGGACTCAGACATTACAAATTTTATATGGGATTATAAATCCCATAGAATACAAAGAGCACACCTTTATAAACGAAAAGAGTTGGGTGGTCTAGCGCTCCCTAATTTTATGTATTATAATTGGGCAGTAAATATTAAAAATATGATTCACCTGCTGGACAATTCTGCCCAGCAGGTGGACTGGATTGTAATGGAATGAGGTTAGTATTATTATTAGTAATGAATTGATTTTTAAATATGGTAGAAGTGTTGGGGAAAAGGGGTGAGATTTAATAAGTTATTCTTCTTCTCACTCCTTTTCGAGCTTGTACAGACACAGAGTTGGACATTGGAACTTTGATTTTGTTCTTCTCATTGCTTTGTAAATATTGATTGTAATGTCCAATTGTTTGATAATTTCGATTTTGTTAATATTAATGTCGTTAATGTCTTTACTTGTTCGGAATAAATAAATAAATAAATAAATAAATAGATAGATAAATAAATAAATAAATAAATAAATAAAGAGAGGACTGCTCTCCGTGTAATATAGGAGCTACTCTCCTCTCACCAATACATCTGAATAACAAAAATTATAATAAAAATCCAATTATACATAGCACAATTAAAACATGGAAACAAATAAAACAGAATCTAAAATTAAGAAACCTATCTCTTTTAATACCAATAGTTAATAATCCATCGTTTAAACCATCAATTATAGACAAATCATTTATACAATGGGAAAGAATGGGAATCAAAACGCTCGGAGATCTGTATGAAGTGGGAAAATTACTATCATTTCAACAACTACAACTGAAATATAATTTGAAAAATAATCAATATTTTAAATATCTTCAAATTCGTGATTATCTGAAAAAATATACAAAAGACTATCATAATATGCCTACCGACTTACTGGATGAAGCAATGAAGACAAAGGCGGAATCAGCGAATCTAATATCATACCTATATAACATCATCTTAAACATAGAAGACAGCTGGGATAATCACTTACTACAGGTGCATAAATGTTCGATCAACGTACGACATACTCTCATCCAATTCAAAACATTACATAGACTATATTATTCAAAAACTAAAATAAATAAACTCTTCCCTAATGTCTCACCCATCTGTGATAAATGTCTGTGTCAAGAAGCTACCATAGCGCATTCTTTTGTTTTTTATACAAAAATCCAAAAATTCTGGTATGAAATATTTGATATCTTTACAAAATTAATTAAAATAAAACTGGTACCAAAACCAGAATGGATCATTTTTGGAATATCGGAAGGTAACCCTGAACTAAACGTGTTTCAGAAGAATTTACTCAATTACGGGCTAATAATGGGAAAAAAAGCTCATACTTAAATTCTGGAAAAATGCACCTACACCAACAATAAAAATGTGGATATCAAATATGTTTGAAACACTACATCTGGAAGAGATTAGATTCCTCTTAGCAGGCAAAGCAGACCACTTCCAAAAGACGTGGTCTACGTTTTTGGAACTATTACAAGCATAAGGTGCAATAGTAATTTAAAAAATAAATAAATAAATAAATAAATAAATAGAAGGTACCAGGATCTGGCAACGGGGGGTAAAAAAAAAAAAAAAACCCCCGACAAAAACAGACTTGGTTGGTAGTCCCCTTTCTGCGGAGTTTAATGTTATAATAGAGCGATTGTTTCTCCTTTCTTTTTCCTTCTTTTCTAGGGTCTACTTTCTTTCTTTACTTCCTTCTCTAACTTCTTTTCTAAGGGGCTTTCTTTTCTTAACACTCTTGCACCTTCACGACTCTTGCGCACTTTCCTTACTTCCTTTACTTCTATCTTTTTCTTAAAGCTCAAAAAATGAAGCGGTACAAAAAATGTATTAAGACATATGTGTTGTGTATTATTGTAACTTACCGTACTTCTAATAAAAATAAAAAATTAAAAAAATTAAAAAGCATTACGGCGTTTGCCAGAGACCTGGAAGAAGGAAATGTGACAACGTAACAACAGGATGTTTTGGGGATGATGTGTAATGCACACTTTGAAATAAACTGTATATTTGTAAAAGTGCGATAAGACCTAACATACATCCTAAGTTTGCAGGGCTCTGTAAACCATCAAATATACAATTGCCGAACTTACTCTTTGGAGAAGATCTAGCCAAAAAGCTGAAAGTCTTGAATGAAGAAGCAAAAACCATGGGTATGATAAAACCACCGATGTTTGGCAGAACAGTTCGAAGGCAATATCCATACCGAAGGGTGGCTGGAGCTGGTGAAGGAACAAGCCGCTCGTACCCGTATACGCGTTATTGGTGCACGACCCCAGGACGTGGAGGACATGGCATTCCCACAAGGGGCAAGGTACAAAAGGTGACACCAGCAAACCCTGAGGTAGGTGATTCTGGTTCTGAAAGAAACATATCAGATGTTTCATATTCGCAAACTGGGGGAAGGTTACAATTCTTTCTACAAGAATGGCGGAAAATAACATCTGACGCATTTATACTGTGCAGTATAATGGGGTTTAGAATTGAATTCTACCAACATGAAAATCCCTCTACTCAACATATTCCGAGACGAATACATTCTTTCCCTAAAGAAGAGAATAGAATCATTCAAGTAGCACTTGACATATTGAGTAAAAAAGGGGTTATTGAGAAAACAGTCTATCAATTTATATCTAGTATTTTTTCTAGACCAAAAAAGGATGGTGGCTGTAGAATCATTCTAGATTTAACAAGTCTCAACCCTTTTGTACAGTATAAAGATTTCAAAATGGAGACATTTACTAATGCTTTGCATCTAATTTCAACAGAATGCTATATATCTCCAAGATGCATATTACTCTGTGGCTGTGCATGTGAATGATCGCAGATATTTGAACTTTAACGGGATGAATCAATTATGACAATTCAAAGCATTGCCTAATGATTTAACCTCAGCCCCTAGATTGTTTACAAAATTGCTAAAACCAATTTTAGCATTGTTAAGAGCTCAGGGCCATTTGGTAATGGCTTATTTGGATGACATTTTAATTGTGGGAGACACTGAAGCCACAACAAAAGCGTCAGTTTTAGAAGTCAAATTAACATTTCAAAATCTGGGCTTTCTTATCCATCCAGATAAATCTAGACTGTCACCAAACAAAACAATTGATTACTTGGGTTTCACTATTAATTCAGAGCACATGATAGTGACTTTACCCAAGGACAAAAAGCTGCAGCTAATTGAGGGTTGTAGCAAACTAATTTCAGAACATCAACCATCAATTAGGCAAGTGGCAAGCCTACTTGGCAAACTAATTGCTTCTTTCCCAGCTGTTCAGTTTGGTCCACTGCATTACCAGCAACTGCAGCGAGCAAACGTCCAAGGATTAAAAAGACATTTGGGGCATTTTGATAGACCCATGCAACTACCAAAAACAGCAATTGATGAAATACAATGGTGGATTAAGAATGTTCATTATTCTTACAGAAAAATTCTGGTTGAATCACCAGCTATCATTCTACAGACTGATGCAAGTGCACTAGGTTGGGGAGCTGCTGATACCATTTCGAGCTGTGGAGGTAGATGGAATGCGGAAGAAGAACCTTTGCTCGAGGCACATGGCATTAACTATCTAGAATTATTAAGTACATTTCATGGGCTTAAAGCTCTTTGCGCTAAGGTGCAAAATCTGCATGTGCAGGTTCAGATTGACAACATTACAGCAGTAGCATATGCCAATCATATGGGTGGAATCAAGTCAGAAGCTTGTGACCGATTGGCAAACATTATCTGGCACTGGTGCATTACTAGAAACATTTGGCTTTCGGCAATTTACCTCCTAGGTAAATACAATATAATTGCAGACAGTAGGTCACGAAAATTTAATGACAATACAGAATGGATGTTAAATCGTGACATTTTCCATAACATTGTTCAAAAATTTGGAAAGCCAGAAATTGACTTGTTTGCATCCAGACTGAACCATCAATTACCTCATTATGTTTCATGGGAACCAGATCTAGGTGCAACAGGGGTGGATGCATTCTCGCTAAATTGGGGTGGAATGTTTTTATATGCATTTCCTCCCTTTTGTCTTATTAGTAGGTGTCTACAAAAGATCAAGCAAGATAATGGTTCAGGATTATTGGTTGTCCCAGATTGACCTACACAACCATGGTATCCACTAGTGTTAAAAATGGTGACAGATCCTCTAATGCATATCTCAGGACAAGAAAACCTACTCGTGCACCCTGTAACTGGTGATTTTCATCCTTTACATGATCGTATTGATTTGTTGATTTGCAGATTCTAAAAAGGCCATATGTCGGAAGAGGACTATCAAATCGCACTATGGATGTAATTGCAGGAGCCTGGAGGGATAGTACCCAGAAGCAGTACATTTCTTACATTAAGAAATGGGAGGAGTTTTGTTCAAGACAAAACATTTCATACCACACTGCAGACACTTCAGCTGTTTTAGAATTTTTGTCAACATTACATTTTTATGTAAATTTAAGTTATAGTGCAATCAACACTGAAAGGAGTGCCCTCTCTGCATATTTATGGAGAGCATCTGAACAACAGGTTCTAGGATCACACCCCTTGGTCTGTAGATACATGAAGGGTATCTTCAATGCTAAACCTCCCAGACCTAGATATACTGAAATCTGGAATGTGAGGGATGTGCTCATGTTTTTTCGGGATTGGAGTCCCATCTCAAATTTGTCTTTGGATAAAATTACCATGAAAGTAGTCATGTTAATGGCATTAGTTTCAGCACAAAGAGTACAGACATTACACAAATTACGTATAGACAGAATGGGAATGACAACAGAGGAAATTACATTCTATGTCTATGACTTGCTAAAACAGAGCAGACCAGGAGTCATGGGGTGTAAATTGGTCTTTACAGCATATCCTACAGATCCAAGACTTTGTGTAGTGACACATTAAAAATGCTACATTGAGGCCACTAAGAGGTGTAGAATCCGCATTATTTATCAGCCATAAAAAAACACACAAGAAAGTGTCAGCACAAACCATTTCCAGATGGCTGAAGCAGGTGCTATTGGATGCAGGAATTGATACTGACAAATTTAAATCTCATTCCACCAGGGCAGCGGCAACATCGGTGGCCAAGGATTTGGACGTTCCAATAGACCATATCCTCGCGGCCGCAGGATGGGCAAATGAAAGAATGTTTTACAAGTATTACCACAAAGAGATTGCAGACCCTGGTGTATTTGGTGGTACTGTTTTGGGTTCAGTATTCAATGTTCCCCAGTGATTAAAAGGGGACACAAAATGTTTATGATTAAAAAAAACATTAACTGATTACATAAATGTTATGGTTGCATGTTATTGACTGTCTTTCACTCATATAGAGTCAATCAAATGCAGTGATACGCCAGAATTGAATCTACGGCCTGAAATCACAGAAGATTTAAAACCTTCACGTAGTCACTCACGTGACTCCGAAGTAAAATAGTAAGATTAAACGAGAACTTACCAGTTTGAAGTTTGATCTTTATTTTATAAGGAGTTACGTTGAGGGACTATGTGCCCTCCACTCCCACCCTAATAAAGATCAAAGGTAAGTTAAGTTGGTATCACGTAGCTTACTATTATCCTTCGGTATCTATCATCTGTGATTTCACACCGCTGCTTTGAAGATTGATGCATGTGCGCCTGGACGGGTCTTCTTCACGTAGTCCCTCAACGTAACTCCTCATAAAATAAAGATCAAACTTCAAACTGGTAAGTGCTCGTTTAATCTTACTATTATAATTATGTATGCTTTTCAATATAATTTAGTCAGTATTCTAATTCACATCTTATATCTTATTTGGAAATAGAAAAAAAAATCAAGGTAATCAGCGATCAATTCCCAATGGTTCAACCAGATTACAAACATAATGAAACAAAAAATTGTCAATTAATTAATGTCCAATCAGTGATAATTTCGAATGAACATTTGTTGGTTTGATTATTTTTGTATTCTGAATAAATGTCACCATCTTCTGTATTTTTTGCTTACCACATGGAAGAATGTCATTCTGCCCATCGAGTCTATGCCAGATCACAGAACTATCCCATTCTCCCACTAGTGTTTCTCGTGAACCATGCTACCAACATCTCTATTAACTTCCTCAATATTCTACTACTCATATCTGCACACTAGGGATGATATACAGTGGCCAATTAACCCACCAACCCACGTGTCTTTGGGATGGGGGAGAAAACCAAAACACCCAGTGGAAAGGGAGATTGTACAAACACTATACAGGCAGTAGCAGAATTCAGATTTGAAACTGTCTCTTGAGTAGTGAGGTAGCAACTCTACTGCCTTAATTACTCTACCACTCTTTCCAGACAGCATTGATTCTTTTTTTTAAAGTTTGCTTCACACAATGGATCAAATCCTACAGCATCAAAAGTAAAATTCAAACTAGATAGATAGATAGATAGATAGATAGATAGATAGATAGATAGATAGATAGATAGATAAATACTTTATTAATCCCCCTATTATGGGGAAATTCTGATGTCCATGCAGCACACCAATAAAAAATACAACACAGTATTCACAAAAGAATTCAACACCAAAACATCCCCCCACAGTGATTCCCACTGTGGGGGAAGGCACAAAGTCCAGTCCCCATCCTTTTGTCCACCTTGGGCCTATTGAGGCCTCCACAGTCGCCGCCACGGCGCCCGGTGTTCTCGCCAGGTGATGGTACGCCGGCGTCGGGAGAACCCCCAGCAGCTTGGGGTGCCAGGAACGACCGCCTTCCCACCGGAGCCTGCGGCTTCCAAGCCAACAGACCACGCCAGACGGAGCTCCGCACACTGGTGATCTCGGCGAGATGTGAGTTCAAAAAAGTTCAAACGTCGCAGCCGGCCACTCCGCAGCTGGCGGCTCCACGATGTTTTTTTCTCGGCGGTCCCAGCATACTGGAGTCCCAGCGCGGCGACCCAGGAAAGGCATCGCCCGCTCCGCAATAGCGCTCCAGCGCTGCACTGCCGCCAAAGCCGATGTTCTGCGCCGCCAACGCCGATGTTCTGCGCCGCCGCCAACGCTGATGTTCTGGCCAGGTCCCCACAGGGAAACGTCGCTCCAGGACCCGCTGGTAGGCCGCGAGGACAGGTCGAAGACGCTGCTCGGAGGAAGGCAACCCCTCCGACCAGGTAGGGACTTAGCAAAGCAGTTTCCCCCTTCCCCCCCACCACCCCCCACACATAAAAGATTTAGACCCCCTGACTGTACATTTAACGTACTAAAAATAATAAAAAAGAAGGGGAAAAAACGGACAGCTGCAGGACAGGCAGCCGTTCAGGACAGCGCCTCCTCCGGAAACATTGCTCAATATTGATGACCGAGAGTCAATGAAAGGGTAGTAACAACAGTTTTTAGTTATACACTGGTTGTTTAAGCTCAGTGCAGTTTTCTGAATTAAAATAAAACTATAAGAATAACTCCATCATGAGAATACTGCACAAAATGTTTAGTTTGTTACCCAACCAGTGATCACCAGAAACAAATTTGAATTGTCCAGACCATGTCTATGGATACAGAGCTAAACCTGTCATTTGAAAAACCAATACATTTTATTTGTTCGTAATATAAGTTATAAATTTAAATGTATAAGCCAGTTACTGTATATTCCTTTTTCAAATTATCACATTCAGATTGAATTCTACAAATGACTGATAAGAAACATAAACCAAGCCATAATCTAACTATTGTAATCAACAGATTACTCCAGATAAAGCTGAGAACATGCCTCCAATGCTTTTTTTGACCGCCTTAAGGTGCGCAATCATCGAACATTTACAATGTCTGCTTGCCAAGTTAAGTTTAGTACAGGATCAAGAAGCAAGAAATAGACATTCAAATTGTTACCTGATACTTCTGTTTTAGTTGTTCTGATTGTTTCCTTTCTGTTGCCGAGGTTTGTTCTGCTACATCACGTTCATAATCTACCTAAAAGTCCATAAAGAGACTCAGGTAACAACACAACATACAACTTCAAGCTTCCAAAAGCCAGGTAGCATTAATATATTTATGCTTTTAATTTCAACATTAAAGTACTTTTGATACTAATTTCATTGATTAAATTGATTGTAAAATACAGCCTGAAACCATGCCCTTTGGCCCATTGTGTTCACACCGACCATCGATCACCCGTTCACTCAAGTTCTGTTATCCCATTTTCATATCCACTCCCTACATACTCAGGGCAATTTACAAAGGCCAATTGACCTACAAGCCCGCACATCTTTGGAATGTGGGAGGAAACCGGATCACCTGGAAGAAACCCACATGGTCACAGGGAGAATGTGCAAACTCAACACAAACAGCACCCGAGGTCAGGACTGAACCTGGATCTCTGTGAAACAACAGCTCTACCAACTGTGCCCTAAGCTGAAACCTTAATACGCTGATTTAAGTTCAGTCAAAGCCAAAGAAACTCAGGTCCTGCATTCTACGTCCTCACTCCAGGTAGCAGAAAAAGATTCTGGAAGGAAAGAATTCCCTTTTAAAGAAATAAATCCCAATTCAAGATTTAAATAATGTTGTTATTTTTACAACAAAGAATAGAGGGAGGTTTTAAGAATAGTTTACATAGGGTGTGCTATTTTCATTAGCTGATTGTTCAAGGAAAGGAGACAGATTTAAAATTTTGGGCAAAGAATACAAGGGCAAAGAGTTGAGAAAATATATACAGAGAGTAACTATGATGTGGAACGCACTGTTTTTAAGGACAATGGAAAAGTATTAAACCATGCTTTCAAAAGGGAAGTATTGGCATTTGAGGGAAGATCATTTGCAGGGTAAATGGGGTTGTCTAGATTGCTCTACCTGAAGCCAGCAATTACTCAATGGGTCGAGTGATCTACCTCTCTGTTGTAATGATAATGAATCAGTGTACATTCTTACATTTCACTGTTCTGCATTGTTTGGGAAGATGATTCAAGATGCCAGATATTGTTTCACAGGGTAGAATTCAATTTAACCACATTCTTCATTTTAAAGCAATTGACATTATGAAGTCTAATTTAATCTGTTCATGTTTATTACCTTGTGGAATATTTTGAAATAAATTTAAACTTAACAAAATAAAATTATTAATGCATTTAATATGCAAAAAAATGTATTGAATAAATTGGCCTAAATAAATGCTCTGTCAGAAATAAGAACTAATCAATGTAATCTTCTGGTTGATGGTCCAAAGTATCCATTTAGTTCACATACAGTTTAATCAGCTGTTGTTAACAGCTTCCCATTTTCCGTGCAATGCGCACATATAAATCTTTCTTTTTATTAGGAATGCATTTTTCAACTTATGTTCACATTCAATGTAATGTCTATAATTTTTACACATTTCAGAAAAGCTTTGGCTATGATATGTACATTACTTCATTCTCAGCATACACAAAGACTTGGACTGTTATTTACAATGTCACTGCAGCATACATAATCAAAACATATCAACTAAATGTGAATATTAGTTTATAATAATTATCCTGGACATTTCATGATCCGATTAATACCAGCACAACTCTCAAAGGCATTTTGATAAATTACCCACTTCAGGTTTTATTCATAGTGATCATCATTATGATAACAAAAGATGGCCCTTGGGTGGGTTAATGCACGAAGCATACATTGTAATAACATCAAAGTGATAATGATGATGTATGGTCTCTTGAAATCTCATCATTAATTCCAAAATTTGTTATTTTTTAGTTATTAACCCAAGTGCCACATCACATATTGCTTAGTGCCATCGTTGATTAATTTAAAGCTAACAATTAAATAGGAAGATGGTAACTGTTATTTGTATCTCCTTTAACAATTAAACATATAATAAGCCAGCAAAGTGGCATAATGAGTTCTGTCCTCACACATGCAAAGTTGCACATTTCTGACCGCAGCTCCTGCAGTGATGATGCCATTGTTTCACTTTGTCAATGTCAACAGCAAGATCAACATTAATGAAAGGCAGCAAAAAGAGCCCACATGCTGATCGATTCACATGGCAAACATCAAAAAACTGGCACCAAAATCAAGATAGCTGATGGTGGTTCTGACTGACAGGAAATGCAGCAAAATTCAGCATGACAAATCCAATTTATTGTCAATGAACAAGTATGTTGAAGTACAGGTACAATGAAAATCATGCAAATAAAAATCACAAGCACATAGACTGAAATAACAAACAGAAACAGAAATTATACACAAATAACATATAAACATCAGGTAAATTCTGCACTACATTGAAGAGAAAAACGCAAGGCAAAAAACAAGACATTATTGCAAATATATACAATTGGAAAACAAGACTGATAGTGCAAGCAGGTCCGTAAAAACAAGAGAGTAACCAGCGAAAAGGTAGTACCGGGATATGCTATCTTCTCGCTGGTACTGTCAGGCAGGAGGTACAGATGATTGGACTTGCTCACCACCAGATTCAGGATCAACTACTTTCCTATAACGATTACATTCTAGATCCGATGCACACAACGCTAATCCCACCATGATAATGGAATTTCCATTATCATGGTGGGATTAGCGTTGTGTGCATCGGATCTAGAATGTAATCGTTATAGGAAAGTAGTTGATCCTGAATCTGGTGGTGAGCAAGTCCAATCATCTGTACCTCCTGCCTGACAGTACCAGCGAGAAGATAGCATATCCCGGTACTACCTTTTCGCTGGTTACTCTCTTGTTTTTAATATAGGTATAAGAAGCCTTGGGATTTTTTTTTTTAAACCAATTCACCAAAGCCATTTTGTGGCTCCTTTTGACCCTTCTAATCGCCTGCTTGAGTTATTTCCTCTATTTTTCATATTCCTCAAAGGTCCTGTCCATCCTTACACGCACTTAATGTTCTTTTTGACCAAATTTATAACTTCTTTGGTCATCCCAGGTTCCCTTATGTCATCCGTATCCTTCACGCTGCCTTGCGGCCTCATGCTGCCTCGGCAAGACCACCAGCATAATCAAGGAATCGTCGCAACCTGGCCACTCCCTCTTCTCGCCTTTCTCTTTCCGGCAAAATGTATAGAAATATGAAAAGACACACCTCCAGATTCGGAGACAGTTTCTTCCCTGCTGTTATAAGACAACAGAACCATCCTAGCAACAACTAGAGAGCCGTCCTGAGCTACTATCTACCTCATTGGAGACTCTTAGACTGTCTTTGATCAGACGTTACTGGACCTTATCTTGCACTAAACTTTATTCACACTATTTTCTTTATTATTTATCCGTACACTGTGGATGGCTCGATTGCAATTATGTATTGTCTTTCCGTTGACTGGTTAGCACAAAAGCTTTTCACTGTAGCTCAGTGCACATGATAATAAACTAAACTATGACGGCCATCTTGATCTTTAATGGAACATATTATTTCCCTACCCATCATTCTACTCTTTATATACCTGTAGAATCTCTTATGATTTTCAGATATTTTCCATGACCATAAAAGATAGGACCAGAATTAGGCTATTCAGCACATTGAGTCTACTCTGTCATTCAATCATGGCTGATCTATATTTCCTTCTCAATCCCATGTTACTGTCTTCACCCCATAACCATTGACACCCTTCCTAATCAAGAACCTATCAATCTCCACATTTAAAATTACCAATGTCTTGGCCTCCACAACCATTGGTGGCAATGAATTCCTTAGATTCACATTTTAAATGTATGTCCTTGTATTCTTAGGTTGTGCCCCCAAGTTCTAGACTCTCCCATTACTGGAAATATCAATTTCACGTCCACTATACCTAGGCTTTTCATTATCCTCCATAGGACATAAAATGCTGGAGTAACTCAGTGGGTCAGGCAGTTTCCCTGCAGCACCTCAATAGGTAACTATTTGGGTCGAGACCCTTCTCCAGACATTATCCTGTAGGTTTCAATGTGATTTTTCCCTTATTCTTCTAAATCTGTCCAAGTGAAAATCAGCAAATCTTTTCATGGATATGAGCATAGAAGGTCTGGAGAGATGTTCATCTGAAGTTAAATGTAAGCACAAAAATTCAACATGGACAAATCAAGGGATTTATTCTGAGAGATAAAATTATAGGACCAATCAAAATTCCCTAAGCTAGTGTAGGTCCTAATAACTAGGACAAAGATGCAAATAATAAAGTATGTCAACAAAATGCATACCCTCAGAAAATTAAAGGTTGCCTCGACTAAGTGGGACCCGCGGATCCCAGCTTCACATAGAAACATAGAACATAGGTGCAGGAGTAGGCCATTCGGCCCTTCAAGCCTGCACCGCCATTCAATATGATCATGGCTGATCATCCAACTCAGTATCCCGTACCTGCCTTCTCTCCATACCCCCAGATCCCTTTAGCCACAAAGGCCACATCTAACTCCCTCTTAAATATAGCCAATTAACTGGCCTCAACTACCTTCTGTGGCAAAAAGTTCCAGAGATTCACCACTCTCTGTGTGAAAAATGTTTTTCTCATCTCGGTCCTAAAGGATTTCCCCACTATCCTTAAGCTGTGACCCCTTGTCCTGGACTTCCCCAACATCGGGAACAATCTTCCTGCATCTAGCCTGTCCAACCCCTTAAGAATTTTGTAAGTTTCTATAAGATCCCCCCTCAATCTCCTAAATTCTAGCGAATACAAGGCGAGTCTATCCAGTCTTTCCTCATATGAAAGTCCTGACATCCCAGTAATCAGTCTGGTGAACCTTCTCTGCACTCCCTCTATGGCAATAATGTCCTTCCTCAGATTTGGAGACCAAAACAGTACGCAATACTCCAGGTGTGGTCTCCCCAATACCCTGTACAACTGCAGTGGAACCTCCCTGCTCCTATACTCCCTGCTCCTATACTCCCTGCTCCATGGGAGGGCTGGTCCCCCAACGCAATATTCCACCTCGCCACCAATTGCAATATATACACACACACACACACACACACACACACACACACACACACACACACACACACACACACACACACACACACACACACACACACACTCACACACATATGCTCTCACTCACGCACACATACACTCACACACACACACACACATACACACACACACTCACACACACACTCACACTCACACACACACTCACATAATTTCACACTCACACGCTCACAGAGGCTCACACATACACACACACAGACAGACTCACACACATACACACACACACATACACACACACACACAGACTCACACTGACACACACAGACTCATGCACACACATACACTCACGCACACACATACACTCACACACTCACACTCACACACACACATACACTCACACACTCACACATACTCACACACACACATACACTCACACATACATAAACTCACACACACACATACACTCAGACACACACACACACACACACGCACACATACACTCACACACACACACACGCACACATACACTCACACACACACACACACACACTTACATATTCACACACACTCACACACACATACACTCGCACATGCACACTCACACACATACTCACACACACACTCACACTCATACTCACTGACTCATACACCATATATATTACAGTAAACTTTCTTGAATCTACTCACACGGCTGAACGCAACCTCTCCACTGTGGGGCTTCCGCAGTCAGCGGCACTTCCGCAATCAGCGTGACCTCTGCACTTACCGGAAATTACGCAATCAGCACGACCTCTGCACTCACCGGAAATTACGCAATCAGCGTGACCTGTCCACTAAGCAGAAGTCACGAAATGAGTGGGACTTTTGGACAAAACACAGTCGGACCCAAGCATGTATTCCTTCTAAACACAGTCAGACCTAATAAAGCAATTATTCCTTCCAAACACAGTCGGACCTAATAAAGCATATATTCATTCCGAACAGTCAGACCTAATAAAGCATTTATTCCTTCCAAACACAGTCAGACCTAATAAAGCATTTATTAGTTCCAAACACAGTCGGACCTAATAAAGCACTGCAGTTTCAAGCACAGGCAGGGCAGTAGGCCAAACAATTCATGGCATTGTCATTTCATTCCATTTCATTTCCAATTAAGCATTGCACTTTCAAGCACAGGCAGGGCAGCAGGCCAAACAACTCATGGCATTGTCATTAAGGGCTAACAAATTATTTATTGCAAATACATTGCAGACTTACAGTTCAGTTGATTCACGGCTTAGAATGACAGTCGTGGCCTCTCCCTCGCGATCTTACAGAGTGACTGATTCACGTCCAGGCATCCGGGGTTTTATAGTCCTGCCCCTGCCCCCCTTCCCCCGGAGGGGCATTACCTTCATCGCGGTGATTGACAGGCGAGAGGACCAATCAGCTGATCTCAAGGATTTTTAAACACTCATAACATTTTTATTTTTAATCGATGGGAAAAATCCTCGGGGCTGGCTCAGCCAAGGAGGACTACGAGTAAAACGGCCAAAAATTACAGCGATACAGGGCAGCATGTTTTCTAAAATCAATATACAGCGCAGACAGAAAGTGGTCAAGGTGAGACTTTTAATTATATAGATATTCTCCAAAACCATGTGCATACGCACGTTAACTGGAGAATAGTTTGTACTTTGTTCCAGGCTTTAATTTTGAGCAAATAATACAAATTCAAGATTTCAAGGTCAATTTATTGTCACATGTACCAATTAAGGTACAGTGAAATTTGAGTTGCTGTGCAGCCATACTAAGTGAAATGCAACAAGACACACAACCACATAAAATAAAAGTTAACATAAACATCCACCACAACGGCTCCCCACATTCCTCACTGTGATGGAAGGAAATAAAGTCCAATCTTCTCCCTCTTTATTCTCCCGCAGTCGGGGCTGTCGAACCATCCGCAGTCGGTGCAATCTAAGCTCCCGCAACCGGCAATCAGAACCCCTCACGTCGGGGTGACCGAGACTCCCGAGTTGGGATGGTTGAATCTCTCCGCGGCTTGGAGCTCCCAAATCCGTCTCTAACCAGGGACTGCGGGCTCCACGATGTTAAAGTCCAGAGGCCTGCGGTTGGAGCTCTCCATAGTCGATACCCGGCAAAGGGATCGCAAGCTCCATGATGGTATGTCCGCACCCTGCCCGCGGTTGAAACGCCGGGTTGGTGTCCAGGAAAAGCCACGCAACTCCACGACGTTAGGCCACAGTGGGGACGGAGATACAATACGGGAAAAAAATTGCATCTCCGTCGAGGTAAGAGATAGAAAAAAGTTTCGCCCAGCCCCCCCTTACCCCACATAAAACAAACCCAGGAACGCTTAAACATACTCTTTAACACGTACTTAAAATAACAAAAACAGAAGAAAGGGCAGACAGACTGTTGGCGAGGCTGCCACTTGCTTTATCTTGGACAAACTATTTTATTGAATAAAAGATCAGCAGAAATGTATTGGTCTTATGTTAATCAATTAAGTAGAGTTGAATAATGGCCAAGTTCTTTTTATAGGTTTGGCCAATAAATTTGCAAATAAATAGATTATGGATGAGTTGGAAGATTAGTTTGGAAACATTCATTTTAGATGCACTGCAAAAGGATTAATATTTAGACAGAGTATCCTGGAACTCAATGATGTTACATTTCTGATGAAAATTGGTTTTAAATTGAAAATACATCAAGGATTGTGGTTGAATCTAATCTAATATTCAAAATAAAATTTAGATTTAGTAACAATATTTGTATAAATTGTTTTCTATACCAAAACAAATATTTCTACTCAACACAAACAAAATACTTCAACAGCTAACACCAATGACAAAATTCAAGAAAGGTTTTTTTCCGTAAATTCCAAGGAACCGATGGCCAACACGTCAGAGTTTTGAAAGAGGGGCAATGGAGTTTCCTATGTCCTGGTTATTATCTTCCAAAATTCTATAGTTTTTGGAACAGATTCTGCAGATCTGTTCATTGATTAATGAAAGAGTGATTATGTCCGAGCTATCTAGTTTTTTGAATATCATGTAGTATAGTAGGTAAGCAGGAACTAATGGATGTGGTATTTTTAGATTTTCAAAAGAAATTTGATGATCATAAGTGATAGGAGTAGAATACGGCCATATGGACCATTGTCTACTCTGCCATTCAATCATGGCTGATCTATCTCTCCCTTCATTCTCCTGCCTTCTCCACTGACACCCATACTAATCCTCTGACACCCATACTAATCAAGAATCTATCTATCACTGCCTTACATATATCCACTGACTTTGCCTCCACAGCCTTCTGTGGCAAAGAATTCCAGATTCACCACCTTCTGACCAAAGAAATTCATCTTAATCTCTTTCCTAAAAGAACGTCCTTTAATTCTGAGGCTATGATCTCTGGTCCTAGACTCTCCCACTAGTGGAAACATCCTCTCTAAATTGACTCTATCCAAGCACTATCAATGCACTCATTAAATAATAATATGATTGAGTAGAATTAGCGCTGACTGGTGAAAGAGTGATTATTGGGCCTGCCCCGCTTGGGCGTCATTTGCGCGTCATTTACGTGACATAATTTATACGTCACGACACACGATGCGCACGTCATGATGCACGCATGGCGTGCATTACACTCGCATGGTTTGTGGTGACATAAGTAGTGACACGCGGTCGCGTGCGGCGCCCCAGGATTTTGGGATTCACAAAATCTTTGCGCGCCACCTGCGTGATGTGCAAATAACGCCCAAGTACAGTGCATTGAGAAAGTATTCAGACCCCTTC
Organism: Amblyraja radiata; assembly: GCF_010909765.2. NCBI lineage: Eukaryota > Metazoa > Chordata > Chondrichthyes > Rajiformes > Rajidae > Amblyraja > Amblyraja radiata. Next base: position 104,177,859 of record NC_045957.1, on the reverse strand, counting down.
ACTTTTTCCACATTTTGTTACATTACAGCTTTATTCTAAAATTGGTTACAGTCATTTTTTTTTATCATCAATCTACGCACAATACCTCATAATATAAAAGCAAAAACAGGTGTTTAGTAATTATTGCAAAATAATTTAAAATAAATAACTGAAATATCACATTTACATAAGTATTCAGACCCTTTGCTGTGACTCTCTAAATTGAGCTTTGGTGCATCGTGTTTCCATTGATTATCCTTGAGATGTTTCTACAACTTGATAGGAGTCCACAAGTGGTAAATTAAATTGATTGTACATGATTTGGAAAGGCACACACCTGTCTATATAAGGTCCCGCTGTTGACAGTGCATGTCAGAGCAAAAAACAAGCCATGAAGACGAAGCAATTGTCTGTAGACCTCCGAGACAGGATTGTGTTGAGACACAGATCTAGGGAAAACATTTTTTGGAGCATTGCAGGTCCCGAAGAGCACAGTGGCCTCCGTCATTCTTAAATAGAACTTTGAAACCACCAGGACTCTTCATAGAGCCTGGCCAAACTGAGCAATCGGGGGAGAAGGGCCTTAGGATAGAGACTTACTAACATATTCAGGGAGGTGACCAAGAACCCGATGGTCACTCTGACAGAGCTCCAGAGTTCCTCTGTGGAGATGGGAGAAACTTCCAGAAGGACAACTATATCTGCAGCACTCCACCAATCAGGCCTTTATTGTAGAGTGGCCAGACAGAAGCCACTCCTCAGTTACAGGCACATGACAGCCCGCTTGGATTTTGCCAAAAGGCACCTAAACAAGATTCCCTGGCCTGATGAAACCAAGATTGAACTCTTTGGCCTGAATGCCAAGTGTCACGTCTGGAGGAAACCAGGCACCGCTCATCACCTGGCCAATACCATATCTACGGTGAAGCATTGTGGTGGCAGCATCATGCTGTAGGGATGTTTTTCAGCGGTAGGAACAGGGAGACCAGTCAGGATCGAGGTAAAGATGAATGGAGCAAAGTATAGAGAGATCTTTGATGAAAACCTGCTCCAGAGCGTTCAGGACCTCAGACTGGGGTGGAGGTTCACCTTCCAACAGGACAATGACCTAAAGCTCACGTCCAAGACAACGCAAGAGTGGCTTTGTGACAAGTCTGTGAATGTCCGTAAGTGGCCCGGCCAGAGCCCGGACTTGAACCCGATCGAACATCTCTGGAGGGATCTGAAAATAGCTGTGCATCGACACTCCCCATCCAACCTGACAGAGCTTGAGAGGATCTGCAGAGAAGAATGGGATAAATTACCCAAATACAGGTGTGCCAAGCTTGTAGCGTGATACCCAAGAAGACTTGAGGTTGTAATCACTGCCAAAGGTGCCTCAATAAAGTACTGAGTAAAGGGTCTGAATACTTATGCAAATGTGATATTTCAGTTATTTATTTTTAATTATTTTGCAAAAATTTCTAAACACCTGTTTTCACTTTTTTATTGTGGGGTATTGTGTGTAGATTGATGATAAAAAAAATGAATTTAATCCATTTTAGAATAAGGCTGTAACGTAACAAAATGTGGAAAAAGTGAAGGGGTCTGAATACTTTCTGAATGCACTGTATGACAAGCCCTTATGTCTGAGCTATCTAGTTTTTTGAAAATCATGTAGTTGCATTGGTAAGTAGCAGGCACGTGCGTCAGTGTAGGCAAGGTTGGCACTGCCTACCCTGACTAAAATAATAACATGGTAATTACTAAATGTAAATAGTAGAGGCATGGGAGAATTATGCCTATCTAAGAGATCGATCTCTTAGGTAGGCATAATTCTCCGTGCCTTTCATCTGCAGCACTTGTAATCCTTGAAGGTCTGTGCAGCCCACGTGCCGTCAGTGCTGCTGGAAGCCGTCAATTTCAAGCAGGACTGAAGGCAGCTGAAATTCTGCCTTTGCAGCACTGGGCAGGCGCAGCAGCCTACTGCGCATGCGCAGCGCTTGTTTCTTGGCGGGGTTTTCAAATATGGATTGTCATTATTTTAAGTGTATCTTAGGAAACAGAGAGAGAAGGATGGAGCTCGTGTACCAATGATGTGGTAAGTACATTTATGGTCATGTTTTTAAATACCGTATTTCCTGGGGTGTGGGGATGGGGGGAGAGCTCCTTTCACAGCGTTTGGGGAGTCTGGCCCGGAGTAAAGTTGCGGGGAGGGTAGGAGCGTTGTGAAGGAGGGGATCTGGATCATACCAGTAACCCACTTGCGACGCTCCTTGTATGGAGTCACCGCATTGTGGCCGGGGGGGGGGGGGGGGGTGGAGAAGTAGCTCGGGTGGCTGCGAGCGGCCGCCGGGCCGGACAGCGGAACCGGCCGCCACCTCAGCGCCTTTTGCCGGCCCCCACTCACCTCTGGCAGCTCTCCGTCTGAAAACCTCTCTCCTGCCGCTCGCTGGAGAGCCGCTTCCACAAATGTCAGCTGCTTCCCTCAAATCCTTAAATTCCAACAGCGCGATTGAGGTTACTCGGCTGTGGGAATTTAAGGATTTGCAGGAAGCGGCTGACATGAGCGAGCGGCAGGTGAGAGGTGTTCAGACGGAGAGCACTGCCAGAGGTGAGCGGGCCGGCAGAAGGCGCTGAAGTGGCGGCCAGTTCTGCTGTCGGGTCCCGGCGGCCGCTCGCAGCTCCCCGAGCTGCTTATATCCCCGGCTAAAATGCGGTGGCTCCATGTCTGGAGCGCCGCGGCAGCAGTGAGTGAGGGAGTTACTGGCATTATCCCCGACTCCCTCCTTCTCAACATTCCTGCTCTCCCCGCAACTTTACCCCTGGCACAAACTCTCCACATGCTGTGAAAGGAACTCTCCCTTGGTCCCTTGAACAAGTGCTGTCATTCAATTAGATGACAACTGATTCAACTTTTCCCTTTGCTCCTGATTTTCCCACCATCTCTCCACCTGCCATCACCCTACCCCCCCCCCCCCCCCCCCCCCCCCCCCCCCCCCCCCACCCATTCAGTAATTCAGAATAAAGGATGTTGGAAGCCTTGGGCAAATTGAATTGTTACTGTTTTCATTTTTATTTTTTATTTTTACGGAGAGAACAATCTGCGCATGCGCGGTTTAAATTTTTTTTTTAAAGCCGACTGGCTGCCTACCCTGAGTAATTACTCACGGCACGTGCCTGGTAAGTAAGAACTAACGGATGTGGTACATTTAGATTTTCAAAAGAATTTTGATAAGATCCCACAGGAGATTAATGAACAAGGTTAGAGCATATAGAATTAGGATTAATATATGAGCATGATTGAGAACGGGTGAGAATCATATTAAGATTACCAATAAACAGGCCTTTTGTAGTAGCAAGATCTGTCCAGCTGGGTGAGACAGAAATCAGTGGTTGGGCCTCAAATATTCATAATCTGTCTCAACAATTTGACCAATAGGACAAATTGTAACATTTCTAATACTGCAATTGACTATAACTAAGATGGAATGTGATTTATGATGAGAATACAAAGTGACTTCAAACTAAGTGAGTGGGCAACAACATAGCAGGTGGAGAACAATGTGGAATTGTGCAAGATTATCTACTTTAATAAATGGTTTCATTGTTAACTAATTGGGAATAGTTAATGTTCATGGGGACCTGAGGTGGGAGTGAAAGTATCTTAACACAATTATATATGGGAGGAGTGTTATGTACCCTGTAATGAGTGGAGTCGAAATACAACACTTATTTATTAAATTCCACTTACAGCATTTGCCTGCAGGGCGTTACAGTACCTAACAGCTACTCAGACTGAACTATGTAAACAAGCTCCTGGTAATATAAATCACATATTAGGAGGAGCAACTACTAACAAGCACTACAATTGGTTAGTAGGAAATAACCAATCTACATCTTTCCTTGTAGAAACAAAATAAAGCATAGATACGTGGATACATAGTGGCTAAACAATATAGTAGCCGAAACGCTAATTACGTATATGGGGGAAGTACAGATAGTTACATAAAATCGCCGTATATAACCGATGGCCTGCTGACCCGTCCGACATGTGTGCGGTACGAATCGACATCTCTTCCTTTCACGGGTGAAGTGACTGGGGAGGGAACCGGGGATGTGATCGGGGACCTGCCAGTTGGAGGTGGTGAAATAGGCGAGCTAGGCGCTGAACACTGTGGGGAGGGCGCAATCTCTGGCAGTGGAGCAGTCGGCCCGGTAGTGGGAGGGTATACAAAACGCAAGACCTCTGGATACGGAGACGCAGGATGCGGTTCCTTCACTGGAAGGAGATGTTGACGGTTGCGTCTGTAAATGGCCCCATCCGCGCTAACCAGGTAGGAGCGTGGTTCTTTGGCAGCGCTATGGATGTGACCCAGACGGCCATAGCCCTTGTTGGTCTGGAGGCGAATAACCTGTCCACTGGAGAGAGGTTTAAGTGGCTTACTGGACTTGTAAAAAAAACGTTTTTGTGCATCGTGCTTGAATTGTAGTTGTTTCTGGACCGCGGCCGGAGAACGAATCTGTGGCTGAAAACGCTGCTGGGGTACAGGCAGGGCAGCACGGGTTTGGCCAGACATCAGTCGTTGGGCTGGGGCACCCAGTATAGGACAGAAACATAGACACATAGGATCCCTGGCAATGTTCCTTATATTGAGCAGGTCCAGGTCGACGTCAGAATTAGCAAGGTAAGAACGCTCCATTAGTTGTTTTGCTCTTTGGACGGCTCATTCAGTGAGTCGGTTGGACTGCAGAAACTCAGGGCTGCTGGTGATATATCTCCAATTGGTGGCGTGGGTTCGCATCCCACTTCTGACACCATGTAATGATGTTGGAGTCGTACACTTGTCAAAATACAACACTTATTTATTAAAGTCCACTTACAGCATTAGTCTGCAGGATGTTACAGTACCTAACAGCTACTCAGACTGAACTACATAAGCAAGCTCCTGGTAATATAAATCACAAAGTAGGTGGAGCAACTACTAACAAGCACTACAATTGGTTAGTAGGAAATAACCAATCTGCAGTACCATTTTGATCTTCTTACCAAAAAAATGGATATGCGTGCCATAAAGTGCAATGAAGTCTCATGAGGCCAGTTCTGGGATAGCAGTTCTTTCACATGAAGACAGATTAAAGAAAAATAATGAATGGTAACTACATGGAAATATTCAAAATTCTTATATGGCCGGTCAGGGTAAATGGGTGCAAGACAATTCCCCTGGTGAAGAGTTCTAGAAATAAGCACCACAGTCTCAAAGAAATAAGTATATTTGGGAAATCTACTCGTAAAGAGCTGCAATGAGCTCTCAGTCATTCAAAACGGAAATCAATAGGTTTTTGAATATTGAAGGAATCAAAAGATAGGTGACAGGCAAATGCTTTTGAGTTTGAAAATCAACTGTGATTTTCCAGAATATTAGGGCAAGTACACGGGCTGAATATTTATTTCTTTTCGATTTATTTTTCTCTTCCAACTGTCATAAGTAAGTTCTGGCCACTCTTCCTTTCTACAGGTCTGGCCCTAATCCAAATGAACACATAATTGAAACCTCATCTGGCCCCCAACTGGCCCCCAAATCATGGCCTAACTGAAATTCAGAGATCCCTCTTTACCATGATCCTTCAGACATAAACATTGCTCTGGATTCACTTTTATGCACTCAGTGCATAATGTATGTAAAATGTGATGAAAAGTGCGTGGAAAGGTCATGTAGCCTTAGGTTCTTCTACATTTTCTGTGTTTACTCAATGAATATAACTCTACATCCACCCTTTCATTTTCTTTCCCAATAAAATTTATAGAACCTAATTTCACTATTTTTTTCTCAGAAAATCTAATTCCATGGGCCGTGGAGATAAGGACGTATCTGAGAGATTCCATATTTTCATGCCACTTTGAAATATGGGCTTACTTTGCCATTTGAGCCTATGCCAGCTTTCATCAACTCCATTCCCCAACTAATTAACTTGCAACCTGCCCTCTCTTACGTGTCCAAAATTTATATACTGCTTCTTTTACTACCCATCTCCTTCAGGAGTAATTTACAATAATCTACTTAACCTCTCAATCAGTAAGTCTTTGTGGTGTTGGTGGAAACGCAGGTGATCATAGGAAGAACATTGCAAACTCCCCATACAAACTAAGATCACAGTTAAAGGGCCACCTCTAGATGTGATCTCCTGGAATAATTAGCAGGATTTATTTTCCATAAAATTCTCACCAGATCATGAAATTTAAACAACTGGAAAAAATATAGGAAGTCAATGCAGAATCATCTTAATAAAATATGTGCTTATTGATATTTAGTGAAAACCTATTTCATACATTAATAAAACATTGTTACGGTTAAAATACACAAAAATACACGTAAAGCAATTATTGCTCCCATGTTTCAAAATGGCTGGATGAAATGGATTTTATTTGTCACAATCAGTCATAACAAACTACATATACCCAAATACTTCATAGATTCATTGGCATAATTAATTCTCACTTTACCCTCACATTGGTTAAAAAGCAAGATCCAGACCTCATTTGTCGAAGCCCATGATATCTGACTAACCCAATTGAATTATTTGATAAACTAACAAAGCGTTTGAACGAGGAGCAATAGATGTTGAATATGCATTTCAAAGGGAATTTATGGAATCCCATAGCATGCTAACTTGGAAACAGAAGCACCCCAAAGATTTGCCAATTGAGAGGTTAATTAGGTTATTGTAAATTATTCCTAGAGGAGATGGGTAGTAAAAGAAGCATGTAAGAGAGGGCAGGTAGCAAGATAAATAGTTGGGGGTTGATGAGAGAACAGAAGCATGTTGTACAAAATGATCAGTGGTAAAATGAATGCATAATTGCATGAGAAATTGTAGACAGAGAGTAGTAGTGAATGGATATTTTTCCGAATGGAGAGAATTATTCACTGAGGTCCCCGAGAGTAGGTATTAGTATCACTTTTTTGTTGTTTTATTTGAATGTTCTGAAGTATGAGTACAATTTCAAAGTCTACGAAGAATACAAAACCTAGCTGTACATGATCCTTGCAATATCATCTTCTTTAACCTCCAATTTTCTTATCCTAACCATTACTTTTTTGCCATGAACGTCCAATTCCTCTATCATGTAAACCAGGATAGTGTGGTCTTTCATTTTTTCTTTGATAAGGAGAAAATATCAGTCCCTATCTACCACGCTCATCTGTGTCCAGATCCCAAAGTGAATAAATTCCTCCATTACTGCACACACTTCTTCAGAGGAAAATGAATCCCAATAGGTCCAATGGGTGCCTATTATTTTTTTGTGAGGTTTGTAGACCATTCTTCTACCCAACCCTAGTCCCACTCACTCAAAAACTCAGCCATAATACTGATATCTGTATTGTTCTGTCTTTTTGTTTTGGACTTTCTTTAAAATTGCACCACTTAGTTTAGATTACCTCTCATCATGCATGTTACCAGAAATATCTTGCATTCTGTTCAGACAAAATTGGAATGCTGAAATGTGGGGACTCACAAAAACAAACATCTTATCGCTCTAAATCTGTTCACTGATGTGTCGTACCAAACAAGTTAAGTGAAATTCTAAAGTGAAATACTGAAGTAACTGTGATTTAAACCTCAGTCCATCATATAACCAACACAAGTAAGTAACAATAGCTGGTAAATGCATCGCAGGCACATTTACCACGGCCTTTCTATTTCACGCAAGTGTCAGATGCAAGAAATCAGTTTGAAAGTTCCATTAAATGATCTAACAGGGAATTATTGCCACTCTGGTGGAGGAAAATGAATAAAGGAACTTTATAGCATCTTGTCTTGAGACACATGAAATAACACATGACAATTGACACAACAATATTCCACTCACTAGTTCTACATTACACTATAAATAATAGTACGTTAAGAGGTGGAAATACTTGGCATAAACATATAAAAGAACAGCACCCTTGCAGAATATCAGAGATACATGTATAAACAACTATTTCAAATAGATCATCAATATACTGAATATGAAAAAATATCCATCGTCACAAAATAAAACTTTGTGGTGGAATATTTAATTCCAAAAACTGCTTATTTTTACCAGCTATGAAAGATTTATTTTATTAGTTTGTTATTATTATGAAAAATATTATATGAAATTGTAAAAATTATAAAACCAGTTAACATGTAACATACCTGCATTTTCATTCTCTCTTTCCCCATTGTGTCATGCCTAAGGATTACTGGGATAGGCTGAGCTCTCCCTGTGAAATTAAATTAAAATTGAAAATCTCACAGCGGAACTGAAATAATTTGTATCTATTAGGCAGTAAACATAGAAAACATTGAAACATAGAAATTAGGTGCAGGAGTAGGCCATTCGGCCCTTCGAGAAACATTTAGATAGCAATGGAAATAACATGATTCAAGATTCAAGATAGTTTATTGTCATGTGTCCCTGATAGGACAATCAAATTCTTGCTTGCTTCAACACAACAGAACATAGTAGGCATTGACGATAAAACAGATCAGTGTGTCCATATACCCTTATATACGTATATACACACATGAATAAATAAACTGATGAAGTGCAAATAACAGATAATGGGCTACTAATGTTCAGAGTTTTGTCCGAGCCAGGTTTAATAGCCTGATGGCTGTGGGGAAGTAGCTATCCCTGAACCTGGTCGTTGCAGTCTTCAGGCTCCTGTAACTTCTACCTGAAGGTCGCAGGGAGATGAGTGTGTGGCCAGGATGGTGTGGGTCCTTGATGATACTGCCAGCATTTTTGAGGCAGCGACTGCGATAGATCCCCTCGATGGAAGGGAGGTCAGAGCCGATGATGGACTGGGCAGTGTTTACTACTTTTTGTAGTCTTTTCCTCTCCAGGGCACTCAAGTTGCCGAACCAAGCCACGATGCAACCGGTCAGCATGCTCTCTACTGTGCACCTGTAGAAGTTAGAGAGAGTCCTCATTGACAAACCGACTCTCCGTAATCTTCTCAAGAAGTAGAGGCGCTGATGTGCTTTCTTAATAATTGCATCAGTGTTCTCGGACCGGGAAAGATCTTCAGAGATGTGCACGCCCAGGAATTTGAAGCTCTTGACCCTTTCAACCATCAACCCGTTGATATAAACGGGACTGTGGGTCCCCATCCTACTCCTACCAAAGTCCACAATCAGTTCCTTGGTTTTGCTGATGTTGAGAGCCAGGTTACTGTGTTGGCACCATATGGACAGTTGCTCGATCTCTCTTCTATACTCTGACTCATCCCCATCAGTGATACATCCCACAACAGTGGTGTCGTCTGCGAACTTGATGATGGAGTTCGCACTATGACCGGCTACGCAGTCATGAGTATAAAGTGAGTACAGCAGGGGGCTGAGCACGCAGCCTTGAGGTGCTCCCGTGCTGATTGTTATCGAGTCTGGCACATTTCCACCAATTAGAACAGACTGTGGTCTGTGAATGAGGAAGTCGAGGATTCAATTGCAGAGGGATGCGCAGAGACCCAGTTCTCCGAGTTTGGTAACCAGCTTGGAGGGGATGATTGTATTAAATGCCGAGCTGTAATCAATGAACAACAGCCTGACATATGAGTTTTTGTTGTCCAAGTGGTCCAGAGCGGAGTGGAGGGCCAGCGAGATCACATCTACCGTTGATCTGTTGTGGCGGTACGCGAACTGCAGTGGGTCCAGGTTTTTGTCAACGTAGGAGTTGATTTGTGCCATGATCAACCTCTCAAAGCACTTCATTACCACAGGCGTTAGTGCCACTGGTCGATAATCATTGAGGCACGTCACCTTACTCTTCTTGGGCACTGATATAATTGAAGCCCTTTTGAAGCAGGTGGGAACCTCGGACTTCAGAAGTGAGAGGCGCTTTCCGAGGGTTCACCCCTCTGAAGGATTTCCTGACGTCGGCCTCTGTGACTGAGACCGAAATACCATCACAGCGAATGGGGGTTCGGGATGGCACATCGATGTTCTCCCTATCAAAGCGTGCGAAAAACGCATTGAGTTCATCAGGGAGTGATGTTTCGCCGACATTCGAGCTGCCACCTGGTTTCGCCTTGTAGGTGATTGCATTCAGGCCCCGCCACAGCTGCCGAACATCTGTCTCATCCTCCAGTTTGGAGCAGAAGTCCCTTTTGGCCTTTTTGATGGCCTTATCAAGGTCGTATCTGGACTTCTTGTAGGCCACTGTATCATCAGACATGAATGCCCGGTGTCTGGTCTTCAGAAGAGTGCGGATCTCAAAGTTCATCCAAGGTTTCTGATTGGGAAACACTTGGAAGGTTTTTGTGGGGATGCAGTCCACCACACATTTCTTAATGAAGTCTGTAACGACTGTGGTGTATTCGTTCAAGTCCATTGCCGAGTCCTTGAACATTGCCCAGTCTACAGACTTCAAACAGTCCTGTAGTTGTTCCTCTGCCCCCCCCCCCCCCCCCCCCCCCCCCGACCAGCTCTGTACTGTTCTCACCTCTGGGGGTGCGCTCTTTAATTGCTGCATGTAGGCAGGAAGAAGCAGCACCGCGGTATGGTCGGATTTACCGAAGTGAGGGCGAGGGATAGAGCGATAGGCATTCTTGATGTGAAATGTAACGTAATGTTCTATGCATCACTGCCAGTAAACTATAAAGTTTATCTTTGTGTAATTCACGTAATTCCAATAGCAAATGACCACTGTGCTTATGGGGCTTTTTCACGGGGCGACTTGACGCAAGAGTTAACCAGAGTTTAACATCATGGGAACCTCGTGCGATAACAGTACGGCATTCGTGGACCACCGTGGACCACCGTGGCGCTAACGGCAGGTAATCGTGTAACTTGGTGACTCGGGAGAAAATTCAAGCAAGTTTGAATTTCTCCAAGAGTGACTTGTACACTTGTAGTTGAGCATTGCAACATTATATGAACGTAGTGGCCAGTGCGATATCCGTATTGACTCTTGCGGTTACTGTGGGAACTCCTGCGAACGGTGAACCCGGAAGCTGGACAGAGGGGACAGAAGGTGAGTAAAAATTGTCTTCTGTGGGATTGAATTTAAAAAATAAAGATTTGCATCCGCATATGGACATCAACTTATTCATGAGTTATGTTAATGAGATTCAAGAAAATAACTATAATCTGTAAAAGGGACTTTAAAAGGGACTTTACTGAAAGGTCCCGCATTTTTATGGTCCGTGAGAAATTTTTCACACGTACTTCTTTGAGAGATACAGCTCGGAGTCCTCGCCGACTAGCGATCGATGCCTTTCCGAAGCAGGGTCCGGAACGCTACCAATCAATGTTCTCCAGAGACCCGTGTAAGGAGTGAACTGCACATGCTGGTTTAAACCAAAGACAGACACAAAAAGCTGGAGTAACTCAGCGAGTCAAGCAGCATCTCTGGAGAAAAATAGCTGATGTTTCGGGATGAGACACATCTTCAGACTCAATTCCGATTAGGATGTCTCAAGAAGGGTTCCGATTCGAATCGCCACCTATTCTTTTTCTCCAGAGATGCTGCCTGACCCGCTGACTTACTCCAGCTTTTTATGTTTTTCTTCCCAGATCTGACTTACCTGCTGAGTTACACCAACATTTTGTGTCCTTTTGTGCGTATTAACAAGCATCTGCAGTTCCTTTAGACATTACCTAACTTCAGATTTTAGAGATATAGCGCGGAAACAGGCCCTTCGGCCCACCGAGTCCGCGCCGACCACCTATTCTTATCCGGCTTCAGAACGGTTCTTCCTTCCATTCGTTTCGGCACTGACCCGACCTACCAACCTACCTCAATGCGGACATTGGACTTTTTCCCCCTGGAAACATATATTCTGAACTCTGTTATTTTCCTCTTCGCTCTACCTGGTGTTCTTGTGCATGTGTCGGAAGGAACAGCAGATGCCGGTTTAAAGAGAATGCTGGAGTAACTCGACGGTTCAAAATGCTGGAGTAACTCAACGGGACACGCAGCATCTCTAAAGAGAAGGAACGGGTGACGTTTCAGGTCGAGGCCCTTCTTCAGACTGTACGTGGCTTGGTTATATTCATGTATAGCATTATCTGATATGATTGTATAGCACGCAAACAAAAGTTTATTCCCTGCATAGAATCATACAGCGTAGAAACAGGCCCTTCGACCCGACTTGCCCACACCGACCAATATGTCCCATCTACACTAGTCCCACTTGCCCACGTTTGGCCCATAACCATCTAAATCTATCCTATCCATGCTTCAGTCTAATGCGTCTTAAACATTGCGACAGTACCTGCCTAAACTACCTTAACGGATAGCTAATTCCATACACCCACCACCCTTTGCGTAAAATAGTTACCCTTTAGGCTCTCATTCCCCCTGAACCTAAACCTGTATCTGCTGATTCTCGATATGAGACAATAATAACAAACCAAAGCGAGTTAGGACATCAACGGGGAGATCCTGGATAAACCCAAGGTAGACACAAAATGGAGGAACTCAGCGCAACATGCAGCATCTCTGGGGAGAAGGAATGGGTGACATTTCGGGTCGAGACCCTTCTGATATGCTGCCTGTCCCGCTGAGCTACAGGTTGTGTCTATCTTCGTTTTAATCCAGCATCTGCAGTTCCTTCCTGGCCGAACCCGATTGAAAGATGAGAGGCTGGGCGATAGAGCACTGGGTGTGACAAGGACCAGGCTTCAGTAAGCAAAGTAAAGAGAGGTGGCAACGTTATTGAAATGAAGCGGGTAATCCGAGTGATGGCGAGACGGTATCCTCTAATGTGTCGGGAAGAACTGTAGATGTTGGTTTGCGCCGATGATAGACACAGTAATACTGGAGACAGACATAAAATACTGGACGGGCAGCATCTGGATAAAAGGAATGGGTGACGTTTCGGGACGAGACTCTGAAGAAGGGTCTCGAACCGAAACGTCACACATTCCTTCTCTCCAGAGATGCTGCCCGTCCCGCTGTGTTACTCCTGCATTTCGTGTCTATCTTCCGTATGCTCTGTGATGGTCATCTCGGAGTCAAGTGGCAACTCTGGTCTGTAGACACGAGGAACTGCAGATGCAGGAATCACGAGCAAAACACAGAGCGTTGGACGAGCCTGACCCTTTGAGTTCCTCCATCACTTTGTGTTGAAGTCAGGTCTGGACATTGCTTGGCTCAGTCTCAGGCGCCGGCTAACTAGGAAGGTCGAGTCAAAGTCCAGCACTAACACTCAAGAAATAACGTTTGCGGCCTGATGTTCCCAATATTTAATTGAAATCATTAATAAAGTAAATAAATAGATACCGGTCTAATCAGTATCTACGGGATTGGACAGGCTAGATGCAGGAAGAATGTTCCCGATGTTGGGGGAGTCCAGAACCAGGGTCCCAGTTTTACAGTCTACCGTGGGAACTCTTTAACTCAGTAAAGTAAAGTAAAGTAAACCTTTATTGTCATATCAGCACACAGGCAGCAGTTGATTGTTGCTCTATTCAGTTTCCCAGGGGGTCGGGACGGGACTGGAGTTGGGAGGGAAAGGTGGGGGAGTCGAGGGAGAGGAGGGGGAGACAGATGGGGGTGTCTTCATTTACTGGCGGCGGGTGTCTGTCACTGAAACAGGCAGGTGAGATTTCACATCCACCTTGTGTGTGCCTCTCTCTCTCTCTCCCTCCCTCTTACACAGGCTGAGAGACTCTGCCTCTGTGAGTGTACGTCTCTTTCTCCCCCTCTCCCACACACAGTAAGACTGAGGTACTGTGCTCAGTCCATTTGTGTCTCCCACATACACAGTAAAACATGTCTCCAAATGAGCCAATTCAACCAAGGGAGGATATTTAGTGTGTGAAAAAAAAGTGACATAATTTGTGCCACGTGATGATTTAACAACATTTCACAATGTTCATTCAAGATTTAACGGGAAAGCTCGGGAGACGGACAAGTCACTTGCACAAATAACAGAAATGCCGAGTACCGTGGGAACTCTTTATCTACCCCCCGTTATATCGTGTGATATCGTGCTAGACCACGACCACTTCACTCTGGTTACATCTTGCGTCAAGTCGCCCCGTGAAAAAGCCACTTTAGGCAGTTCACATCAGGAGTCAGCAATTATTTTAATACTTGCATGAGTATTTTCACCAATGTATAATAGTTAAATCTTGATCAAGAATAAGCAAAGGTTATTTCACAATGAACTAAAGGATTGCTGCCATTCTCCTCTTAATTCCATTTGCACAAATGAAATGCATTTTCAGTGTTTTTATTGTTAAATAAAAAATCAAACATTTGATTGATTTTGTTGGAGAAAGGTTATGTTCACTTTCTGCTGCAATTTGTGTCTAGGCTAGAAAATAAAAGGTTGGAAGAAATAATTGCATGGCATAAATGTCCAAAAACAGGTAGGTGAGCAGAGACCATTACAGTCAATAACCTAGAATTGCAATGTTTATATTTTCTGAGTGGACAATTTATCACCTCTTAAGTACATAATAGGTCAGTTTTTCTTTCCTCTGCTATCAATTGTGTATACACTTAAGTATACACAATGATTCAAAGAATTTGCCACCTCTGGAACAACTGAACAAAATCTCAACCACATAAATTAAGACAGACAAAAAGACCAGCACTCCAGAGTTGGTAATACTTCAAAGTGTTGAAGTTGTATAACAAATCACTGATCAGAATACCGTAAATTAAAATAACAATTCCTGCTGCCTCACAGCTCCTGGGATTCAGGTTTGATCCTGCCCTTGGGTGCCGTCTGTGAGCAGTTTGCAAGTTCTTCCTTGAACTGCATAGGTTTATCCCAGGTGCTTTGGTTTCCTCACAGGTCTGACAGATATGCCCAGTTAGGTGCTGGTAGGTTAATTGACCACTGTGGTGCAGGTCGAGAGCAAAAAAAATCAAAGGCAGGTTGATGGGAATGTGATAAAAGACATGTTACAAAGAAAAAAAGAGGCCATATACTTCTATTGGAACTGTTCTGTTTGTGAGTCAGCAGGGACTCATTAGGGTCTATGGGCTCTTCCTGTCATAGTAAGTAATAAAAGCACTTGACTGTCATGTATATATCATGAATATATATTCCCGGTTCATTACTGATTTCCATCATTAGGAATATTTTGCATTTGTTTGAGCCCGAGAGTATTGAATTAGAGATTTTAAAAGTATATAAGTTTAAAAGGTAGGATTATTAAGTTTGCAGATGACATTAAAATAGGTGGCATTGGGTAGAGTGAGCATGAGAGAGAGGGCAGAGAGAGAGAGGGCAGAGAGAGAGAGGGCAGAAACAGGGTGAGGGCAGAGGCAGGGAGAGGTCAGAGACAGGGAGAGGGCAGAGACAGGGAGAGGGCAGAGACAGTGAGAGGGCAGAGACAGGCAGAGCGGAGCTTGCTGCCTTTTGGAGCTGGGGTTTCCGGGTGTCAGCTGCCTTTTGGAGCTGGGGTTTCCGCTTTGCGCCGTCTTTTTGAGACAGGGAGAGGGCAGAGACAGGGAGAAGGCTGCGGGAAGACGTGGACTCGAGGGAGGCCGTGGGAAGACGGGCGGTCATGGACCCGAGGACCCCGAGCGAGGCGGCGGGCTGCAGCGGGTGGCCCCGGGCAGCGGCCGACCAGGTGACGTCAATCGCAGCGCGTGGAAAACACAGTGTGCAGACCCATTGTGACGTCATCACATCATCAGCCAAAGCCAGCCGGTTTTATTTTCTAAGTTATTTCAGATTTTTGAACATTTTGATGAATAACTCGAGAAATAATGCATGAATTTTTCAGTAAAGGTGATTTTTGACTTCATGGGATAAATCTCTATCGGAATATGTAAAAATGTTACCATTTGCGCGTCGTTTTTTTGAGAAGATGTGATTATACACATACAAATACACACACACATATACAAGATCAGAGTTTTATAGTTAGAAAGGATAATAAGAGTAAGTGTTGCATTTTGGGAAGCCAAACACAGCAGATGATAGGATCCAGGGGAGTCATAGAGCACAGGCCCTTTAGCACAACCTGCTCATGTCGAACAGGATGCCCCATTTACACCAACCCGCATTTGTCCCATATCACTCAAAACCCTTCCTATACAAGTACCTGCCCACATGTCTTTTAAATATTTTTATAATACCTGTCTCAACTACCTCCTCGGGCAGCTCATTCCACAAATCCACCGTTCTATGTGAGAAAAAGTTCCGATTAAATATTTTCCCTCTCACTTTAAAACTACATCCTCTGGTTATTGATTCCCTTCTCTGGGAAAAAAAATCACCCTATTCCCCATGATTTTATCCTCCACTATAAGATCACACTGTAGCCTCCTGCATTCCAAAAAATAAAGACCTAGTCTGACCAAGCTCTCCCTAAAGCCCAGGCACTCAAGTATTGGAAACCTCGTAAATCTTCTATGCATTCTTTCCAGCTTAACAAAATCATTCCTATTGTAGGATGACCAAAACTGTACACAATACTCCAAATGCAGCCACACCAACTGTCTTGTACAACTGTAACATCCCGACTTCTAAACTCATTGCACTGATTGATGAAGGCCAATGTACCAAAAGCCTTCTTGACCATCATATCCATCTGTGATCCAATTTTCAAGGAACGAAGTACCTACACTCTTAGATCCCCTGCTCTACAACACTCTCCAGGGCCCTGTGCTTGTGAAGGTCCTGTCCTGGATTGACTTCCCAAAATGCAACACCTCACACTTATCTGCATTAAACTGCATCTACCCTTCCTCAGCCTACTTGCCCAACTGATCATAATCCTGGTGTAATTTTTGATAACCATCTTTGCTATCTATGATACCACCCATTTTGGTGCCATGTGCAAACTTATTAATCATGCCTTCTACGCTCTCATTCAAATTGTTGATATCAACCACAAACAGCAACAGGCTAAGCACTGATCCCTGAGGTACACCACTAGATGGTCAAGAAGGCTGTTGACACATTGGCCTTCATCAGTCAGAGAATTGAGTATAAAGGTTAGGACATTATATTATAGCTGTACAAAATGTTGGTGAGGCCGCACGGAGTATTGTGTTCGGTTTTGGTCACTCTACAGTAGGAAAGATTATTTTTAGCTGGAAAAGGTGCAGATAAGATTTATAAGGATGTTGAGTAATAGGGAGAGGTTAAGCCGGCTGAGACTTTATTCCTTGGAGCATAGGAGGCCAAGGGATGTTCTTATAGAGGTGTATAAAGTCATGAAGTTAATAAATAAGTTAAATTGCACAGTCTTTTACCAAGAGTAAAGGAATCAAGAACCAGAGGACATACAGTCTCCTCCACAATTTGAGATTTGTAATAGAGAAAAATCGCATGTGGTTAAATTGTACATTGTCAGATTTTATCAAAAGGTAATTTTATACATTGTGGTTTCACCATGTAGAAATTACAGCTGTGTTTATACATAGTCCCCCCATTTCAGGGCACCATAATGTTTGGGCCACATGGCTTCACAGGTATTTGTAATTGCTCAGGTATGTTTAATTGCCTCCTTAATGCAGGTATAAGAGAGGTCTCAGCACCTAGTCTTTCCTCCAGTCTTTCCATCACCTTTGGAAACTTTTATTGCTGTTTATCAACATGAGGACCAAAGTTGTGCCAATGAAAGTCAAAGAAGCCATTATGATACTGAGATACAAGAATAAAACTGTTAAGAGACATCAGCCAAACCTCAGGCTTACGAAAATCAACTGTTTGGAACATCATTAAGAAGAATGAGAGCACTGGTGTGCTTACTAATCGCAAAGGGACTGGCAAGCCAAGGAAGACCTCCACAGCTGATGACAGAAGAATTCTCTCTATAATAAAGAAAAATCCCCAAACACCTGTCTGACAGATCAGAAACACTTTTCAGGAGTCAGGTGTGGATTTGTCAATGATCACTGTCCGCAGAAGACTTCATGAACAGAAATACAGAGGTGGTGGAGGTGGTATGGCCTGGGCATGTATGGCTGCTGAAGGTACAGGCTCACTTTTCTTCATTGATGATACAACTGCTGATAGTCAAACATAATGAATTCTGAAGGGTATAGACACCTTATCTGCTCAAGTTCAAACAAATGCCTCAAAACTCATTAGCCGGCGGTTAATTCTACAGCAAGACAATCATCCCAAACATACAGCTAAAGCCACAAATGATTTTTTCAAACTAAAAAATGGTCAATTCTTGAGTGGCCAAGTCAATCACCCAATCTGAACCCAATTGAGCATGCCTTTTATATGCTGAAGAGAAAATTGAAGGGGACTAGCTCCCAAAACAAACATAAGCTAAAGATGGCTGCAATACAGGTCTGGCAGAGCATCACTAGAGAAGACACCCAGCAACTGGTGATGTTCATGAATCGCAGACTTCAAGCAGTCAACGCATGCAAAGGATATGCCACAAAATATTAAACATGACTACTTTCATTTACATGACATTACTGTGTCCCAAACATTATGGTGCCCTGAAATGGGGGGACTATGTATAAACACTGCTGTAATTTCTATATGTTGAAACGAAAATGTATAAAAATGGCCTTTATTAAAATCTGACAATGTGCACTTTAACCACATGTGATTTTTTTCTATTACAAATTTGAAATTGTGGAGTACCGAGGCAAATATATAAATGATGGGTCTTTGTCCCAAAAATCATGGACGGCACTGTAGGTTTAAGGCAAGAGGGGAAAGATATAATAGGAACCCGAGGGGCAACTTTTTCACACAGAAGGTGATGGGTATATGAAATGAGCTGCCAGAGGAGATAAATGATGCAGGTACAATAACAATATTTAAAAGACATTTGGATAAGTGCATGGCTGGGAAAAGTTTAGAGCAATCTGTAAATTGATTGAATGCTGTAAATTGATTGTGACTACAATTGGATCGAGTAGAATTAATTGGCATATAACTTCAGAACAGAATTACATTGAATGTTGCTTTTTCTAAATGTGCTATTGATACTGTCAGCCTTCTTCTAAATTCATAAGATTCCACCTGTGAACATTAGTTTGAAACAAAGCAAAAAAAATAGCTCCAGGTCTTTGGCCAATTTATATCTCTCAATCAACATTTCCAAACATAATTAGACATGCATCTTCAAAGGCTTAGGAAACTTGATCTACACTTTATGAGGTGTTATTGGACTAGCTGCAATCTTCACCGTCAAAAGTCCTATAATGACTGCCAAGATTTTTGTTTGTACACTCGTTGACAAGCCAAATTTCCAGAACAATTATAGCTTTTTGGCATCATTTATTGAAAACCTCCTTGAATAGAGAATAATACTAATATACACCAGCTGATAATCAAATGCTACATGCTTTGGGGTGCCACCTTGCTCAGTTTTCCAGGCCACAGTTGGAAGGTTTTGTCAGCTACAGTCAAGCATCTGTGCTCACTGTTGTAAAAATGTCACATAAACCAAATAACTTATTACATTAGGTTTCTTGTCTTATTGTCCATTAGTGTAGATTATGATGCTTCAATGTTACATCAGACTGATCCTAAGACACAGCAGATAACATTAGCATTGTACATTAGTGGCTTTGCAAGCATGCTGTAAATTGATTGTCAGTACTTTGGCTTGCGAATAACAAGTTAGAACATAATTTCAGAGCAGAATTGCATTGAATTTTGCTTTTTGAAAAGGTGCTGGTGATACTATTGACTTTCTTTTAAATTCATGGAATTCGACCTGTGATAATTTTAATTCTATATACAGCTATTCCGTTCATGCTTAGTTGTAAATTCTATTTATACAAGCAGATCAATCCTTATAAAATGATGGGAAGGATAGCAGAAACCTTTCTAAGCTCCCTTAGAAAACTCATACCATCTGCTGTGGAAATATATTATTTTTCAAAACTAAAAAATGGTAAATTCTTGAGTGGCCAAGTCAATCACCCAATCTGAACCCAATTGAGCATGCCTTTTATATGCTGAAGGACAGAGGCCCGAGCGCCGTTGGAGCGGTCGCAGAGGGAGGAGCAACACCTGAGCGGTAGGGATAAAACCCGAAGCGCGTGGCTTGTTTTTTGCAGAGGTCCGAGAGCCGTTGGAGCGGTCGCAGAGGGAGAAGTACCCAAATCTGAAACGTTCCAATGTCCCGTTCACATTTCAAAACCAGTGGGCTTGAGGAAGCCGTTGATTGGTGGAAGCGGACAAGGGGGAGCAGCTGATTGTGAGATCCCTGCTGATTTCTTCCAGCAGTTTGTATAGTATTGTACTTTGTATTGTATTGTACTTTGTATTGTATTGTATCCTAGGTAAGGGGGGAGAATGACGGCCAGGGCAGTTTACTGTTCTGGATGTCAGATGTGGGAGGTCAAGGAATCTGATAACCTTCCAGACGTGAACATCTGCGCCAGGTGCGTCGAGATGGGGCTCCTAAGGGACCGTATTAGGAACCTGGAGCAGCAGCTCAATGACCTCCGTCTGGTCAGGGAGAGCGAAGAAGTCATAGAGAGGAGTTACAGAGAGGTAGTCACTCCAAGACCACAGGAGGTAATGGTCACAGTTAGGAGGGGCAAGGGGCAGAGGCAGGGACTAGAGAGTACCCCGGTGGCTGTATACCTTGACAATAAGTATTCCTGTTTGAGCACTGTTAGGGGGCACAGCAGACCTGGGGGTAGCAACAGCGGCCGGGCCTCCGGTACAGAGACCGGCCTGTTGCCCAGAAGGGTAAGGAAAAGAAGAGGAGGGCATTAGTAATAGGGGACTCTATAGTTAGGGGGTCAGACAGGCGATTCTGTGGACGTAGTCGGGAGACCCGGATGGTAGTTTGCCTCCCTGGTGCCAGGGTCTGGGATGTGGCTGAACGTGTCCAAGATATCCTGAAATGGGAGGGAGAGGAGCCCGAGGTCGTGGTACATATAGGTACTAATGACATAGGTAGAAAAAGAGAAGGTCCTGAAAGGAGAATTTAGGGAGTTAAGAGGAGAGTTAAGGAGAAGGACCGCAAAGGTAACAATCTCGGGATTACTGCCTGTGCCACGCGACAGTGAGGTGGAGCGAGGTGGAGGATAAATGCGTGGCTGAAGGACTGGTGCAGAGGGCAGGGATTCAAGTTTCTGGATCATTGGGACGTCTTTTGTGGAAGGTGTGACCTGTACAAAAAGGACGGGTTGCATTTGAACCCAATATCCTGGCGGGGAGATTTGCAAAGGCTACTGCAGAGACTTTAAACTAGAACGGTTGGGGGGAGGGACTCAAATAGAGAAAGCTAGTAGACAGTGTGTGAGGCAGGAGGCAGAGAAGGGAAGCACTCAGACCCAACATGTAGGGGGGAAAGAAGAAAAAAATAATAAACAGAGAATAAGAGGTGGTGGGGTTCTTAAATGTGTGAGCAGAGAGACAGAGGGGTGTAAAATGAGAGTAGAAGCAATAGGTAGCAAGGTGAAAAGTAAAAGGGGCAGGCAGACAAATCCAGGGCAAAAATCAAAAAGGGCCACTTTTCAACATAATTGTATAAGGGGTAAGAGCGTTGTAAAAACAAGCCTGAAGGCTCTGTGTCTCAATGCAAGGAGCATTCGTAATAAGGTGGATGAGTTGAATGTGTAGATAGCTATTAATGATTATGATATATTTGGGATTACGGAGACATGGCTCCAGGCGGCGGCGCTGTTGAACGGCTGCGGCTCACCTGCAGTCCGTCTGTTTTTACTTTTTTGTGTTGTTTTTTTTGTCTTGTTTAGTTAAATTTTTGGTTATTAGGTTGTGTTATGTGTGGGGGGGGGGGGAGCTGTAAAGGGCTTTCTGTCTCTCCCTTCGGGGGATTGCGTCTTTTTCTTGTCGTATCCCCCTTCTCTGCCTCTAATGGCGGAGCTGGTAGCTTCCAACCTGCGACCGACCTCGAGGCTCTGGAGGTAGAGCCAGCCAGGACTCACCAACTGTGCCGTCTTCGAGCTGTGGTGGCGTTCGGGCAGCAGCACGACTCGGCGCTCCGGTGAGGGTGGCCCGGCGCGGGGCTGTGACGCTCCGGTGGCAGCGGCACGACTTGAAGGCTGGGACGGCGCTCCCGTGAGGGCGGCCTGACTCGGGGCTGGAACGGCGC
Organism: Amblyraja radiata; assembly: GCF_010909765.2. Lineage (NCBI taxonomy): Eukaryota > Metazoa > Chordata > Chondrichthyes > Rajiformes > Rajidae > Amblyraja > Amblyraja radiata. The sequence goes on along the minus strand of NC_045957.1, from coordinate 104,155,902 downwards.
TCCCGTGAGGCAGCCCGGCTCGGGGCTGGAAGAGCGCTCCCGTGAGGGCGTCCCGGCTCGGGGCTGGAACGGCGCTCCCGTGGGGGCGGCCCGGCGCGGGGCTGAGACGGCGCTCCTGTGAGGGCGTCCCGGCGCGGGGTGGAGACGTTGCTCCGGTGGCTGAGGCGGCATTTTGGCAGCAGCGACCTGAATCCGGGGCTCGGCCGCGGGCCAGTAGACGACATCGTCGGAGCTCGCAGGTCACAGGCTGGTGCCTGTTTTCCGGAGCTCCCGCGGCAACAGCTGCGTCCGCTGGACTGGAGGGCGGCAGCTTCGACCACCCCGGGCCGCGGAGCTTGAACCGGCCCGTTCGCGGAGCTCGGTGAGCCGCGGGACTAACTTACCATCGCCGGGTGGGGTATCGCCTCAGCGCAGAGGGAGAAGAGGAGGGAAGAGACAGTAACCCTAAGATTTTTGCCTCCATCACAGTGAGGAGGTGCCTGGTGAACTCACTGTGGTGGATGTTAATTTGTGTTTATTGTGTGTTTTGTTGTTTATTATTACATGTATGGCTGCAGGCAACGACATTTCGTTCAGAACGAAAGGTCTGAATGACAAATAAAGGATCTAAGTCTAAGATCTAAGTCTAAGTCTAAGGCTGGGAGCTGAACATCCAAGGATATTCAATATTCAGGAGGGATAGACAGAAAGGAAAAGGAGGTGGGGTAGCGTTGCTGGTTAGAGAGAAGATTAACGCAATGGAAAGGAAGGACATTAGCTTGGAGGATGTGGAATCGATATGGATAGAGCTGCGAAACACTAAGGGCCAGAAAACGCTAGTGGGTGTTGTGTACAGGCCACCTAACAGTAGTAGTGGAGTTGGGGATGGCATCAAACAGGAAATTAGAAATGCGTGCAACAAAGGTAAAACAGTTATAATGGGTGACTTCAATCTACATATAGATTGGGTGAATCAAATTGGCAGGGGTGCTGAGGAAGTATGTGCCATGCGACAGTGAGAGTAGGAATGGAGCGAGGTGGAGGATAAATGCGTGGCTGAAGGACTGTTGCAGAGGGCAGGGATTGAAGTTTCTGGATCATTGGGACCTCTTTTGTGGAAGGTGTGACCTGTACAAAAAGGATGGGTTGCACTTGAACCCAATATCCTGGCGGGGAGATTTGCAAAGGCTACTGCGGAGACTTTAAACTAGAACGATTTCTTGGAATGTATGCGGGATAGTTTTCTAAACCAACATGTAGTGGAACCAACGAGAGAGCAGGCTATTCTAGACTGGGTATTGAGTAATGAGGAAGTGTTAGTTAGCAGTCTTGTTGTGCATGGCCCATTGGGCAAGAGTGACCATTATATGGTTGAGTTCTTCATTAGGATGGAGAGTGACATTGTTAATTCAGAAACAAGGGTCCTGAACTTAAAGAAAGGTAACTTTGAGGGTATGAGACGTGAATTGGCCAAGATTGACTGGCTATTGATTCTTAAAGGGTTGACGGTGGATATGCAATGGAAGGCATTTAAAGACTGCATGGATGAACTACAACAATTGTTCATCCCAGTTTGGCAAAAGAATAAATCAGGGAAGGTAGTGCATCCGTGGATAACAAGGGAAATCAGGGATAGTATCAAAACAAAAGACGAAGCATACAAATTAGCCAGAAAAAGCAGCCTACCAGAGGACTGGGAGAAATTCAGAGTCCAGCGGAGGAGGACAAAGGGCTTAATTAGGAAAGGGAAAATAGATTATGAAAGAAAACTGGCAGGGAACATAAAAACTGACTGCAAAAGTTTTTATAGGTATAGAAACATAGAAATTAGGTGCAGGAGTAGGCCATTCGGCCCTTCGAGCCTGCACCGCCATTCAATATGATCATGGCTGATCATCCAACTCAGTATCCCGTACCTGCCTTCTCTCCATACCCTCTGATCCCCTTAGCCACAAGAGCCACATCTAACTCGCTCTTAAATATAGCCAATGAACTGGCCTCGACTACCCTCTGTGGCAGAGAGTTCCAGAGATTCACCACTCTCTGTGTGAAAAAAGTTCTTCTCATCTCAGTTTTAAAGGATTTCCCCCTTATCCTTAAGCTGTGACCCCTTGTCCTGGACTTCCCCAACTTCGGGAGCAATCTTCCTGCATCTAGCCTGTCCAACCCCTTAAGAATTTTGTAAGTTTCTATAAGATCCCCTCTCAATCTCCTAAATTCTAGAGAGTATAAACCAAGTCTATCCAGTCTTTCTTCATAAGACAGTCCTGACATCCCAGGAATCAGTCTGGTGAACCTTCTCTGCACTCCCTCTATGGCAATAATGTCCTTCCTCAGATTTGGAGACCAAAACTGTACGCAATCCTCCAGGTGTGGTCTCACCAAGACCCTGTACAACATGTGAAGAGAAAGAGATTAGTTAAAACAAATGTAGGTCCCTTGCAGTCAGAAACAGGTGAATTGATCATGGGGAACAAGGACATGGCAGACAAATTGAATAACTACTTTGGTTCCGTCTTCACTAAGGAAGACATAAATAATCAGCTGGAAATAGCAGGGGACCGCGGGTCAAATGAGATGGAGGAACTGGGTGAAATCCAGCTTAGCCGGGAAGTGGTGTTAGGTAAATTGAATGGATTAAAGGCCGATAAATCCCCAGTGCCAGATAGGCTGCATCCCAGAGTACTTAAGGAAGTAGCCCCAGAAATAGTGGATGCATTAGTGATCATTTTTCAAAACTATTTAGATTCTGGAGTAGTTCCTGAGGATTGGGTAGCTAATGTAACTCCACTTTTTAAAAAGGGAGGGAGAGAGAAAACGGGTAATTACAGACCAGTTAGTCAAACATCGGTAGTGGGGAAACTGCTAGAGTCAGTTATTAAATATGGGATAGCAGCACATTTGGAAAGTGGTGAAATCATTGGACAAAGTCAGCATGGATTTACGAAAGGTAAATCATGTGTGACGAATCTTATAGAATTTTTTGAGGATGCAACTAGTAGAGTGGATAAGGGAGAACCAGTGGATGTGATATATCTAGACTTTCAGAAGGCTTTCGACAAGGTCCCACATAAGAGATTAGTATACAAACTTAAAGCACACGGTATTGGGGGTTCAGTATTGATGTGGATAGAGAACTGGCTGGCAAACAGGAAGCAAAGAGTGGGAGTAAACGGGTCCTTTTCTGAATGGCAGGCAGTGATTAGTGGGGTACCGCAAGGCTCAGTGCTGGGACCCCAGCTATTTACAATATATATGAATGATTTGGATGAGGGAATTGAATGCAACATCTCCGAGTTTGCGGATGACACGAAGCTGGGGGGCAGTGTTAGCTGTGAGGAGGATGCTAGCAGGCTGCAAGGTGACTTGGATAGGCTGGGTGAGTGGGAAAATGCATGGCATATGCAGTATAATGTGGATAAATGTGAGGTTATCCAATTTGGTGGCAAAAACAGGAAAGTAGACTATTAACTAAATGGTGGCCGATTAGGAAAAGGGGAGATGCAACGAGACCTGGGTGTCATGGTACACCAGTCATTGAAAGTAGGCATGCAGGTGCAGCAGGCAGTGAAGAAAGCCAATGGTATGTTAGCATTCATAGCAAAAGGATTTGAGTATAGGAGCAGGGAGGTTCTACTGCAGTTGTACAGGGTCTTGGTGAGACCACACCTGGAGTATTGCGTACAGTTTTGGTCTCCAAATCTGAGGAAAGACATTCTGGCCATAGAGGGAGTACAGAGAAGGTTCACCAGACTGATTCCTGGGATGTCAGGACTTTCATATGAAGAAAGACTGGATAGACTCGGCTTGTACTCGCGAGAATTTAGGAGATTAAGGGGGGATCTTACAGAAACTTACAAAATTCTTAAGGGGTTGGACAGACTAGGTGCAGGAAGATTGTTCCCGATGTTGGGGAAGTCCAGGACAAGTGGTCACAGTTTGAGGATAGAGGGGAAATCCTTTAGGACCGAGATGAGAAAAACATTTTTCACACAGAGAGTGGTGAATCTGTGGAATTCTCTGCCACAGAAGGTAGTTGAGGCCAGTTCATTGGCTATATTTAAGAGGGAGTTAGGTGTGGCCCTTGTGGCTAAAGGGATCAGGGGGTATGGAGAGAAGGCAGGTACAGAATACTGAGTTGGATGATCAGCCATGATCATATTGAATGGCGGTGCAGGCTCGAAGGGCCGAATGGCCTACTCCTACACCTATTTTCTATGTTTCTATGTTTCTATATAATCAATCCATCTTGTCATTTAGGCAGTTCCTTATTTAGCAGGAAAGTAGAATCGACTTCCTCATAAGGCCTCCAGTACTTCAAGAATGTGCTGAATGGGTTCCGGTGGGCGGCGCGACCGACGTCGCAGCGGCCTCTGCAGTCCGTCTGTCTTTTTTTTTTTAATTGTCCTGTTGAGGGTATAGTTTGTTGTGGGTTTTTGACTGTGTATGTGTGGGGGGCGGGGGGGTGGGTAGGGGAAACTTTTAAATTTCTTCCCTGTACGGGGACCCGACCTTTTCGCTGTCGGGTCTCCGTTGTCGTTGGGGCCTGGCGCCGTGGAGCGGCCTCCAGCCGGAGTGAGCTGGGTGCTCAAGTCGCGGAGCCGGCGGAGCTGCGGACCTACCATCATGGGGCTGGCTGGCTTCGGAGCATGGAGAGCTGCGGTGGCGGCCGGCTGCGACCCGACTCCGGTGGATGGTGACACCGGAAGCTCGCGGGTCCCCGGTGGGAGACTGCTTTGCGTGGCACCGGCAACGGCGACTTCTCCCGCCCGAATTGCGGGGTTGAAGGTGACCTGGAGCGGGGCCTTACATCGCCCGGCGCGACTTAAACAGCCGCGGGACTTGCTAGCGCCCGCCGGGGGCTCCAGTGTCGGGACCCGGAGCAGGGCCTTGAATCGCCCGGCGCGGCTTTAAGTGGCCGCGGGACTTTCTAGCGCCCACCGGGGGCTTTGACTTTGACATCGGGAGACGAATGGAGAGCAGGGGAGAGATAAGACTTTGCCTTCCATCACAGTGAGGAGGAGATTCGCTGTGATGGATGTTTGTGTGGATTGTGTTGGTGTGTGTCTTGGTTCTTTTCTTGTATGTCTGCAGAAACCAAATTTCGTTTGAACTTCATGTGAGGTTCAAATGACAAATAAACGGTATTGCATTGTATTGTATTGTATCACCATTCCGTCAAATGCAGTCAAGGGCTACGTTCTGTAAACCCAAAGGCATATCAAATTTTACACATCTGAATCACCTTAAAATTAGGTAGAAACAAAGAACTGCAGATGCTATTTAATACATACAATTACATAAAGTGCTGGAGTAACTCAGAAGGTCTGACAGCATCTCTGGACAACATTGATAAGTGATGTTTCGGGTCAGGACCCTTCTTCAGACAGGGTCCCAAAAGGTCCCAACCCCAAATGTCACCTATCCATGTTCTCCAGAGATGCTGCCTGACCTGCTGAGTTATTCCAGCACTTTGTGTCGTTTCACCTTAAAACCTTTTCTTGTTTTTTTTTGTTTTTTGTTTTGTTTCATTCCTCTTACATGTTTTGTAATCTGCTTACTAAATTTTGTAAGGTGTCCTTGAGAGTCCTTGAAAGGCGCCCATAAGTATAATGTATTATTATTATTATGTGCCAATGGCAATGGTTTGCACTCGTGAGCCCTTCTTCACCAGCTGTCGCACCGTCTAGTCGGTGCATCTTTTGTTGCAGCATAAGTTATAGCTCCTGGTGACAGTGATTTCTTCAGGCCGCCACCACCGACAGGACACGCTCCCTCCCCTCTCACTAGCTGCTTCTTCTTCCTGTTGGCCACCACATTTGATTTTTTTTCTATTGCAAATCTCAAATTGTGGAGTACAGAGGCAAATAAATAAATGATGGGTCTTTGACCCAATCATTATGAAGGGCACTGTAGGGTGCAGGTAAAATTAATTGGCTCTGTGAGCCAGAATAGATGCCTTGTGAGAATATGGCCTCCTCCTATGTTATAAGAAAAATGTTAAGGCTCTCTAATCAGAACTTTAATGTTTATTTATGGAGTGGTGATACACTGCAGTGCCTCAAAGGATATGCAGTCTACTCAGGATGGTTTTGTTATGCTTTGCTTTCACGAAGGAATTGAAAAAATGGCTGAGGTATTGATAACTTTGAATTGCACTAAGATACGAGGCAAATATTAATTCTGTTATCCTGAAACAATTTTTTTACAAGTGGTAATCAGAAGTGTTATTGAAAGCTTACATTGAACAGATTTTTTATTTCCAAGTTTGAGAATATCCAAGAGTAAGCCAATTGTTGATACAATCAATCATTTGACAGTTCTGGAACTCAATATCAGTATATAATTATTTTGAATTACCTCCTGCCCACTTTAAAGAAGATTGCAAAAAAAGAAAAGCAACACAATCTTTTCAGAAATAAAGTATTACCAAGTTTCCTGCCTAATCTTCCTCTCATGCCCCTTTTTTTACCCGGCCCAAAACTGTTACATTACATTCCCATGCCCTCACATGCTTCTTTAACTTCTAAATCAATTGATTATTATAAGACTCATCATCCTCAGACCATTTGCTCATACAGTGCATAATTAAACCACATTTACGCTTGCACTTCCAGTCAATAAAAGTAGATTTTTTTCCTGAACACCTCCCACTCATTAATTAATATTAACGGAGAATCTAACAAACAGATAAAAAAAGACAAGCACAAGCATAATTAGCATAGAGGAACATTTTTATTTCCTTATAGATATTACTGGCAAAGCCAACATTCATTACAGATCAAAGATAGACACAAAAGACGAGTAACTCAGTGGAACATAGCATCTCTGGAGAGAAGGAATGCATGTGGTTTTGGGTCGAGACCCTTCTTCAGACCTGACAGGATCGAAGTTTTCCCATGTGTTCGCTGTCTTTGTCATTCTGAATGGTATAGGTTGCAGATTGGAAAAAGCAATCAAAGATGTTTTAGGAATTTGCTAGAATGCAGCTTATAGATGATATATAATGCAACCATAATAAGGTAGTGGCAGAGAGAGATGGAATGTTTTAATAGTGTTTGAGGTTGGGTATTCAAGAAGAGGGACACACTGCACTGGACGGCATTAGTCGTCATGAATGTTGTTTAAATGCACTTACTTTGGTAATAGACAATATACAATAGGTGCAGGAGTAGGCCATTCGGCCCTTCGAACCAGCACCACCATTCAATGTGATCATGGCTGGTCATCCACAATCAGTACCCCGTTCCTGCCTTCTCCCCATATCCTCTGCTATCTTTAAGAGCTCTATCTAACTCTCTCTTGAAAGCCTCCAGAGAATTGGCCTCCACTGCCTTTGAGGCAGAGAATTCCACAGATTCACAACTCACTCTGTGAAAATGTTTTTCCTCATCTCTGTTCTAAATGGCTTATCCATTATTCTTAAACTGTGGCCCCTGGTTCTGGACTCTTCCAACATCTGGAAAAAGTTTCCTGCCTCTAGCGTGTCCAAACCCTTAATAATCTTATATGTTTCCATAAGATATCCTCTCATCCTAAATTCCTGAGTATATAAGACCAGCCGCTCCATTCTATCAGCATATGACAGTCCCGCCATCCCGGGAATTAACCTTGTGAACCTACGCTGCACTCCCTCAATAGCAAGAATGTCCTTCCTCAAATTTGTAGTACTGTAAGCCCTCGATATAACAGACTCTTGTGGGGGGGAGGAGGGGGAAAGATGTCCTTTACTGCCGGTTATCCGCTATAACCGAGTAAGGATTTTTCCCCATTGACATCACTTCACTGAGAGCCCAGTCACTGAGAGTCAGAATCCTGGAGCCCAGTCACTGAGAGCCTAGTGGTCCCTCACCACACAGAGCCGTCCAGCACCACCTTATCCAAAGAAGCTGGGGTATGGCAATAACTGCTACCCCTGCTGCTGATTCCCACATTCAGAGATTAAGAGCAAAATGGGAGGTCTGGGGCTTGGGGTGGCAGTGTCCTGTCCTGCTCCAAGTGAGATTCCCATGACCAACTAACCACCTGGAGTTCAGGATGAAAGGACATCATCTTTAAAAGTTAACTCCATTTCTCCTTCCAAAGACACTAACTTGCCTAACCTGCTGAGTGTATAAAGTTATTTTTAACAGCTAATGTTGTACTTTTGTTACTGCAAGCTAAAAAATACTAAAGACTGTTTGTCACTGCTCAATAGAGTTAACTGTGATGGAAGCAAATGCTTTTCAATTTCAATAACTTGTAAATTTCACTGACCTCCGCAGTGGAACCATAAAGAGACTATCCGCTATAACCAAATTCCATCATAAAGAGGTCTGTAATAATGTACATTGGTGAATCAGGGATCATTCATTTATCACACAATTTCAACATCAGATTGTTTGCTGCAAGCTCACTACTTATTCACAAACAAACTGCTGGTGAAACACAGGAGCTGTAGGTCAGGCAGGAGCTGTAGAGAGAGATGCACAGACGACATTCCTGGCTCGGGACCCTTGATCAGACTGAGGGATACTGACCCGAAATGTCATCTGTCCATTTCCCACCACAGATGATGCCTGGCCTGTTAAGTTCCTCAGCCAGTTTGTTTTTTTGCTCCAGATTCCAACATTTGCAGTCTCTTGTCTCTTCTCAATTTATTCCGTTGTTTTGGTTACATTTCAGTTAGCTACTTGTTCCAAACAGAGCTGAGAAGTACAATTTAACAGCGAACACCTGTGTTCATGGTGAATAGGAGAAGTCATTGACGAAGTAACTTAAGGCTTGGACTTAGGAAACTGCCAGAGGAATAACAGCAGAAATACTTGGGAAAGTTAATGCGGATGTCTTGGGGATATATATTACAGTGGAGGAGGTGTTGAACATCTTAAAATGTATGAAAGTAGATAATCTCCAGGGCATGATCAGGTATATCTAAGACACTGTGGGAAGCAAGGGAAGAAACTGCAGGAACCCTATATGAATCATATTTAGCCCATTGTCATTTGTCATCCATGTCAACTGTTTGGATGAAAATGTGCAGGCATGATTAGTAAGTTTGTAGATGACACTAAAATGGGTGGACAATGAAGTAAGTTCCCAAGAATTACAGCAAGATCTTGATCAGCTGGTTAAGTGGACCGAGGAAAGGCAAATTGAGATGAAGTGTTCCTTTTTGCAAGTCAAACCAGGGTAGGACTTCTATAGTGGACAGTAGGGTCCTATGGAGTGTTGTAGAACAGAGGGACCAAGGAGTACAAGTACACAATTCCCTGAAAGACGCCTCACGGTCAACAGGGCAATGAAGAAGGCTATTGGCTGCTGGCCTTCATCGGTCAAGGCAATCGGGATAAATGTAGTGATGTTATTTTACAGTCATATAAGATATTGGTAGCGCCACATTTGGAGTACTGTGTTCAGTTCTGATCCCCACACCATAGATAAGATGTTAGTAAGCTGGAAAGAATGCAAAAAAGATCTATGAAGATACTGTCAGAACTCCAGGGACTGAGATATAGAGAGAAATTGGCCAGTCTCAGATTTAATTCCTTGGAGCGCAGAAGGCTGAGGTGATCTCATAGAGGTGTATGAAATGATGAGACAGATTGATAGGGTAAATGCAGTCTTTTTTCCCCAGTGGTGGGGAAATCAAGAATATAAGATGAGTGGGGAAAGATTTAATCAGAACCTGAATGGAAACTTTCTCAGAGGGTGATACATATTAGGGACAAGCATCCAGTGGAAGTTGACGTCAGGGATTGAATGGTGGAGTAGACTTTATTGGCCGAATGGCCGAATGGCCTAATTCTGCTCCTATCTCTTATGAACTTTTGAAGCAGGTACAATAACAAGATTTAAGGGATAATCAGACAAGTATGTGGATGGGAAATTATTTGAGGGATATCGCTCAAACTTAGGAAAATGGAGCCAGCATTGATGGCGATCTTGGTCGGCATGGAGAAGTTGTGCCAAAGGGTCTGTTATATGCTGTATGTATGAAATGGTTGTCCTTCAAGAATCACAACCCTTCCTTTATTTTGAATATAATCTCAGTCAGTGGAGTTTTCCACTGACTTCAAATTTACAAGGGCTCCTTAATTTAGACAAATGCTGCCTTGCTTCTGATGACAGTCAATCTCAGTTCCGGACTTTAATCAGTTCTTTTATCTGGGTGTGGACCAGCTGTAAAAGGATCTGAACTAAATGATTGTGGTGGAACCCAAACGGTACACTGATGAGCAGCTTCTATGCACTTGTTTCATTGATGATCTCTTCCATTTAATAGTGACGAATGAGGATAGATTGAATTAGATTTGTTCTGCTCGTGTGCACAGGAAATAACCATTGCAAATACGAGTGCTGGAGCTACAATGGGACAGCTTGGCTGGAAGTGCTGCCATTATCAGAGCACAAGCCTACAGCAGGACAACTGTGATTCTGTCAGGGCCCATAGACACTAGACTTAACTTTAGATGGTGTGTTCAACCATTTGTTGATATAAAATGAAGTGAATTGAATTGTCAGAAAATTATCTTCTGTGATAATGGGAGATTATCTGGAGATAACTGCAGAAGGTAAGATGGATCTTCACCACCAACATCAATTGGAGGGAAAAGTAATGAAAATAATCGATAAAGGGGGTGAAAATAAAAATTTCAGACATCAAAAATGAAATCAAAGTAAGAAACTCAATCTTGTGTATTCCTGTACATTTTCAAACACCTGACTACTGAGCAACATAAATAAAGTGCAGAGGACAGGAAACTTGAACACTCTCAATTGTTATGACATATGGCACAACCAGGAAAGGGAGGTGTCAGTTTTGCTACAATTGTACCACTTTTGCTTCAGGGTCAAAAGCAAAACCAAGAGCTAGGTCACCTAATCCAGGATGATATAATTCCTCTTCACAGATGTTGTCAGATATTCTGTACATCTCCCACATTTTCTGTTTTTATCTACTGGCACGTATTTTTTAATCAAGTCCAAGTTTAAATTTATTTGTCACATGCACCATAAGGTGCAGTGAAATGTAATTTACCATGTAGCGTTACAATTAAAAAAGGACACAATACACAACATAATTCAACACAGACATCCACCACAGCATTCTCCACAGTGGTGGAAAGCAATACAGTGCAGACAGTCCTTCTCCTCCTCCTCCCTTGTTCACCCATGGTCGGGGCCCTGACTCTCCGCAGTCACCGCTATGGACGGCCTGATGTTCTAGCCCTCTGGTTGGGATGGTAGGAATGCCGACGTCGGGACAGGTGGAGCACACCCCGCGGCCCGGAGCTCCCAATCGGCCACCTCCTTACCGGTGATCGCGGTTTCCAGATGTTGTAGCCTGTGATGTTAAAGTCCACGATGCACCGCCGCTGAAGCTCTGGGCCCGACTCCGGGAAAGGCCCCACCAAATCAGCTGTAAAGCCGCGCGCGAGGTGGGGGCGAAGAAATGACAAGGAAGAAAATCGCCTCTCTGTCGAGGTAGGTACCTAAAAACGGTTTCCCCCTATCCCCCCCCCACACCACCACCACCCCTCACACAAGACATACAGAGGAACACTAATACAAACTTTAGGACAAACAACAACAAAAAAAGTCGAAACAACAAACCCGCTGCAGGCGAGACAGCCGACTTGTAATGTTCTTTTACAAGACAGGAATGTCGCCTTCTACCCTGATTCTGCCAGTCCCTTACACCTTCTCTCCTGGGAAAAATCTAGGCCAAGATAACGTACAACTGTTTCATTTATGAATTATAATTCTCATTTATTATTAATGTGAACACAGCTTCAGATTCTGTCCTGATGTTTGTAAGACACATGCCAGTGCAAAAATCTGTGCTATACTATAACTGAGCGAATTGTGACAAATTACTGGGAATTTGAGCATTAAAATCTTTTGAGATTTTTAGCCAGTATATTTTGTGCAGAAACAGACCTGTCCATTAAAAACAATAACAGCATCAATTTATAACATTCTGCTAAGCTAAGTAAATGTGAAAGACAAGAACACACCCAGGATTATTAATGTACTGTGCAAAACCTGTTTGGAGTTGAGCAACATTTCTGGGTTACTTTGTGGAAAATTAGAAAAGAATCAGAACTTGACTTAAAAGTTTCATTTTATTTTAGTTTATTATTGTCACATGTACTGTGAAAAGCTTTTTGTTCTGTGCTATCTAGTCAGAGAAAAGTCTATATAGGGTTACAATCAAGTTGTCTAGAGTGTACAGATACAGGGTAAAGGGAATAAAATTGAGTGCAAGATAAAGTCCAGGAAAGTCCACTTAAAGATAGTTGGAAGATCTCCAATGAGATCGATGGTAGGTCAGGACCTCTCTCCAGTTGGTGATAGGATAGTTTAATTGCCAGATGAGAGTTGGGAAGAAACTATCCCTGAATCTGGAGGAATGCGTTTTCACCCTGTACCTCTTCCCTGATGCGAGAAGAGAGAAGACGGTGTGATCGGGGTGAGACCCGTCCTCGATAAAAGTTGTAACGATTCAGACATGAAATGCCCAAATATATTAAGGGGGGGGGTTGAATTGGCAATGCAGAGATTTTTGGATTTTCGAACCTGTGGTCTAAATAAGAATTGACATTGCAATCACTCACCATGGGGAGAGAGAGAGAATTATTTATGGGCCTCTCCCACTTAGGCGACTCTTTAGGCGACTGCCAGGGACTAATTTTAAAGGAATTTACCTACGACACCTGGCGACAACCTATGACAGCGCCTACGACAACAATTACGTCAACCTACAACAACCTACTACAGCAAAAATTGTCGTCACTGTTGGCGAAGAAATTTCAACATGTTGAAAATTTTGCGGCAGTCGCCCAAAAAATCGCCTAGGTGGGACAGGCCCATTATGGAGAGTCTGAATCACACGGCCTTTTACCCATAGAAACTTTGAAGAGGAAGAGATCTCAGTAAAATTTATAAATGTAGAACTGGGGTATGATTCCCCTGCTAAGTGACTCTAGAACAAGGGGAAATTGTCTCAGGATAAATGATTGATCATTTGCGACTGAAATGAGGAGAAAGCATTTCACTCTGTTGTTAATCTTTGCACAGATAATTTGGTCACTAAAGAAATAGAATAAAAGTCACAGAAGATAAAAATATCCATAACTAAGGACACCAATCTGCCCAGTGTGTGGGCCATTGGACCCCCACCTCAATAGGCAACTTCCAGCAACAGGTCCATAGCCCTGCATGTCACACCTCTTCAACCACACATAAACAGGATGAAGGATTCTAGTGCTATTAACTTTCAAGCAGTAAGTACAAGATTCCTATAACTCTCCAGGTTTATCAATATTTTTTCCTCATCTCCCCTCTAATTCTTCTATAAATCTTTATTCAGCATGAGTGAGGCACTGAAAGACTGGAGGATGTCTAATCTTATGTCTTTATTTCAGAAGAGCTGCAAGGACAAGCTACAGGACCATACAAAGCTTTTCAAAAAGGGGGGTGGCATGACAGGATTCCAAAACAATTATGAGAAATAATGTGCATGCAGCGCACATCGCTAGCGGGAAGCTCCTCGCAGGAAGCTCTGGGGTTTTAGATGCTCTCTGGTGCTTTCTGAGCCTTATTTTGGAGCATTTTTGCACCACATTTATGACCAATATTTCAGAAATAATTTTGGTTGAGTCAGGAGTAATGAGTGGGTGGAATGGGATGATTGGGATCATTGTTGTATACATTTTTTTTTGTAAATCAAGAATTGTCCTTGTTTTAATAATCAAGTTGTACTGTTGTAAAATGATATGTAAAATGTTATAAAGGAGCATGCAAAAACTGCAAATAAAATGCTGTAAGTTTTTGCAGTAAATAAAACCTTTTTTTAGAAAATGTTTTGTGTGTTGATTTAATTGCCTGTTACTGTTAAACTGTGTTAGTGTGTGCAGTGCACCTTTAATGGTTCTCCTGACCGAACAACTTCACATCACATCAACTTCAACATGAAATAGTTCAATTTTCCGAGAATGTAATTGTGCAAACCTACTCACCACTTTGTCCAAGTCATGGGCAAAGTCATAGTGAATGTGCAATAAGGCGAGTGCAGACAGCCTGTCATTGCTCATGGAAATCCTGGCGTAGTGATGCAGGCGACGGACGCTCGTGGCACGCCTGCATATATTGCCATTTATCATGTTTTACAATTCCATTTTCCACAAATGTAACTGCGCAAACCTAGTCACGACTTTGTCCAAGTTATGGGCAAAGACATAGTGAATGTGGATTAAGGCAATTGCAGACAGATTGCTCATGGAAGTCCTGGTCTTTCCTTCTTTGCGGATGTGGAAACGTGTTTGTCGTCGTTGGCTGGATCAAAGTAAGATGCCGAGCGAAATCGCGCCCACTGCAAGCATGCCGCCTGAGGCGAGCATCTCTCTGCCGCTCAGGTTCATGTCCAAGAGTCCCGGCTACCTCCGCAGTCAAATGGAGGGGGAAAGGCGGGTCGGCAGAGCGCCGTGGAGAGACTGGCTGCCGACAAGGCCAAGCACTTGAAGAGCCAGACAGCGATGGGGTGCAAAGAGGAGCCCAATGGTTTGGGCAGCCCTGCCTCTGAGGAAGGCAGCGGCAGTGGGGCCAGCAGCAGCATGAAGACTTACCTGGCCTCTGGCAGCCCCCAGCAGAGCGGGCAGCTGGGGATCCCACCTGACATTGTGCGTCGCTCCAACTCCAAGAGGCAGCTCAGGCCCGACTTGCTGGTCATGTACCGGTTGAAGTGTGAGTTAGAGCGAGGAGCGGCGGCCACCAGCAGCGCCCGCAGTTTCAAGGGCAGTGGCAGCCTGGTCCGTTGGCTGCTGCCCGGCTCTGGTGGCCGGGGCGACAAGCAGCAGCAGCACTCCAGGGTTCACCACCCTCCACCCCCCACTTCCCTCCTCCCACCCCAATCCCTCCTTCTCCAGTGCCCCCCTACCCTTCTCCTCCCCCCTTCCTCCCTTCACCCCACTCCACTCTTCTTCCCCTTCTCCACTCCCCAGGGCTCTCACTTAACTTTTTTCCCTGTTGCCGGCTGGGCAACCTAGGCAGCTTTTTAGGTTGTCAAATGACTGTTTAGGTGGTCATTTTGAGGAAATATTATACAATAGAATTGCTCAGATGATAACTTTTGTGTGAGGAACTTATGTTAAGTTGCAAGAGAAGGACTTGGAGTTGAGGTTTTCAGAAATAAATAGCCCCACAAAGAAATAAAGTGCAATGAACACACACACAGGAGAACAGATGGCTTATCATAACATGGAGATGTTGATCTGGATAGGCATAGCTTTGTTTGCTTTGAAGCAGCTATAACTTTGTATTGGGTTTAGTTTGGTGTTTAGACTATAATTTATTGATGGGTTTCTTCTCAGGACATGAGCATCATGTGTCCTTTCTTTATGGCACATCTTTGAGCTCGGGTGTGCCATAAAGGGGATTTATGGTTGTCTATATTGAGTCTTGGGCACCAAGGCTATATAATAGTCTATTTTATGTTAATAAGAGATAAGGCATAGGTGATGGTTGTGTGACCTTTGTATAAGGGTGGTTTCTTATGTTTATAGAAAACTGAGAAAGTAACTGTTTTGATAATCTTCCATTTGCTGTGTGGAATGTTATTAGTGAGGAGGCCTTACATTCCTTTTGTCCAGAGATAGAAGGGGGAGGTTGTAATTCAGAATGAAATTAGACCCGAGCTTGGGTCTAAACCCCAGAAACGACAAGGGAAGGTGCTGAATAAGAAAGCATCTTCCAGGCGTTAATATTCTGTTAGAACGGTCCCTAACCCCAGAGCCCTAATACCTCCTCCACCCAACCAACAAGACAACGGCAAAACAGCCATGAATAATGCTGAATAGTGGTGATGAAGTGTTTTGAAAAACTGGTCCGGGGTCACATCACATCACTCCTGCCCCGAAGCTTTGACCCCCACCAGTTTGCGTACAGAGCGAATAGATCTACAGAGGACGCTGTAGCCACAGCTCTCCATGCTGCACTGTCCCACCTGGAGCAGCGGGGGAGCTACGTGCGGATGCTCTTTGTGGACTACAGCTCTGCCTTTAATACCATCCTTCCCCACAAACTGGTGGACAAACTGGGGGACTTGGGACTTCCACACTCCACCTGCATGTGGATAAATAGCTTCCTGTCGGGTCGCAGCCAGAGAGTCAGAGTGGGCCATCACACATCCACGGCCCTCAGCCTCAGTACCGGCTCTCCACAGGGCTGCGTGCTGAGCCCCCTGCTCTACACCATCTACACACATGACTGCATCCCCGCCCACCACAGCAACACCATTGTCAAATTTGCGGATGACACTATGGTGGTGGGACTCATCTCCGGGGGGGACGAGTACGCCTACCGGGATGAGGTGGAGCAGCTGACAGTGTGGTGTGGAGAAAATAACCTGCTCCTTAACACCTTAAAGACCAAGGAGATAATAATAGACTTCAGGAAGAATAAAACGGACATGGTACCATTAATTATCAGAGGGGACTGTGTGGAGAGGGTGGCGGATTTCCGCTTCCTGGGAATCCATATTGAGGAGGACCTGACGTGGAGCGTGAACACCTCTGCGCTGCTGAAAAAGGTCCAGCAGAGACTGCACTTCCTGAGGGTGCTCAGGAAGAATAACATCACTCAGAGACTGCTGCTGTCCTTTTATCGGTGCTCCATTGAGAGCCTCCTAACATACTGTGTATGCGTATGGTACACCAGCTGCACAGCGGCTCAGAGGAAAGCGCTCCAGAGGGCCATTGACAACGCCCAGAGGATTGTCGGATGCCCTCTCCTTACCTTGGAGGAATTACACAGTTCCCGCTGCATCAAAAAATCCCAGAGTATTATAAAGGACATTTCCCACCCCGGACACTCCCTGTTTGAACTGTTACCGTCAGGCAGACGGTACAGATCTACAAGGACAAGGACAAACAGACTTAAAAACAGTTTTTACCCCACTGCTATAAAGGCACTAAATGTAGCCGCCAAGGAACGCAGGGGCGATATATACATACATGAAATCGACAGAAGGATGTAGGGCTGGGTGTTTATGCGTGCTATTTTTATGATATTTATTTTAGTTGTTTATCTTTTTAAATATTTTACCTTGTATGTATCGTTAGCTTTTAGAAATGTTTGAATGGTGCACTGACTGGCTGACATTTTACAATTTCGTTGTACATGGTTCATGTTACAATGACAATAAAGAAACTATTCTATTCTATTCTATTCTATTCTAATGTGTGGCTGCCGTGGAAACCAAATGAGGTGATGGCAATTTTGTTGGGAATGCCTAATAAGAATCAGAATCCACAAGCTTTCGTTGAATTTTTAAGAACAACGATATCCGTATATCACGCCGATTCCCGAGATTTATGGGTACTGGTTCAGCAAGTCTTAACAGCGATTGAGTATACCAGATTCTTGGTTCATTTAACCTATAACAACCACACAGCCCTAGAGACGGCGCACCCAGGGGCAGGTAACAATGAGGATCGATTACAGCTTATGTTGGCAGCCGTGGGCCTCACTCTCCAGCAGCCAATCGATATATCAAAGGTTTTGGATATGAAACCAGAGGAAGGAAAGGCTGCAGAAGATTTTCTGTAAAGGTTTAAAACCATCTACGGCAACCAGTCAGGTGACACTCGGTATCAGCAAGGAAATGACTGGCCACAGTTTTGTGCTATGGTTATGAACTGTTTGCCTTCCAGCGTCGCAATGGCTATTAAAACCAATAATATGGACGGGTCAGAGTCTTCACCGGCCCGCATGTCAAGAGCTGCGAAAGCGTTTTGGAAAAACTGTCCTATTGGAGACAGGGAAGCCCAGGTAAAGGTAAAAAAATGAACATGTGAGCAAGCCGAACTATTTGCGCTGACTGGCGCCTGCACTCTGGCCAAAGGACTATCTGCAAATATTTACACACTCCCAATATGCTGTTGGAGTGGTTCATGATATGGACAATTATGGAAGAATGGGGGGGTTTCTAACCTCTTCAGGGACAGTGATATCTCACAAAAATTGGTTTCTAATTTGCTACAGGCCATTCAGTTACCTGTTCAGCATGCTGTTGTCAAAGTTAGAGCCCATACTATAGGCTAAAGCCCCAGAGACATAGGAAATCGTCTTGCCGACGAGGCAGCTAAGAAAGCTTTTAGGAGTCAACAAATTGTTGTTCCCCACATGATGAGGCAGACTAAAAATTATACTAGGAATAAGTCTCCCTCGGAAAAAGGAAAATCAACCATCCAAGAAGTACTTCAAATACAGGAGGACGCCCCTACACATGCAAAACAGCTGTGGCAGGACCAGGATTGTGTGCACGATCCTGTCACTAGCTTATGGGTTACGCCTACCGGACAGACTTGCATGTCTGACGAGCTTGCGTTGTGGGTTATTGAATGTGTACACTTTGCAACTCATTGTGGGACCAAGGCCGTAAGTGATATGCTTTTAAAGACCTGGTGGCATCCGAAAATTCCGACGTCCCAGCGTATCAGCCAGCGATGTCTGATTTGCCAGCAGCATAATCCAGGTAAGGGCTTGCCCTGTGAACCAGGTAAGACCCCTTTTCCAACAGGTCCCTTTGAGACCTTGCAAATGGACTACATTGAGTTGGAAAGATGTCAGTGTTATAAGTATGTTCTTGTAATTATTGATGTTTTTAGTAAATGGATAGATATAATACTACCACACAAGCGCCTCTCATGCGTGTGGTAGCATTATATTTTTGAATGAATGCTGAAGTTCATATATGTGATAAGTCATTTGTTTGTTGTAAACCACATGTTATAAGTGTAGGTGTGTGTGCCCCTTTAAGAAACTGTAAGCAGGGGGGTGAAGTTTTTTACAGCTTCCCTCAACTGTAAGGTAATGCTTAATGCTTTGTTTCCTCTCAACTTAAAAGGGGAAAGTTGGAAAATGTAGGTTGCTGGGTTTTTCTGATGTTTCTTTTATATTTCTTTTCAGTAAGTTAATTTGGAAAATTGTTCCTAGTATGTATTTATACCAGGAATTGGAAATTGGGAATAGTGGGGAGAATGGATTGAAATAATTGGAAATAAGTTAATTGCTGAAACACGACCAGCTTTTATGGTTTGTTTAGATAATCATTCTGGTTGGAGAAGGGTAATAAATCATTGGAGCCTGGGAAGAAGGGGACTGACTGACAATGGGTTGGTCATGAGTTAAAGTGATATTTTGTTAATCTTTTGCATTATAACATCTTTGATCACCCCTGTTTGTAGGGTTTACTTTAATCTGTTGTATGCGACTGATTACTGGACTGACTGACTGGAGGACGTTTAAATTGAGTGAATAGTAGTTTAAGCTAATTAAGTAAGAAATTAGTTTTTTGTGAGCCTTTGCATATTCCAGATAATTAAAATGAGGTGATTCATCCTGCTATGCATCCTGATGCTACAACAGATGGAGGGAAATGAAGGAAAAGTTTGACGACGTGTCCTGGGACAACCAAGCAGAATCTTTCACCTCTGCAAAGGAGATGTGGTACAGTGCAATGGTCCGGATGCCTTTGGAATCTGGAACGTCACCAAGATTGACTATTGCAATGGGATACTGCGAGGTGGATAGGGAGATCAGTGCAGGATGAATAGATGGGGGGATGGGGGGTGTGTGGTAGGTGGGGAGGGGAGCACAGGGGATGTCAGTGAGGACTGAATAGAGGGGGGAATAGGGATCTGTGCGGGATGGAGAGGAGGGGTCTCAGGATAAGGGGTGGGTGGAGGGGGGCGTACAAGAGAGAGAGAGAGGGGAAGGGGCAAAGGAGGTGGTGAGGAAGGTCAGCACTCCACGGAACAACACCGGCATCATCGCCCCGCAGCCTTGGCCATCCCTGTCCACTGCCAAGTGCCACCGCCAAAGGGCGAGGCAGTTGGGATATCCCCGCCACCGTCTCCACTCCTCCGCCAGCCAACAGGAAGGTGCTGGGCCGAGGTGCTTCAGAAGGTGGAAGGGGGCCTCCCCCCTTCTTTCCTCCCTCCCTCCTCCCAACCTCGGCAAGCAGGAGGGTTTGTTTTGAAAGCGGTTATCGTCATTAGCGGAGTGGCACTCAGCGGCCGCTATGAGGGCTGGCAGGGTGCATGAGGAGGTGGAGCCTCCATCGCCATTGCTGCTGCTGTGCGGGGCCCGTCATTCACTCCGACCCTCGGTCACCCCGCACTACAGCCTTCGCCGCAAGCGAGGTTGGGGGGTGAGGAACCGGCGGGGGGGGGGGGAATGCGTGGGCCCGCCGGGGGGTGCGAGGGCCCGGCGGGGGTTGGGAAAGGCGAGGGTGGGGGTCGAGGGACCGGCGTGGGGGTGGAGGGGGGGGGTGTGGACCCGGCCGGATCAGCGCCTGGTGTCAGGTCATGGCCGCTGCCAGAACTGGGTTCAGAATCAGTCCTTCCCGCTCCCTGCCTGGCGACGGGAGAACGCTCTCCCCGGACTGACCGCAGGCAGTGGACGGGACCTGCTGGTGAGGCAGGCATACTCTGCACCCCCACCCCCACCCCCCCCCCCCCCCCCCCCGGCCCGGAGAAACGGGAACTCCTTTTTTTTCCCAAACCATCACGCGGGTCTGATTGGACACTTCGCTGGTAGTTTAGCACCCCTGATATAAAACAAACAGATTCCCCCTCCCCGCAACGCAATATTTCACGATCCCACTCACCCAAACTAGGCCCAGAGCATCGAGGCGATGTATTGAAAATGGTGGTGGTCTGAACTCGCCCACTGCGCACGCACGGAGAGACAGCGTCATTTTGCGTCGCTTCTGCGTCTTTGGTCCCCAGCTTCCCCCCACTACGCAGGCGCGGATGGTCGCAAATATATTTATTTCAAGTCATCCCACAGGCCAGAACCAGAATTTCACGTAAATTCATTCAAAGTGGAAACACTAATTACGCTCCAATTTTTTTTTTTTTTCCTCTGGGTAAAAAAAGGGGGGTGCGATCGCACCTAATGCACCCCCCCTTCGGATGGCCATGAGCTAGGGGACTGGAGGCCGGTGTGCCTTGGATCAATGGTGGGAAAGCTGCTGGAGGGATTCTGAGATTTTCTGAGAGCAGGTTGGAGACAAAGCAGCAGTTAGAAAGACTGCTGGGTGGACTTGGTGAGTCACAGGTAAATCAGGTATAAAATGGGCGCAAACGGCACTTTAGGAGTCTTTGAGAGCAGGTCGAACAAAACAGCAGTGAGTATGACCATTGGCTGGACTTGGTGAGTCTTGAGTGCAGGATTAAAAAGAGGGCAAACAGCACTTTAGCAATCTTTGAGTGCAGGTCGGACAAAGCACATACTTCCAAGCTCATCAGAGGAAGGAGCAAAGATCCTACAGCAAGCAAGATAGTGCACTCCTGCTAAAACCAATGGGCCATGTTGAGGGAAGTCCCCCATGAGAAAAGTGTGAGTCTTTGGCTGCCCTGTGAGAAAAGTGTGAGTCTTTGGCTGCGAGTCTTCGGCGAGGAGGCTGAGGGAAGACGCCACACCAAACAATGGAGAGGGAGAGACGAAAGAAGGAAATGTCAAGCAAGCAGATTCAGTGTGATGCTTGCAGGATGTGGGAGGTCACGGACACCGCTGGTGCCTCTGGCTGCTACAAATGTGAGAAGTGCAGTCAGGTACAGCTCCTGAAGGACCGTGTTGGGGAACTGGAGAAGCAAGTGATGACCTCAGCTTCGTCCAAGAAACAGAGCCGTTCCTCGACAAGTATCACAGTAAAATTGTTGCAACTAAGGTACTGGAAGAGAGAAGGTGGGTGATGGTGAGAAAGGGAAGGAAACATGGAATGCAAAGGTCCCCGGGTGTTAAACCTCTTGAGAACAGGTTCACCCACTTAGAAGCTGTCGGGACAGAAGACGTTAAGACACTGAGGGGCGGACCAGCTTGCGAAGCCAAAAGTTCTGTTGAGCCAAAACCAAGAGGACGATGTTAGGCAACGCCATGGTAGTTGGTGACTGCATTGTGAGAGTTACGGACAGGGGTTTTTGCAGCAACAGACGGGATTCGAGGATGGTGTGCTGTCTTCCTGGTGCCTGGATCCAGGATGTCACGGACAGAGTGTTATCCCACTTGTTATCCCACTTTTCAAGAAAGGAGCAAGAGAGAAAACGGGGAATTACAGACCAGTTAGCCTGACTTCGTGGTGGATAAGATGCTGGAGTCAATTATTAAAGATGTAATAATGGGGCATTTGGATTGCAGTAAAAGGATTAGTCCAAGTCCACATGGATTTATGAAAGGGAAATCATGCCTGACTAATCTTCTGGAATTTTTTGAAGATGTGACAAGTAAAATGGATGAAGGGCAGCCAGTGGATGTGCTTTCAGAAAGCCTTTGATAAGGTCCCGCAAGGTAAGATCTTGGCTCACCTCAAAGCCAGCCTCCCCCCCACACTGGACCCCCATCAGTTTACCTACCGGGCTTATTTTTATTTGTATTTTTATTTTGTATTTTTATTTTTATTTCTACTATCTTGCACTATGACCAGACGCTAAACTGTATTTTGTTGTACCTGTACTCGTATTTGTGCAATGACAATAAAGTTGAATTGAATTTAATTGAATACAATGGGATACCAAAGAAAAGAATGGCAGATTAAATTTATCTTGGACATGTGCAAAGTGTTGCATTTTGGGGAGTTAAAACATGGCAGCACATACATAGTGAATAGCAATGGTCAGTTAAAGCCATTATTTACTGCGTTTTTATTGTATAAATAATCATCATAATATTTATTAATCAATGTAATTATTTTAGAAAGAATTGTAATGAAATCAATTGGCTATTTTGTCCCCATTTTTGAATACCTGAACAATGTAAGCCTATTTCCTAATTATAGCCAGAATCTGGTAACACCTTTATAATGAAAACCTGTTTATAATAATCTCACTCCTAATCTATTATAGTCTTTTATATTAAATACAATCGATCCTGAAGATATCCTCGTTGCAAGGTTTTCCATCTTATTTATATGGACACAATTACTTTCTCCTGATTTCTCTCTTTGTTCGTGGATGACACCATGCTTCTGTTTCCCTCTTGTGCATTATTGATGAAAGTAATCATTGTTAATTGCTTTGTGCTATTCTTCCGTTGTGTTTGCTTGCAGATTTCAAGGGTCAATATTCCCTGATGACCTTCTTGGAAGAGCATAAGGCACAAAAGCAAGATCAGGCCAATCAGTTTTTCTTAAAGACCTGTGATTTCTTTTTTTAAAAGGTCAAAGCCCTGGTTTCTATATCAGTATTAAGATAATTTTCAGTTATTTGAGTTGCAATTCACCATTTCAAACAAACTCCACAAATATGTTAAATCTACCTACTGCAAAGGGGTTCTTTTTTATTATCCAATCTAAATGTGATTTTGCCAGAACAAAATGTTCAAATGTGGTATAATCTGCTTCAGATAATCATTAGCAATTTGTGTGGGATGAGACTAATGAATGATATGTTTCTTAAATCCTTTTTCTTCTTGTTACTTGTGTTCCAATAATTTGGAGATCTCTAATCATTCCATTTTTTTTTGTATGGCACCAGGTTTAAGTTCCCTTGGGAAATCATTATGTGTGATCAATACACCTTACCAACTTCTGCTTTAGTGAAATACTGATGGTGATGCTAAAGAATTTTAAACAAGAAAATTGCAGAATGTAAAAAAACAAAATAAAGTAATTTAGCAACTTAAATCTTCTGTTAAAACGTCACATGCTTCAGTAGTCTTAAGTACAATGCTCCATCAGGCCGAATGAATTATTTTGTTCCAACATTGTGTTTTTATTCCTGGTTTCTAGTATTTTGCTTCTCAGTGAATCAAGGCAATGTTACTATGTTGGGTTAAAAAAAGATACAAATGAAATTTAGCTTGATGGTAACCATTGTTTGGCATTGATTTAGCAAGAACTTATGCACAAGAAACTGTGTGCACCCTGCACTGATCACCACTGAGATAGGCCACATGCCTCAGGTTTTAATACTGTTCATACTATCTCCCAATGCCAGGGCTGCCAACTCTCACGCTTTGAGCGTGAGATTCACGCATTTGAACATATTCTCACACTCTCACGCTGATCACAAATTTCTCACGATCTGTTGTGAGAAATTTTGTGATCAACGAAAATTTTAAAACTCAGATAAACTGCATGGGCTGTTGGAGAGCCGGGGCTGAGGTAGGGATGGAAGCAGTAGCAGCGGCGGGAACAGATGCAGGGAGCCGGGGCTGGCGAATGTTTGCTGGGCTGGCGAGTGTTTGCGGGGCTGGTGAGTGTTTGCCGGGCTGGCGATTCTCACATGGCAGCTCCGGCCATGGAGCAGCTTCAGTACAAGAGTCCTGGGCCATCGGAGGCGTCGGAAGTGTTGCACTGCTGCCGTGAGAGTCTCTGTGCCAAATTCGCCCAGGTGACCCGCATGGATCAGGCTGCGGCTCGGTGCATCCTGGAGGACAACCAGTGGCTGCTGGAAGTAAGTACCAAGGACTGGGTAGAAACGGTGGAAGATAGTGGACTTCAAATGGGGGTGGTTGGAGAGAGCATCCTGCTTGCCTGCTAGATTTTCACCTACTGTAACTGCAGGGAAAATGTTCCCGATGTTGGAGGAGTTCAGAACCAGGGGTCACAGTTTAAGAATAAAGGGTAAGCCAGTTAGGACTGAGATGAGGACAAATTTTCTTCACGCAGAGAGTTGTGAATCTGTGGATTTCTCTGCCACAGAAGGCAGTGCAGGCCAATTCACTGGATGTTTTCAAGAGAGAGTTACATTTAGTTCTTGGGGCGAATGAAATCAGGGGATATGGGGAAAAAACAGGAAAGAGGTACTGATTTTAGATGAATAGCCATGATCATATTGAATGGCAGTGCTGGCTCGAAGGGCCGATGCCTATTCCTGCACCTATTTTCTATGTTTCGATGCTTGAGTATATGGCAATAAAACTCGATCACTTGATTTTGAAGCATTCATGCATGGTGGAGGTATAATGTAGTCATAGAGTGATACAGTGTGAAAACAGGCCCTTCGGCGCAACTTGCCCACACCCGCCTACGTCCCAACTACGCCACCTGCTTTTGGTCCATACCTCCAAACCTGTCCTATTCATGTATCAGTCCAACTGTTTCTTAAATGTTGGGATGGTCCCTGCCTCAACTACCTCCTCTGGCAGCTTGTTCCATACACCCACCACCCTTTGTGTGGAAAAGGTTACCCCTTAAAAAGTTACCTCTTAAAAATACTTCATACAAAAAACATTGAAATCATACTTCTACAAAGCACTAAAACATGATTTTAATACATCAAATTTAAAAAAGACCCTACCCTGGGAGGGGAGACGCCCAACTTCCACACCCTCTCCCCCACTCGGTTGCTCCACTCCCTCACTGGGTACCCCCAAGGCCAGTGATCAGTGATCACTCAGCCTCCCCACTTTCAAAGTGGCCCCTGGTTCAGACGGAGAACACTGCCAGATGTGAGCGGGGAACTGAGGTCAGTTGTCCGTGATGTCTGGATCTCAATGCTCAGCGCTTCATGTTTCAGAGTTGGCTAATGTTATTGATTTGTAACTAGCCTGATTTGTAATTCGTTGACAAACCTTAATTTATTAATCCGGAATATCCAGGGGGATGGGATAAGTATAATATTAAAACGACATGCAAGGTGTCAGGCTGTCTGTCACAACATAGAGCCCTAATAACCCATTATTTCCTTCAGTTAAATATTGGGAAGGTAGCACTCTTGTCATTTGCCACTCAACTATTATGTTTGTTTACCTCACTGAAAATTTCTAAACCTCCCCCTCCCCCCCCCCCCCCCCCAATTCCTTTGACAGGTTGAATAGAAATGTTCCAAATGTCGTTGTTTTATTAATTGAACACGTAGATTAACATCCTCAAGGAGTGTAATCAGATGGAAACTGATTCAGATGCAATATTTAAGAGCTTGTTCAAAGAAGGGACATATTTTAAAGGAGTGACAGATACCTGCAGGGGAATGTGTGAGGAGATTATTATTTGTCTTTAGTTTTAGCTTGAACCAGGACATCTGAAGATTCAAAGTTTAATATAGTAATTGTGCTGATACTGACTCCAACGAACCACGTAATGAATATCATACATTCCGGAGGTTTTACTTTCATGATGCCATTTAAACTTCACTTGGATTTCAATCACTTCAACGTAAAAGTAATTGGGAATAGGGAGCATTGGAACTAAAATTTGCCCTTGGTACATATTAACTGTAATATAATAATGTATACATGTTGGTAGGTGCAATCAAAACAAAGATCTTTTATCATTGTTGTGTTATGAATACCACAGAAAATATTATGTACTCTCAAGATCGCATTTAATAGAATAATATTGCTTAAATATATAGTTATTGGACTTTGCATTTCGTAAAAGTCCCAGCTGAGAGGAAGACAGCAAAATACTGAAAATATTGGAGGTGAAAATGACTTCAGGACAGTTCGTTACAAAAATGAAAGAAATGGTAACAGAATACTTATACAGCTGAGTGAGTATAATTTTATGGATGAGAAATTGTGTTCAACCAATTGATGACTTCTTTGAAAAGTAACTAGGATGTTAGATAACAAGGAAGACAATGGATGTAGCAAATTTTGTTATCCATAATTTGGTCTGTGAAATGCCCCATAAAAGATTACCACATTAGATAAACACCTGAGGACTTGAACGTAATAGGGGGTCAGAACGTCCAGGGGGTCAGATATGGGGCTTTATGTGTGGACCAGATATATTGTCAGTGCAAAGGGGCTAGGAGCAAGGCCAAGTGTGCATCCAGAGTCAAGGTCTGGAATAGGACTAGGTGTGCAGTCAAAGCTGGGACAGTGGGAGTGTTCAGCACTGGGAACCTAAGCAGGTAAGCAGCTATGATCAGGGTAGAATAGAGGGCCAGGTGTTAGGCTGGACTCAGGGTCAGGAATGAGAGAAGGTATGCAACTGAAGTCAGGGCCAGGAGTAGTAACAGGTGTGCAGTGAGACCCAGGTTGGTCAACATGGGCCAAGTGTTAGATTATAACCTGATTTCCATACATGAATATACTGAGATCATCCATGTGCTGCACCTGTTGATCAGAGCCTGGGCTCTACTGTGGAATGTAATTAGGAATGTAATTTAGTCTAACCTTATTCATAGCTAATCCAATTTAAAGGATATATATTGCATTCAAGTGTAAGTTAAAAGACTCGCTACAGTATGCACCATATTGCACAATTTCAAGCTGAAAAATGCAAAAGTTCCGTACCAATAGGAGGGGGGACACCCTCCTCCCACATCCTCCCCTGGTCGCTACGCTCCCTCGGGCTTGGTCTCTCACAATTTCTCACTCCCAACTCTAACCCAATGTTGGCAGCCCTGCAATGCACACTGTTACGTTACTTTACTTCTGAAGAATTAATTTCCTCATTAATAGGTTGCAGAAGAGAAGGCAGTGTGACCACATGGATTTAAGCAGGCCGCAGACCTCCTACGGTGCATTAACTGCATTTGACATGTCGAGGGTGCCAGCCTGTATCTGAGACATTTGCAAATGGAAGGCATTTCACTTCCTCAACATAGAGCTATTCTGCAACCTGCAACCATTCCTATTGGATCATAATGGCCATTATGCAATAGTTGAGGAGGAGGAGGACACAATAATTTTACTTCGGAGTCACGTGAGTGATTACGTGAAGAACCCGTCCAGCACGCATGCGTGACATGAGCGTTCACGCAGTGCAACAGCGACGAACGGGAGTACGGGCGCTCCCGCTACAAGCTTGAAGGAATGGACCGTTAGGTAAGTACTTACCCACAGGTTCAAACTCACAACTTTGCTCCTCTTTGTGCACCAGGGGAAACTGGAGCAAAGCAGCACAGAGGGAAACCGCCCCCGTTCGACTCCAGGGAAGGAGCGTTCCGACAGTGGAGGGGGCGAGAGGCGGCACCTGGACCGCACATGCTGCGGTCCACAGTCAGGGTACTGAGCCGATGCCCAGTCCGCTAAGAGCTGTCTGACCAACAGCATCGGACTGGAGGGAAATTCAAAAACTGGCCGGTAATCTTTGCATACTCCGACAAGGAGACTCGCCGCCCGAGAACGGCAGAAACGCCGCCCGAAAACGGCAGGCAGCCTCTAGAGCAAAGTTGGCAACCAAACCTCGGGCTGGAGACAAACACGGAAGATGGAACCGGCACTTCAAACTACCACCTGAGAGCAATTAAGTGTCTGTTTTCCAAGCCTAGAGAAAGGTCATGGAGTAAAAACTCCAGCGAGACTTGCCTCGGGAGCTGGGGCAAGCTCACCAAGGGAGCATAACACTCCCGCTCCAGTGCACTAACAGCACTGGCCATCTCCCTCATCAGAGGAGATCGATGGCGACCATGGCTGGGCTGGTCAAGAAGAGGGGTCACTGGCTGAACAACATCGGGAGTATGCTTGAGGTACAGGATCAGGAAGAGCTGCTGGGTGTGAGATACCGCTACGTGGCTACACCACGAGCGAGATGGCCGTTACAGTCTAAACTGACGGCCAGATTACTACCTGTCTTTCCAAAAAACTTCTCCAAGACAGGTTGGATTTTATCATGCCTCCCCAAAATTGCATTTACTCAAAGTGCCTACCATTATTGAGCAGGGCATTTAAAAACCCAAATATTATCATTTGTTATCATTTTCACATGCTCATTCCAGAGGGGCAGGGTAGTATGGCAAAACACCTGACCCTACTGTTCAACACAGTATGCGACCGCAACCTCTGGAAGGAAGTCATAAAACCTGCCCTCAACCTAAAAAATTCACAGGACTGTGAGAACCCCTACCTCACAACCACAGATCCTGCTATCTGGTAAATTTACCAAATCAAGTCTAAAAATTGGACGAAGTATCCAAGATATTCGGAATCATGAGGGCAGGGCCTGGAATGAGCAAACCACACATTAGAACCTTTCCATTAGAGCTAAGGTGCTAGTGTTTAAACAAAATAACCCATACCCAGAACAGGTGGCAAATGGACTAATCTGGAGTTGTCATCACTACAGACACTGGGCACAAAACCTAGTTGGAAATATTGAGTGCGTTCTATGGGTAAAAGCATATTGTTCAATAGTGCACCATTTTGCATGTTCGTTTATAAATTGACAACATCACAGTGGTGGCATATACCAAACCACATGGGCGGAATAAAATCGTTATCATGTGACAATTTATTTAACAATTGGTAATGGTATGTCGTCAAACATATTTGACCATCAGCAACTTACCTACCAAGTGAGCTAAATACTGTAAACAGACATATTAAACCAAAGTATTTGCTGAAATTACAAAGCAAAATGGAACACCAGATATCGATTTCCTTGTATTCCAATTGAATCACCACGTACCGATGTATATCGCATGAAACCAGACGTTGAGGAAGCGGCAATGGATACATTCCCGCTGAACTGGGGGGGGGGGAGGCAATCTAATCTCTATGTTCTCCCCTTTTCTACCTCATCAGTCAGGTACTACGGCCTCATCAGTCGGGTACTACGCAAAATACAGATGGACTCTGCTTCAGGTATTTTGATAATACCCGACTAACCTACACAGCCATGGTTCCCAGTGGTCCTCGACATGGTCATTAAAACCCCAATGACTTTTCCCAGTAGCCCAGACTTATTAACTCACCCAGTATCAGGCATAAGCCACCCATGCCAGGATAAATTAAACTACTGGGTTGCAGATTTGAAAAGACCACAGCTGGGCCTGGGTTGCAGAATTGGAAAGACCACTGCTGTGCCTGGATTTGTCAGACAGCACTATCGACACGATGACAGCATCCCATCGCATATCCACAAGGGAACTATACTTGGCGAACATCAAGAA
Source organism: Amblyraja radiata (assembly GCF_010909765.2). NCBI lineage: Eukaryota > Metazoa > Chordata > Chondrichthyes > Rajiformes > Rajidae > Amblyraja > Amblyraja radiata. The sequence goes on along the minus strand of NC_045957.1, from coordinate 104,126,092 downwards.
GTGGGAAGATACTGTTCAAATACAGGAACTACATATTCAACTACAACAAAACCCGTACTGGAGTTCCTGGCAGGTCTTCACCATAATGAAGGACTCAGCTACAGCGCCATTAATACAGCCAGAAGTGCTCTGTCAGCCTACTTAACTCAGGCACCAGGACAACAGGCCATAGGGTACCACCCGCTGGTGATCAAACTCAGGAGAGGCATATTCAACTCTAATCCCCCAGACCTAGGTACACCCAAATCTGGGATGTCAGTGTTGTCCTGGCGTACCTTAGGGGATGGTCACCAGCCAGGTCCCTCACCCTGGAACAGCCTACCCTGAAGACGGTCATGGCACTTGTCTCAGCACAAAGAGTCCAGTTCCTCCATCGACTACGATTGGACAATATGGTTATAACACCAGACCGTGTCACTTTTACCATTCAGGGGCTGGTCAAACAGAGCAGACCAGGAACATCAGGTCCAGTCATGGAATTCCGGGCATACCCACCTGAACCACGGTCATGTGTCATGACCCACTTATTGAATTACATCGACACAATAAGAAATCCCCGAGGGAGAGAAAAAGCCTTATGGGTCAGCCACAAGAAACCTCATGTTCGGGTGACGAGCCAAACTATCTCAAATGGCTCAAGCAGGTACTGGGAGATGCTGGAGTAAATACTAACGTGTATAAATCTTACTCCACCAGGGCAGCATCCACATCGGTGGCTAAGAGGATGGACGTGCCTATGGACCACATCCTGGCTACAGCGGGGTGGTCTAGGGAGTATACGTTCCAAACTTTTTATAACAAGCCGCTGGCAGAACCTGTATCGTTTCCAGAAAAAGTATTAGAATCTGGAAATATATAATTTAAGCCCGGGGGAGCATTTTGGTCTTGTTATTGTTAATAACACCATTATTGTTTTACAAACAGATTCATGGTTGATTACGATAACATACTTCCTCCCTCGAATGACTTCGGCAGCGAGTGAAGTATGAACTGTTACACGGTTTGAAATCACAGAGCTTTAAAATCTTCACGTAGTCACTCACGTGACTCCGAAGTAAAATAGTAAGATTAAACGAGAACTTACCAGTTCGAAGTTTGACCTGTATTTTATGAGGAGTTACGATGAGGGATTACGTGCCCTCCGCTCCCACCCTCAATTATAGAGATCAACTGGTATTTAAGTTCTCCTTTTCTTTACTATGTTTATTTCAATTATTGTGTCTTCTGTGATTCCACACCGTTGCTTTGAAGTATGTCGCGCATGCGTGCTGGACGGGTTCTTCACATAATCCCTCATCGTAACTCCTCATAAAATACAGATCAAACTTCGAACTGGTAAGCTCGTTTAATCTTACTATTCTACTCTACAAAAGTCCATTCTGCTCTCCGTACCTGAACCATCAACAATCACACAGGCATTTTGAATCACTGCTTATCTTCTCACCACCTGATATTTAGTTTGGGCTTAGACACGTACATCAGTTTGGGGAGGCACAGTGGCACAGCAGTAGAGTTGCTGCTTTACTGTGCCAGAGACCCGAGTTCAAACCTGACTATGGGTGCTGTCTGTACGGAGTTCATACGTTCTCCGTGTGACCATGTGGGTTTTCTCCAGGTGCTCCAGTTTCCTCCCACACTCCAAAGACATACCGGTTTGTAGGATAATTGGCTTTGGTAAAATTGTAAATTGGCCCCAGTGTGTAGGATGGTGCTAGTGTACAGGGTAATGGCTGGTCAGCGCGGACTTGGTGGGCCGAAGGGCCTGTTGCAGTGCTGCATCTCTAAACTAAGCTAAATACACATGAGAACATGAAGGTATACAAAAATGCTGGAGAAACTCAGCGGGTCCAGCAGCAACTATGGAGCGAAGGAAATAGGCAACGTTTCGGGCCGAAACCCTTCTTCAGAGAACAAGACATGTCTAAAAGAAAGCAAAGGCCCCACATATAATCTGTTTGAGCAGACATGCTTGTGCTCTCTGAACTGTTCTGGAGATGCCATACAGTACGCAGATAAGCAGTACAATTTAATAATGACATTAAAATAAAAAGCGACTTCCAACGCCTACAACGTGACGGATCACATGAACGGGACAAAACAAAATGTAAGATGGATATTTTACATATAATCTTGTTTCTTGGGATGGCTTTAATCTAATTTTACGTTGCGAAAATGTGATTTGGACCCCATACGAACCCAATCGATCGCGTTCCAGAAAAACCCACTCGCAAGATGATTTAAATGCTCTATTTTTTAGGACAATCATGTCATAAGAGCATCTAAATCGTCTATATTTTGTGTTATTGTCTATCCATAGTCAATATTTTAATACTAAATATCAGTTTTAGTCCCCTATATTGTGTAAAAGAATAATTTTAATTATATTGAGTGGATGTTTCTAGATTAATTTATGGGAATTAAATATTAAATTCCTTCCATCTGGCATATAAATTCATGACAGTGAGATTTAAAAATCATGTTATATTGTGAATTCTTGTGTGAATGGGATTAGTTTGTTATTTGGATACTTAGGCTATTTAAAAAATATATCCTTTTCTTAAGAAATGAAATCTACAGGACATTCTTAATGGGAAAGTAATGGGCAGAAAGGCATGTCATACGTGGTTTGAAGTGCAAAAACCTGTAGTTTACAATGCCAAAATTGAAAAGTTGAGGAAAAACAAGGTGTACAGAGTTGCTTATTGGTTACAATCTGAGGAGTATGATGATGCTACTGATTTTGATATGCCAATGTACCAGCTAGCAACTGATCTTCTCCATAAAGACTTGGTCTATTGCTAGAAATTGTAATTTATTTACCTATCTGTTATGGACTTACAGTATATAATACAATAATACTAAAGTTCTGATCTTGAGAATACCACATTTTTGAATTTTCAAGACAGACTGGGCATTTATTACTATTTCCGTCACAACGGCCAATTTAGTAATTAACTACAATTAGGCAATTAACTAATTGTATGCTTTAATTTCAGGTCATCCAAGTAAGATGTTTTATATTTGTTTCAGAATACTTCAATCTAAAACAACTGAAAATTTCATTCAGTTCTCGTGATTTTTAAGAAAGTTATGGGCTTTTGACTGTCCTCGATCACAGCTTTTGTGTTAAGTCAATGGAAAAGCAATAGGGAACAAGATGCTAATTTCCGAGTATGAAAATGGCCATAACCTTTTTAATACTGAAGATATGAAAGTGAATTAGGTGTCACATTAAGCTTCTTTTTATGCTTTATCTGGTGGTATAAATTGCAGACTTGATTTTTTAAATCTCAACATTTTGTAACATTGCTAAGTAAAGATTGTTATTCTAGAACCATTCAATCAGATTTTCAATCTCCCTCGTCTATTCTGGCTCATTGTTACCAGTCATTCGTCAAACAATGGTGGTATTGTCTGCAAATTTAAAAATGGCATTGGAGGGAAATTTCACACTCGCTAACATGAAGATTGCATGGATGTATCCAGTCAAATTTCCTGATGAGAATGAGCAAGGCTGCCAATCACTTATACACACAATGTTGTAATTCCTTCCATCAGTGAGCTGCTCAATACGTCAAAGTGCTTTTATGTAGAGATGACACACATGGATTGCATGCATGACTCATTTCCTTGACCAACAGATGAATTCCAAAAGTTAATCTGCAGCTCAGATCACTGAACGTTCTTACAACAGGCATCGGTAGCAGAAAATAATGCAGTATAAAAAGTCCCAGTGAACATACAATGTATTTTACAGCTGTCAAGAGTTCCTGTGAGTGTTGTGAAAGCTGGATGGTTATTTCTGAATCAATGGTGTCATGTTCTTATTCTGATCTGTCACATTGAGAGGGAAAACATCAAGAGCATCTTCTTTGTGAATTTTATGCTAAATGAAGAGACATAAATCATTCTACGAAATCAAAAACTTCCATTTCAAACACCGTGTCCTCAGATCTAAGTATATTGCAAGGTTACGCATAGTAGAGGCTCCTCTTTCTCCCCCCCCCCCCCCCCCCCCCCCCCCCCCCGTCCCATTCACACAAAAGCATCCTGTGATATTTTTCTGTTTTCCACAGGTGTTATCAGAGGCTGTTTTAATGAGTTTTCCAGTTACAGTAAAACTTCAACTAACTAGCATGCAACTGCTCCGAACTCTTGATGTTTAGCATCTGGCTCACAATGTGAGCTGGTCCAGAGTACAAGGGGGATGTGTGGTCAGAGGTGAGTTCTGAAACACTTGTATATTTCCTGTTCCCTTTAAATTAACCAGGTTCACTGCCCAATTTATTATACTACTGTATAACATGTAAAAACGTGAATTAATAGTGTTTAGTTTAGAGATACAGTGTGTAGCACATCCTTCAGCCCACTGTGTCAGTGCCAATCTGCAATCACCCATACACCAGTTCTATCCTAAATACCAAGGACAGTTTACAGAAGCCAATTAACCTAGAAACCTGCTCATCTTTGAAATGTGGGGGAAACCAGAGCACCCGGAGAAAACCCATGCGGTCACAGGGAGAATGTACAAAATCCAGACAGACAGCATCCATATTCAGGATCAACCCCGGGTCTCTGCTGCTGTAAGACAAGCAACTTAACCTCTGCACCATTGTGGTGCCCATTTTGGGGTTTGGGCATTTGTGTTTGGGTATTAATAGCAGTGACATCCAACATTATGGAAAAACTGCTAATCCAGCGTCACTAAAGCCCCAGAGGTGCCAGATTATCGACATTTTAATGTAAATGGTAAATTAAGGAATTTTAAATTGAAGTCAGATCTTTTGGGAATTCATGCAAGAATACCCAAAATCATTTCATAAATGGCTTACTGAGAAATCAAAGAATCTCACCAGTCTAAGCCATCGTTAATTTTAGATCACAAAGCAATAAAGATTTTCAAATCTAATATATCACTATTTGCATTCAGCTGAATACAAGTGTTGATAGACATTAATTATAGTTAAAACATTGATCCAGAATTGATTGCAAAACTATCAGAGTTTAGAGCATGCAGTTCCACAAGTAAACAAGTAATTAAACAAAAGTGTATTATGCAAATCAGCACAAACTCCTTAAGTGTGAGAAAAATATGAGATCTTGCCAACAACCTCCTCACATGACCCAAGAACACAGTGCAGGAACAGATCCTTTGACCGAATATGACTGTGCCAAACATGACGCCAATCTAACTAACCCCGTCTATCAGTTGCCTGCCTGTTCATCTGTCTGTCTAAATGTCTCTTAAGCATTGTAGCAATGTTACAAAATTTTGAGATTTTTAAAATCAAGTCTGCAATTCATCCCATCAGATAAAGCATAAAAAGAAGTTTAATTTGACACCCAATTCACTTTCATATCTTCAGTATTAAAAAAGTTATGGCCATTTTCATACTCGGAAATTAGCATCTTGTTCCCTACTGCTTTTGCATTGACTTAACACAAAAGCTGTGATCGAAGACAGTCAAAAGCCCATAACTTTCTTAAAAATTAAGAGAACCGAATGAAATTTTCAGTTATTATAGATTGAAGCATTCTGAAACAAATATAAAACATCTTACTTGGATGACCTGAAATTAAAGCATATAATTAGTTAGTTACCTCATTGTAGCGAATTACAAAATTGACCGTTGTGACGGAAATAGTAATAAACACCCAGACTGCCTTGAAAATTCAAAAATGTGATATTCTCAAGATCAGAACTTTAATATTATTGTATTATATGCTGTAAGTCCGTAACAGATAAGTAAATAAATTACAATTTCTAGCAATAGACCAAGTATTTATGGAGAAGATCAGTTGCTAGCTGGTACATTGGCATATCATAATCAGTAGCATCATCATACTCCTCAGATTGTAACCAATAAGCAACTCTGTACACCTTGTTTTTCCTCAACTTTTCAATTTTGGAATTGTAAACTACAAGTTTTTGCTCTTCAAACCAAGCATGACATGCCTTTCTGTCCACTACTTTCCCCATTCAGAATGTCCTGTAGATCATCACATTTGGAGTAGTCCAAGTTCAGATAATCTCTGCAAATGCAGTCTAAATCAGTCTCTTTTGCTGGGCATTTGGATTGACAATTTTGCATTTCTTCTTCGGAGACATCTGTTCAAAATGTAAAGGGAAAAAAAAACACTGAACAGCATTAACAGAAACAAGTTATTACTTGCAGTTTTAGAAAAAAAAAGTAGAAATTATAAAGTTAAATGCTAAAACAAATAGTAAATACCCAGCAAAAAATTCATATTCATCAGTTTCATCAAATCAATTCATCTAATCAATTAATTTAATCTAAATTCAATTACTAGATCTAAACTTCTATCCATTTCTTAAGAAAAGGATATATTTTTTAAATTGCCTAAGTATCCAAATAACAAACTAATCTCATTCACACAAGAATTCACAATATAACATGATTTTTAAATCTCACTGTCATGAATTTATATGCCAGATGGAAGGAATTTAATGTTTAATTCCCATAAATTAATCTAGAAACATCCACTCAATATAATTTAAATTATTCTTTTTTTGCACAATATAGGGGACTAAAACTGATATTTAGTATTAAAATATTGACTATGGATAGACAATAACACAAAATATAGACGATTTAGATGCTCTTATGACATGATTGTCCTAAAAAAAAGAGCATTTAAATCATCTTGCGAGTGGGTTTTTCTGGAACGCGATCGATTGGGTTCGTATGGGGTCCAAATCACATTTTTGCAACGTAAAATTAGATTAAAGCCATCCCAAGAAACAAGATTATATGTAAAATATCCGTCTTACATTTTGTTTTGTCCCGTTCATGCGATCCGTCACGTTGTAGGCGTTGAGGGCGTTAGAAGTCGCTTTTTATTTTAATGTCATTATTAAATTGTACTGCTTATCTGCGTACTGTATGGCATCTCCAGAACAGTTCAGAGAAACAGTTCCCATAAATTAATCTAGAAACATCCACTCTCAATATAATCAAAATTATTATTTTTTGCACAATTCATGTGGCTAAAACTGTTGTGGATATTTAGTATAAAAATATTGACTATGGATAGACAATAACACAAAATATAGACTATTTAGATGCTCTTATGACATGATTGTCCAAAAAAAAAAAGAGAATTTCAATCATCTTACGAGTAGGTGTTTCTCGAATGCGATCGATTGGAATGTTGCTGTGAATTTTAACCCCATATCGGCAGGCCGAATCGTATGGGGCCCAAATAGGGCCGAATCGTATGGGGCCCAAATAACATTTTCGCAATGTAAAATTAGACTAAAGCCACCCCAAGAAGCAAGATTATATGTGAAATAAACGACTTACCTTTTGTTTTGTCCTGATATTACGGTCCATCACGTTGAAGGCATTGAGGGCATTCGGTCGCTTTTTACTTTAATCCAACGATTAAATTGTCCAGCGATTAAAACATTTTTTTTTAAAAGAGAAAGGAAGACCGATCGATTTTTCTTCATCGACTAACAGCCCGAGGAAATCCCTCTCCGACAAGCGATATAAACCTGCATTTTAATCCCGCCTCCCCCCTCCCCCCCAATGCAGCCAAAGTCGCGCACACAGTCAGTGGCAGATCTGCAGCGCCGCTGAAAGTAGGTTTTGTAACATTGCTAAACATTGATGTCATATCTGCTTCTACTAGCTCCCCTGGCAACACATATGAAGCACCTGACACACTCTGTAAAATAAAGTTGCCTCGCAAAACGTACTTGAAACTTACCCCCTCTTACCTTAAATCCATCTTCTAGTATTTGATATTTCCACCCAGGGGAAAAAACGTCTCTATCTGTGCCTTTCATACTTTAGTTTAGATTAGATTAGATTCCTTTATTGTCATTCAGACCTTTCGGTCTGAACGAAATTTCGTTGCCTGCAGTCATACACAATAATAATAAATAACAAAACATACAATAAACACAAATTAACATCCACCACAGTGAGTTCACCAAGCACCTCTTCACTGTGATGGAGGCAAAAGTCTTAGTCTCTGTCTCTTCCCTCCTTGATCTCCCTCTGCGCTGAGGCGATCCAGGCCGAAGATGCCGCCCTCCAGTCCAGCGGACACAGCTGTAGTTGCGGGAGCTCCGGAAACAGGTCACCAACCTGCAACCTGCGAGCTCCCGGTCGTCCATTGGGCCCGCGGCCGAACCTCCGAAGTGATGTTGCCGTCGCCGCAGCTCCGATTCGGACCGCTGCCGAAAGCCGGATCCCCACCTCAGCGAGTCAGGCCGCCGCCGGAACGCAGCCTCAGCTCCGAGTCGGGCCGCTGCCGAAGCTGGAATGCCGCCTCAGCGAGTCGGGCCGCTGCCGAAAGCCGGCACGCAGCCTCAACGCCGAGTCGGGCCGCTGCCGAAGCTGGAACGCCGCCTCAACGAGTCGGGCTGCCACCGCCTCAGCTCCGAGTCCCGCCGCCTCAGCTCCGAGTCCCACCGCCGCTCAGCTCTAGTCCCACCGCCGCTCAGCTCCGAGTCCCGCAGCCTCAGCTCCGAGTCGGGCCGCCGCCGCCTCAGCCCCGAAGTCGGCCAGCCTAGTCCTGGCTGGCTCTGGCTCCGGAGCCTCGAGGTCGGTCGCAGTTGGAGACCGCCAGCTCCACCATTAGGCCTCAGCGCAGACGGAGGCAGAGAAGGGGGATACGACAAGAAAAAGACACATTCCCCCAAAGGAAGAGACAGAAAACATGTCCCCCCCCCCCCCACACAATCTAATAAACCAAAATTAACTAAAACAGGACAAAGAAAACAACAACAAAAAAGTAAAAACAGACGGACTGCAGGCGAGCCGCAGCTGTTAACAGCGCCGCCACTTCAGGAATCTATCTTCTATCTTTGCCTCTCAGCCTCCAATATGCAGAGAAAACAATCTAAGATTGGTCATTCTCGCCTTATAGCTAATACTCTCTAATTAAACATAATCCTGGTGAACTTCTTCAACACCCTTTTCAAAATCTACATCTTCGTCCAGTAGAGTGGCCAGCAGAAAAGCACACAATACTTCAAATGTGGCATAACCATAGTTTTATACAGCTGCAACATGACCTGGTAACTTTTATACTAAATGACCCAACCATTGAAGATAAATATGCTTTATGTCTTCTTTAGCACCCAATTCACTTGCCTTGCCACTTCCAGGGAGTTATTAACTTGGCCCCCAAATCCCTCTGTACATTATTGTTCTTATGGCCTGCCATTTACTCAATACATTCCTTTAGCATTTCTTCATAATTTTTGCAAACATACTCACCAGACCATCAACATTTTCATCCAAATAATTCATATATATTACAAACAGGAGAGGACCCAGCACTGATCCTGGCAGAACACCACAGGCCACAGACCTCCACCACTACCCTCTGTCTTCTATGAGCAAGCCAATTTCTTATTCAAATAATCAACTCACAGGGATCCCTTGTGACACAATCTTCAGGATCAGCCTGCCATGAGGAACCTTGTCAAATTATTTACTAAAGTTCATGAAGACAACACCCACTGCCCGACCTTTCTCCGTTTGCTCCTCAAAAAAACTCAAATTTACAAAACAAACTTTCAATGGGCAAACATTTTTTTTTAATAACCTCTTGTTAAAAAATAACCTCTTCAGGTTCATCTGATTTTATATTCCAAACTAGTTCACTAGCATATTCTATGTTCCCCTATATAGCATAATTAGTTTGTAATCCTTGTTGATTTCTAAATATTCTCCCCATCCTCAAATCTATTGCAGTATCATAAGCCTTCTCTTTCAATTTGATATCATCCCCATAACAATTGAGGGATCCCATTTCCCACTGTATCTTTACTTTGCAATGGTGTGTATTTTTATTAGTAATTGTAAGATACTAAATCAATCTGTATATTGTCGTAGCCTTTGATCCATTTTTCCAATTCACTTCATCCAACTCTCCAGCATAGTGTAGATCAGCTAGCACAGTGCTGTTGAGTGAATGTGACTTTATTCTTATTACGATAAGACAGCATTTTTGCCCTAATATGCATTTGATTTCAAAAGTGCAGAGGTGAACACACAATGAACACTGGATTAGAAGAAAAGCAAATCAAATACCTTTGTGTAGGAAGATGCTGGTTTACACCAAAGATAGACACAAAATGCTGGAGTAACTCAGTAGGACAGGCAACATCTCTGGTGAGAAAGAATGGATGAAGTTTCAGGTCGAGACCTTTCTTCAGATACCTTTGAAAATTCCTTTACCAGGAAGAGATGATTGGGTCCCAGAAACATGAGACAGGAGGAGGTTAAAGGGCAGGTGTGGAAAGTGCTATAAGACTAGAACTGGTTGGTGAGGATGGAAGAGTGTGAAGAAAGCAATTCCGGATGAAAAGAGAGGGTAATATGCTTCTGGTGGTGGAATCTTGTTAGAGCTGACAGAAATTGCAAATTATTTCATCAGTTAAATGGGTGATTAGTGGGGTGGAATTTGAGCACCAGGGACTCGGGGTTTATTTTTTTCAGGAGAGACAAGATGACAACAGAGATGCAACAAATAGATGAGATTCTATCCTTATGGAAGCAAGGAAGCCATAGTTCAGGAAGAAGCTGTGGAGTAAATGCAACAGAAACAGAGGAACTGAGACAATGGAATGTAATAAGTGTAGTCAAGCTAGCTGTGGAATTCTGAGGGCTTGTAATGGATGTTTGTCACCAACCTATTTCGCGAGATGAAGGAGGAGAGATTCAGAAAGGCAAAGGAGAGGTCAAAGATGATCCATGTGAAGCTGAGAGCAGGATGGAAATTCACAGTAAAAGTGATGAATTTTTAAATTTCTACTTGAATTCACGAAGCAGCATCAATACAGTCATTGATATACCATAAATAAAGGGCTGGCAAAGTAAGTCAAAGTAGGACTGAAACGACTGTTCCACATAACTTATCAGGAGTCAGGTTTAGCTTGGGTCCAAGGCCATATCTTTGATCTGGAGAAAATAGAGTTGAAGGAGCAGTTGTTTTGTGGATCTTCTGCAGAAGGTAGAAGTGCGGAGTTGTGGTGCCCCAAGGTAGGAAGTTGTGGAGGGAAGATCTCACAAATAAATATGGTCCATGGCAGAGTGGGACGCAGTGGCATGATGATCAATTGTGGGACCATGGTCCAGAAAGAGGTACTAGAGTGTGTCCGAGGGATAATATTTGGTCTCCTCAAGACAGATTCTGGAACAGCTTCTGAACAGTACTTCCATAAGCTAGGGTACTATCTCAAGCAGACATTGGACTTTGTCTATAGAACTGGTGCAATACACTCCTGAGAACTATATTCTGCACTCTGTACCTTTCCCTTAACTCTACCCATAGTCCTTAAGTTTTGCTTGATTGTATTTATGTATAGCAATACCAGATTTGCTTCGATAGCATGCAAAACAAAGCCTGTCACTCGATCTCGGTACACGTGACAATAATAAACCTAAACCCAGAGATCAGTTCATCCTTGCTGGCAAGTTTAATGATGGTGTCAATAAAGGTTCTGAGCGAGGAATGTGTGCAAGATCAGAGGGCGGTAAGTTAGCCAGTGAAAGGCATATCAAGGTGGCCAATGTCCCATTAGCATTGGCATTGAATAAATCAAGAGAAAATAAGATGTCAGATGGAGGAATCTAGTAATGGAGAAAGGATCTGTAAGGGTTGAAGACACTTGACCAAAGAGATAGGCCTAAAGATGCTCAGAATTATTTAAATTGAGGGACAAAATGGAGGCCTCTGCTGAGGACTGATTGTTTAGGTTCAGAGATTAGGCCAGAGAAAATGGTGAAAACATAGGAAGTGGTGGAACTGTGGGGAGAGACGAGGGCCAGAGAAAATTGAAGGGGTGAAAGATTAAGAGGATTTGGAATCCAGGAGATGTTAGAAAATGTGATCATTTGTAGTGAGACCAGGGAGGTTGAGCTAAATGGTTTTTATTAACAAAACACAAACAAAGCTCGTAATACCACGTACCTAGTTTAGCTAACGGATACAGCTCCTGTCGATGCGAGGAGCGCAAATTACCAACTAAAAGCCCGCGAACGAACCCCCGCGGTCACGTGAAAGTGCCGACCAATGACGAGGGTTCTGACTTCCCAGCCCCACCACAAGGTGCCGCTACAGGACCCACCCCCAGAATCAGAGGAAAGAAAATGAGCAGGAGTTTGAATCAGGCAGCCAGAGCGTGTGGAGACAGGAGGAACAGGCACAACAGGTGCAACCGGTATATCACGTGTAACAGGCACAACAGGTGCAACCGGCGAAAGTGGGATGGCCAGCGGACGACCTCTACAACGGGGCTGTCGACATCCAGGTGGGCGGGCATGAGGCGGGCCACCGAAACGGCCTCCTGCCGGCCCCCGACATCCAAAACAAAAGTCGCGATGCCTGGTTACAACACCTGGAAGGCACCCTCATAAGGGCGCTGCAGCGGAGTCCGGTGCGAGTCTCTGCAGAGGAAAACAAAATGGCAGTCCTTGAGTGCAGGCAGAACATAGGATGGAGCGACACCGTGGCGAGAGGTCGGGACAGAGGCTAGCCCACCCACTTTCTCACGGAGGTACGCCAGCACAGACAAAGGGAGTTCCTGCTGCCCCAGAGCCGCTGGAAGAAAATCGCCGGGTACCTTCAGTGGGGAGCCGTAAATCAATTCAGCAGATGACGTGGCCAAATCCTTCTTAGTGGCTGTGCGGATCCCCAGCAACACCCATGGCAATGCATCCACCCAATCAGGGCCCATGAGCCCTGCTTTCAACGAGGACTTCAGATGCCTGCGAAAACGCTCAACCAGGACGTTGGCCTGAGGATGGTACGCAGTAGTGTGGTGCAGTTGAGCACTGTACAGCTGGGCCATGGCCGACCACAGGGGCAGAGGTGAACTGAGCACCACAGTCCCAATACATGTCGGTGGTAACTCCAAAACATGCCATCCAGTGCGCCGTGAGAGCCCGCACACAAGTCACGACGGAGGTGTCAGTGAGCAGGACGGCCTCAGGCCACCACGTGAAACGGTCCACAATAGTGAGCAGGTGGGTGACATCTCGGGACGGCGGCAGGGGACCCACCAGGTCGACGTGAATGTGATCGAACCGATGTTGAGGGACGACAAAATCCTGTAGAGGCGCACGTACATGACGCTGGACCTTGGATGTTTGGCAGGGAATGCAGGCCCTGGCCAAAGCCCCAACCTGCTTGCGGAGGCCACACCAGACGAACTTGGCCGCCACCAACGCAGTAGTCGCCCGGATGGAAGGGTGGGCTAGGACATGGATGGAGTCGAAAATAAGCCGTCACCAAACCGTAGGGACGATGGCTCGCGGCTGCCCGGTGGAGACATCGCAAAGGACCGTAATGCCCGAGGGCCCGAGTGGGACGTCCTTCAACACCCAATCCGAAAACAGCAGTGCGATAGGGAAGCATCTCGTCCCCATCCCGTTGCGCAGCAGCCAGTCCAGAATCGTCAATGCCCGGGGCTACGGACAGCATGGCATGAATAGCAGGGCGAGATAAGGCGTCGGCGACCTGGTTGAGCTTACCCACTACGTGCTGGACACTGGTGATAAACTCTGAGATAAACGGCAGGTGCGGAGCAGGGGTCGGTGAGCGGACCAGGGGTCGGACACCTTTGCGAACGAGAAAGTGAGGGGCTTATGGTCGGTGAAAGCCGTGAAGCTTCTGCCCTCCAGGAAATATCGGAAGTGCCGAACCGCCAAATAGAGGGCCAGGAGCTCGCGGTCAAAAGCACTGTAGTTCCGCTCGAGGGACGCAGGTGCCGGCTGAAAAAGGCGAGCGGCTGACAGCAACCGTCAATAAACTGTTCGAGGACCCCCCGATGGCGGTATCAGAAGCGTCGACAGTGAGGGCGGTTGGGGAAGCAGCCCGCGGGTGCACGAGCATGGTGGCGTTAGCAAGCGCCTCCTTGGCCCCGTCAAAAGCGGCGTGGTCTCCGCGTCCCACACCAGGTCCCGCTGCTTGCCTGCCAGACACTGGAACAAAGGCTGCATACCCCGGGTGGCCGTTGGCACAAAGCGGTGATGGAAGTTGATCATGCCCACGAACTACTGGAGCCCTTTAACAGCGTGCGGCCGGGGAAACCGCTGAATCGCCTCCACCTTTGCGGGGAGTGGAGTAGCACCTTGTGGGGTAACATAGTGGCCGAGGAAGGAGATGGAGTCAAGATCGAACTGGCATTTGGCGAGGTTAATGACGAGGCCGTGGTGCTTGAGGCGCTGGCACAGCACCCAGAGGTGCACGAAGTGCTCCTGGTAGGAGCGACCACAATGTCATCCAGGTATATGAACGCGAAGTCCAACCCCCGGCCGACCATGCCCATAAGCTGCTGAAAGGCTTGCGCGGCATTCTTGAGGCCAAATGGCATCTGCAACTACTCAAACAGGCCAAAGATGGCGGTCTTGGGCGCATCATCAGGGTGGACAGGGATCTGGAGTAACCTGCACACCAGATCAATTTTAGCCCCGTCAAAATGGGTCATGAAATCCTGAATCTGCGGGACTGGGTAGCGGTCGGTAGTCGTGGTGTTGTTATGGCGGCGGTAGTCCCCGCACGGTCTCCACCCGCCGGACAACTTGGGGAACATATGGAATGGGGAAGCCCATGGACTGTTAGAGCGCCGCACAATACCCATATCCTCCATGCGCTGGGACTCCTCTTTAGCCAACCGCAGCTTGTCGGTCAGGAACCGGGGAGGACTGGTGGTGAGGATGTGGTGGATGACACCATGTTTAGGGGTCGGTGAAGTCGCACCCGGCGAGGAGCAGGCGGATGTCGTCGGGCATCTGCTCGAGGAAAGCCAGCTCGAATAGGAAACAAGGCTGGTGACCGTTCATCAGCGACAGCATCTCGCTCATCAGCACCGACGGCTTGCAGTCACCGAGGCCGTCCATGTGCAGGAGCCTGGCCACGCGATGCAGCAGCAGCGCCTTGAGGCCCTCGTATTTGTTGTCGGTGGGCGGATTTTGGAGGTAAGGGAGCAATCGGGTGGCAGTTTCCTGATTGAACTCGCCGACCACTTAGAAATACTTACTGGAATCTGCGACAATTTGGCAGATTTGGAACTGGGCCTCGATGTGTTGAAACCACACAAGGCTGGACTGCCCAGAAAATGGGTACTTTAAGCGAAACCGCGTTCTGCTGGGCTGGTTGAGGTTTTCGGCAGCATTCATCATCGGACCCGAAAAATGATCGGATTGTCAGGGTCACCAATGTAATGAGACCAGGCAGGTTGAGCGAAATGGTTTTAATAAGGTCAAAATACAAACAAAAGCTCGTAATACCACGTACCTAGTCTAGCTAACGGATACAGCTCCTGTCGATGAGAGAAGCGCTAATTAATAACTAAAAGCCCGCGAATGAACCCCCGCGGTCACGTGACAGTGCCGACCAACGACGAGGGTTCTGACTTACCAGCCCCACCACTAGGTGCCGCTCCGCCTTGACATTGGAAAGGAAGGTGAAAAGTCATCTGTTGTAGCACAGAATGCGACACGGTATAAAGTAGAGCTGTGGGCATTGAGGTAGAGCGAGTCAGGTATTGTTGCAGAATTTATGGTAGAGGTAGAGCTTTGAGGTATTGGGTCAGGTGTTGTTGCAGAATTTAATTGACATTCCTAACTGGTCAGTGGTGAACCCCAGGATATTGATATTCATTGGTGAGGTGGGAGGGGAAGGGGTGTGGATGAGGTGCATGGATGGTGGAGAGTAAAAGAGAGGGAAATAAAGAGAGTGAGTGCTTCGATTGCTTTTATTGAAGATGGTCATTGCCTAGTTTCTGTATAGAATTAATGTGATGTATATTATCTGATTAGATTGGAGACCATGCAAAATGAAACTTTTCTTGCCTTGGTACACATGATAATTAAATCAATCCTAAATTTGCCACATGTTAGTATTTATGCATAAGCTGTCTTAGTCTTTCTGCAAGCAGGCTTGCAATGGTTCATTTTCTGAGGAGCTTTGAAAGAAATTTGCCTCACAGCATCAGAGGCCTGGTTCAATCCTGACTTCGGATGCTGTATGTGTGAAGGTTGTACATTCTCCCTGTGGTGGTGCTGGCTCGAAGGGCTGAATGGCCTACTCTTGCACCTATTATCTATTGGCTATTGACCGCGTGGGCTTCCTCCAGATGAACTAGTTTCATCCCACATCCCAAAAATGAGCAGGTTTGTAGTTTAATTGGCCTTGTTAAATTGGTCCCTTACATGTTAGGAGTGGAAGAGAAATTGGGATAACATGCAGCAAAACTAAATTTCTAAACTAAAACTAAACTAAATTGAAGATTGCATGCTGATCAGCAAAATTCTTGATTTCTGACCTTCTGTTAAAAAGATAATGTATAAAACAGCTGAAAATTAATGAGCTTCGCAGAAGTCCTTGGGTAATAAAAAACAAATCAGTATCTTAAAGCAAAAGTTCAATTTTTTCTATATAATCAGGAATTGATGAAGCAAATGTTCCACATGATATCCAAATATGATCAAGCACAATTTACAAGTGATTAAACACCAAACACTTTGACTGCTTTTTCCTGCAAGCTTATTTAAAAAAGAGGAAGTTCAATCTCTCTGAATGAATGAACAATAACAAGGTTAATTAAAATTTGGAGTCGATTTCATTCTCAGTAATACCACAAAGAATGCTTGCAAGGTTTCCAAATACATAAACATTGGCTAGAAATTCTTGGACACAGAGCAATAGTTCATTCCTCCTAACAATTTTATTAAAATGGGATCTGTTCATTACCTCCACAATTTTCTTAGAATCTGATTTCCAATCATTAAATGCAATTGGCAATACCATGTGTGTATCACGTGCTTTAGGAATTTATGCATGATCTCTGTAAATGATAGATAAAGACATACAAGCTGTGAGGTACATTGCATGACCAGCACCTAAAGCATGATAAACATTGTCATTCAATATCCTAAGGTGAAAGCACAACTACAGACATGCTCCCGTTTGCCCATATCCCTAGCCAAGCCACTGTTGGGAATTAAGGCAGGGTTGCCATCTCTGGAATCTTCATCGAACCCCTAATGTCATCCTCTTCCCTGTGAGTCATCCCTCTTTCTTAATGGGACCGCAATCACCTGTTCAGAGAGAAAGCACCAAAGGGAAAATGTCTTGCAGCCCAAATGCACCTGGTGGACACCTGAAGAAGGGACTTGACCCGAAGCGCACCTATCTATGTTCTCCAGAGATGCTGCCTGACCCGCTGGGTTACTCCAGCACCTTGTGTGTTTTGCTAAAGGCACATGATGACTGCCGACATAACTCAATCATCACTGAGGAGCAAAAATGCCCCAATATTGGCTCACTGCTTGTCATGGTGAAATTGATCAGCAAAGTGCATGTTTCTCATTTACCAATAAAACTAACTCACTGTTTCTACCTGAATATGGCATGATATTTGTGCCAAAATATTGCTTCATTGTGTCGTAGCTTGAAATTGGGATGCCAACCGACTGGGCCACACAGCTTACATATTTTTTTACAGCCTTTATAACCAAAAGTGTGTCACTATGATCCACAGAGACATGATCTGTGTTCCTAGTGCGCCATCTAGTGGCTGTATAAGAAAATTGATCCCAGAATATCTGCAGTTTAGTTTATACTTTAGGAAGTAAAGATGCATTAAAATTCTCAGCAGCATCAAAAATTGGAATGGTATACTCAACGTGAAATATTAATTGCACTTTAATCCTGCCTGTGTTTACTATAATAGAGCAATTAAAATAGCCCACGAGACATAAACGTACCTCCCCATTTTCTTACAAAATTTTGCAACTTCAAGCTACTCTCAGCTGGAAGGAAAAATTCATAACCTCCCATATAAATGTCACGATATCCAAATCCAGATGGAAATTCATTAATAAAAAAAATAATAATTCAAAAGCCACTAAGATTAACAACAGGCAATTTTATTTTATACCCGTTGGGTCCCAGTCACACGGGAGGCCTGGACCCCCAACGCACCCCATTCCCCAACGCAATATTCCACCACTCACCCGTTCCCCCAACGCAACCCGTTCCTCCAACGCAATATTCCACCACTCACCCATAGCCCCTAACTGTGCTGGGGCAGCTCATTTCCCCTCTTCCCTGAGCACTCCCTCCCCCTCCTCTTCATGTGTGGGAGGCGAGGGGAGGGGGAGGAAGTTGGGCGTGTGGCTGGGGGGGGGGGGGCTTTTTAAAAAGGAAATTCATGGGGCTCAGGGCGAGTATAATTGAACAAAGAAAAAAGGGTGGGACTGCCAAATTTGGATGATGAAATGCATAGAGGGTAGGATCAAGTAAATAACAGAAGAAGATTGTCAGAATCTGAGACCTTAATAGAATAGTTATTTTGCAGTTGTACAAGATTTGGTGAGGCCACATTTGGAGTATTGTGCTCAGTTTTTGGTCACCCGGTTATTGGATGGTGTTAAAATGGAAAGGGTGTAGAGAAGATGTACAAGGATGTTGCCTGGGCTTGAGGGCCTGCTATAGGGAGAGGTTGGGCAGGCTGGGACTCCGTGGAATGCAGGAGGATGAGGGGTGATCTTATAAGATCATGAGGGGAATAAATATGGTGAATGCACAGAATCTTTTACCCAGAATCAAGAACAAGAGGACATAGGTTTAAGGTGAGAGGGGAAAGATTTAATAGGAGCCCGAGGGGGCAAATTTCTCCACACAGAGGAACGCGAGCATATGAAACGTTGGTTTACAGATACAGCACAGAAACAGGCCCTTCGGCCACCAAGTCTGCACCGGCCAGTGATCCCTGCACATTAACACTACCCTCCACACACTAGGGACAATTTACACTTATCGAAACCAAATTACCTACACACCTGTACGTCTTTGGAGTGTTGGAGGAAACCGAAGATCTCGGAGAAAACCCACATGATCACGAGGAGAATGTACAAACTCCATACAGACAGTGCCTTTAGTCAGGATCGAACCCAGGTCTCCAGCGTTTCAAGCGCTGTAAGGCAGCAACTCCACTACTGTGCCACCCGTAAAGGCAAGTACTATAACCACATTTACACCATGTACTTGGGCAGGTACACACATAGGAAAGTTTTAGAGGGATATGGGCCAAGTGCAGGTGGGCAGATCCAGATCCAGATGGGGCATCTTGATCAGCATGGTCATGTTGAACTGCAATGGCTGTTTCCATGCAAAATGGCTCACTGACTCTAATAGAAAGTCCAAAACTGTACAGAATGTGCAGATGAGAAAATTTAAAAATAAGGAAAACAAAGAGAGGGTATGAAAAATGCTGGCAGAAAAAATCAAAGTAATCACAAATAAAAACAGAAAGACTAAAAGAACAATGAAGGAAGGTGTCCGGTCAATTAGGGAATAAAAAGGTAACGTGCATGTCTGGGCAAAAGATCTTGGTAGAATATTTAAGGAGAATTCTATGATGATCTTCACAAAGTGACAGAGGATGTGTCATAGCTAAGACAAACAAGAATGAAACACTGGATGGGATAAATATAGCAAAACTGGAAGGATTGACAGGTTTAGCAGCTTTGAAAATGGATAAAACATCAAGCTATGAAAACAAAAAGAGGAAATGATGAAGGTTCTGACACAATTTTTCAAACATCTCTGATGAAATGATTGCTTATAGAGGATTCGACAACTACTGGCATTGCACCATAATTTTAAAAGGGTGGAAAGGATAAATTAGATAATTTAATTTCATTGGTGAGCAAATTAATGGAATCCATTTTGCGGGATAGCATAAGCCATCATTTTAAAAGGCACAATCTAATCTGCAATAACAACATGGATTTGTTAAGAGAAGGCCATATCTGATGATAGACACAAAATGTTGGAGTAACTCAGTTAGCCAGGCAGCATCTCAGAAGCAAGTGGATAGGTGACGTGTTGGGTTGAGACCCAGTATGAAGAAGACTCCCAGCCTAACCCAAAATGTCACCTATCCATTTTCTCCAGAGATGCTGCCTGACCCATTAAGTTACTACAGCATTTTGTGCCCCTTTGATATAAACCAGCATCTGCAGTTCTTGTATTATACCATATAGGAATAACTTGATTAACATTAGTTTTGAGGATCTAATAAGGACCTACGAGAGCAGTGTGATACCACATTACAGGAAATTTGTTACTACACTGGAGGGGGTGCAAAGAAGATTTATGAGTATATCACTCGGACTTGAAAATTGTAGCTATGAGAAAACATTGGTAAGGTTGTTCTCCTTAGAACAACCGAGGCTGACAGGGCATTGATTGAAATGTATCAAATTTGGAGGAAGAATAATGGCAAAGGTCTATTTTCTTTAGCAAACGTACTATTAAACCAAGCATACTATTAAAGTAACTGGCAGTAGCATAATAAAAGAGATGTGGGGGGAAAAATATGACATAGGGAGCCTGCAATTCAATCAGCGAAAGGGTAATAATGTAGAAATCCTCATCACATTTAAACAGTGCTTAGATGTATACTTGAAGAGCTGTGACTTATGAGTTTACTGACCCACTGCCACAGGGTACGATTAGACTGAAGAGCTCTTTTTCAAATCATCAATGATGTTCTTGGCTATTATAAATTTTCTATGATTATATGAAAATGATTTATGCTGATTTCTCACCTTAAAATGCTACCAGCCAATGACTCATGAATTAAAATTATGCAAATGCCATGAATTATTTAATAAATGAGAGATGAATAAGTTAAAAATATTTCCCAGTTTTGGGCCTTTCAGTGCAAAATAATAATGCTTCACATTCTGCATGGTATTGGAACTGGTTCATTGATCCGATGCATTACAATCTATACATTTACAATGACAGAAAAATAAAGTCAGAGTTAATTTATGCATACATTTACTTACTTTCCAGATTCATCTGTACCATAAGCAAGATTTAGTTTGTATAATTAGAAACACTTGACATTCTAACATTTGCACCAGGAATAAATGAATTACCTTAAAGAGGCTGTCCCACTGCGGCGACCTAATTGGCGAGTTTAGAAGAGTTCAAGAGAGTTTGAAAAAATGTCATGTTGAAGACCTCATTCGACTATGTAGAAGGCCTCCTTCGACCTTGTTGAAGACTAGCCTCGACTAGCTATGGGAAAATTGGACACCGAATAGTGGGGAGTGAAGATGACCTCCTTCGATCTCCTACGACCTCCTTCGACCTCCCTTTGACTATGTTGAAGACTATCTACGACTACCTTCGACTTCCTTCGATTACCTTCGACTACCCTTGATTACCTACGAATAACATGCCGACCTTCTACGACCTACTTCGACTAAACCTACTAGTAATAAAAATATTGATTTTTTCCATGGCGACATTTTTTAACTCGCGGGCATTTTTCAACATGTTGAAAAATACGCCGCCACCTAGCTGAGGCCTCGAGTATGCAGGGACTACTCTCGAGCATGAAGGAGAGTTACAAAGACCTCCTAGGACCTCGTGTCGACCATGCTGCCAAGATAGACTGGCAAGATAGACTGGCAATTGATTCTTAAAGGGTTGACGGTGGATATGCAACGGTAGGCATTTAAAGACTGCATGGATGAACTACAACAATTGTTCATCCCAGTTTGGCAAAAGAATAAATCAGGGAAGATAGTACATCCGTGGATAACAAGGGAAATCATGGATAGTATCAAAACAAAAGATGAAGCATACAAATTAGCCAGAAAAAGCAGCCTACCAGAGGACAGGGAGAAATTCAGTCCAGCAGAGGAGAACAAAGGGCTTAATTAGGAAAGGGAAAATAGATTATGAAGGAAAACTGGCAGGGAACATAAAAACTGACTGCAAAAGTTTTTATAGATATGTGAAGAGAAAAGGATTAGTTAAAACAAATGTAGGTCCCTTGCAGTCAGAAACAGGTGAATTGATCATGGGGAACAAGGATATGGCAGACCAATTGAATAACTACTTTGGTTCTGTCTTCACGAAGGAAAACATAAATAATCTGCCGGAAAAGCAGGGGACCGGGGGTCAAATGAGATTGTGGAACTGAGTGAAATCCAGGTTAGTCGGGAAGTGGTGCTAGGTAAATTGAATGGATTAAAGGCTGATAAATCCCCAGGGCCAGAAATAGTGGATGCATTAGTGATAATTTTTCAAAACTCTTTAGTTTCTGGAGTAGTTCCTGAGGATTGGAGGGTAGCTAATGTAACCCCACTTTTTAAAAAGGGAGGGAGAGAGAAAACGGGTAATTACAGACCAGTTAGTCTAACATCGGTAGTGGGGAAAATGCTAGAGTCAGTTATCAAAGATGGGATAGGAGCACATTTGGAAAGTGGTGAAATCATTGGACAAAGTCAGCATGGATTTATGAAAGGTAAATCATGTCTGATGAATCTCATAGAATTTTTCGAGGATATAACTAGTAGAGTGGATAATGGAGAACCAGTGGATGTGTTATATCTGGACTATCAGAAGGCTTTCGACAAGGTCCCACATAAGAGATTAGTATGCAAACTTAAAGCACATGGTATTGGGGGTTCAGTATTGATGTGGATAGAGAACTGGCTGGCAGACAGGAAGCAAAGAGTAGGAGTAAACGGGTCCTTTTCACAATGGCAGGCAGTAACTAGTGGGGTACCGCAAGGCTCAGTGCTGGGACCCCAGCTATTTACAATATATATTAATGATTTGGACGTGGGAATTGAATGCAACATCTTCAAGTTTGCGGATGACACGAAGCTGGGGGCAGTGTTAGCTGTGAGGAGGATGCTAGGAGGCTGCAAGGTGACTTGGATAGGTTGGGCGAGTGGGCAAATGCATGGCAGATGCAGTATAATGTGGATAAATGTGAGGTTATCCACTTTGTTGGCAAAAACAGGAAAGTAGACTTTTATCTGAATGGTGGCCGATTAGGAAAAGGGGAGGTGCAACGAGACCTGGGTGTCATGGTACACCAGTCATTGAAAGTAGGCATGCAGGTGCAGCAGGCAGTGAAGAAAGCGAATGGTATGTTAGCATTCATAGCAAAATGATTTAAGTATAGGAGCAGGGAGGTTCTAGTGCAGTTGTACAAGGCCTTGGTGAGACCACACCTGGAGTATTGTGTACAGTTTTGGTCTCCTAATCTGAGGAAAGACATTCTTGCCATAGAGGGAGTACAGAGAAGGTTCATCAGACTGATTCCTGGGATGGCAGGACTTTCATATGAAGAAAGACTGGATAGACTTGGCTTGTACTCGCTGGAATTTAGAAGATTGAGGGGGGATCTTATAGAAACTTACAAAATTCTTAAGGGGTTGGACAGGCTAGATGCAGGAAGATTGTTCCCAATGTTGGGGAAGTCCAGAACAAGGGGTCACAGTTTAAGGATAAGGGGGAAGTCTTTTATGACCGAGATGAGAAAAAAAATGTTCACACAGAGAGTGGTGAATCTGTGGAATTCTTTGCCACAGAAGGTAGTTGTGCCCAGTTCATTTCAGAGGGAGTTAGATGTGGCCCTTATGGCTAAAGGGATCAGGGGGTATGGAGAGAAGGCAGGTACAGGATACTCAGTTGGATGATCAGCCATGATCATATTGAATGGCGGTGCAGGCTCGAAGGCCCGAATGGCCTACTCCTGCACCTATTTTCTATGTTTCTATGTTTCTATGCCGCGAGTATGAGTCGAGGGCAAACTCGCCAGAACTCTCGGATTAGGTCGCCGCAGCGGGACAGCCCCTTAAATCTAAAAATAACAAAGTGCAGATGTTAGAAATCTGAAATAATAACAGGTAAGATGGGAAATATTCAGCCAATCGGGCAGCATCAATGCAGAGAGGTTAATACCTCAGGTTAATGACATTTTACCAAAACTCTGGAAATATAAAAAAATAAGCATGTTTTAAGTTCACAGAGAACTTGAAGGTGAGGCAAGATGATGTGCATAATGATAATGCTGGCCATGAGCGTGTGGTGAAGACCTGCAAACATAGAACAGACGTAAATAGGTGAATGAGGAGAGCAGAAAGGGAAAAAAAATTATGCAGGAAATATTGAGATACAAACACTGCAATTGGTGGAAATCTGGAATAAATCTGAATGGAAATACTCAGTAGGTCAGGCAGCAACTGTGAGAGCGAAAAACTGAGCTGATGTTATGGGTTTATAAACTTTTATCAGAACTGGCTAGTCTGACACATGCTGGAAAGATAGATGGATAGATAGGAAAGATAGTTTTGAAATTATTGAATACAATATTGAATCCCAATGACTCTAACGTGCCTGGTCAGAATCACATAAATTATACAGATTTATGGCACACAAACATGCTCACCTCCTCCATTGTAACCATGCCTATCTATGCTAGTCCAATTTGCCATAATTAGCTCTGTAACCCTCTGCTCCTTTCCTAACCAAGTACCAGTCCAAATACCTTTAAAATGTTGTAGCAATATTTGCCTCTACTCCCTCATTACAAATATTCTCCATCACCGTCTGTTTGAAAAACTCAACTGCTTTAAATTTCATCCCCTCTCCTTTAACCTGTGCCCTCTAGTATTAGACATCCCTGCCCAAAAAAAAGTGAATCCGACATATTATCCTATATGACTCAAATACAGAGTCCACTCTTACTGCCCAAAGAAAAATGAACGAACTAAGACCATCAGCCTTTGCTCCAACAGAAATGTCACAAGAAGTTATGCATGTGGTAGTTGAAATTCATTAATTTATAGAATTTATGATACAATTTTATCATTTGTTTAACAATTTATCAAAGCATAATTAAATTAGTTTTATATTTTGGCCTCAATTTTGTGAACTGCCATAAAATCCCATTTCACCACTTGCTGAGATTTTTATTATAAATCAATTTTACGAAGAACTCTTCTGCTTCATGTAACTGGTTACTTCTTTGGTAATTTTGTAGATTTTAATCAGTGGTCCAAATTATTCATTCAATATAATTAGAATAGCATGGAAATTAGTATACAACATAGAAAAAAAATTGTTAGGGGTAAGCTGAAGTTTCTGAACAAAGTAGAAAGGGTGAGCAAATTATGATGACAAAGAACAAGGATAATGCTAAGAAAGGAAAAATAGAGTGCTAAATGGACAGAAAATGACATTTGTTCCCAGTCCAGCAGTTCTGCCTAAAATTCTGATTAGATTTAGAGTCATTCAGTACAGAAACATGACATTCGGCCCAACATGCTGACTGAGATGCCCCATGTTAAGGGCCTGTCCCACTTTCACGACCTAATTCACAACCTCTGCCGAGTTTGCCCTTGACTCATACTCGCAGCATGGTCGTCACAAGGTCGTGGGAGGTCACAGGTAGGTCGTAGGTAGGTCGTAGCAGGCCGTGATGCTAGTCGTAGGTAGTCGTGGCATCAAGTAGGTCAAGGCGTTTTTTCTAGCATGATGAAAAATGTCCATGAGTAAAAAAGGTTGTGAATTAGATCGTGAAAGAGGGACAGGCCCGTAAATTAATCCCATTTCCCCTCCTTTGGCCCATATCCCTCTAAACCTTTCCTATCCATGTACCACCCTCTGAATGACAAAGCTGACCCTTAGGTTCCTATTAAATCTTTCCCCTCTCACCGTAATCACATGTCCTCTGGTTCTTGATTCCCCTAACCTGGATAAAAGACTCAGGGTATTCACCCTATCTATTCTCCTCATGATTTTATACACCTTTATAAGATCACCTATTCGCCCCCTGAACTCCCAGGAAAAAGTCCTGGCTTGCCCAAACTCATAGAACACATAGAAAAAATAGGTGCAGGAGTTGGCCATTCGGCCCTTTGAGCCAGCACAGCATCTCCCTATTTCTCAGGCCCCAGAGTCCTGGCAATATCCTCGTAAATCCTCTTTGCACTCTTTCCAGCTTAATGACATCCTTTCTATAGCAGGGTGTCTCATAAGGACATCACAATTTTGAAAGTTACCCTGACTGATGAAGGTCAATGTTCTTTTTCTATCCATAGGTTGTGGGCCGAGGTGCTTTTTCGTTTAAGTTTGTGTCGCAAATCACCTGAATTTTTAACATATTGTGTACAAATATTATAGAAATCATAACTGAATCTCATCAAGAACAAAACCTACACATATTTTTAATATATGAGAAAAACCTCCAATTTTCCGAGTAGTAATTGTCCAATCAATGCACGTTTGACATTGCGTCGGACACCAATTGACCAATCACGCGCCTTGTTTCATGGTAGCTAGGCAGCGAGCACTCTGGGATCATGGCTGCCTCCTTAGGTTTTGAGGGAATAAAGGTAATGCTAACTTTGCTGATCATTTTGTTTTACAATTGATTTACCTTTGTAAAGTTATGATGTGAACTGTTAAATAAAAATGATATATAAAAATGTAGAGCTAGGGTTAGGATTAGGGTCCGTCGGTCAGTCGGTCAGTCAGTCAGTCGGGCTGTCGGTCGGGCTGTCGGTAGGCCGGTGGATGCTGTGAAGGATCAGTCAGGCTGTCGGTAGGCCGGTGAGTGCTGCGAAGGATCAGTCGGGCTGTTGGCCGGTTTTGCAGCGAGCGAGCGGGCGGACAGACGGAGCCGG
Organism: Amblyraja radiata; assembly: GCF_010909765.2. NCBI lineage: Eukaryota > Metazoa > Chordata > Chondrichthyes > Rajiformes > Rajidae > Amblyraja > Amblyraja radiata. The sequence goes on along the minus strand of NC_045957.1, from coordinate 104,099,594 downwards.
CGCTATGGGGGTGCTGAAGGTGGCCCGGGCAACATGCAGGGCAGTGCTGCTCGCCACCATCATCACCATGATGATCCAGAAGGGCATGCTGGCCGAGGTGGACGCGCTGAGCGGCCACACGTACAGAGCCTGCAGCCGGTCCCAAAGCAGCTCGAGCTCCAGTCATGGGCAGCTATAGAAGGGGGGAAGAGTTAGGGTTAGGGTTAGGCATTTTCCTCTCAGTGGAAGATACCTTAGCCTTCCCCCAGCCGGGCACTGCCCCAGTCCCACTACTGCCATGACCCCCACTCTGCCCACTGGCAGTCAGTGGGGTTCAGTAAACAGGGGAACCCACAGGAACTGCCCTCACCCATTAATTAGGCGGGTTCAAGAGCCGGACTTTTGGGGCAGTCTCATTCAAAATACACACTCACAATTATATTCATTACTAGACTAAGTGGGACCCGTTGGTACGCTAGTATGGGTATTGTGGGCTGAAGGGACTGGTTTCCAGAGGGCTAGTATGGACATTGTGGGCCTAATGGATTCTTGGGCTGGCAGCTCACTCACGGCTGGTGGACGAGCAGTTGACTCACGGCTATTCCTTGAAATTCCATTTCAAGCAGGGTGCAAGGCCACCAAATTCAAGTGCCGTTTCCTACCACTTCAAGTAGGGTGCAAGGCCACCGAATGCTAGTGCTGTTTAATGTCATTTCAAGCAGGGTGCAAGGCCACCAAATTCAAAGGCAGTTTCATACCATTTCATGTAGGGTACAAGACCACCGAATTCAAATGCAGTTTCATACCATTCCATGCAGGGTGCAAGGCCACCACATTCAAATGCAGTTTCATACCATTTCAAGCAGGGTGAAACCACCATAAAACCACACACAACACCACATAAACAGCACACTCACAGTTCAGTAGACATTCAGTGTGTTCAGTTGATTCACAGCTCAGACAGAGTCGTGACCTCTCCCTCCACCATCTTGCAGAGACTGAGTAACTGCCACACTTCTGGGATTTATAATTCCTCCCCCCTCTTACCACCACCAACAACCATTGGCAATGCAGTATTTCAAAGCACTTACCACCACCAACAACCATTGGCAGTGCAGCATTTCAAAGCAGTTACCACCACCAACAACCATTTGCAGTGCAGCATTTCAAAGCAGTTACCACCACCAACAACCATTTGCAGTGCAGCATTTCAAAGAAGTTACCACCACCAACAACCATTTGCAGTGCAGCATTTCAAAGCAGTTACCGCCACCAACAACCATTTGCAGTGCAGCATTTCAAAGCAGTTACCGCCACCAACAACCATTTGCAGTGCAGCATTTCAAAGCAGTTACTGCCACCAACAACCATTTGCAGTGCAGCATTTCAAAGCAGTTACCACCACCAACAATCATTTACAGTGTAGCATTTCAAAGCAGTTACCGCCACCAACAACCATTTGCAGTGCAGCATTTCAAAACAGTTACCACCACCAACAACCATTTGCAGTGCAGCATTTCAAAGCAACCACATTTTTATTTTCAAACCACATTAAGGGCACTCGCAGTTGGGTAGACATGTGTTCAGTGTTATTCACAGCTAATTATTCACAGTGACCCACTCGCTTCCTCCATCTTGCAGAGACTGAGTGACGCACAACATTTCCGGGTTTTATAGTCCCTCCCCCCTCCCACCAGCAGGGCCAGCAGAGAGAATGTCAACATTTTTTAAATATCAATGACTCTTTTATTCTTCATCGATGGGAAAAATCCAAAAATGACAGCCGTAAGTGGCAGCGTTTTTTCAAAAATCATGAAACAGAAAAACAGGAAGTGGTCAAGATCTTACTTCTAGTAATATAGATATTATTTTTATATAATATAATATAATTATATATAATTACAGTCATATTCACAAGTCATTACATTCACAAGCAGCACACAATTAGGCTCCCCATGAAGTAATATGAGCATTGAAAAAGTAAGCGCCATCTAGTGTTCAATCTCATTTTCTAATTAGCTTAATTAATTAATGTTCAACTTTTGGCACTGATAAGTTATGACTTCCTTCTCAATTATATTTCATCTAAATCTGTGCAAAATTTCAAGTAGTTCCCAGACATGGGTCATGAAAGTTAAATTCTGGCTACATTTTCGATGCTCGGCCCACAGCCGACTACTTGTGGTGCCACTTTCAGGGAACTATGTACTTGCTCTACTCTTACTACCAGGGGCGGAGACTGTGAAGGTCCTGCACTGGTTTGACTTCCCAACATGTAACACCACACACTTATCTGTATTGAACTCCATTAGTCAATCTTCATCTCAGTTGCCCAGATGTTCAAGATCCTGTTGTAATTTTTGATTACCCTCTTCTCTGTTTACGATACAACCTACTTTATTGTCAATTGCATACTTACTAATCATGTCTTGAACATTCTCATCCAAATCATTGATGTAAACCACAAACAGCATCAATTCCTGAAGCACACCAGCTTCCAGCCTGAAACACAACCTTAAACCTCAACTTTAGGTTGAGTGAACAACCTTCCACCACTGCTGTCTGCCTTCCATGAAGCCGATTCTGTATTCTGATCAGTGTACATTTGTGTTATAATAACATCAAATTAATTCAATTGCGATGAGGGAAAGACAGTAGAAAAAGAGAAGAAAGCAAAGCAAGCAAAAATAAAGTGTTAATAATTGGCATGTAATTCTCCAAGTATTCATTCTGGAATTCAAAAAAGTAGATTATTTTTAAATAGCATCACAGAATACTGACTGGAAATGTAACAGGAGATCCCAGCTTTGGCACCAAAGATCCCATGCAAGGGTCAGAAATCTTACGTTAAATGTCACAATGCATAAACATAGTTTTATTTATTATCATATTAATTAGTAGCGAGGAGTCACAATTTAGAGCCAAACAACAAATTATAGGTAAACATTAGAAATACGAGGACATATGAAATAGAGAGCCATTCAGCCTTCTCCAATATTCATGAAGATCAGGGCTTACCTTCCAACACAGCGCCATTTTCCTGCACTTCCCCTATCTCCCTTTATTCCTAAATATCTAGTCAAGAATTAACACAATAGAATTTCTACAGTCATCCATGCTCGAGAATTCCAATGATTTGTCTCCTTAGTTCTAAGTACATCCTTTCTTCAGCAAGTACACTATAACTGCATGCTTCACTCCAGGTGTACTTGCTCACCAAAACTGTATACAATTGCAATAATACTCTTACTCCTGTAATAAAATACTCTTAAAGATTATCATTTCCTCTTCCAATCATCTGCTGTACCTACAAGTTGAATTTCAGTGAAGCACACCTTGATTCCTTTGAACATCAACACTACCCAATCTCTCATCATTTAACAAATAATTTGTTTCTCTGTTTTATGCACCCAAAGCCTGACATTTTCCCACATTATATCCCATCTGCCACATTGCAGTTTGTCCATATCTCCTCGTGGGCTACTCACATTCTCATCTGTACTCACAATCCAACATAGCTTGGTATTGTTAGCAAACTTGGAAATATGATAATTGTTCCCCTCAGCCAAATGATTGATGTTAATTGTGAATAGCTGGGGTTAAACTCGGATCCTCTGGATAACCCAGAGGCTATATCTGCTGCTTTCTGCCTCATAGCTATTTTCAATCCATGCTAGTATATTACACTGAAATGTATGCACTCCAATACCCCATACATAGGACCTTATCAAAAGCGTTCTAGAAATTTGTCAGAGGAGGAACGATTAAAGGAGGAACAATAAAATCTTTGGGTTTTTTTTGTTATGTTTTTTTAAACACAGAGTGGTGGGTGCCTAGACATGCTGCCAATGGTGTTGATGGAGGCAGATACAATAGCAGCATTTAAGAAGCTTTTTGAAAGGCACCGGGAATGGAGGGATATGGATGATGTGCAGGCAGAGAAGATTAGTTTAACTTGGCATCATGTTCAGCATGGACATTGCGGGCCAAAGGGCCTGTTCCTGTGCTGTGCTATACTATATCCAATCTTTTCCTCCTATCATTACCAGCAATCACATCCACAAGGCACCAGCAAATTAGTTCAATAGACTTTACTTAAATAAATCCCTAATACTGTAACTGTTCATTTCTATCATCTATCACCCCCTCCCCCACAATCCTTCTACCCCCAACCCCAAGCAGGTTCCCTGTACACAACATGCTTCATTTAGGTTAAATAAGGCAGTTCATAGGTTGGTTTCAGATTTTCAATACACTTTCGTTTTTAGTGAATGTAACCCACCAGAGGTTCCTAATCCTATTCCTAATCTAATTCAGAAAACATTAGTCTTCAATACTAAATCTAAATTTGGAGACCGGTTACCTAGTTGACATTTCTGCTGTGATACCATGGACATAAGACTCCTATTTCAACACTCCTACTTCAAGGATCAAGGTTCATTTATTGTCACATGTTCCAATTAAGGTACAGTGAAATTCAGATTGCCATACAGTCATACCAATAAATCATAATCATACTTTATTAGGCAACTTTTGCAACAAGACTCCAGCTGTTACAAAGAAGAAACATACTGCAGTTTAAAAAAAGATGACGAGGTTGGAAGGACCCAATGTGAAATGAGTGGAGACAGTCTCATTCTCATTCTTTTTACACTGCCCCCAATTCAAATAAATTCCCAATTCATTCAAAAACTACAGGAGCAAATTGGACAGGGAATGGAGATGTCACTGGTTCGATAGAGAGGAATTCTTTCAAAACTGGAGTTATGCAGAGAAAAAGGAATTTTATTTGTGCTTAGCTGATTGACACCACGCATCAGAAAATAATTAATGCTGAAATAAGGAAAGCCAAAAAATTGTTCAGTCACCAACAGCAGCAAACCTGACTTAGTTGGCTCAACAATGTTTTGTATATGTTTAAATGTCATAAAATTGATGGTCACAAATAAGATAGTACCATTACATATTTACTTTACACATTGAAAACATTTCTGAGCCGTGGATAAGCTTATAAATCAGAATTGTTATCAACAAGAAAGCTCCTTCTTGTTACCTTTCCAGAATCCTAACTACTTCCTCACAATTTCTGCTGTCCCCTATAACGGTTCCATATTTTCTCAACACCCTCATCAATTTCCTTCCACCTTCTTTACTTCCTCAGTCTCCACTAGGCCATTTCCCCTCTTCTACTGCCTCTTTTGCCACCCCTCCCTTACTTCTGCCATCCCTTTTCTTCTCACTTTTCTCAAAATATACACCACCTGAATCTGCACTTTGAATTCTTCCTGTGTGTAAAAACTACTGGTAACCTTTTCTTTTTGTACAGATAAATGTGATCATATAAGTGAAAAGAGCAGGGCTTGCTTTTCACAACTGACCAACCAGGATTGAAGGGGCCTCCAGTGTACAACAGTAAAATTATCATTCAGCTTCAAATTTCAAAACACAGAAACATGAAATTTATGAAACTGTTCGAACATAAACACATACCCTGCAGAGTCTCTCCAAGGCTGTTACCATGCTTCCATCCATGATTCTGCAGCAAATTGCATCCAATAAGAGCCTGCGAAACAGAATAGAGATTTTTTTTTGCTCTTAGCAGAAGAACATTTTCACACCTTGTGAACAGTTGCAGTGTGAAAAGTATGATTCCAATGGCAAACTGGCAGAAAATGTCGTGAAAATTACTCAGCCAACTGTGCCAAGTTTCCCAATATACCTTTATTTTAACCCTCCAAAGCCCACACTTCCATGCTGGTAAAGACTCTTATTCAGTGTAAAATAGAGAATTGATTGCATTTAGATTAGTGATTAACAATGGAGGGTATCAACTTACACGAGTGTCCTAATTATGGGACATCATAGCTGAATTCCTACGGTTGTAATATAGCCCAAATTTGTATTCTGTACAAGAAGTACATTTGACTAGGGTAATCAATATTCAAAACCGTACTTGCGCCTGAAACTAACCAAGACATTTTGTAATGTAGTCAAAGAATAAGAAAACAGGCTCTTCGGCCCAACATATATAACCAACCTCCCACATATTATTCCACCTTGACGTCACATTCAGAAAAGCAGCCAACATAATCAAAGACCTCGCCCAATCCGATCATTCCTTCTTCTCCCCACTTCGGTCTGGCAGAAGGTACAGAAGCTTGAAAGTGCACACTACCAGACTCGGGAACAGCTTCTTCCCCTGTTATCAAGATTCTGAATAGTCCTTCCAGTCTGGAGTACTATCCGATTCACCTATACCCCATTGTGGACATCGGACTTTGCCTGTGGAACTAATGTGGTAAAATACTGAGAACTATAATCTACACTCTGAATCTTCCCCATTGCTCTATCTATTGCACTTGAATTTTTCCCAGTGTGCTAGATAGAACGAATGTAGGGGTGATCATTGGTCGGCATGGACTCGCTGGATGGAAGGGCCTAATGCCACTCAGTATCCCAAAACTAAACTAAATCGGTTGCAAAATCTGAACTGCATTTTTTCCAAGTGCCAAGTCACCAATGTTGAGCAAGGGAGTTTTCAAAAATCTAAGCAATGTTTTGAGCACATATTCTCTACTTTCATTCTGACAAAATTGATTATCTATTATCTTTATCTATATAATTAAAAGTCTAAACTTGACCACTTCCTGTTTGCATTGTATATTGATTTTAGAAAAACTACCACTTACGGCAGTGATTTTTTCCATCATACTCAGAGTCCCCCTCGGCTCATCAGGTGCAGAGGATTTTTCCCATCGATGAAAAATAAAAGTTATTGGTGTTTCAAAAGTGTTGAGATTCTCTCTCCTGTCAATCATGCCATGAAGGCCAAGCCCCTTCCGAAGGGAGGTGGGACCATAAAACCCGGAAGTGTGGGCGTGGCTCAGTCTCTACAAGATGGGGGAGGGAGAGGACATGACTCTGTCTGAGCTGTGAATCAACTGAACACACTGAATGTCTACTGAAATGTGAGTGTGGTTTTTATGTGGTTTTGTGGTGTTTTGTGTGGTTTTCTGGTGGTTTCACCAAGCTTGAAATGGTAAGAAAATGCATTTGAATTTGGTGGCCTTGCACCCTGTTTGAAATGGTATGAAACTGCACTTGAATTTGGTGGTCTTGCACCCTGCTTGAAATGGTATGAAACTGCATTTGAATTTGGTGGTCTTGCACCCTGCTTGAAATGGTGTGAAACTGCACTTGAATTTGGTGGCCTTGCACCCTGCTTGAAATGGTACGCAACTACATTTGAATTTGGTGACCTTGCAACCTGCTTGAAATGGTATGAAACTGCACTTCAATTTGGTGGCCTTGCACCCTGCTTGAAATGGTATGAAACGCACTTGAATTTAGTGGCCTTGCACCCTGCTTGAAATGGTATGAAACTGCACTTGAATTTGGTGGCATTGCACCCTGCTTGAAATGGTATGAAACTGCACTTGAACCTTGCATGAAATGGTATGAAACTGCATTTGAATTTTGTGGCCTTGCACCCTGCTTGAAATGGTATGAAACTGCACTTGAACCCTGCATGAAATGGTATGAAACTGCATTTGAATTTGTTGGCTTTGCACCCTGCATGAAATGGAATGAAACTGCATTTGAATTTGGAGGCCTTGCACCATGCTTGAAATGGTATGAAACTGCATTTGAATTTGGTGGCCTTGCACCCTGCTTGAAATGGTATGAAACTGCCCTTGAACCTTGCATGAAATGGTATGAAACTGCATTTGAATTTGGAGGCCTTGCACCCTGCTTGAAATGGTATGAAACTGCATTTGAATTTGGTGGCCTTGCACTCTGCCTGAAATGGTATGAAACTGCACTTGAATTTGGTGGCCTTGAACCCTGCTTGAAATGGTATGAAACCGCACTTGAATTTGATGGCCTTGCACCCTGCATGAAATGGTATGAAACAGCATTTGCATTTGCTGGCCTTACACCCTGCTTGAAATGGTATGAAACTGCACTTGAACCCTGCACGAAATGGTATGAAACGGCACTTGGATTTGGAGGCCTTGCAGGGTGCAAGGCCACCAAATTCAAGTGCAGTGTCATGCCACTTCAAGCAGCGTGCAAGGCCACCAAATGCAAGTGCAGTTCCATGCCATTTCAAGCAGGGTGCAAGGCCACCAAATTCAAGTGCAGTTTCATACAACTTCAAGCAGGGTGCAAGACAACCAAACTCAAGTGCAGTTTCATACCATTTCAAGCGGAGTGCAAGGTCACCAAATTCAAGTGCCGATTCCGACCACTTCAAGCAGGGTGCAAGGCCACCAAATTTGTTTTTTTTATTATTTGTATGACTGCAAGGCATGAAATTTCATTCAGACCGAAAGGTCTGAATGACAATAAAGGATACTTTTACTTTTTGAAGTACAGAAATAGTATCAAAAATTCATTTCCAATATTTTTCCAAAAGTGGGCAGGACCAAAACTCGCTAGAATTTAGAAGATTGAGGGGGGATCTTATAGAAACTTACAAAATTCTTAAGGGGTTGGACAGGTCAGATGCAAGAAGATTATTCCCGATGTTGGGGAAGTCCAGAACAAGGGGTCACAATTTAAGGATAAGAAGGAAGTCTTTTAGGACCGAGATGAGAAAATCATTTTTTACACAGAGAGTGGTGAATCTGTGGAACTCTCTGCCACAGAAGGTAGTTGAGGCCAGTTCATTGGCTATATTTAAGAGGAAGTTAGATGTGACCCTTGTGGCTAAAGGGATCAGGGGGTATGGAGAGAAGGCAGGTATGGGATACCGAGTTGATCAGCCATGATCATATTGAATGGCGGTGCAGGCTCGAAGGGTCGAATGGCCTACTCCTGCACCTATTTTTCTATGTTTCTATATGAGTCAATGAGGCCACTTTAGAATTATATCTGTCCCAGTTAGGATTTATATGACCATAAGAACGAGCTAACTTATCTTTTGACATACGAGCTCTGTGAAACACCTTGAATTGTATCAAAGCGTGTCTTGCACACATTGAGGAAGCATTAACTAATTGAAGAATCCTCTCCCATTTCTCTATAGATAAAGAAATTTGAAGTTCTCTTACCCAGTAATTCTTAATTTTATCAAATTTATCTTTTTTTAATTTCAAAATCCACTCAGAAATAGTCGTTATTAAGCCCTTCTGATAAGTGTTTAAATGTAAAAAAATTCCCAAGATATCGGTTTGATGTGGTAACGGAAAAAAGGGTAGAGTAGCCCTCAAAAAAAGTATAATTTGTAAATATCTAAAGAAATGTGCGTTAGGTAAATTATATCTATTGGAGAGTTGTTCAAAAGACATAAAATAACCATCCGAAAATAAATCACGAAAAGCTACTAATCCCTTCCTCTTCCATAACAGAAAGTCTTGATCAGTACTAGAAGGGTGGAAGAAAAAATTAGATATGATAGGACTCGATAAAATAAAATCATTCAATCCAAAAAACGTACAAAATTGAAATCATATTCGGAGTGTATGTCTTATTATTTGGTTAGTTGTATATTTATTCAATCTCATAATTGTAAAAGGTAATGAGGCCCCTAGAATAGAAGCCAATGATAGCCCTTGCATAGAATCACGTTCAAGATTTATCCATCCTGGGCATTGGGTATCTTCTAAATCTTTTGTCCAAAATGTTAGATAGTGAGCATTAACTGCCCAGTACAGGTGCACAACCTTTTATCCAAAGATCCAAATAACGAAAACCTCCGAATAGCGGCCATTTTTTCGGTCCTTGAAGAAAGGTCCTTGAAAACGTTCACCGAGGGCGGCCCGCAGAGGTGACAGCGGAACCTCCGGTCGGTCCTCGAAGAAAGGGGAACTAAATCCCCATTCATAAAAGAGAAGGTGAGGGTATATTGCGCGGGAGGGTTAATAATTGACAATATGCTGCTGCCTGCCCGCTGAGTTAAAAAGTTCCCACGGTAGACTCACGATACACAGTGCAGATTGTCGCTCCCTTCAGTTTCACCCCACCTACGCCCCTCTGCTTCCCGGCCATGTGTGTGACCCTTCCCTCCCCTCTCCTCTCCAGCTCCCCTCCCATTGCACCGGTGCGGGGGCTTTGCACTGTCTTCACGTCGGCGATTGCAGCAGGACCGTGCAAGTCACCGGAGACGTCAGGACCAATTGGACACCGACCACCAGGCCCACCGCAAGCACGGAGAACCCAGAGACCCACAGCCAACAGCAACCCAGCCCAGCCCCACTCCAACTACAGAGGAACCTGGGTTGCGGATGACTGGGCGCAGCTCGGGGCGTCGTAGGGGCCCATCGGGGAGCGGGTTCCTGTTGGTCCTGACGTCTCCGGCCACCTGCCATCCTCCGGGAACTGTACCACCCTTGTAGGAGAGTGGGGTTGTTTGCAGTTGCAGAGGGAGGGGGCAATTCACATAAACATCCATCACAGTGAGTCTCCTCCTCACTGTGATGGAAGGCAAAGACTTGTCCCTCCCCTGCTCTCCATTCCTCTCCCGAAGTCGAGGTCAAAGCCCCCGGCGGGCGCTAGCAAGTCCGCGGCCACTCAGCCACGCCGGGCGTTGTAAGGCCCCCTTCCAGGTCATTCTCAACCCCGTAATTCGGGCGGGAGAAGTCGCCGCTGCCGGTGCCCCGCAAAACGGTCTCCCACCGGGGACCCGCGGGCTCCTGGTGTCACCATCCACCGGAGTCGGGTCGCAGCAGCTCGCCCCTGCAGCTCTCCACGCTCCGAAGCTGGCTAGCTACACGGAGGTAGGTCCGTAGCTCCACAGCTCCACAGCTCCCACCGCCGCCCACCGACCCCCAGGCCCACTGCAAGCACGGAGATCCCAGAGACCCACAGCCAGCAGCAACTCCAGCCCAGCCCCGCTCCAACTCCAGAGTAACACGTAGGGGCAGAAGCTGATGGTGTGCAAGGTACGTCTTGTTCTTGGGGTGGCGGATGAGGGGGCGCAGCTCGGGCTGTGGGCAAACTGCCACTTGTCGCCGTAGCGGCCCATCGGGGAGCAGATTCCTCTGGAGTTGGAGGGGGAGGGGGGTATTGTGCTGTTTGATCGCCCCCTGCTATCCCAGGGACAGGGAGACACAGCGGCTTTTTAGACTGGTGGGCAATCACTTCCAAAGTTCTGCCCACACAGTCAGTACACCTCTCCTACACTGCATTTCATACAAACATTTATCTGCAAGAAAAAACGACATTGAAGACTCAAACTCGCGATCGAGTAACTGCCAGGATCAAGGCGCAAACTCGCGACCTTGCGGATATGAGCCGAGCACTCTACCACTGAGCCAGCCATTAAAATCTACGCTAAAAAAATTCCATTCCGAAGACCGACAAATTCTGAATTACGAAAAGTGTCTGGTCCCAAGGCTTTCGGATAAAAGGTTGTGCACCTGTAGTAGAATCAGCAGTTCGGAAGTGCCAAACCACCATATTTTTTTGATTTCTGTAAGTATTTTTGACTTAGTCTTGAATTTTTATTCTGCTATATATATATATAAAGACATTTTGGAGTCAATAATATCAAAGAAGGATTTAGCAATAAAAATTGGTACCGTCTGAAATAAATATAAAAATTTAGGTAAGATAAACATTTTAATAGCATTGATTCAGCCTATTCATGATAAGGACATTGGTGACCATTTAGTGAACTGTTGTTTGATATGGTCAATTAAAGGTGTAAAATTGGCTTTAAATAAATCCTTGTGTTTCTTGGAAATCTTAATGCCTAAGTAAGTAAAACATTCGGTAGTCAATCTAAATGGAAACTGTCCATAATTTGAAACTAGATTGTTTAATGGAAAAAGCTCACTCTTACTGAGATTTAGTTTATAACCACTCAATTAATTAAGTAGTGCTACTATTGCTGGATTAGATTTCTCAGGGTAAGAGATGAATAATAACAGATCTGCTTAAAGAGATAGCTTATGTGTCTTATTCCCACGGACAATACCAGAAATATTAGGGGATTCCCTAATAGCGGTGGCCAAAGGTTCCAAAGCAATATCAAACAGTAAAGGACTTAAAGGACAGCCCTGTCTAGTACCTCGAAAGAGCCTGAAAAAAGGGGATCTCTGATTATTGGTAAGTACAGAAGCCTGTACTTAGAAGCCAGCGTCAAATAAAACTTCTGATACAATATTCATTAATCTCCTAATGTTAAAGTATGTGTAAAGGAGTGATAGCTGACACACTGTAACCTTTACTGGTAGTTTATTATAGCACATGGCACACACGTCCCAGCACTGACTGCATCCAGCCTTCAGGCGTACTGGGACCTAGTGGGAGGAACAAAGGGAGGATACTACAGTTATACTAATATGATGGGGCGTGGTTAGTGGTGATGAGATAACTACATTATAGGTTGCATGCATAACCCATCTACATCCTTCCCCTTACAATTTAAACAAGTTACAACAATGGCAAGTTTGTTCTACAGGACCTGCAAAGCTAAGCATACTCTCCGTAGCGAGCCGGAGGTTTTACAATCCGACCCGAGCGAGTGCGCACCGCACCTTCACCCTCCCCACCCGAAAGAATAGGAGGAGGGACAGGAACAGAAACAGGACGGGGAGAGAAGGTGGGTGGAGAACCCAGCTTGGAGGGGGAACGGAGAGGCACAGGTGAGCCAGGAGAAACAGAAGGGGTAGAATGAGCAGAAGTGGGAGAAAGAGAAGACCTTGCAGGGGACAACAGAGCCTGAGGAGCAAAACCGGGAGGAGCAGGGGGGGGTACCCGAGGCAAAAGGACCGACCGTGGCATGCAGGGAGCAGAGGGTACGTTAGTGGAGGAAGGCTCGACACGCGACGGAGGGGTATACGGAATCGCAGGAGGTGGTGTGGGCTCGTTAACCACCAACAGGTGCTGGCGGCTGCGTCGGTATACAATCCCTTCAAAATCCACGAGGTAGGACCGTGGCGCGCTGTCAAACCCGACGACGGTGGCAAGTCGGGAGTAGCCGGTGGTCGTCTGCAAACGGACGACCTGTCCAGGCATCAGTGGCGAAAGAGGGCGGCAGGATTTGTCATGCGAGCGGCGCTGGATTTCGTGCTTCTGGGCAATACGTTGCTGGACATCAGCAGGCTGCAGGACTTAGGGCATCAGGGACTGCTGGGCAATAGGCATCGGAGGGCGGACAACACGGGACATGAGTCGCTGGGCAGGGGATCCCATGGTACTGTCTCTGGAAATGTTCCGAAGGTTCAGGAGACCCTGATAGAAATCCCCGTTCGAGAGGCGGGTTTGTTCAAGCAGGTGCTTAGCGCTGCGGACCGCTCGTTCAGCTAGACCATTGCTCTGCGGGTACTCCGGGCTGCTGGTGAAATGATTAAAGTTCCACTTTGCGGCAAACGCACGAAATTCGGCGCTGGTGAACTGGCGTCCGTTGTCTGTCTGCAGCCGGACAGGGGAACCAAACGTGGCAAAGTGACGGCGAAGTTTGCTGATCACCATCTCGGAGGTGATGGCAGGGAGGAGGTCCACCTCGAACCAATTTGAGTAAGAGTCTACTAGCACAAGGTATTGCTTCCCACGCCAGTCGAAAATATCGGCAGCCAGAGAAGACCAGGGCATGTCAGGGGCAGGCTGCTGCAAAAGCGGCTGTCTTTGCTGATGCGGGGCAAGAGAGTTACAGTCCAGACAGGAATCCACCCTGGCCTGGATGTACTTAGCCATGGCCAGCCAGTAGTACTGTTCCTGGGCATGCGAGATAGTGGCATCTGCCCCGCGATGCCCCATGTGGGCGGCGTCAAAATACAAGCCATGCAGCGAGGCAGGGACGACCACTTTGTGTCCTTTGATAATAATGCCATCCCGGAGGACCAACTCATCGCGGACCAAAAAATAGGGGTGGACGCTAGCAGGCAACGAATTCCGTTTGGTGGGCTACCCGCGCTTGATGACAGCAGCAAGCTGCTGCAGGTCGGGGTCGTTTGCGGTATGTGCAACCAAGCACTGTAGTTGCTGAGAAGGGACGAAGTTAACGTTCAGTACCTGTAAGTCCGACTGCTCGAAGGGGTGCCGGTCGCAGGAGGCTCGGGGGGCCCAGGACAGCGCATCAGCAACATGCATCTCGGTGCCCCTCTTATATATGATTTTAAAGTCAAAGCGCTGTAGCTGCAGCATCATCCGCTGTAGCCTGGCTGGAACACAGTGTATAGGTTTGATCAGTATCGTTACCAGTGGCTGGTGATCCGTCTCAACGGTAAACCTGGTGCCAAATAGGAAGTCCTTGAACTTCGAACACGCGAAAACCACCGCCAGCAGCTCCTTCTCTATCTGAGCATAGCGCTGCTCTGTGTCCGTCATGGTCCTAGAGGCATAGGAGATGGGCAGCAGCGAGTCATCATCGTGGGGTTGCAGGCAGGCAGCACCCAGTCCAAAGCGAGAGGCGTCGCAAGTGACCACGATCGGGCGCCGTAGATCAAAGAACTTCAGGGTAGTTGTGCTGACCAGCCTCGTCTTTAGCAGGTCGAACGCCTGCTGGTGGTGTGGAAACCATGCCCAGGGAATGTCCTTTTTAGTGAATTGTCTCAGGGGTGCGCTCAACTCGCTGAGGTCGGGGATAAACTTCCCCAGGTAATTCACCATACCCAGGAAACGCTGCAGACTGACAACGTCTGTCGGGGCGGGCAACTCTGAGATGGCGCTGGTCTTTTGCGGGTCTGGCTTCAACCCTTGGGCCGTGAAAATGTGGCCAACATATGTGACCTCAGGCACCCGGAACTTGCACTTTGACCGATTAAGCTTCAAATTTATCTGCCGAGCACGGTCCAAAATCCGTCGCAGGTTGCGGTCATGTTCGGCCACATCCCTCCCATAGACCAGTATGTCGTCCACAATGATCGCGCAGGGCAGACCTGCAAACAGTTGTTCCATTGAACGCTGAAATACCTCGCTGGCGGAGTTGATGCCGAACGGCATCCGCAAAAACTTAAACCTGCCGAAGGGCGTGCTGAACGTGGTCAGGTCCGTGGAGCGTTTGTCCAGGGGTATCTGCCAGAACGAACTTCTGGCATCGAGGACGGAGAACACTGTGGCTTGTCCCACCTGGGCGGCAACATCTTCGACAGTCCTCATGGGGTAGTGGGGCCGTTTAATTGCCATATTCAAGTCCTTGGGGTTGATGCATACCCGTATCTCATTTTTTCCTTTCTTCAACGTGGCAACCATGGTGGAGACCCATTCGGTTGGATCGCTGACAGCCTCCAGCACTCCCATGTTGACCATGTCTTTCAGCATAGTCTCCACCTTGCCCTTCATAGCGAACGACACCCTATGGGGTGGACGGATCACAGGCACCACAGATGGGTCAGTCACGATCTTGTACACCAACGGCAGCTTCCCCAACTTGTCGTCAAACAAGTCTGGGTACTCGGATAGTGGATCCATCACAGCTTGCACCTCGTGGACCGTACGGTCAAACGACACCAGACCAAGATCCTGGCATGCCTGGTTGCTCAGCAACGTCACACAGTCACTGTCCAGAATAAAGAAAGACAGGTCCTGGGAAGATTTCTGCAGCACGCAGCGGAAGGTCGCCCTCCCCACAGGTGTTAGTTCCTCTCCCCCATATGCACGCAAAACAGAGCGATCTGCAATCAGCAGCTCATTCTTCCTTATCTGGTGGAACAGCTTTGTTGACATTACGTTCACTTTCGCCCCCGTGTACAGCTTAGCAGAGAAGGACTTGTTGTTTACAGTTATATTCACAGAAGGATCAGGGAGGCGAGATCGGCTGTGGAGGAGAGTGTAAATACTTACATCTCCCGTGGAATAGCTGAGCTCAGAGTCGGGGGCAGCGTCAACAGAGGACTGAGAATCCATCTCGCTATCAACTTGCAGAAGGTTGTTTAGGAGTTGTCTGGGAGCTGAGGGTACTTTCCCACGGGACCGGCAGGCAGCTGCAAAATGGTTCCTTCTCCCACAGAAATTGCAGGTCTTCCCAAGGGCTGGGCACTGTGATTCTGTGGAGTGCACGTAATTGCAGTTTGGACACTTTTTAGATCTCGGGTCCCGGGATGTACGAACGGGCTGCGGTGGAGGGCGAAAGTTGTCCCTCATACGACGTTGTCCAGCAACACCAATTAGATTTATGGCTCGGCTGTCAGACCCCCTCTGCCCATGCGGAGGGGTGACCACTTCGGCAATGCGGCACACATGCATTGCCTGAGTCAGGGTTAGGTCAGGCCGTTGCAGCAGGTCGGCACGTAGCTTCTGATCAATCATGCCAGTGACGAGAATGTCTCTGGTGAGCTGGTCGCGCATGGTTTCAAATCGGCACTGCTGGGCAAGGTTTCGCAGGTCGGCGATGAAGCACTCAACAGGTTGATCCGGCTGTTGCTTGCGTGAGAAGAACCTGGCCCGCTCCAGTATACGGTTGGAGGGCAGGTCACATATCTCCGCGAACTTGCGCAAAAGACATACCGGGTCGTCGGCCGATTCAGCTGGCTCGACCGGCTGCTCGTTGTCATCCAGGACTGCTGGTTCGTAGACAAAGGCTTGAGCTCTCTTCATTGCGTCGGGACCAGCCAGGTTGAGCAAGAGTGATGCTTTGACCGCGGCTGGGTCGTTCCGGTGCGCAATATTGACGAAGTGAGTGTAGTCCATCACAAAAGTCGACCATCGCTCCGCAATGTCAGCGTCGAAGACAAGGGGAGATGGCGTTCGGCATGAGGATGCCATGTCAAGGGAAACCCAACACTGGGCACTAACGGGGACAAAATAAATGAAAACCGGTAAACGGGAAGCGCGAGTTTTAAACTTCTGACGCCATGTAAAGGAGTGATAGCTGACACACTGTAACCTTTAGTGGTAGTTTATTATAGCACATGGCACACACGTCCCAGCACTGACTGCATCCAGCCTTCAGGCGTACTGGGACCTAGTGGGAGGAACAAAGGGAGGATACTACAGTTATACTAATATGATGGGGCGTGGTTAGTGGTGATGAGGTAACTACATTATAGGTTGCATCCATAACCCATCTACAGTATGAGTAACGGTTTTTAATAAAACCCGTCTGATCTTCAGAAATAATTTGCAGTAAAACGTTTTCCAATCTCATAGCTAATATTTTGGAAAGAATTTTGGAATCTACATTTAACAGTGATATAGGTCTATATGATGTCACTTCAATAGGATCTTTATCTTTTTTAAGAATTAAAGAAATAGATGCTTCATAAAAGGATTGTGGTAATCTATTCATTAAGAAGGCTTCTTTAAAAAGATAAAGCATAGCCAGGGACACAGTAAACTTGAAAAATACTTTTAAAATTCCACTGTAAACCCAACTAAACCGGGAGCTTTACCAGAATTCATCGAAAGGATTGCTTTCTGTATTTCTTCCTCCGTGATGGGTTCATCTAACAACAGACTCATTTTGTGGTAAATTTAGTAAAACTCATGCATTATATTGGAATCAGTAGGAAATTCTGATTGGTATGGGGAGGTATAAAATTTCTGAAAGGATTTATTAATTTCATCATGGTCTACAGTCAATGTACCATCCCGTTTACTCACTTTAATGAGGTGACGTTTGGCTGACACAGCTTTCAACTGATTAGCGAGTAATTTGCCAGATTTATCGCCATGTATATAAAATTGACTTTTGGTTTTAAGTAACTGATTCTCGATCGGTGATACTAATAACAAATCATGTCTCAATTGAAGTTCAACTCTATTTTTATAGAGCTCTAGATTAGGAGCTTTTGAATATGATAGGAGTGATGAGGCAGGAATTGGCAAGCTTCATCCCTCATATCACCTCTTTATATTGGCTATTTCCACTTTACAGACTCAGTCCTGTTGCAGGATCTCATACCAAAACTTCAGCCATCCCATTGCCTCAGGAGATTCCTGCTGACCCAGAGCCTCCAGCAGCTTTTATTTTTGAGCCAGGCTTTCGTATTGGACAGTTCTCTCAATGGTCCTAGATTCCACTAGGAAATTAAATGAGAATCATTCCCCAAAGAGCATCAATCACCCTTGATGCAGCAGTGAGGCTGACTAGTTAAATTGTCACAGGGCACATGATCTTGCCTGGACTGATCAAGAGGTACATAGATTTAAATCAATGGCAGTCTGGTGAAACATGGTCTGGTATTCAGACAGATGTTTTAACCACTGCGGGCGGACATCATTGTGTCAGATTAATTGGAAATCTTGTTTCAGGTAACACTACATGTGAAGTAAAATGGACATTTATTAGGCAGTTGGATAGGTTTCCTTTCAGCTGCACCCTGTAGACATCTATTCCGGTGAGTGATGTTAGAAAACAACCTCTCAGAAAATAACAGTCTAGAAGTCTTAGGCATTTAGTTTGCAATCAAATGTTGTGGTCACCTTGTCAGGAATTAATCTAATTCCAAACACATGATATTTTCCTAGGCTGTTGCAATGTATTCACCAAATAGTACTTGAGTATTCTAGAAAGGCGCTATATAAATCCCATCCATTATTATTATTATTACATCTATTCTGGAGCCTCTTGGCAAGCTACATTGCATAAAATCCACCATGACAATTTGAACAAGCTACCAGCATTTCAACTGCCCACTCAGTCATTACTAGGTCTTGTTCTGCCGTAGAGAGTGGGTAGTTTAAAATTCACTTACACTTGAAAACATGCACTATAATGATATGGTACAGAAATACGCATCATTTGGACCCTGTGTCATTAGTATGTGATTTTCATCCGCAAGATATTTTTCACTTTGGAGGCCAAATCACATGTTAAGTGAGATTAATTTCAGGATCAAACCAAGCTCTGTTGAACTATGCGCCATCCATGGATATCATACATGCATTTCATGAAGAGGACAGGATCTCATAATCGAATCATTACTGCAAGACACTATCAGATCAATGAGAATTGCAAAAAGTAGCAAGACAGTCAGTTCACTGACACCAATCTTAAGGTGGAAAAGGTGGAACACAGAGAATGATCCTGTTCCCGTAAGGGTGAAGAATAAGGACGTCAAATCTGGAGAGCATTGGGTGCCAAAGGATGTAGAGAGTATCCTTCATGGTGTGAAACTTCAGCCTTTGTACTTCCTGTCCGATAGCATCACTGTGAAGAGGGCATGGCCAGGTTGACAGCAATCCTTGATGAAAGGTGCTTCAATCATGAGGCAGTGCCTCATGTAAATGCTTTTGAAGGAGGAGAGGGTTGTTCTCCTGATGGTCTGAGCCGAGTACACCACTCTCTGCTGCCTCTTGTGTTCTTGTGCATTGGAATTGCCATACCATGTTATGATGCACCCGGTCTGGATACTTTCTACAGTACATCTGTTTTGGTTTGTACGAGTATTCAGAGATATACTGGATCTCATAAAACCTCAAAGTAGAGGTACTGGTGCACGAATTGCTGATCACATATACACGCTGGGCTCAGGGCAGGTCATCCGTATGTTAACACCCAGGAATATGAAGCTGCTAATTCTCTCAACTTGAGAATAGGGAGATGGGAACCAACCAAACACCAAAGTACTAAAGTGAAGTGCCACGGAGAAGAAGTGGCTAAAGAAATTAATGCCCGTAATAACACCGTTGGACCAGGTCCCAATGCCACATTTCACTTATGCTGTCAAGGTTAGGGAAACCAAAATATTCCATATGCGAGAGTTTGAACTATTACATTGCCAATGGGTAACATTTTAAAAATATCATGCACAAGTTGCAAAAGAAAAAAAAAAAAAAATTTGAATCAAAAACATAAAAGAAAAATGTAGACCAGTGAGATTAAAGATGGTACTAAATGAAAAAGAGGAAATCCCGAGGACAAGCAGAATTCTAGAACTCGCTCATTAAGATTAAGTAATTGATAAAGACTGACAATGGACTGCAGGCATGGACTGGCATGAAACATACAGTGAGAATGTTTATAGGTACAAAGAAAGAAAATCCCTAGTGAGGATATATAGAAACATAGAAATTAGGTGCAGGAGTAGGCCATTCGGCCCTTCGAGCCTGCACCGCCATTCAATATAATCATGGCTGATCATCCAACTCAGTATCCCGTACCTGCCTTCTCTCCATACCCTCTGATCCCCTTAGCCACAAGGGCCACATATGGACTCCTTGAGGAGAAATAACTGATAATTTATACTGGGCAATAATTAAACTTATATCTTGTGTCTGTTCAGACAGAAGGAGACATACAAAATCTGTGGATATATTAGAGAAGGGAATGGAAATTGAATAAACCACATATTAGTTAAAATATAGCCATGGAGAAGATGATGAGCTTGCAGGCTAATAATCTGATGATTTAGTGATCTAGAACATGAAACATAAAATATTAAAAAAACAGAACAGCACAGGAACCGGCCCGCAATGTCTGTTCTGAACCTTATGCCAAGATAAACTAACTTCATCTGGCTATACAAGATCCATATCCCTTCATCTTCTATATTACTAAAACTCTGTTCTTGACCGCTTTTGGCGATCTGTGCTGTGATTTCCGAGAGAACGCCGCCACCTACGGCTGTCATTTTTGGCCACCTCGCTCTGAGCCCCCCTCCGCCGCATGTGTGCCGAGGATTTTTCCAGTCGATGAAAAATGACAGAGATATTAATGATTTTACAAAATTCCCCATTCTCACTGCTGCCCCCGCTGGTGGCACGGGGGATGGACTATAAAACCAGGAAGTGGTGTGCCTCAATTAGTCTGCAAGCTGGAGGAAGACAGAGGGTCACGTTTCTCTGAGCTGTGAAAAACACTGAACACATGTGCACACAACTGTGAGTAAGTACCCTTAAAGCGCTTTCTCACGGGGCGACTTGACGCAAGATGTAACCAGAGTGAAGTGGTCGTGGTCTAGCACGATATCACACGATATATCGGGGGGTAGATAAAGAGTTCCCACGGGTACTCGGCATTTCTGTTATTTGTGCGAGTGACTTGTCCATCTCCCGAGCTTTCCCGTTAAATCTTGAATGAACATTGTGAATCCCCATTCATAAAAGAGAAGGTAATTGCGCGGGAGGGTTAATAATTGACAATCTGCTGCTGCCTTAAAAAGTTCCCACGGTAGACTCACGATATACAGTGTATCGTGAGTCTTGCGTGGGAACTTTTTAACTCAGCGGGCAGGCAGCAGCAGATTGTCGCTCCCTTCAGTTTCACCCCACCTACACCCCTCTGCTTCCTGGCCATGTGTGTGACCCCTTCCCTCCCCTCTTCAGCTCCCCGCCCATTGCACCGGCGCGGGGGCTTTGCACTGTCTTCACGTCGGCGATGCCAGCAGGTCAGTGCCAGTCACCGGAGACGTCAGGGCCAACAGGACACCGACCCCCAGGCCCACTGCAAGCACTGAGATCCCAGAGACCCACAGCCAGCAGCAGCGCAGCCCCGTTCCAACTCCAGAGGAACACGCTCCCCGTAGGGACAGAAGCTGATGGTGTGCAAGGTACGTCTTATTCTTGGGGTTGCGGATGAGGGGGCGCAGCTCGGGCTGTGATTTCTCCGGCCGTACAGTTCCCAGTACAGGAGCTGAGACTGGGAACTGTGGGGTTGTTTGCAGTTGCAGAGGGAGGGGGCAAGGGCGGTACAGTTCATAGTCTCAGCTCCAGTCCAGGGGGGTGGCCTGAGACGTTAGGACCAACGGGACACCGACTGCAAGCACGGAGATCCCAGAGACTCACAGCCAGCAGCAACTCTAGCCCAGCCCCGCTCCAACTCCAGAGGAACCCGGGTTGCGGATGAGGGGGTGCAGCTTCGGGAGCGGATTCCTCTGGAGTTGGAGGGACAGGGAGACACAGCGGCTTTTGAGAATGGTGGACAATCACTTCCAAAGTTCGGCCCACACAGTCAGTACACCTCTCCTACACTTGTCTCCCGCACTAAGATCATCTCGCAGAGAATGATCCCAGCCTAACAGCATGTTCATTCCAGATTACTCACCTTCTGTCCCCTCTGTCCAGCTTCCGGGTTCACCGTTCGCAGGAGTTCCCACGGTAACCGCAAGAGTTATTACGGATATCGCACTGGCCACTACGTGCATATAATGTTGCAATCTTCAACCACAAGTGTACAAGTCACTCTTGGAGAAATTCAAACTTGCTTGAATTTTCTCCCGAGTGACCAAGATACACGAGTACCTGCCGTTAGCGCCACGGTGGTCCACGGTGGTCCACGGTGGTCCACAAATGCCGTACGGTTATCGCACGGGGTTCCCACGATGTTCAACTCTGGTTAACTCTTGCGTCAAGTCGCCCCGTGAGAAAGCGCTATTAATGTGGTTTGAAAATGAAAATATGGTTAAAGTAAAAAAGCACTGCCTGCAAATGGTTGTTTGGGGGGTTTGGGTTGAAATAAAAAGGCACTCTCTCTCTTCCTTCCCCCCCCCCCCCTCTCCTCTCTCCCCTTTCCCCCCCCCCTCTCCTCTTCCCCCCCCCCTCCTCTTCCCCCCCATCTCTTCCCCCCCTCCTCTTCTGCCCCTCTCCTCTCCCCCCTCCTCTTACCCCCCCTCTCCTCTTCCTCCCCCTCTCCTCTTCCTCCCCCCCCTCTCCTCTTCCCCGCCCCTCTCCTCTTTCCCCCCTCCCTCTCCTCTCCCCCCCCTCCTCTTCCCCCCCCCTCTCCTCTTTCCCCCCCTCTCCTCTTTCCCCCCCCTCTCCTCTTCCCCCCCCCTCTCCTCTTTCCCCCCCTCCCTCTCCTCCCCCCCCTCTCCTTTTCCCCCCCCCTCTCCTCTTTCCCCCCTCCCTCTCCTCTCCCCCCCCTCCTCTTCCCCCCCCCTCTCCTCTTTCCCCCCCTCTCCTCTTTCCCCCCCCCTCGTCCTCTTCCCCCCCCCCTCTCCTCGGTCCCCCTCCCTCTCCTCTCCCCCCCTCTCCTCTCCCCCCCCCCTCTTCCTCTTCCCCCCCTCTCCTCTTTCCCCCCCCTCTCCTCTTTCCCCCCTCCCTCTCCTCTCCCCCCCCCCTCCTCTTCCCCCCCCTCGTCCTCTCCCCCCCTCTCCTCTCCCCCCCTCTCCTCTCCCCCCCCTCTCCTCTCCCCCCCCTCTCCTCTCCCCCCCCTCTCCTCTCCCCCCCTCATCTCCTCTCCCCCCCTCTCCTCTCCGCCCCCCCTCTCACTCTCCCCCCCCCTCTCCTCTTCCCCCCCTCTCCTCTTCCCCCCCTCTCCTCTTCCCCCCCCTCTCCTCTTCCCCCCCCCTCTCCTCTCCCCCCCTCCTCTCCCCCCCTCTCCTCTCCCCCTCTCACCCCCCTCTCCTCTCCACTCCCCCCCTCTCTCTCTCCCCTCTTTTTCTCCCCCTCCTCCCCTCCATCCCTTCCCCCGCCGTCTCTCCCCTAAACCCCCCTCCCCTCCACACACCCCTACCCCCTTCCCTCCAGCCCCCCTCCCCCTCCCCCTCCCTGCTCCCCACCTCTCCCCCTCCCCTCACCTCACCCCTCTCAGCACACCCCCTCACTCCCCCCTCTCCTCCCCCCCTCTCCTCTCTCCCCCTCCTCTCTCCCCCCTTCTCCTCTCCCCCCCCCTTCTCCTCCCCCCCCTCCTCTCCCCCCCCTCCCTTTCTCCCCTCTTTTTCTCCCACTCCTCCCCTCCATCCCCTCCCCCACCGTCCCTCCCCTAAACCCCCCTCCCCTCCACACACCCCTACCCCCTACCCTCCCTGCTCCCCACCTCTCCCCCTCCCCTCACCTCTCCCCCCCTCCCCTCTCCCCTCACCTCTCCCCCCTCCCCTCTCCCCTCACCTCTCCCCTCACTCTCACCCTCTCTCTCTCCTCCCCTCCACCCCCCTTTCCCCTCTCACCCACCCTCCCTCTTCTCCTCCTCGCCACCCCCCTCTCCCTCTTGCCCCTCTCTCTGTGTCTCTGCCCCTTCCCTCTCTGCCCTCACTCTGTACCCCCCCCTCCCTCCCTCTCTAGATGTGACTGCAAGTTGGGGGCAATGCGTCAGTAGATAGGGTGGTTATGGGGTAAAAGGAGCAAATTAATAATATTAATAAAATATCAAGGGGGGTAATTAGCATGAGTGCGGGTGGGGGGGAGATAGTTAGTATGTGACGCTGCATGCCACCTCCCCCCCCCCCCACACAACCGCACGTTGGGGGAACAGACCCAACGGGTCTGCACTTGGTCTAGTTCTTTATATATCTACGTGCCTATCTAAAAGCCTTTTAAATGTAAGGGCTCAAAATTAACGGTTGCCCGGGTGCCAATGGCCGCCTAAAGTCTCACCGGGCATCCTAAAAGCCGTGTAATTTTGCCCGGCTTGGCAAGCGGACGGCCTGATGCAAACTGTGACGGCGTTTCTCAGAGAGCTCCTGCCTTGCCCTGTGGAGTTGCTTATTGTTTGTGAACCAGCGGCTCAGGCAGCGGATTGGCGCCGACACCGCTGCAAATTGTTCTGTTGCTGTTGTTCCCTTAAAGGGCCTGTCCCACTTTGCGATTTTTTTGGGGGGACTGTGAAGCGTCAGTGACAGTTTTACGGGCGTCAGTCACTGATGCTCTGCAGTCGACACAAATCGCAAAGCGGTGCAAGTCCTTTAAGGAAACAACAGCAACAGAACAATTTGCAGCGGTGTCGAGCGCCTGAGCCGCTTCTTCCCTTCTTCCCTTACCCCCCTCTTTCTCCCTTCTCCCCACTTCACTCTTCTTCCCCTTCTCCACCCCCCCACTCCCCTCACATCCCATTCTCCACCTCTCCCTCCCTTCTCCAACCCCCCCCCCCCACCCCCACTTTCCCCGACGCCCCCCATTTGTGGACCCAGACTGCGACCAATGACCAACAAGGACAATTTATGAAAACCTGTGCGCCTTTGGGGGGTGTTGTTCCCAAAGTCTGTATTTATCCCATAGTCAATGTTACTAAAACAGATGATGTGGAGTAGACTTTGTGCAGTACTATTAGTGGAATCTTCTTGTCACAGGCTGGGCCCACAAATGGGGAAAGTGGGAGGGGGGGGGGCTTGGAAAATGGGAGAAGGGAGAGGGGGAGAAGGGGATGTGAGGGGAGGGGGGGGGGGGAGTGGAGAAGAGGTAGAAGAGAGGAGCGGGGAGGAGGAAGAGGGGGAGTGGAGAAGGAGGGATGAGGGTGGGAGGGGGGTGGAGGGGAGAGGGGAGTTCAGTCTACACTCACTGAATCCACCCCTGCGAAAAGTTAGAGATGCTGACTTGGATCTGGAAGCGGACCAATACAAAATAAAACCGAACGATTCAGACATCTTTTTTTTTGCACAATTGATTTTATTGTATTAATTTTAATATATCAATGTTTAAAATCTATGCATTGAAGCAAGAATATTTTACAGCCCATCTGTGGTCCCTAACCCCAACCCTACACCTAACCCTAACCGGGCGTCACCTGCAGGACAGCTTACGTCAGCGTGTGACAGGGCGCACGACATGATGAGATAACCAAATGTCGCCCCTGGATTCTGAACATTCCAAAATCCTGGGGCGAGAGGGAGACACCGCGCGTCACTACATGCGTCACCGTGCGTCACCACGCGTCACGACCCAACCATGACGCGACAACCTCTTTTCAGGCTGTTGCCGAAAATGTCGCCCAAGTGGGACAGGCCCTTAAATCCCTCACCCCACGGGAGGGGGAGAGAAACTGCGAAGCCACCTGCCCGTGTTTGGTCCATACCCCTCCAAACCTGTCTTATCCATGTACCTGTCTCTGTCCCTGTCTTTCTATCTGTCTCTGTCTCCATCTCTGTCTATCTCTGTCTCTGCTCTTTCCGTCTCTCTTCTCTGTCTCTCTCTGTCTCTCTCTCGCTTACCAGTCCTCCCCGACTTTTTCATCAGAAACCCACCCCGAAATATGGGCAGTGAAGCTTCCCCTAATGCTCCAGTGTAATGCTAAGTAACAGCCATGTTGTGGAAAGGGTTGTTGTGATACAGCATGGTGTTCCTGAAGTCCCACACCAGAAGAGCTACCCAACATCTACACTCTCCTTGACCTCGTCCTTACCATACTGGAAAGTTCCGCTGAGGCCGAGCGAGGCTTCAGCCGGCTGAAGCAGCTGAAGACCACCATCAGAAGCCAGGACGACCAGGTGACGGACCAGCTCCTCATCATGCTGCATGCCAGTAACATCAAGGACTTTGATCCCTGGCCAGCCATCAGCTTGTGCCATGCAGGAGGGCAAGGAGGCCTGACACGGGAGAAGACCCAGCTGCAGCATCTGCTTCAGGATCTCACCCTGACAGTGACAAGTCTGATGAGGAGGATGCTCAGCTCGAGAGCGACTCAGATGACAATTAAAGTGACTTTTAGATGTATTTGAACAGCTCTGGGTTTACTTTGCTTTTCAGGAGATGGTTTAAATATCAAGCAGAAAAGTTACACGAGTTCTCACAAATATATTTCTGTTCATTTAAAGTTGATATCTCTCCCCCCCCCCACAAAAAAAAACCACCAGCCATTTTTATTGCCCTTCTGGGCAATCGCACTTGCCAAGTTCCATGATTGATTCAATATAGTCGCCTACTTCCATGACTCATCTTCGTAGTGGGCACAGAGGTCTGGTCAGGTAATAATAATAATAATAATAATAATAATAATACAGTAACAAGTATGTTACAAGAAAAAGAAAATCAAAGTACACTTCCATTCTCTTTATTACTTTTAAATTACAAAATCCTCGAGCAGAAGATATATATTATGTACCTATTTTTCCCCTCTTGATGTTGTTACTGTGTCTACCTTCAAAGGTGTCAAACAGATCGATTAAATTATTTATCAACTTACCTTGCTGTGACTGGGCACAACAGAGAGTGATGATTGAAGAATCAAGAGGAAAAGACCCATGCTATAGCCATGTCATGATAATTTTCGGTCCTTCACAGAAAACATTCTTGCATCAATCTGTAGTGTGCATGGTTAAGCATATGCGTTACCCTGGTCCAGGATTTATTGACACAGGTTGTTCATCCGCTGAATAATCCAACCACATTTTTGTTTGGAAGTGGAAAGAAATAATAGAAATTGCATTCATTGCAATGTGTAAAAAGAGTTGAGATACTGTATTATAATTTTGCTGCGTCATTGTGATATATATCATGTCTTGATTGGTGAATATGTTTAGTTTGTGACTTTATTTGAAGCAGAAATAACATGCGAATGCTTCATTGAGCATAATTCCGACTGGTACGCACTTCGTCCGAGCACATTATCGCATGCGCCATGCAAGCCGTCTTAAATGACCACCTAAACTGTCATTCGGCAACCTAAAAAGCTGCCTAGGTTGCCCGGCTGGCAACAGGGGAAAAAAAGTTGTGAGAGCCCTGTGGATGCAAAAATTTGTCCTGCACATCTCCTCTAAATGTTGCCCCCTCACCTTAAAGCTATATCTCAAGAGAGTTCAAGAGTTCAAGAGACATTTATTATCACATGCACCAATTGGTACAGTGCGATTTGAATTACCATACAGCCATACGAATAATAAGAACACAATACACGATAGAATTTAACATGAACATCCCCACACAGCAGAATCAACGTTTCCCACTGTGAGGGAAGGCAATAAAGTTCAGTCATCTTCCTCTTTGTTTACCTGTGGTCAGGGCCTTTGGGCCCTCCGCAGTCGCCACTACGGTGGCCCGATGTTTCAGGCCCTCTCGCCGGGATGAGCGGAGCTCCGGTGTCGGAACGAGAACACTCTCAGTGGCTTGGAGTTTCCAAATCAGCCACTTCCTACCGGAGACCGCGGCTCCCGAAGTCCACAGGCCGACCTGGGCGGAGCTTCAACACTGGCGACCCTCGGCAAAGATCCCAGGCTCCACGATGTTAAAGTCAGCACCGCCCGCAGACCACAGCTCCACGATGTAATCAGCTGGTCCAACACTCCGGAACCTCAACACGGCGATCCCCGGTAAGGCATCATCCTGCTCCACGATGGAATTCAGCGCTGCGCCGCTGCTGGAGATCTGGCCGGTCTCCGGTAGGAAAGGCCGCGCCAATCCAGATGGTGGGGTGGGACGAAGATGCGACTCGGAGAATAGACACATCCCGACCAGGAAGCGACTGGGAAACAGATTCCCCCTTCCCCTCGCCACCTCCCCCACATAGAAAAGAACAAGAAACCTCCAGGAACATACTTTTAGACTAAAAATAACAGAAAGGGTGAAAGGACGAACAGACTGCTGGCGAGGCTGCCGCGCGCGGCGCCACCCGATACGTTTTCAGCAGAGATCTATTTGGAGCAAGTGGACATTCTGGTTACTAACTTCCAAGTTTCTGTGCATTTTGGAATTGTTCTAGTGATTTGAAGATATTAAACGGGCTTCACTCTAAGGAAAGAGACACTTGGGGCAACAGAGTGGCGCAGCAGTAGAGTTGCTGATTTACAGCACCAAAGACCCAGGTTCCATCATGACTACAGGGCTGTCTGTACAGAATTTGTACATTCTCCCTGTGACCACGTGGGTTTTCTACGGGTGCTCAGTTTCCTCCCACACTCCAAGGACATGCAGATTCGTTCATTAATTGGTTTGGGGAAAATTGTAAAAACTTGTCCCTAATATGTAGGATAGTGCTAGTGTCGATCACGAGTTGGTCGGCGCGGACTTGGTGGGCCGAAGGGCCTGTTTCCATCCTGTATCTCTAAAGTCTAAAGACCATAAAACTGCTGACTGTTAACCTGACATCAGTGGTAGGGAAGTTGCTGGAATCTCCAACAAATTATGTAAAAGCACACTTTTAAAAGAATAAATGGATAATGCACGATCAATATAGATTTATGAAAGGAAAACCATGTTTGACTTCTTCTGAAGTTATTTGAGAATGTTACAAGCTGTAGTTAAGAGGAGAACAAGTGGATGTGATATATTTGAGTTTTTAAGAAGGCTTTCAAGTTGATTTACAAGGTTAGCATATGAGGGTTACATATGTAAGTAAGTGAATTGGTTATTGAACAGTATAAATGGATCCTTCAGATTGATAGGTTGTGACTGGTAGAATATTTCAGGGATTAGCACTAGGAACATCTTTGAATGCAATTCTTTCAAATACCCAGTCTTCAGTCATTATATTTCTTTTTAATATTCCTTTTGAGCTCTCGGTAATAAGCCTGGTTCACAGTTATGTTAAAAATCAATCAATCGGCAGATGCTACAAATCTAAAACAAAAAATAGAAAATGCTGGAAAAACAGCAGGTCAAGCCACATCTAGGGGAAGACAAACAGAGTCAATGTTTGAGGTTGAAGGTCCTTCATCAGTACTGGGAAAGCTGTAGTTTAACAAGTTATTTTTGTCTCCTTCGCAGTACTGACCGAGGACCTATGACCTGAAACATTGACTCTATTCTTCCTCCCACAGATGTCACCCCACCTGCCGAATATTTCCAGCATTTTCTGTTTTTATCATATATTCTCTTTTTTCTCTCAATTTTACCGTTATCTTTTTAGTCCTCGGTCCTCAGCTTCCCTACTCTTATTCTTCACAAAAATAGGACAAAATGCAGTGAATACATTGGCAAAAACATCTCCACTTTAAAGGTCTCCTATTGTTCAATGCCTGGAACAATTTATCTGTGCCAGATGTATTGTCATCCCATTGCAAGTGACCCTTCTCCAATTGTTTCCTTAACCTTGGAGTCGCCATCCTGTTCCACGGTTCATCTAAAGTTTATCATCATTCCTACCTAAATGCTCTCCCATTAATACTTCCTGCACTTGTCCTGCTGGCTGCTACTTTGGGCCTGAAATACATTACTTTTCCTCTCCAAACTCCTTATCCAAATTAAAATCCAAATTATCGGGAGGAGAATGGGGAGTGCAGGGGAGAGATAAGACTTTGCCTTCCATCACAGTGAGGAGGAGATTCGCTGTGATGGATGTTTGTGTAAATTGTGTTGTGTCTTGGTTCTTCTACTTGTTTGTATGACTGCAGAAACCAAATTTCGTTTGAACCTCAACAAATAAATTGTATCATTGCTGTATCATTGTATCATTATGTTCAATTCAAATTTTGTTCAATTTCCATCCTATCTTCAAATTCATTCCAACAGAAGTTCAAACGCATCTGTTTTTTCAACAGTTACTGTCTACAAATTCAGAGGGAGGGGGTTGGACTGGACAGTGAAGGAGCAGGAAAATATTCCTATGGTATCTTGAAAGGCTGCTGTTGGACGATGCGTGGGAGGGGCATATTTTTTGTACATGATGGTCAAAATCGCACAGCCAGAAGGATATCCAGCAAGCCATGCATGGCGAGGAGGACTCCCAGTGAACCGCTGCCATGTCCCAACGGCAAGCCTGGCTCGCCCACCATGGAACTGAAAACCCGCCCGGAGAGGGAAGCTGCGGAGAGGAGGACGCTGGACAATAGGCCCGGTAAAAGAACCGGGTGAGTCTTATCTTCCACACCCTCAAAGTTGGCTATGGGAGAAACCCCCTAGGGAACAAAGGCTGAAGAGGGTCATGCAAGGAGATGGACAACAGATCATGGGATGACTGAAATGGAGGCAACAGCTGCTACAGACTTTTGTGGCCAGCTGCAGCTGGGACTGTAGAGTGATGCCAAAATGGAGACTCTTGCATATAGAGTCAGTGGGATCATAAGATCATAAGTGATAGGGGCAGAATTCAGCCTTTCAGCCCATCAAGTCTGCTCCACCATTCAATCATGGCTGATCTATCTCTCCATCCTAACTCCATTCTCCTGCCTTCTCTGCTCTGTACAACCTGTACGAACCTAGGGATTGGGTTTATGTGTGGTGATAGTCTTGCGGAGCTGTATGTTAAAAAAATTATTTCGCTGTACTTTGGCACACGTGATAAAGAAAAGATTGAACTATTGAACCATTGAAATTATCCTCTGGGCCTATGTGCAGAAAGTAGCTATGTTACAATACTTACCTTCAGCGGCGCTACAGTTCTGCCATTGGCCGTGTGCGCGACTTTGGCGCCTTTGAAGGGGGGGGGGGGGAGGTGGGATTAAAATGCCGTTTTCTCCTGCCTGTCCGAGATATATTTTCTCGGCCTGCCAGCTGATGCTGAAAAATCGTTACGACTTGCGTTCTCAGAAGTTTTTTGTTTTTTTAAAATTGCGGGACAATTTAATCTCAGGAATAAAATAAAAAAGCGACTTCTAACGGCGTCAACGCCGACAACGGAACGGATCTCATGTAGGGGACAAAACACAAGGTAAGTCGTTTATTTTACATATAAACGTGCTTCTTAGGATGACTTTAATCCAATTTCATTGGCGAAAATGTTATTATGGCCCCATACGAACCGGCAGTGTTTTTCCTGCCGATATGGGGTTCAAACTCACCATATCCGCAACGTTCCAATCGATCGCGTTCCACAAAAACCCACTCGCAAGATGATATAAATGGCCATTAATTTACGGGAATTAAACATTAAATTCTTTCCATTTGGCCTATAAATTCATGACAATGAGCTTTAAAAATCATGTTATGTTGTGAATTCTTGTGTGAATGTTATTTGGACACTTAGGCAATTAAAAAAAAAAATTTGGAAAAAGAAATGGATAGATGTTTAGATCTAGTAATTGAATTTTGTAATTAGCTACAATTAGGCAAATAACTAATTATATGCTTTAATTTCAGGTCATCCAAGTAAGATTGTTTCATATTTGTTTCAGAATGCTTCAATCTATAATAACTGAAAATTTCTTTCAATCTCTTAATTTTTAAGAAGGTTATGGGCTTTTGACTGTCCTCGATCACAGCATTTGTGTTGTCAATGGAAAAGCAATAGGGAACAAAATGCTAATTTCCGAGTATGAAAATGGCCATAACATTTCTAATACTAAAGATATGACAGTGAATTAGGTGTCAAATTAAACTTCTTTTTATGCTTTATCTGATGGGATAAATTGCAGACTTGATTTTTAAAATCTCAAAATGTTGTAACATTGCTACAGAAAGGTATCTAAATAGATCTTTGTAAGCCTACGAATACAGTTAATGGAAATCTGGGCTTTGAGGAAGCTCACAATGCAGGGAAAGCACCCATGCATACTTTAGCTCACAGGATCAGTAAAAGATCAGGTGAGGTCTCCTCTCTTTAAGAAGATACGTGTGACGTCCCACATGCAGCAGTGATTTGCCAATTGTGATATAGGACAAAAATCAGTAGCAGTATGGAATCATTCTGAAGCTTGGAACCACGACCTTGATCTGTACATAATTCTTGTTAATGATTCCTCATTTAGTTTTCACAAACATTTTCGCATAATACTTCAGAATTATTATATGATCTACTGTGGCATAGTTTGTGATTGTTTCTCTATTTCAATGTGACTAAAGTAGCAGTTGCATTCTTGAGAGACAACAGTGCGAGATTACAGCAGGAAACAAGTATTTTAAGTAAGAGCTGGTCTGGGAATCTTCCCACCTCCCCAATTTGACAAGGCTAAGGGGAAGGAGAGGCGCAGGCTGGCCCAGGAGGAAGTGAGGGCAGTGGTGGAGGAGGAGAGGTGTACCAGAGTGGTTGGATTGAGACAGCAGGAGGCCTGGACAAGGTGGGAGCAGGCCATGGACCGAAAAGTCACATGAACTGAGCTCTGGCAGGCTGAACCACAGCGTTCCTGGTCCACGCAGTGTACGATGTCTTGCCCAGCCCATCGAACCTCTTCATCTGGGGCAAAGCGGAATCTCCCAATTGCCCACAATGCACAGGCAAGGGGACATTGGAACACATCCTCAGCTGCTGCCCAAAGGCTCTTGGGCAGGGCCGGTACACCTTGCATTACGACCAGGTTCTTAAACCCATTGCAGAAGCCATCAGCATGGGAATCAGCAGCTGCAGACGAGAACGCCCCACCACCCAGATGATCACCTTTGTGAAGGTCGGAGTCCAGCTGCCAAGAACCACAGCAGCCAGGAATCTGTCAGGAATCCTGGCGACTGCGCAGGACTGGCAGCTTTCTGTAGACCTGGTGAAACAGCTGAAGTTTCCACAGCACATCGCCATGACCACACCGAGGCCAGACATCCTCCTGGTCTCAGAGACGAGCAAAAACATTGTCTTGTTGGCACTGACAGTGCCGTGGGAGGACCGTCTGGACGAGGCCCACGAGAGGAAGATGGCCAAATATGAAGAACTGGTCATAGACTGCCGTAAGCAGGGCTGGAAGGCAAGGTGTATGCCCCTCGAGGTTGGCTGCGGAGGTTTTGCAGGGCAATCGCTCTACAAAGCCTTGAGTGCACTGGGCATCAACGGAATGGAGAGGAGAAGAGCCATCAAGAACACCACAGAGGCAGCGGAGAAAGCCTCGAGATGGCTCTGGATTAGGAGAGGAGGTCCATGGGGAGGAGCGAATACCACCTGAACACGTCGTGGTCTGATCAACCACGGCTGGGTCGCCTGGGTGAGGGTGTCTGATGTTGAAAGACCCAAAGCACCCAATGCCCCCAGGTTACATCACTGATGATGTGTTCAGGAGAATCAATAGATGTATTTTTATCAATCCCTCTGCCATTTAATTTCGAGGTAGTGTTTTTTTTTCTCCTTGTTCATTTCCAAAATAATTGTTGTGTGTTTCTCCACTTTGTTAACCAATTCAGCCTGCATAATTCAGTGATTCCTAATTAATCATTCACATTATATCCAACTTGTGTTATGGCAGCAAGCATTATAGCAAAACTACCAGTATTCAGAGATTTGTTGGGGGAGTCTTTTGAAGCTAAGTTTATTGCATTAACATGGCTGGGGGTTCTTGGGGTGAATTTTCATGAACATTCAGGTCAAGGCACTAAATCTTTATCTTGCACTAAACGTTATTCCCTTTATCATGCATCTGTATACTGTGGATGGCTCGATTGTAATCACGTGTAGTCTTTCCTCTGACTGGTTAGCATGCAACAAAAAATGTTCACTGTTCCTCGAAACACGTAACAATAAACTAAACTAAACTAACAGGATCGCTTTCAAGGCTGCAAATATGGGTGTCTCAGTCCAGCTCTCGCTCTTTGAGCTCAGCTTGGAGCATCACCGAGATGTTTTCTAACCAAAGGAAGCGAAAGGAGGAGTTTCAGAGTGAGAACTGGAGCAGGAGGATGGAGGCATTTACAGACCAATTCCATTGATTCCCCTCATGAGTTAGCCATCAACTCCTATAATGAATCTTTCAAAATACTGCAGAGAGCAAAATATCCATTCCTGAAATCTTGCATACGACAAAAGTATAACAATGCTACAGGGGAAAAGACTTATTTCCTGCTGTAATCAGATACTGTTGCCTCTCAGGAACACAACTGCTACTTTAGTCACTGAAATAGAGAAACAATTGCTTCTGTGCTTGCTGCTGCTAGCAAGAATTTAATTGTTTCATTTTTGGTACATATGACAGTTAAACACTCATGACACATGTGCAATGATACTCTAATAATCACTCTAAAATATGGGCTTTTGCATAAAACAAAATGCTGGAGGAACTCAGCCAGCCACGCAACATCTGTGGACGTTTTGGGTCTAGACCCTTCCTCAGACTGATGGAATAGATGGGAGAAAACTGAATAAGAGAGGTGGGGTTGGCATAACGCTGAGCAAGTGTTAGTGGGTACAGCTGAAGGGGGATGATTTGCAGATAGGTGGAGACAGTGACAAATGTTGGAGGTAAAAAGAAAGATAAGGAAAGAAGAGGAGGAGTAAAATGTAAATCCAGAGGGAACGATATGGGTGGAGGAGGGGAAAGGGGGTATTCAAAGAAATATTGGACAGGGATGGGAGATGAATGTGCGGAGGCAGGGAAGGAGAAACGTGATGGGGTGCTGAGAGAAGGTGGAAGAAATGGGGGCACACCAGGGGCGTTTGGCTGGGAAACAAGGGGGGGGGGGGTACAGGTGGTATTAAATAAATTAAATAATTCGATATTCATACTTTATTTTTTTGCTCAGGATTTCAGCATCTGCAGTTTCTTGTGTCTCTAGTCAGCCTTTAGTGTTTTTAGCTTGGAGTAACAGAAATAAGCATTGCTATTGAAATGGCCTTTAGTTTTAAAAATTGTGCAGGAGAAATAACGTTGTTATTGTGAGTAACTCTTTGGCTCCTAACCCCCTTTTCATCATTGACACAATTGTCTTTATAACATGATCTTCTAGAACACAAAGATTTACCACCCTCTGCAACTATTGCATAATAGCAGAACTACATGTATTTACACCCCCATCCCCCATTTTATTTCCCTCCCTCTCTCCCTTGGGCCCCACCTGGACAGACCTATTTCTCCTACATTCCTTCCTCTAGCTTCACAATTCACAACTTTTATTACACGTCTCTTTTCATCTCTAGCTTTTGTCAAACTATCTGCCGATCAACCCCAATAGATTAAGATAAGAGGGGCAATGTTTGAAGAGGACGAGTGGGGCAAGTTTTCTTTTTACACAGAGGGTGAGAGTGCCTGAAACACACTGCTGAAGGTGGTGGTAGAGGCAGATACAATAATGGCATGAGACATTTGGATAGGCATATAAATATGCAGGTAATGGAGGAATGTAGATTATAAGCAGGCAGATAAGCGTTGGTCTTAGCATCATGTTTGGCAGACATTGTAGGCTGAAGGATTTGTTCTATGTAAATATTGCTCTTGTCCCTGGTTTTCAGAACTGCTTTCCAGTGGAAGGTCGACATAGACTGTTAAGTGCACAAATATGAATCAATTTCACAGTCAATTGGACAATGTGCAGTTTGATGTGATGTCTGCATGATCTACGTGCTCTGCTCACCTGCACATTCTACACTCAAAGAAGTGTGCAATTATGCCATATAAGAATTACATTTGAATTGGCACCATAGTTCAATTGCCTACTCCAAATAGGCATATTCTATGTAATTGAGTTTCTAGTTCAGTGTCTCAGAGTTGTAGTTAGCTGGGAAGACTCTGTGTATCCTGGGCTCCAATCAACCTGCAACAACAATATTTTGGCTCACCAATATCAAGATAGTTGAGTGAATAAAATGAGTCACAGAAGGTTTCTAGAAATTAAAGTTATATGGTGAGACAACACATCTGAAGCATATCAAGTGAATGGGACTTCAGACTGTAAAATTGAAGTGTTCCTGCAATAGTTTAGTTTAGTTTATGTTAGAGATACAGCACGGAAACAGGCCCTTCGGCCCACCGGGTCCGCGCCGACCAGCGATCCCTGCACATTAACACTATCCTACACCCACTAGGGACAATTTTTACATTTACCAAGCCAATTAACCTACAAACCTGTACATCTTTGGAATGTGGGAGGAAACCGAAGATCTCGGAGAAAACCCACGCAGGTCACGGGGAGAACGTACAAACACCGTATAGACAGCACCAGTAATCGGGATCGATCCCGGGTCTCCAGTGCTGCATTCGCTGTAAGGCAGCAACTCTATTGCTGCAGAGTCATTCATGCCTCACAAAGAGAATCAACAGTCCCAGTGTTGTGCTGTCAAAGGAAGATAATGTAAGCCTTTGCATTGATTGCACACAAACTCAGAATAAAGGAAGGTGGATGCAGTTGTTGGACAGAAATCAGTGCTGAAGGAATTGTGAAAGGAAGTGTTCTAGCCCCCACCAAGTTCAACTGTTCCAATGTCCTTGCCATCAACATTCCAATTTAATTCACCTCATCATAGCATGATGTCTAACGCAGGCAGGATGTGGACAATAACAATGCGTGTGCTGATTCCTGGAAAAGAACATTGCACTGCACAATGCCAGAAGTGATCCAATGCTACTCCCCAAAAAACAATTAATAAGCTTTTTTGTTCTGGTGTAGAAATCAATGATACTCCATCGCAGAAG
Source organism: Amblyraja radiata (assembly GCF_010909765.2). Taxonomy (NCBI): domain Eukaryota; kingdom Metazoa; phylum Chordata; class Chondrichthyes; order Rajiformes; family Rajidae; genus Amblyraja; species Amblyraja radiata. The sequence continues at coordinate 104,062,947 of NC_045957.1, read as the reverse complement.
ATACAGAAGCATGAAAGTGCATACCACCAGACTCAAAAAGCATATTCTTCCCTATTGTTATCAGACTTCTGAACAATCCTTCCGTAAGCTTGGTCACAAGCCCAATTTTCCAACCAACCTCATTGTGAATATTGGACATTTGGACAGGTACACGGATAGGGAAGATTTAGAGGGATATGGACCAAACAAATGCGGGCAGGTGGGACTAGTGTAGATTGGGCATCTTGGTTGACATGGGCAAGTTAGGCAGAAGAGCCTGTTTCCGTACTGTACGATTCTATGATTCTAAAGGGTCTTTTCGCACTATACGAGTTTACCCAAGGGCTCTCCCGAGTTTTTAAAAATAAATCAAACTCGTGGTAAGTACGTAGAATGTACTTAGCGGGTACGTCAGAGCTCGGGACGTCTCTTAGCGGCTCATAACGCTAACGGCAGGTACTCGGGAAACGCGGTAAGCTCGTGAAGTTTTTTTCAACATGTTGAAAAATGTCCACGAGAGCCCCGAGTACCTACGAGCGGCTATTACCGTAATTCTCCGAGTTCGAATCAGGGGAAACTCGGGAGAACTCTTGAATTACCTCGTACAGTGGGACAGGCCCTTTATGATTAAGTCTCATGTGATCATTACATCAATTGACAAGGTTCCTCATGGAAGGTTGGTTAAGAAGGTTCAATTGTTGGGTATTAATGCAGGAGTAGCAAGATGGATTCAACAGTGGCTGAATGGGAGATGCCAGAGAGTAATGGTGGATGGCTGTTTGTCAGGTTGGAGGCAGGTGACTAGTGGGGTGCCTCAGGGATCTGCGTTGGGTCCACTGTTGTTTGTCATGTACATCAATGATCTGGATGATGGTTTGGTAAATTGGATTAGTAAGTATGCAGATGATACTAAGATAGGTGGTGTTGTGGATAAAGAAGTAGATTTCCAAAATCTACAGAGAGATTTAGGCCATTTGGAAGAATGGGCTGAAAGATGGCAGATGGCGTTTAATGCTACATCTTGGCAGGACAAATCAAAATAGGACGTACATGGTAAATGGTAGCGAATTGAGGAATGCAGTTGAACAGATGGATCTAGGAATAACTGTGCATAGTTCCCTGAAGGTGGAATCTCATGTAGATAGGGTGGTAAAGAAAGCTTTTGGTATGCTAGCCTTTATAAATCAGAGCATTGAGTATAGAAGTTGGGATGTAATGTTAAAATTGTACAAGGCATTGGTGAGACCAATTCTGGAGTATGGTGTACAATTTTGGTCGCCCAATTATAGGAAGGATGTCAACAAAATAGAGAGAGTACAGAGGAGATTTACTAGAATGGTGCCTGGGTTTCAGCAACTAAGTTACAGAGAAAGGTTGAATAAGTTAGGTCTTTATTCTTTGGAGCGCAGAAGGTTAAGGGGGGACTTGATAGCGGTCTTTAAAATGATGAGAGGGATAGACAGAGATGACGTGGATAAGCTTTTCCCATTGAGAGTAGGGAAGATTCAAACAAGAGGACATGACTTCAGAATTAAGGGACAGAAGTTTAGGGGTAACATGAGGGGGAACTTCTTTACTCAGAGTTATAGCTGTGTGGAATGAGCTTCCAGTGGAAGTGGTGGAGGCAGGTTCGATTCTATCATTTAAAAATAAATTGGATAGGTATATGGATGGGAAAGGAATGGAGGGTTATGGTCTGAGTGCAGGTAGATGGGACTAGGGGAAAATAAGTGTTCGGCACGGACTTGTAGGGCCGAGATGGCCTGTTTCCGTGCTGTAATTGTTATATGGTTATATAAATGATCAAATCTCTGAGAATTATCAGAACTTTTAATGGTGCAAAAACATCTGGAGAAATAATTAACCACAGAAGACCCAAAGTAAATGCAGCAACTTTTGCACTTGTACAAATTTTGCTCCGATGTCTTTTGCACATGTCACATGGCTAAAATGTCACATGATTGCCCTGCCCAGAATGACCCCAAACCGAGTTTAACAACTTGATATTCAGATGACGTCTGGTCTGTTGTTTATGTGGGTCACTAACGGACTGTATCCTATTTTCAGGGGCTTTACGGATATCTGTAAATTTCCTTTCGATACTTTTCCGCCTCGGTTACAAAATAACGGCCTGGAAGCTAAGTAAATTCCTGGAAGTTCCTCGGCAGAGCCTCAACCTGGGTATCCTCCATTGATTAAGGACAGAGTAATCCCTGTTTTGCTGATTCATCAACTGCCACAATTGTGATGCAAAAAATGTACAAGTATTGATGCTAATGTGAGAAAAAAAAACATGCATACATGGGTAATATTGCGATGCATTCCCATTTGAAAAAAAGCCGTGTTTAAATCAACAAAGATGTTCCAGATACCACAAAGCTTCCTGCAGTTGTCGCCGGTTCAGCATTTAAAATCAACGCGAGTTTCTTTCATTGTTGTAAAAGGCCAAACATGCAACCCTACCTTGAAATGCGGAGAGGATGAGAATGATTTCGATGATTGCTAACGTGGACTGCGGACGGAGCCTACCATGAAGAGGGATGCGGAGGGTTGCCGGCGCCGTCCTGTTTAACGCCCGGGAACCTGCTGACAATCGCCGCACACCTGGAGCAGGCGCGCGCCGCAGCCCCGGCTCCGGGCGACCCAGTGCACGCGGCAGACACGGTGGATGGGACGGGATGACCATCGCGCTTGACCACTGACCCATCTGCTGCGTTTACCTGGGGACTGCTATCCTCGCTGGATGGAGCGAAGCCGTCAGCCATCTTCCGCCCACCAGCTGGCGAGACGGGACCGGCTGGGGTTGGGTGGTGGGAGATGGGGGACCTGATCTCCTACACGTGCATCTTCTCACCCCTTGCACTCAATTGCGGTGGCATCCCGAGCAGAGCCAACTCATTTCTGACTGTATCCCCCACCGCACCCTCAGCTTCCTCGCAAATCATGAATTGCCTGTCCTGATCAGTGGTGGAGTCTTCTTCTGTTGTTTTTTTTAATACAAGGATTGGTCTCTGCAAAGTTTGTGGTGGTGGTGGTGGTGGTGGTGGTGGTGGTGAATGTGTGCAGCGGGCCTCAACAAATCGTCTGTTATGCTTACAATCCCCGAATTGTTGATTTTGTGTTGGATCACCATTGACAAGTGCAATCACCTGGGCTCAACGTGCTGTATTTTGATAAGTGGGTAGAAGGTCTTCAAGTATATTTCATCTTACTGGTAATAGATTTTTCCATGGAGAACATTCCAGATTAGTACATTGTGGAGATTATCAGCCATTTGGCAGCATTGGAGCAATTCCTTGCATAATGAAATATCCAATTGAAGATGGATGGTGGTGAGCAGCAATTTTGGAACGCCACAATGTGTGTAGTGACGCCGCACCTGCTACTATTCTGCTGAGAGATCTGAAATTGTATGCAAGCAATGTTGAAAGAATGATGACATTTTCACAACAATTTTTGTGCAACTTGCATTGGAACCTTGATGTGGTGGTGTGAGTCCCTTGGCTGAGTTGATTGCCCTCCAACAAGCACAAAGCACTTCCTTTGTGCAAGGGACAAACATACGTTATAGGAGCAGAACATTTGGCCAAACAAGTCTACTCTGCCATGGCAGACCTATCTTTCCCTTTCAACCCCATTCTGGAGTTTTGCAGTTGCTTAACCTCGGACCTTGACCAAGACAGAAATGAAATCTGGAAAACCACCAGTCCACCAGAATCCAAGTTACAGTTGGGATCATATCTCTGTTAGTGACACCTTCCAACACTTACTTAATGATTGAGAAAGACTGAGCAGTGGTACTAATGATCCATTTTAAACCCTATGCACAACTACCTGCTCCATTGTTAACCTTGACGTTTCTTCCACGTGGAAATCAAAATGTTTGAGGACATTGGATGATAATCATCATGGACCTTCCTTGACAATGATTGAGTTGCTGTCGGGGAATTTTGCTGGTCAGAGTCAATGTTGAGGATGGTTAGGGCCACTCTTTGTAGCTCTATTTTGCCAGTGGTATAGGATGTATCCTTGCAACTTACTGCTAAAAGAAAATTGCATTGGTTGTGGGCTTAGTGAAGGCTGAGGCGAAACACAAGAGGTGGTCCATATTATACAGTCAAGAGTGAGCCGTGAACTGTTCAGACTTGCCACACATGGTTCTCCCGATGAAAACATGTGGGGAGAATTTAATTGCATACTTTAAGCCAATGCTTTGAGGGTTGATGTAGCCTCCCTTGGAAAAGATTCCAGGAAGACGAGAAGGGATGTTCAGAATAAATCCCACCCACAAAACTTTGAATGATTCTGTCACCCGGAACATTCAAAAATATCATAATTACTAATCATTCTCAATAGTTAAGTTCTTAAATTATAAAGAAACTGAAATCCTCATTACACCCCTTTTAATTGATTTTTTAGTACGATGAAATCAGTGGCAACTCCAGCACTTTTTACTCCTTCCTTAATTGTCCTTATTTAGGAATTGATCATCTTGGTTTAATTTTTTTTTAGTTTAGAGGCACAGCGTGTAAACAGGCTCACTGAGTCCATGCTGACCAGCAATCCCCGCAAAACTAACGCTATCCTACGCACACTAGGGACCCACGCAGGCCACAGCGAGGACGTACAATCTCCGTATAGACAAACACCCAGAGTTAGGATCGAACTTGGGTCTCTGGCGCTGTAATGCAGTAATTCTATCGCTGCACCATCATGCCGCCCATCTGGTTGATCAACCTAATCTGCTGGCTTCTTGCATTCAATTTAGTTTATTGTCACGTGTACTGAGGTACAGTGAAAAGCTTATGTTGCATGCTAACCAGTCAGCAGAAAGACAATACATGATTACAATCGATCTATTTACTATGTGTATATATACATGATCAAGGAATAACGTTTTGTGCAAGGTAAGCCAGCAAGTCCAATCAAGGATAGTCTGAGAGTCACCAAAGTAGTAGTTCAGCACTGCTATCTGGTTGTGGTAGAATTCAGTTCCTAATAACAGCTCCGCAGTCCTTCTGATCACTGCAGTCCTGATCAAGGTACTCCCACAATGCTGTTTTATATCAGTAGTTCTAAGATTTTAGGTTTAGGTTTATTATTGTCATGTGTGCTGAGGTACAGTGAAAAGCGTTGTGTGCTTATAAGCCTGAAAACTTAATACTATACATAAATACAATCAAGCCAAAATAAGTACAATAGGTAGAGCAAAGGGAAAGATACAGAGTGCATAATATAGCATTGTGGTGCAGCAGTTCCACAGACAAAAGTTCAATATCCACAATGGGGGATATGTGAATAAAAAATAGCTTACAGAAGGACTGTTCAGAAGCCTGATATCAGAGGGGAAGCAGTTGTTTCTGAGTCTGGTGATGTGCACTATAAAGCAGCTGTGTCTTCTGCCTGACAGGAATGGGGCTAAGAAGAAATGACAGGATGGACAAGGCTTTGTTTATGTTGGCTGCTTTTCTGAGGCAGCATGAGGTGTAGATGATTGAGACCCAGTGGCAATAAAGGAACTGGCATTATATTTCCAAGTCAGGTTGGTGTGTGACACAAATATTTAACCAAATTTCATTTTAAATCCAATTATTAGGGGTAGAGATCTACTTTCTGGGCGCACAATGATATCATCTGTTTGATTTTGTTTTAGCATTCAGTTCGCCAGTATTTTGGTTCACGATCTCTTAGGTGATCCACCAGGTGGCGCCGTCAGCAATGGCAGCCTCACCAACAGTCTGTCTTTCTTTACGTCTTTTTTGTTATTTTTAGTGTGTTTTTAAAAGTATATGTTAATGTTCTCTGGTTTGTTTTGTGGGGGTTGGGGGAAACTTTTTTCAATCTCTTACCTTGCTGGAGATGCGATTGTTTTTCAGATCGTATCTCTGGTCGCTAACATCATGGAGCTGGAGGCCTTGCTCGGGACTGACTTTGAGCCCCACCGCGGGGCGTGGACTTATCATCAGGGCCGATCCCTTGCCTGGGATTGATGTTCCAACGGACTTTAACATCAGGAGCTCGCAGTCTCGGGTAAGAGACTGATGTCGGGAGCTTCCAAGTCGCAGAAGGTTTCGACCAGCCCCGACCCGGAGTCGATCGCCAGCGCGGGGAGCTGACATCCCTCCGATGCAGGAGCTTGATCGCCCTGACGCAGAGGGCCCTCACCGCCAGCTACGGGAGTCAAGATCGTCTCGTCAACGGAAGGCTCGAGGCCCCCGACCGCGGGAGAACAATGAAGGGAAGAGATTGAACTATTTTTTGCCTTCCATCACAGTGAGCAATGTGGAGGAGTCACTGTGGTGTATGTTTATGTTAAATGTATTTTGTGTGTTCTGTTGCTTTTTATTAGAATGACTGTATGGCAAATCAAATTCCTCGAATGTTGCAAAACATACTTGGCTAATAAAGTATGATTGCGATTGTGATAAGTGGGTGCTCGATACATAATTGAGGCATCTTCCAAAACATGTTAAATTGTGATCCTTATTTGGGTTTATGCTGCTGAGGAGCCCAGAACACCGATCTTTCTAAAGATACGCTGCTTTTTCTTTATATTTGGTCAATCAGGAAACATCTGTGAAGAGAGAAATGGACTTGCTGTTTCATGTCAATCACTTTTATCATAACAAATATTACATCTATCATATACTTATTAAAAGTCTGATCTTGTACATGTGTATATGTGTGAGTGTATATGTGGTTGTCTTTACATCTTCGCAAAAACACTACGCGGTAACGATCACATTTTTACATATTCCGATTGACATTTTTCCCCTCGAGGCTGGGACCACCTTATCTGAACATTTTATGCTTTATTTCTCGACTTATTCTCGACTACTGATTAAAAGTCTAAAAAAGTCAAAACACTTTGAAATTAAAACAACCAGCTTCAACTGATGACATCGCAATGGCTCAACGAGCAGAGATCAGCCTCACTGAAGATTTCATCCTGTATTTGATGTTATTCGCGCTTAAAGCTTTAAAAATACCAACTTTCACAAGATTTTCACATATTCTGATTCACATATTTCCCACCGTGGCAGAGACCACCCTCACTGAACAGTTTATGCTTTATTTCTCAATTTATTAAAAGTAAGTAAGAAGTTTAAAAACATCAAAGGACTGAATTTAAAATGACTAGCTTTCACTGATGACGTCAAAATGGCTCAGCTAGCAGTGATCATCTTCACTGAAGATTTCATCCTATATTTGACATGTTATTCACGATTAAAGCTTTAAAAATAACAACTTTCACAAGATTTTTACACATTCTGATTCACATTTCCCCCCTCGAGGCAAAGATCACTTTCACTGAACACTATATGCTTTATTTCTCAACTTATTACTGATTAAAGTTTAAAAAAATCAAAAACGACCAGCTTCAACTGATGATGTCACAATGGCTCAGCTAGCAGGGGGAGGGCGAATTGCTATTGCAACACGCAGGGCAAGTGCAATTGGATTTTTTTTAAAGAGCACTGCTGAGGGAGGCAAGGGGTGTGCTGGAATCTTACGTTTGGGAACGGATTGAGTTGGAGGACCACGCCTCCCGTGGGGGCTACGGGTAGGGAACGGGTGCATTGGGGGAATGGGACCGATGGGTCCCACTTGATCTAGTATATTACTAAAACTGTTTGTTCGTTTGTACGAGTGCATGCATGTAACATAGAAAATAGGTGCAGGAGTAGGCCATTCGGCCCTTCGAGCCTGCACCGCCATTCAATAAGATCATGGCTGATCATTCAACTCAGTATCCTGTACCTGCCTTCTCTCCATACCCCCTGATCCCTTTAGCCACAAGGGCCACATCTAACTCCCTCTTAAATATAGCCAATGAACTGGCCTCAACTACCTTCTGTGGCAGAGAATTCCACAGATTCAACACTCTCTGTGTGAAAAATGTTATTCTCATCTCGGTCCTAAAAGACTTCCCCCTTATCCTTAAACTGTGACCCCTTGTTCTGGACTTCCCCAACGTTGGGAACAATCTTCCTGCTCCTAGCCTGTCCAACCCCTTAAAAATTTTGTAAGTTTCTATAAGATCCCCCTCAATCTTCTAAATTCTAGCGAGTACAAGCCGAGTCTATTCAGTCTTTCTTCATATGAAAGTCCTGACATCCCAGAAATCAGTCTGGTGAACCTTCTCTGTACTCCCTCTAGGGCAAGAATGTCTTTCCTCAGATTAGGAGACCAAAACTGTACACAATACTCCAGGTGTGGTCTCACCAAGGCCCTGTACAACTGCAGTAGAACCTCCCTGCTCCTATACTCAAATCATTTTGCTATGAATGCTAACATACCATTCGCTTTCTTCACTGCTTGCTGTACCTGTCATGCCTACTTTCAATGACTGGTGTACCATGACACCCTGGTTTCGTTGCATCTCCCCTTTTCCTAATCGGCCTCCATTCAGATAATAGTCTACTTTCCTGTTCTTGCCACCAAAGTGGATAACCTCACATTTATCCACATTATACTGCATCTGCTATCTGCCATTGCCCACTCACCCAACCTATCCAAGTCACCTTGCAGCCTCCTAGCATCCTCCTCACAGCTAACACTGCACCCAGCTTCGTGTCATCTGCAAACTTGGAGATGTTGCATTCAATTCCCTCGTCCAAATCATTAATATATATTGTAAATAGCTGGGGTCCCAGCACTGAGCCTTGCGGTACCCCACTAGTCACTGCCTGCCATTGTGAAAAGGATCCGTTTACTCCTACTCTTTCCTTCCTGTCTGCTAGCCAGTTCTCTATCCACATCAATACTGAACCCCCAATACCGTGTGCTTTAAATTTGCATTCTAATCTCTTATGTGGGACCTTGTCGAAAGCCTTCTGAAAGTCCAGATATTGAATTAAATTGTGTCTAGCATTAAGCGAACATTTATGTATATATATCAAATACTTTTCCCATGTTTCTTTTGAGATTTTTGTCATTAATTATTTTTCCCAGTCTTCTCTAATTGCCTCTGTTGATGGTAATTCTATGTTTAAAATACTGTTATATAAGTATGATATTAATTTTTGTGACTCCGCCTTGATATTCATTGCTTCTTCCAGTGGATCTAAAATTATACTTTGAAATCTTGGTATATATTTCTTCATAAAATCACATACCTGTAGATATTTAAAATATTGGTTGTTATTCAATTTAAATTTTGATTTTAGTTGTTGGAATGATAATAAATTTCCCATTTCATACAAGTCACCTACCTTTTTAATTCCCACTCTTTCCCATTGTCTATATGTTTTATCCATACCAGATGGTTTAAATACTGGGTTATTCACTATTGGTGTTAGCACTGATAGGTTTCTTAATTTTAAAGTTAATTTTATTTGTTTCCTGATTCGTATTGTATTATGTATAATTGGATTCTTCTTATATAATATATTATTCTATTTTTTTGGGGAGAAGATGATCGCTCCTAAATCGTAAGGAGAGCAATCCTCTTTCTCAATTCTTATCCATTCCAACTGTTGAGCAGCAATATCCAACCAGTAAATTATATTCTTAATATGCACTGCCCAATAATAATATAAAAAATTAGGCACAAGATTGCACATGGTTTCTTTTAATTCTATATGCTTTATAATCCCAAATAAAATTAGTAAATTCGATTCTAATTTTTTTTTAAATATTTTGGTATATATATTGGTATAGATTGGAATCTATTATTTGTGGTAGAGCTATCATTTTTATAGCATTTATTCTGCCAATTAATGATAGTGGGAGCGCTCTCCAAAATTTAATCAGAGCATTCAATTTATTTAATAATGGAATAAAATTAGCATTAAATAATGATTTATATCTTCTAGTAACTTGGATACCCAAATACTTAAACTTTTCCGTTGCAATTTTAAATGGAAATTTTAATAGGTGATTCGCTTTCTGGGGTTTTAGTGACATAATTTCATTTTTATTCCAGTTTATTCTATAACCAGAAAAAGAGTCGAATTCCTCTTTTAGATTTAATAAATTCGGGATGGTCGTTTGTGAATTTGTAATATATTAAAGTATATCATCCGCATATAGTGAAATTTTATTACTAGAGTCATTAGTATTATATCCCTGAATATTCGGATGCCTTCTTATTCTTTCAGCAAGCGGCTCTATCATAAGGCCAAATAGCAGGGATGATAAAACACAACCCTGCCTATTGCCCCTCGATAATTGAAATTTTGGAGATAACATATTATTAGTTAGTATTCTTGCCATTGGTTTATCATATAGTAATTTTACCCATCTAATAAAATTATCTCCCATATTAAATTTTTGGAGTACTTTCTATAAATACTGCCATTCTACCTGATCAAATGCTTTCTCTGCATCCAAAGATATAACTGATAAGTCTTCCTTTTCCGTTTTGTATGAATACATTATATTAAATAGGCGTCTCAGATTGTTAGATGATTGTCTTTTAGATATAAACCCCGTTTGGTCCGGATTTATCAATTTATTAATATATTTACTCAATCTTCTTGCTAAAATCTTTGCTAAAATTTTCTGATCTGTATTTAGGAGTGATATGGCTAAATATATTAATTTTTTAGCGTAATTGTGGATTCTGCTAGTGTTTCTGGTAATTTATTTTCGGTAAATGCATACGTATATAATTTAAGTAACCGTGGGACCATTAACTCCTGAAAACCTTTATAAAATTCGTTGTTAAAACCATCTGGTCCTGGCGTTTTCCCGTTTTTCAGTTCTTTTATTGTTTCACTTATTTCTTCACTTGTGATCTGAGCTCCTAATTCCTCTTGTTCTAAAATATCCAGTTTTGGCAGATTGCAATTATCTAAAAAATCAATAATTTTATTGTCTTCTATTTTAGTTTTAGATGTATATAAGTTTTGTTAAAAGTGAGCAAACCTTTTATTAATATCCTTGGGTAACGTTAATAGTTCCCCATTCTCTGATTTGATTTTAGTAATAGTCTTTTCCTTTTCTTGTTTCTTCAATTGTCTCGCTAGAAGTTTATGTGGTTTATCACCAAATTCAAACTGTGCCTGTTTTGTAATTTGAAATAATCTTATTACTCTTGCCGATAATATTCGATTAAGTTTAAATTTCAATAATGTGATCTTATTATGTTTATTTGTAGTTGGGTCGTTTGCGTTATCTAATTCTAATAGTTTAATTTCCTTTTCTAAAGTCCCTTGTTCTATCGTATTCTTTTTATTTTGGAAACTTTGATATGAGATTATAATTCAATTTAAAATATTACATAGATTATATTATTCAAAAACTAGGTTGAATAAATTTTATCCAAATATCTCTTCCATCTGTGATAAATGTCTTTCTAAAAATGCCAATATTTGTTTCTTGTACAAAACTTCATAAATTTTGGTGTGATATATTTGATATATTCACAAAGTTATTTAAGATAAAAATGGAACCTAATACTGACATGATTATATTTAGAGTAAGAGGAGACGGGAACAAATAAATCCATGCTGACTTTGTCCAATGATTTCACCACTTTCCAAATGTGCTGCTATCCCATCTTTAATAAATGACTCTAGTATTTTCCCCACTACCGATGTTAGACTAACTGATCTGTAATTCCCTGTTTTCGCTCTCCCTCCCTTTTTAAAAAGTGGGGTTACATTAGCTACCCTCCAATCCTCAGGAACTACTCCAGAATCTAAAGAGTTTTGAAAAATTATCACTAATGCATCCACTATTTCTGGGGCTACATCCTTAAGTACTCTGGGATGCAGCTTATCTGGCCCTGGGGATTTATCGGCCTTTAATCAATTCAATTTACCTAACACAACTTCCCGACTAACCTGGATTTCACTCAGTTCCTGTGTGATATCCCGAAACCCCGCCAACATTTTTGGCCCACCTTACTCACCATTGTCCTGTGATGTAAATGAAACAAGTTTTGTTCAGATTTATGGTATATTTTACAAGTTATTGACATTTTAAACTTTACAAAAATCACTTTTCAAATCACTTGCCCTGCCCGTCAGCTGCGTTCAAAGTCACAATGACGTCACAATGGGATCCCGAATTTCCTTTTTTTCTAATCGCCATGTGTTTTTTTTTGCGTGTACTTGCTTGGCTTCACAACGGGGACCCACCGGCTCCACGGGTACGTTTCCATCTACTTTACAAACGCTTCCACAGGTCCTCTATTCACTTTATTAACTCTAACTTAATTTCAGCTGACAACGACACAACTTGTACACGGCAGCTGCGCATACACAGTTTGGTGGAATATTGGGTTGTGGGAGTGGGCCCAACGGGTCCACACTTGGTCCAGCATATCTATATTAGTAAAAGTCTGATCTTGACCACTTCCTGTTCTGTATATTGATTTTAGAAAAAACGCTGCCAGTTACGGCTGTGATTTTTAGCCATCTTACTCAGAGTCCCCCTCCGCTGCGCAGGACAAGAGGATTTTTCCCATCGATGAAAAATAAAAGAGTGATTACTGTTTAAAAAATGTTGAGATTCTCTCTCCTGAAGGCCATGCCCCTTCCAGAGGGACTATAAAACACGGAAGTGTAGAGGTGTCTCAGTTCTCTGCAAGATGGGGGAGCGAGAGGTCGCAATTCTCAGTCCGAGCTGTGAATAACACTGAACACATGTCAACTAAACTGTGTGGTTTTACTGACCTGTCAGTGCCCTTAATGTGGTTCAAAGGTTCAAAGGTTATGTTTTTGGTCACATACACCTAGGTGTAGTGAAATGCTTCTTGCCAATGCAGCACATAAAGAAAGAATACAGACATAACGGTAATAAAGAAATTTAAACAAAAAAACATCCCCCCACAATGGTTCCCATTATGAGGGAAGGCACACTGTCCAGTCCCCATCCCTTGTCCACCCATAGTCGGGCCTATTGAGGCCTCCACAGTTGCCTTTACGGAGGCCCGATGTTCAAGCCGTTCTCGCCGGGTGATGGTGTTCCGGCGTCGGGAGAATGATCTCAGTGGCATGGGAACCCTGGAACTAGGTATGTTGCAAAGCCTACCTGAAGCGTCGTTGAAGATCTGCTGCTGAGGGTGTGCGCGATTTTGGCGCCGTTTAGAGGGGGCGGGTTTAAAACGCGATTTTCTCTAAGCTGTTCCAATCGAAAATGTTCAGCCTAGTTAATTATTAACGAAAAATCGCTGGAAGACCCCGTCGCAAAAGCTATTATTAGGTTTAAAGGCCTTGAATAATAGTTATAGTAGTTTAAAAATCAATCTCTAAACCCGCGACCGCCAGCAACCGCAGGGTCTCATAAAGCAAATAGCAGAAGTTAGGTTGTATATTTTTACATTAAAAAGGGCTTCTAAAGATCCCTTTATACAAAGTTTAATATTGCGAGTAGCTCAATTTGGGCCCATTATATCGCGCAGTATTTTTCTCGGCATTTGGGGCACAAATCTACCGCAATGTGAACGTTCTAAACCAGCGCGTTCCACAGGGACCCACTGGAAAGCTGATTTAAATGGGCATTTATTTACAGCAATTAAACACTAAATTCCTTCCATTTGGTCTATAAATTAATGTAAATGAGATTTAAAAATCATGTTTTATTGTGAATTATTTGTGAATATTATTTGGACATTTAGGCTATTTAAAAATGTTAATCATTTATTAAGAAATGGATAGATGTTTAGATCTAGTAATTGAAGTCTGAAATTAGCTACAATTAGGTAACTAACTAATTATATGCTTTAATTTCAGGTCATCCAAGTAAGATTATTTTATATTTGTTTCAGAATGCTTCAATCTATGATAACTGAAAATTTCATTCAGTTCTCTTAATTTTTAAGAAAGTTATGGGCTTTTGACTGTTCACGATCACAGCTTTTTTGTTATGTCCATAGAAAATCAATAGGGAACAAGATGCTCATTTCCCAGTATGAAAATGGCCATAACTTTTTAAATACTTGAGATATGAAAGTGAATTAGGTATCAAATTAAACTTATTTTTATGCTTTATCTGATGGGATAAATTACAGACTTGATTTTTAAAATCTCAAAATTTTGTAACATTGCTACTGGAACGGCCGCTTCCCTTACCGGAGACCGCGGCTTCGAAAGCCAACAAGGCCACGCCGGATGGAGCTCCACCACTGGCGATCTCGGCGAGAGATCCCAGGCTCCCGATGTTAAAGCCAGCGCTGGCCGCTCCACAGACCCCAGCTTCGCTATGTTTTTCTCGGCGGTCTCAGTATACCGGAGTTCCAAAGCGGCGACCCGGGCAAGGCAGCGCCTGCTCGGCAATAGCACTCCAGCGCTGTACCGCCGCCGAAGCCGAAGTACTGGGCGGTCCCCTTAGGAAAACGCCGCTCCAGGCACGCTAGTAGGCCACGAGGACGGATCGAAAGTGCAGCCCGGAGAAAAGCTGCCTCTCCGACCAGGTAGGGACCCTGAAAAGTAGTTTCCCCCTTCCTACCCCCACCCCCCACATAAAAAAGACTAGAGCTCCAAAAACAAAACACTAAAACTCACTATTTTTTTTAAAAAAGAGTGAAAAACGAACAGCTGCAGGACGGTGACCCCTATCTTAGAAAATGTAGTTTGAAAATGCAAAAGTATGTTTTGGTTTGAAAGTGCTAAAGCTGTGTTGCCTTTCGTTTTGAAAGTGCTAAAGCAAGCTGGGTTGCCTTTGGTTTTGAAAGTGCTAAAGCAAGCTGTGTTGCCTTTGGTATTGAAGGTGCTAAAGTAAACTGCATTGCCTTTGGTTTTGAAAGTGCTAAAGCAAGCTACCTTGCCTTTGGTTTTGAAAGTGCTAAAGCAAGCTGCCTTTCCTTTGGTTTTGAAAGTGCTAAAGCAAGCTGCCTTGCCTTTGGTTTTGAAAGTGCTAAAGCAAGCTGCCTTTCCTTTGGTTTTGAAAGTGCTAAAGCAAGCTGTGTTGCCTTTTGTTTTGAAAGTGCTGAAGCAAGCTGTGTTGCCTTTGGTTTTGAAAGTGCGAAAGCAAGCTGCCTTGCCTAATTCGAGCTGCCTTGCCAAATTCGAGCTGCCTTGACTAATTTGCGCTGCATTGCTGAATTAGTGCTGCCTTGCCTAATTAGAGCTGCTTTGCCTTCTTTATAATTAAAAGTTTAATCTTGACCACTTCCTGTTTATGCTTTATATGGATTTTAGAAAGGAACGGTACCACGTACGGCTGTGATTTTTGGCCAATATACTCAGAGCCCCCCTCCGCTCATCAGGTGCTGAGGATTTTTCCCATTATTGAAAAGTAAAAGAGAAATTAGTGTTTAAAACATGTTGAGATTCTCTCTCCTGTCAATTATGCCATGAAGGCCACGCCCCTTCATGTGGGATGGGGGGGAGGGACTATATAACCCGAAAGTGTGGCCGTGGCTCTGTCTCTGCAAGATGGGGGAGGGAGAGGTCACGACTCGCTGTCTTTAGTGGTCTTGCACCCTGCTTGAAATGGTATGAAACTGCACTTGAATTTGGTGCCCTTGCACCGTGCTTGAAATGGAATTTCAAGGAATAGCCGTTAGTCAACTGCGAGCCCACCAGCCGTGAGTGAGCTGCCAGCACAACAGGCTTGAGTGACTGAGCCGCCAGCCCAAGAATCCATTCGACCCACAATGTCCATACTAGCCCTCTGGAAACCAGTGCCTTCAGCACACAACACCCATACTAGCGCCCCATAACCCCCCCCCCCCCCCTCCCCACTGGCCACCAATATTGGAATCTGGAGAGGTGGAATATTGCGTTGGGGGACCAGCCCTCCCTTGTGATGCTGGGACCCAACATGTCCCACTTAGTCTAGTATATTACTAAAACTCTCTTGTATGTTTGATTGTATATATGTATGAGTGCGCGTTTTCTCAAAATCCCACCAAAATGGTACATGATAGCACTACAATTTTTGGCCCACCTCACTCCCCATTGTCCTGTGATGTAAATGAAACAAGTTTCGTTCAGATTGATGGTATATTTTTTGCAAGTTCTTCACATTTTAAACTTTCCAAAAATCACTTTTCCAAATCACTTTTCCACTTGCCCTGTTCGTCAGCCGCGTTGGACGTCACAATGATGTCACAATGTGATCCCAAATTTCTTTTTTTTAAATCGCGTGTACTTGCCTGGCCTCACAACGGGGAACCAATGGCTCCACGTGTAAGTTTCCTTCTACTTTACAAATGCCTTCACAGGTCCTCTATTCACTTTATTAATGTTTACTTCATTTCAGCCGACAACGACACAACTTTGAACGC
The DNA here is from genome assembly GCF_010909765.2 of Amblyraja radiata. Classification (NCBI taxonomy): domain Eukaryota; kingdom Metazoa; phylum Chordata; class Chondrichthyes; order Rajiformes; family Rajidae; genus Amblyraja; species Amblyraja radiata. The sequence continues at coordinate 104,046,785 of NC_045957.1, read as the reverse complement.
GGCAGTCGCACATGCGCAGTTTGGGGGAATATTGTGTTGGGGGTGCGGCCCAATGGGTCTGCACTTGGTCTAGTAAGATAAAAGAAAATAGCAGCAGGGAGAGGCCCCTCAAGCCTGCCGCATCATTATTTAGTATAATTTAGAGATACAGCACGGAAACAGGCCCTTCGGCCTACTGAGTCCGCATCGATCAGCGATCCCCGCACATTAACAGAAGCCTACACACACTAGGAACAATTTATACATATCAAGTATACAAACCCAAGCCAATTAACCTACAAACCTGTATGTCTTTGGGGTGTGAGAGGAAACCGAAGATCTCGAAGAAAGGCCACGAGATCACGGAGAGAATGCACAAACTCCATACAGATAGCACCCGTAGTCGGAATCGAACCCGGGTCATTCTTTGTGATCACGGCTGGTCTGTTCCAGACCTCATCTCTTATGTGTCATTTCCCCTGAGCCCTCAATTTCTTCATCTTTCAAAAATATATCTAAGTCCCCTTTAAATAACCTCAATGATCTAGCTTCAGTAGAGAATTCGAGAGATTCATCACTGCCCAGACATGGGCCTAATTAGTTTCTCATCCATACGTATTCCATGCTGAGATTTCCAGGATTTTCTTTATTTATTTCAGATTAAACACATTGAGAATATGTTGCTTTATTTCCTTATTTTAATGTTATCAACTTTAGTAATTGCTCTCTCCAGTCCTCCCACTTCAATTGTTCTTTTCTCCCAATCTACTATTGAAAATCCTGATAACCTCCAAATTAATTTTCAGTCTTTCTCCAACTTCCTTCTTGTTTCCAGATCATGCGCTCACTCACCTCTTTCCTTGCAATCTGCTCTTCAGCACTCTCCCTCTGATCACTCAACCCAATGGCAGGTGACTGAAAATAATTCAGATTAGTTTATGTCATGTGCGTCAGGGTGCAATGAAATTCTTTAATTGCATGAAGCTCATAGGGTAATAAGTTTATGGTTCATACCCAGTGGTATGAATGTTGATTTCTCTAATTTCTAGTAAACCTTGCATTCCCTCCATCCATCCCTCCCCCACCCTAGTCGTCCTACTAATTCCACTGTTCACATCCTTTATCACCTCTTCCCCAGCCAACAATGGGCCATCATGGACTCCACCCTTCCTTAGTCATCTGTTGCTTGACCTACTTTTTTCTGGCCTTTTTTTCCCCCCAGTTTCCTTCCCTATACTTCCAGTCTGAAGAAGATCCCGACCTGAAACGGCACCCATCCTTTTTCTCCAGAGGTGCTGCCTGACCGGCTGAATTACTCCAGCACTTTGTTTCTATCTACAAGATTCAATATGTTCCCTTCTCAGATTGTGTTATTCACATACTGTTTCAAGAAGCCCTCTTGGATACACCTAACAAACTATGTCCCATCTAAGTCTGCACTGAGCAAATTCCAGTCAATATTGGGGAGGTTAAAATCACCCACTAAATCGTGGCTTTGGCATCTTTCACTATTCTGCGTACATGTCTGTTCGTCTATCTCCATTTGTGATTGGGATCCTATTGTACAATCCCAATCAGCTTCACCACATTTCTTCACCTCTCTCTGCCTGACCTTCTTTTGAGACTTATTGGCCTCCACCTCTATCAGTGCCAACTTATACCTGAATCCATACAGTTAAGTCACTGTTATTCCCGTGCTTCTTAATCTTCTGGCTCAGCCTATCATGCTTGCTGCAGCTTTACAGGAACACTAAATGCAAGAATACAACAGATAAATATACCATTGTGGCGGCTCCCAAGGGTCGTGCCACCTTAGTGTCGAACCCCTCGGCACAGGAGTGGTTCAGTCCGGAGGCGGCCCTTAGCCGGAGGCTTTAAAGGCTGGGGTTTGGGTGCCATCTTTCTCTCGTTTGGTCTTCCCTACAACCGGGAGGATCAGAATAAAAAGTGTCTCTCTCTAAACACGACTCCGTGCTTTATTCCAAGACACACGCCACATTGGTGACCCCGACGCTCCATTGGCGTCATGATGGAGAGAAGAGAAAGCCCTACCTCCTCACAGGCCGGCCTGGCCCTGTCTCTGGACGCGGTCTCCGTTAAACTGCCCAAGTTCTGGACCACCCGGCCGCTCATCTGGTTCCAGCAGGCGGAGGCCCAGTTCAACCTGCGGGGCATCACGGTCGATGCCACCCGTTTCTACTACCTGGTGGGAGCCCTCGACCAGGATGCGGCTGAAGAGGTCACGGACTTCCTCGCAGACCCCCCGGACAATGATAAATACCTCGGCCTGAAAGAGCTCCTGCTCCAGATTTACGGACTGAGTAGGATGGAGCGTGCTGGTAGGCTCGTGCATATGGGGGGCCTAGGCGAACGGCGGCCATCTTACCTCCTAAAGGAGATGGTGGCTCTACTAGACGGGCACACGCCGTGCCTGATGTTTGAGTATACATACCTGCATCTGCTGCCGGCCTACATTCGTCTGCAGCTCACCGACGTCTCGTTTGCCGACCTTCGGGCCCTCGGGAGGCGCGCCGACGCCCTGTGGATGGCGCGCCCTGATGACGTCAGCGCGCTGGGCGTCAGCAGAGACGGGGTCGCGCTGAGGTCGACGCGCCCTGATGACGTCAACGCGCTCGCCGTCAGCAGGTACGCCGATGATGTCACCCCAGCAGCTCCCGAATTCCCCCGGTGGGGCGGGGGAGATGTGGAAGGAGTGACAGCTCCAGCCCGACGGCCCGTACGATCGCCCCCCAGCGGCAGTGAGGGGTACTGCACCTGCAGTCCAGCGCCAGCAAGCTGCAGGCACCACCAGCAGGAGCAGGCAAGCTCCAAGTGACTCCAACAGGAGACGTTGGTGCTACTACCATCAACGCTGGGGTGCTGCAGCACAACAATGCCGCCAGCCATGCACATTCCCGGGAAACGCCTGGGCCGGCTGCCAATAGTCCCCGCGGCGGCCGGCCAAATTCATCGCCTTTTTGCCTGGGATCGGCGCTCCGGGACCCGCTTCCTCGTGGATACAGGAGCGGAGCTCAGCGTCCTGCCCCCTTCGCTGGCCGACATTCGTTCCGGTAAGCGGGGGCCCGTCCTCACCGCGGCGAACGGCAGCCCCATCCGCACATATGGACTGCGGATGGTTCCCATCGTGCTCGGCTCCTGCCATTTCTCATGGAGCTTCACCATTGCCGACGTCTCCCAACCATTGCTCGGGGCCGATTTCCTCCGGGCGCATTCCCTCATGGTGGACGTCGGACGTCAGCGTTTGATCAACGCCACTACGATGGAGCCGATCACGTTGCGTGTGGATCAACCGGTGGGACGGCCACTGGCGTCCGTGGACTCCCGATTTGCACGTATCTTGGCTGCGTTCCCGGACATTCTCACTCCGCAGTTTCAATCAGCAACCCCCAGCCACGGAGTGTTGCATTATATCCCGACTACTGGCCCACCACTCCATGCACGAGCACGGCGACTGCCACCAGATAAACTGCGTCTGGCACGGCGGGAATTCCGCACGATGGAGGCCTTGGGGATCGTCCGCCCTTCAAGCAGCCCTTGGGCGTCCCCACTCCACATGGTCCCCAAGTCAAGCGGAGGCTGGCGGCCATGTGGGGATTACCGACGGTTGAACGCGGCAACAACAGCGGATCGATACCCCGTACCCCACATCCAGGACTTCACGGCCCATTTGGCTGGGGCCACGATTTTTTCCAAAGTGGATTTGGTACGGGGTTATAATCAGATCCCAGTTCACCCGGATGATGTGCCGAAGACGGCGATCATCACGCCATTCGGGCTTTTCGAGTTTACTCGGATGCCGTTCGGCCTCAAAAACGCAGCACAGGCCTTTCAGCGCCTCATGGACGGGGTTTGTCGCGGCCTCGATTTCGTGTTCGTGTACCTGGACGACATCCTGGTGGCCAGCCGCTCGCAACAGGAACACTGTGCTCACCTTCGACAGCTCTGTCAGCGGCTCAGCGAGCATGGTTTGGCCATCAACCTGGACAAGTGCCGTTTTGGGGTGAATGAAATTGACTTCCTCGGCCACCGCGTGACTGCGCAAGGCGCGGTTCCCCTGCCTGACAGGGTCGACGCCATCCGCCGGTTTCCCCGCCCACGCACGGTGCGTGGCCTGCAGGAATTTGTCGGCATGGTGGCGTTTTATCATCGTTTCGTGCCATCCGCGGCCCACATCATGCGGCCCCTGTATCAACTTCTGGCGGGTGGGCAGCACAAGAGCGTTGAGTGGACCCACGAGGCGGAGGCAGCTTTTGACGGCGCGAAGGAGGCCCTTGCTCGGGCCGTACTGCTGGTACACCCGCGGGGAGATGCCCAGACTGCTCTCACGGTGGACGCCTCGGAGTCGGCGGTTGGTGCTGTGCTGGAGCAGCTGACGGGCGGAGGTTGGCGGCCCCTGGCCTTCTTCAGTCGGCACCTTAACCGTGCGCAGACCAAGTACAGCGCGTTCGATCGTGAGCTCCTGGCTCTGTACCTGGCTGTGCGCCATTTTCGTTACTTCCTGGAGGGCCGCCCGTTCACCGCCTACACCGACCATAAGCCGCTCACTTTCGCCCTGCAGAAAGTTTCCGATCCCTGGTCCGCACGTCAGCAGCGGCAATTGGCCTATATATCGGAGTACACTACATCTATCTGCTACATCAAGGGGAAAGACAACCGGGTGGCCGACGCATTGTCCCGGCCCGCTATCAACGCCGTGTTCGAGGTGGCGCCCGGAATGGACTATTCTGCTCTGGCGGCGGCACAGCTCACGGACGATGAGGTGCCCGCCTACCGGACTGCCATCTCCGGCCTCCGCCTTGAGGATGTCCCTCTCGGTCCTGGGGGAGAAACAATCCTGTGCGATGTGTCGTCCGGTCAGCCGCGCCCCATCGTCCCTGCCACCTGGCGCCGGAGGGTGTTCGAGGTGATCCACGGACTGGCTCACCCATCAATCCGGGCGACAACGGCACTAGTGGCTGCTCGTTTCATGTGGCACGGTCTGCGCAAGCAGGTTGGCCATTGGGCTCGCACCTGCATTCCGTGCCAGACGGCAAAAATCCAGCGCCATGTCCGTGCGCCGCTCCAGGAGTTTGGTCTACCTCACCGGCGGTTCGACCATCTCCACATAGACATTGTAGGGCCTCTCCCGCCGTCCCGGGGCATCACCCACCTGCTTACAATGGTGGACCGCTTCACGCGGTGGCCGGAGGCCATTCCGTTGACCAATACCTCAACAGCTACGTGTGCTCGTGCGTTGTCCGCGCACTGGATTGCTCGCTTCGGGGTGCCGGCGCACATCTCCTCAGACCGGGGGCCACAGTTCACCTCCGAGCTGTGGTCAGCCATGGCTCACTTGCTGGGGGTGCGGCTACACCACACCACGGCTTACCACCCGCAAGCTAACGGTCTGGTGGAGAGATTCCACCGGCAGCTGAAGGCAGCACTGAAGGCACGACTCTCCGGCCCGGACTGGATGGACGAGTTGCCGTGGGTCATGCTGGGCATCCGGACTGCTCCCAAAGAGGACTTGGGCTCATCATCGGCGGAGCTCGTTTACGGGTCGCCACTCACGGTGCCCGGGGAGTTCGTGCCGTCGGCGCCGGGGCAGCAGGGAACGCCCTCATCCACCCTACAGCGCCTTCGCGAGCAAGTTGGCAGGCTCGCACCCGTCCCGACGTCCCGCCATGGGACATTTCGCCCACACGTGCCATCAGCCCTCAGGGACTGCCCGTACGTCTTCCTGCGCCGTGATGCCCACCGGACTCCACTCCAGAGGCTGTACGAGGGTCCGTTCCGAGTGCTGGAACACGGGCAGTCGACTTTTGTCCTGGACATGGGGGGCCGGCCGGAGGCAGTGTCGATCGACCGGTTGAAGCCGGCACACCTGGACATTGACCAGCCGGTGCTGGTTGCCCAACCTCGGCCCCGAGGGCGCCCCCCTTCACGGCTCCCTCCGCCTGTCACTCCACCTGTCCTCCCGCCGGTCCCTCGTCCTGTCCCTCCACCTATGCCTCCGCAAGCCCCACGAGCGGCTAACTTCCGCACACGGGCCGGCCGGGTCGTTCGCCCGCCGGTGCGTTTCGTGCCTCTGGTTCTGGGGGGGGGGTCCTGTGGCGGCTCCCAAGGGTCGTGCCACCTTAGTGTCGAACCCCTCGGCACAGGAGTGGTTCAGTCCGGAGGCGGCCCTTAGCCGGAGGCTTTAAAGGCTGGGGTTTGGGTGCCATCTTTCTCTCGTTTGGTCTTCCCTACAACCGGGAGGATCAGAATAAAAAGTGTCTCTCTCTAAACACGACTCCGTGCTTTATTCCAAGACACACGCCACACCATTAAAAATGTAATACAATAAATTTACTTTGGTTTAGTTTAGTTTATTGCCACGTGTACCGAGGTACAGTGAAAAGCTTTTGTTGCGTGCTCACCAGTCAGCAGAAATACATGATTACAATCGATCCACTTACAATGTATAGATACATGATAAGGGAATAACGTTTAGTGCAAGGTAAAGCCAGCAAAGTCTGATCAAGGATAGTCTGAGGGTCATCAAAGATGTAGATAGTAGCTCAGCACTGCTCTCTGGTTGTGGTAGAATGATTCAGTTGCCTGATAAAAGCTGGGAAGAAACTGTCCCTCAATCTGATGGTGTGCGCCTTCACTCTTCAATATTTTTTGCCTGATGGGAGAGGGGAGAAGAGGGAAAGGCCAGGGTGCGACTCGTCCTTTATTATTTTGCTGGCCTTGCCGAGGCAGCGAGAGGTATAAATGGCGTCAATAGAAGAGAGATTGGTTTGTGTGATGGTCTGGGCTGCGTCTGCAATTTCTTGCGGTCTTGGATGGAGCTGTTCCCAAACCAAGCTGTGATCCATCCTGATAATATACTTTCTATGGTGCATTTGTAGAAGTTCGTGAGAGTTATTGGTGATATGTCAAACTTCCTAAGCCTTCTAAGGAAGTAGAGGCATAGGTGTGCTTTCTTGGTCATTGCTTCAATATGGGTCGTCCAAGAGATGTTGTTGGTGATATTGACTCCTGGGAATTTGAAGTTTTCAACCATCTCTACTTAGACACAGTCAATGCAAACTGGGGTATGTGTACCGCTTCGGTTCCTGAAGTTGATCACTATCTCTGTCTTGCTGACATTGAGAGAAAGGTTTAATGTCTCGACACCAGGACAAGAGGATCTCGATCTTCTTCCTATACTCCGTCTCATCATTATTTGATATTTGGTCAACAATGGTGGTGTCATCTTCTAATTTGAAATGTAATTAGATTTGTACATGGCTGCAGAGTCGTGGGTGAACAAGAAGTAAAGAAGGAGGCTGAGAATTCATCCTTGCGGAGCCCCCATGTTGAGGATTATCGCAGAGGATGATTTGTCCCCTATCCTCACTGATTGGGGACTGTTGGTCAGGGAGTCAATGACCCAGTTGCAGACATGAGTGCTGACACCAAGGCATAATGGTATTAAAGGCTGAGCTGTAGTCTATCAATAGGAGTCTGACAGAGGTGTCTCTCTTATCCAGGTGTTCTAGGGATGAGTGCAGGGCTAGGTCGATAGCATTATCCATGGACCTGTTGTGGTGGTAGGCGAACTGCAGTGGGTCAATAACTAGCCTCTCAAAACATTTCATGATGGTGGATGTCAATGCCACTGGGCGGTAATCATTTGTTCATTGAGGTCTTGCTATTCTTCGGCACTAGGTTGATGATGGTCTTGAAGCAGGTGGATACCTCAGAACAGAGTAGGGAGAGATTAAAGATGTCCGCAAATATCGCCGCTGGCTGGTCTTCGCAGCTACTAATGACAAAGCCAGGAACTCCGCCAGTTGCTTTTTGTGGGATTACCCTCAATAATTTAACCTCTGCTACTGTCACCCTGGGGAGAGGCACACTAGAGTCTGAAGGGCCAGGTGTCATTGCCCTGTTGGCCTTCTGTTCGAAGCGAGCAGAGAAAGCATTCAGTTCATCGGGTAGGTTTGCACTATCACCAATGATGTTGCCTGACCTTGCTTTGCAGCCAGTTGTCTTATTCAGACTTTGCCACATTCTCCATGCGTCTGTGTATAATTATGGGATTCAAGTCTGCCCAGTATTGACTCTTGGCATCCTTGAATGCTTTGCGGAGATCATAGAGGTCCTTCTCTGGATCGTTTGACTTGTAATGCAGCAGACATAGAGTCATACAAGATACAAATAATTTATTAGCCACGTCTGTAAGAACATACAAGGAATTTGATTTGCCATACATGCATACCACAAATGCAGCAAGACACACAACTACATAAAAATTAACATAAACATCCATCACAGCGCACTGTGATGGAAGGCAATAAAGTCTTATCTTCTTCCCTCCTTTTCTCCCAGGGACGGGCAGTCGAATCATCCGCAGTCAGGTCGATCGAAGCTCCCACGTCGGGACGATCGAAGCTCCCACGTCGGGACGATCGAAGCTCCCACATCGGGACGATCGAAGCTCCTGCGATTGGAGCTCCTGAAGTTGATCCCTGACAAAGGGATTGCAAGCTCCATGATGTTCAGTGATACAGTGTGGAAACAGACCTTTTGGCCCAACTTGCCCACATGGGCCAACATGTCCCAGCTACACTAGTCCCACCTGCCTGTGCTTGGTCCATATCCCTCCAAACTTGTCCTATCCATGTACCTGTCTAACTGTGTCTTAAACATTGAGATAGTCCCAGCCTCAACTACCTCCCCTGGCAGCTTGTTTCATACACCCACCACCCTTTGTGTGAAATACTCTGACAAATGCAGGCCAATGTTCCAAAAACCTTTTTGACCAACTTATCTAGCTGTGACTTGACCTTCAAGGAACCATGCACCTGCACTCCTAGATCCCTCTGCTCTACAACACTCCCAGTGGCCTACCATTCACTGTGTAGATCCTGCCCTTGTTAGACATCCCAAAATGCAACCCCTCACATTTCTTTGTGTCCTGGCCTTAACCAATTAATGTACCTCACGGTTCATCCAAGGTTTCCAGTTGGGGAACACTCGGATTGACTTTGTCGGCACACAGTCATCCACGCACTTGCTGATGAAGTCAGCCATTCAGGTTATCTGTGGAATCCCTGAATATGGACCAGTCCACTGACTCAAAGCAGTCGCGTAAGATGTCATCCGTGTCTGTTGAACATAATTTCGCAACTCTCTGCACCGGATCCTTCCTCTTCAATTTTTGTTTGTAGGCAGGGAGCAGAGTCACAGAGTCTACCACAGGCAGCCCACATAATACTCTTTCAATGTACGAGAGAGAACATTGAAGTATTTGTCACCCAGAGTTGTGGATCAGTATGAGAAATGGAATAATTTATGAAATCTGCGAGTAAAGCAAAGGTCTGATGGGTAAAAAATGGTCAGCTATTTCCTCTTTCATTCATTATTTCTGCAGCTATTTGGGCATCAAAGTAGAAGAAGAAAAACTAATTAGAATGATAAATTGGTTATCATCATATATATCATCTTATTTAATTTCGTTAAGCATATTGTTCATAGATTTACTGACCATATAAAGTGTAATTGTAACCAACATTGAAAATTATTGATGACACAAAGTGCTGGAGTAATTCAGTGGGTGAGGCAGCATCTCAGGAGATAAAGGATGGGTGAGGTTTTGGTTCAGAACCCTTCCTCAGACTGAAAACTATAGGATGGAAGTATTCCTGTCAGCCCACATTTTTTTATCCCCTCAACATCCAGCTGTACAATAGATTAGTAAAATATTACATATCCTCCAGAAGAATATCGCAAGTCTTGCCTTTTAATTGATAGCTAACTTTCTATGGCTGGAGGAAGAGCTGACTGTCTATTAACAAGTACTGTGATGGAGTAATGAAAGTACTGGGGATTTGTACAAAATGTAATACATTAAAAATAAACAATAAAAAGAACATAACCTATCACCAACATTAACCTCCAATTAACAACAAATTGTATTTTTTAAACAGTAGATGGCACTGGAGAGATATGTTTTCGTTCTTGCAGGAAATTCCTGGTTTCCCTAGTTTCAAAACTATTGAGGTAACGTACTACTGTGCTTGTTTTTAAAATGTATTATATTTTATTGTTATTTTAATATAATATGTGTATTATTTTAGAGCATTTGCTATTTTAATGCTACAGTTTAAGCAACTTTCAGATATCCCAGTTTAGTGTAGTTTAGAGATACAGTGAGGAAACCGGCCCTTCGGCTGCTCACCGTTTCCCACACATTAACACTATTCTACACACACTTGGGACAATTTACATTTATAACAAGCCAATTTACCCACATACCTGTACGTCTTTGGAGTGTGGGAGGAAACCAAAGATCTCGGAGAAAACCCAAGCAGGTCACGGGGAGACCATAGTCGGGATCGAACCCGGACCTCTGGCGCTGCAAGCGCTGGAGGGCAGCAACTCTACCGCTGCTCCACCACACCATCAAAAAAAATTTATATTTATATATATATATATATATTTTGAATTCTTGGTATTCTCATTGGATTAAATGTTTCATAAGCAACTTTTCAATAACCATCAAATTCCTTTCATTTATGGTCATAAAGGGAGCGAAATTGTCTATGCGAGTGCTGCAAAATGACAATGGTAAACTAGCTGACCATTTTTTTTAACCAATCCAATTTTGTATGAGCACATGGAACCATTGGATTGACTGAGAGGATGCTACTTAACATTTTAAGCAGCCACTTTGTATTTTTTTCACTTTTGTTGGACTACGATTCTTCCCTTTTTATCCCAGGAAGGATAGGGATTCCTAATTTTGGGAGAGAATTTTTTTTATTTCAAGAAATACAGCTATCTAAAGGAAAATAGATCTTACTCCACATTTATGTTTTAGTAAGCCCATTTCATGAGGGCAGTTGACATGATGCTAAACACCACCTTCATTACTACACATAAAAAACACTAACTATCTTCTCCAGATATATATTTTTTAATCATAAGATCAAAACTCAATAAAACTCCTAGCTCTATAAGCTTATGTATACAGACAATTGGTACTTAAATAAAAGATCATGAATCTGAGGCATTATATTTTCCTGAAGACTATTAGGCTCTGAGCTCTACACCCACAATGAGTGCAAGATACTGAGGCCACTTGCATTTCATTGCATATGATTTACATTACTGCCTTGTTTTTGATGCAGTCAAATGCAGCCACCATAAACGTTATTTGCATGTAGTGCTATTTGAAAACCACAGGTCCAAAGGTTTAGCCCCGATCCTGCATACCCTAAATCGTTTGTGTTACCTGAGATGAGGAAAATGTTCATTCATTCACCTGATGTGGGCATCACTGGTTAGGCCAGTATTTATTCCCCCATCATGACTACTGGTTGGCCACCCTCCTGATCTGAACAAACCTAATATAGAAGCTACTTCCAAAATACATTGGGTAGATGACAGTTTGAGGATTATAGCCTTGCAGCAATAAGGAGCAGCAATATTTTTCCATGTTAGAATAATATGTTACGTGGCAGTGAACTTCCATTCCATACATCTAATGCATTTTCCTTCCCAACTGATGATAATCACCAACGTGGAAGTGACTGTCAAAAGAAGTCTTGGAGTTTTTAGAGTGTATACAGTAAAGAGTGAGATCTGCTGGTTTTGTATGGAGTGTACTACTAAGATGTTGAACACTCGAGACCACAAATGCTGGAATATTGAGCAAAATACAAACTTCTGGGGAAATTTAGCAGATCAGGCAGTACCTGTGGAAGTAGCTTCAGTCTGAAGAAGGAAATCAACCTGAAACACCTTCTGTTCATTTCCCTCCACACAAGCTGCCTAGCCCACAGAGTTTCTCCAGCAGTTTTCTTATTGCTCAACGTTTTTCACAGTGTCTTAGTACACATAGAAACATAGAAACATAGAAAATAGGTGCAGGAGTAGGCCATTCGGCCCTTCGAGCCTGCACCGCCATTCAATATGATCATGGCTAATCATCCAACTCAGTATCCCGTACCTGCCTTCTCTCCATACCCTCTGATCCCCTTAGCCACAAGGGCCACATCTAACTCCCTCTTAAATATAGCCAATGAACTGGCCTCGACTACCCTCTGTGGCAGAGAGTTCCAGAGATTCACCACTCTCTGTGTGAAAAAAGTTCTTCTCATCTCGGTTTTAAAGGATTTCCCCCTTATCCTTAAGCTGTGACCCCTTGTCCTGGACTTCCCCAACATCGGGAGCAATCTTCCTGCATCTAGCCTGTCCAACCCCTTAAGAATTTTATAAGTTTCTATAAGATCCCCTCTCAATCTCCTAAATTCTAGAGAGTATAAACCAAGTCTATCCAGTCTTTCTTCATAAGACAGTCCTGACATCCCAGGAATCAGTCTGGTGAACCTTCTCTGCACTCCCTCTATGGCAATAATGTCCTTCCTCAGATTTGGAGACCAAAACTGTACGCAATACTCCAGGTGTGGTCTCACCAAGACCCTGTACAACTGCAGTAGAACCTCCCTGCTCCTATACTCAAATCCTTTTGCTATGAAAGCTAACATACCATTTGCTTTCTTCACTGCCTGCTGCACCTGCATGCCTACTTTCAATGACTGGTGTACCATGACACCCAGGTCTCGCTGCATCTCCCCTTTTCCTAGTCGGCCACCATTTAGATAATAGTCTGCTTTCCTGTTTTTGTCACCAAAATGGATAACCTCACATAACAATAATAAACCAATACCAGTAATGGGGCTCTAATCTGTAAAAAAAAAAAGAGGTTTACACCAGGTTTAGGCAGTCGGGATCAAGCAAATTCCTCAATTACCATAAGAAGTGCAGGAGTACACTTAATAAGGGAATCAAGACAGCAACAAGAGGGCTTGAGATGGATCTACGGAGCATGGATTTAAGGCGAGAGGGGAAAGGGTGAAAGTGGACTTTAATGGGCAATTTCTTCACTCATCGAGTTGTGAATATCTGGAACAAGCTGCCATGGAAAGTAGCTGAGGCAGTTATAATAATGACATTGAAAATACATTTGAACAAGTACACGGTTAGGAAAGATTTGGAGGGATATGGACCTAACTTGGACAAATGGGATAAACTTAGTGGGCCGAAAGCTTGTTTATTATTCTATAGTTCTATGAGCCTTTGGAACTCTCTTCCTCAAAAGGCAATCAAATATTTTTAAAGCAAAGGCAATTGGGTGCTTGATAAACAAGAGAGTCACAGATTAATCTTTCACCTCACTTTTTGACCTCTCTGACCTGAGCCCCGTGCACCATGTGAATGAAAACAATGAACCATCTTATCATCGGATACTTGTTTCCTCACATTACAACTTTCTAGATTTAACACTGAGATCAACAATTTTAGAAAATGAGCATTTATAGAAATTTTATTCCAAATCCCCATCATTCTTCCAAAATTATTTTTTTTAAATTCTGATAATACTTCTTTGGTGTTACCTTTTTTTTACCTTTTGTTATCTTGTACATGCACTGCTATTTCTGTTTAATATCTCCCACCTTCCCTTATGTTATCTCCTCTTCTCGGTATACAGGATTTAGAACCAGGGACAATGGAGAACCTGTGGCATATTCCCTCATTTGTTTTGGGTGTGTGACTTCGAGTGGAACCTTCAGCTTTATCTGCAGTTTCCTTTAGTGTTCTATCTTGTTTTTGGTTATATCCTGGAAGGAGACTATTGAGTTCATTGAATCTTTATATAAACAATCCAATTTATTCCACTTCCCTGTCCTTTCCCTGTAATCTGAAAATTATTTACTTTGAGATATTTATCCTGCCACCTTTTGACCATGAAAATTGACTGCTTCTATTACTACCTTGGCAGTGCTTTCTGCACACTAACCACATGGTGCATAAATACATGTTTTTCCTAATGTTAGTATGGTTCCTTTAGCCAATCATCTTTGGTCAATAGCCCCTTCGCAAATGAGAACAATTTCCCTCCATCTGCATTGTCCATACCTCCATGTTTTTTTAATACAGTACCTCTCACTGATCCATCTTCAATTATCTCTGATCCAAGAATCACAGTCTATCCACATATAAATCTACTTAATCCCTGGAATCATTTTAGAAAATTCTTTTTGCAGCATCTCAACAACCTTTACATATTTCCTAAAGTGTGATGCACAGTTGTGGCTGGGAAAATAACAGGACTGAACGAAGGAAAAATCATGTGTTCAAAAGGGAACTGCAGATGCTGGAATATCGAAGGTACACAAAATTGCTGGGGAAACTCAGCGGGTGCAGCAGCATCTATGGAGCGAAGGAAATAGGCGACGTTTCGGGCCGAAACCCTTCTTCAGACTGCGAAGGAAAAATCATGTTTAACTGATCTTTTGGAGTTCTTTGGGTTTTTGACTAATAGAACCTTGAAGAAAGAAATCAGTGGATGTGATATATTAGGTTAGCAGAAATCTTTTGAAATGCAACGGTCCCGACCCAAAATGTCCCTTACACATGTTCTTCGGAGATACTGCCTGACCCACTGAGATACTTGAGCACTTTGTCTTTTTTTGAACCAATATCTCCAGTTCCTTGTTTCTGGTCCTAATTCATATGTTCTCGTGGTATTGGTTGTTTGCTGAAGTATATTTGGGCTCTATTGATTCCTTTGCCAATTATTGCTTTGACCTTTGTTTTAGTTTAGAGATACAGTGTGGACTTTGGCCCACCGACCATCGATCACCCGTACACTTCTTATCTTAGTTTTGCATTCTACAGACTAGGGGCAATTTACAGAAGCGAATTGACCTACAAACCTGCACATCTTTGGAATGTGAAAGGAAACCGGAGCACCTGGAGTAAACCCAAGCAGTCCCAGGGAGAATGTACAAACTCCGCACAGACAGCACCCATAGTCAGGATCAAACCTAGGTCTCTGGCGCTGTGACATAGCAGTTCTACCTCTGTGCTGTCCTAATTATTTAGGTAGGTCCCAACTTTTACCTAAACTCTGATAGCATTGTGATCGATTTTGCTTAGATGTTATCCCCCCTCTCTCTTCCCTCCCTGGCACCCCACGTGGACTACCCCCACACCCCGCTACCTTCCTCCCTCCCGCCTTTAATTCTAGCCAAAAAAGTCTCTGAATTATTAGCATGCATTCCAAAGTGCAATGATCCTGAAATTTCTGTGGTTCAACATTCTAAATAATCCTACAATGCTTACAGCCATTAAACACCTATGCTGACTGGATTATTATAAGTAAAGTGAAGAAATATAAAATGCAGTTCGAGTACAGGAATGTTCATACCGATTCCTTTTTGCAATATTATTTTAAACATGCACAAAGCAATCACGACATGGTGTGTTGGAAGGAGCTGTAGATGTTTGTTTACACCAAAGACACAAAAAGGCTGGAGTAACTCAGCAGGACAGACAGACAACCAAGACATGATACTGAGACTCACTTATTGTACAATAACAATAGACATAGTAGCCACAGTTTGAATGGAAAATTATGAACATTTGAATATAACCCCATTATAAATATGAAACTCAATCATCTGTCATTAATTGATCCATTATTCCATTTCCACCATTACTTTCTCAATTATTTCAAAATAGTGCTCATGTGTCATAAGGACTGGAGCATTTATTATTTATGACTGAAGATGTTGGAAACGGTTTGAACTTTCCATGACCTCTGAATCCAATGCACATATGTCTTTGTTCTAAGTTGGATTGTTGAGTAACAAATAATGATGTGTGACTGACATGTACCTTGTCACAATGTCCCTGGTGAATATTATTGTCCATTTATTGCAGGCATTTCTTATGTACATTTTATTTTACTTCAATGATCAGTGGTTTATCATCCTATATAATAGTAGCTTTTTAAAAAAACTGCTTCAAATATAAATTAAGTAATATATTACTAAACGATAGGTATAATAAAATGCCTTTCAAATTATGCAATAGGGCTTTCACTCATTTTTTAAATGTATTTTCTCCTTTTCCTTTTCAGTTTCTTATTATCAACCAATAAGCAGACGTATGATGCTCTGAACTGAATATCTATCCAAACTGAATATCCAAGTGAAAGGCTTCGAGAGAATGAATGTGGAGAGGATGTTTTCTTAGCGGGAGAGTCTAGACACAGACGACATAGCCTCAGAATTTGTTCCTTTAAGAAGGAGATGAGGAGGAATTTCTTTAGTCAGAGGGTGTTGAATCTGTGGAATTATTTGCAACAGAAGGCTGTGGGGATCAAGTCAATGGATGTTTTTAAGGCAGATAGATTCTTGATTAGTACGGGTGTCAAGGGTTATGGGGAGAAGGCAGGAGAATGGGGTCAGGATGAAGAGACAGATCAGCCATGATTGAATGAACGAGTAGACTTTATGAGCCGAATGGTCTAATTCTGCTCCTGTCACAAGATCTATGATATCCTTGAAGAGCTAACGGTAATCAGAGTTAAAGCTCGAAGGGCCAAATGGCCTACTCCTGCACCTATTGTCTATTGTCTATTGTTTAACTATTGATCTATTCACTTTTGTGGGAAACTCCCAGCCTTCTGTTGTACGCAGTGCTTGATGAAAGATCGTCAAGTTGAAACATAAACTCTGTTGCTCCTTTAACAAATCATGACTACTTCCAGTATTTTCTGTTCTTATTCCCTTATTATGGGCTGCTTTTTCTAGAGTCCATGGAAACAAGACATGCCTTCTGTCATCTATCAACCCTCATGTGCTTCAATTTGAATTCCTGAATAGTAAGTGGTTCTACTTTCTGTAATTAACAGATTTATTGTTCTGCTTTCCCCATTACATTCCAAGGTGATAGTTCTTATAATTATAATTATTATAAACTAATGCTAATGAGCCATACAGGTCAATTGTGAAGACATTAGAGCAATGTGTGTGACATAAATTGGTGGAAACATTTGAACTTTCCATTATATCTCTTTTTTCAAATTACAGATTTATTTGGACACTAACAATAGGACAACACCCATCCCCCTCCCATTCCCCCCACCTCCCCAACTGCAATAGTGTTTATCTCCAGCAGTACAGCTTCCCACTTGGTTGTCATCCACTCACTAAAGGGCCTGTCCCACCAGCATGCGATAGCATGCGTCTAGCGCGACCAAACGTGGTCGCTTGAGGCGTACGGCCTCGCGGGACCGGTCCCACTTCGATCGGCGGATTTGTGCGGGGCTGGTCCCGACATCGCGCTGGGCTCCAAAAATCTTGCACTGTCCGAAAATCCCACGCAACAATGGCCTGTTGGCCCACAGCCGCATTGAGGCTGTACGCAGCTCCTCGACGGGAGTATGCAGTGTCCTGACATGCTGCTGATGTCGTACGCAGCGTCTTGATGTCGTACGCAGCGTCTTGACGTTGCACGCAGCGTCTTGACGGCGTACGCCTAGCGCGTGGTGTTGCGCGATGACGTCACCGCCCAGCGTGCCGTTGCGTGATGAAGTCACCGCCGACGCCGTGCGACGTCCAAATTCAATCGGCCCACCTCCTGCCCAGCTAATTGGTGAGTATGATGTCGGGAACAGCCCCGCACAACTCCATACCCCTCCGCGGTTCAAATTGGGACCGGTCCCACGAGGTCGTACGCCTCAAGCGACCACGTTTGGTCGCGCTAGACGCATGCAATCGCATGCTGGTGGGACAGGCCCTTAACTGAATAATGCATGAATACTGCAGCAAAACACAAACTCAGCAGCATCCGTTCAGGAAAGAAAGGACTCAAGACTGAAGAAGCATCCTGACCAAAGATGTTGCCTATTTATTCCCTCCACAAATGCTACCCGGTCCACTTAGTTACTCCAGTACTTTGTGTTTTACTCAGGAGTCTAGCTTCTGCAATTACTTTGTCTCCAACACATGAACATTGGTTGGACATTCAGTTTCAAATGAGAAAATTAAATGTATTGAGACACAAATCAAAAGGATACCAAATACTACAGGTATGGAATTGTAAGTGTTGCAGTTTAAGTGAGCAAATTTCTGGATAGAATATGCATTGTTTTGCTTGAAAACAAAGGAGTCTATCAGATTATTAGTTGCATTTGAGTATTTTAGGCATTCTCTCTGAAGATGTTTATTGGAAAAGCAGTGGATCTCATTGCCTTGCTGTGTTTCACACTAATACAAAGCATTCCGGAGAGAAAAATGTAGATGACAGCATATTAATTATCAATTTCCCACTCCATGTGAAAACAACATGCAAGTTATCTATTTCATTTAAGGACCAGGACTATTTCCAAGATCAAATTTGAGGATCTTCAACTTTGGCCAAAACATTCCATGCCAAATGGATTGTAAGGTTTACAGATTGGCAATTTCAAATCAAATCAAATCAATTAAATCAAATCAACCTTTATTGTCATCTTGCAAAGCAACAATTGTACAGTTCAAAATGAGAAGAAGTTTCCCAGGGAATATCGGAGCATCGCACATGAAACTTAAACATTTCACACATAATAACAGTAAAAACAATCCAGTCCCTGATGAAACAGTATAAATAGTTAAAAGCAGGTAAAACAGCAACATTAAAATACAGTAAAAACAGTCATTAAAATGTCCAGGGCAGCTGATTTGATTGGCCATTGCCAGAGTTATTAAATTGTCAGTGCAAAGCCGCAGAATCAGGTGCAGTGACTGTTTAGCAGCCTCACTGCCAGTGGCAGGAAGCTGTTTCGCAGTCTGGTAGCAGCAGGAGATCCAGGTGTGTGTGGAGGGGGTGCAGTTTGTCCTTAGCTATTCCCAGAGTTTTTTTCAGACAGCGGCTCTGGAACAGTTCTTGTACCGAGGGTAGGGAGACGCCAATGATCCTCTCTGCTCCCCTCACTACCCTCTGCAGAGCCTTCCTGTCTGAGCAGTTACAGTTGGAATACCACGTGTTCATGCAGTACGTGAGTACAGACTCCACCGTGCCCCTATAAAAAGTCCTGAGGATGTTGGTGGGGAGTGAGGCCTGTTTGAGTTTCCTCAGGAAGTGCAGTCGCTGATGGGCCTGTTTGAGTTTCCTCAGGAAGTGCAGTCGCTGATGGGCCTGTTTGACAATCCCAGTGTTGTTCCTGGACCAGGTGAGGCTGTCTGTAATTTGCACTCCGAGGAACTTTATGCTCTCCACTCTCTCCACTGTAGTGCCACTGATGTTGAGGGGTGTGTGTTTTGGCTGCGACCTCCTGAAATCAACAATCATCTCCTTTGTTTTGTCGAGGTTTAATGCTAAATTGTTGTTGACGCACCGGTCCACTAGTTGTTTCACTTCCTCCCTGTACATTGATTCATCATCTCCACTGATGAGTCCCACCACTGTGGTGTCATCTGCGAATGTTATAATTCTGTTGTCCCTGAATCTGGCAGCACAGTCATGTGTGCACATGATGTCATTTGATGCACATCAAGAGAATATATCAAGGGAATACAGAGAAATGTGAGGTGTTGCATTTTGGGAAGTCTAACATGGGCAGGAGCTACGCAGTGAATGGTAGGGCTCTGGGGAGTGTTGTGGAGCGGCAGGATCTCAGAGTGCAGGTGCATGGTTCCTTGAAGGTGGAGTCGCACGTAGATAGGGTGGTCAAAAAGGCTTTTGGCACATTGGCCTTCATCAGTCAAAGTATTGTGTATAGAAGTAGGAGGTCCTGTTACAGTTGTATAAGTATTTAGAGTATTGTGTTCAGTTCTGGGCACCATGTTACAGGAAGATGTCAAGCTGTAAAGGGTACAGAGAAGATTTGCAAGGATGTTGCCAGGGCTAGAGGGTCTGAGCTATAGGGTGAGGTTGAGTAGGCTGGGACTTTATTCCTTGGAGCGCAGGAGGATGAGGAGTGATGTTATTGAGGTGTATAAAATCATGAGAGGAATAGATCAGGTAGATGCACAGTCTCTTGCCCAGAGTAGGTGAATCGAGGACCAGAGGACATAGGTTTAAGGTGAAGGGGTAAAGATTTAACAGGAATCTGAGGGGTAACTTTTTCACACAAACGGTGGTGGGTGTGTGGAACAAGCTGCCAGACGAGGTAGTTGAGGCAGGGACTATTCCAACATTTAAGAAACAGATAGACAGGTAGATGAACAGGACAGGTTTGGAGGGATATGAACCAAACGCGGGCTGGTGGAACTAGTGTAGCGGGGCCATGTTGGCCGGTATGGGCAAGCTGGGCTGAAGGGCCTCTTTTCAAGATACAAGATAAATACAACACCTAAACCAACACTAGACACACCAAAAAAAAACAAAAAAAGTTGAAATAACGAACACGCTGTTGGCAGGGCAGCCGTCTTGCAGCACCCCCACTGATCAAGACAGTATTCAGTAAAGATTGTGTTAATCAGACACTGAAAAGAAAGATTTCATTTAATCTCAGAGAACTAATATTGCTTTAATAGATGTTTCTCAGGCTGAAGTGGATGACTTAACAAATGATTCCTGATATGGACCAGGTAACCACACTTTAGTAATCCTACAGTGGAATTAAAGTTTCACATTATTTTATTTTGAAAAGCCATAAATACCACAGCCTTAGTAGAAATAGGCACCATTGTACTAGAGGTGATTAGTCATGCTGTAAGACTTGTAGGAATTCTTTGAGGAGGTAAGTCTGAAATTGAGCAAGGGCAAGTTAAGTTCATCTTGATTTAAAAGTAGTGTTCATCATTTTCTCAAGAGTTTAATAGGAAACAAAAAACTTTATAAATGAGAATTTATTGTCTGAGTAGATACATGGCATTTAATTAAAAAAATGAAATGGTTCCACCAGGCACCAGGTATTATAAGCGAGTTTGGTATACAGAAAAACGCAAGGAATCATGGGATTTGTCAAAGGTCATTCACCATAAAGGAAAAGCGAACGAAGATTTGGCTATATAAGCTGTATAAATTCTTATCTTTATTCATAATTTATGTGTAAAAATATATTTAATCTGAGGAACGGGGGTGCCAGGTAGCGGGAAAGTGGGGTGTAACTGCGAGAGAGAGGGGGCACGTGCATGGGAGATGGGAGAGACAGATCCGCGCCTCATCTGCAGCCAGGATCGAACCAGGACCACCACTGGACCGCCCCGTTTCACCCCCCCCCCCCCCCCGAGTGTCCCATCCCTGCCCAGGGGTAAGCTGGAAGTGTCCGGGGTGACCACGGACCGACGGGACACTGGCGGCCCCGGGCCCATAGCCAGCACGGAGAAGAAGCGCCGACCCCAGCTCAACTCCGCCTGGCCAACCGACAGCCCCAGACCAACAGGACACCGCGCGGCCCCAGGCCCACAGCCAGCGCGGAGAAGAATCACCAACTCCAGCCCAACCCCGCTCCAACTCCCAAAGAACCTGCTTCCCGACTGGCTGGGGATTGCCAGCCGCACCCCCCGCCCCACCCAGCAGCCGCCAGCCAACACCCTCGGCGCCGGCGAAAGCCGAGCACCAGCCACAAAGTGCTGCAGCAACTCAGCTGGACCGGCAGCATCCCCAGAGAAAGGAATGGGTGACGTTTCTGGTCTAGACCCTTCTCCAGAGATGTTGCCCGACCCACCGAGCCACCGCAGCACCCCGTGTGCATCCCCGCCGATGAACCCCACCGGTGTTCACCCCCACCGGAACCGAGGGGGCCAACCGACAGCCAATGGACAAAGAGGGAGGCGCAGCCGACGGTCCTCCTGGGATTCAGAGCAGAGCCGAGCCAGAGCCAGCGCCACCTCTCCGCGCCGGCTGCAACTCCGGGGCTGCCCGTGCCCCGCCAGCCCAGGGCGACCCCAGACACCTCCGGCCGCTCATGAACAGGGACGGGACACCCCCGGGGAGGGCGGGGGGGGGGGGTGAGTGGATAGCCCAGCAGCAACTCAACAATGCCCGCAGCGCCGGAGACTCGGGCCCGGCCCCGGCCCCGAACACGGATGAAATGCAGGTCTGCACACCCGCTCACTCACCGAAGCATAAAGTAATAAAAACAACCAAATCATCATGGCTTTGTACAAAGGAACAATAAATACAACTAAATCAGTTTGAAAGCAGTATTTTATCTTGAAGAATCAAATACAGATGAAACGAAGGTTCAGCTGCTCAGCTACCAACAATGTTTATGGCAAGTGACATATGGCCTGGGCATGCGCAGTCGGAATATCGAAATTGCTTATTGTTTAAGTCCTTTGTAAAGGATACAGTTACCATAGGCAATAAACAATAGGTGCAGGAGTTGGCCATTCAGCCCATTCAGCCAGCACCACCATTCACTGTGATCCTGGTTGATCCATAATCAGTACCCCGTTTCTGCCTTCCCCCCATATCCTTTGACTCCACTCTCTTTAAGAACTCTATCTAATCTCTCTTGAAATTAACTTGACGCGACTCACCCGTTGCAGCGGCCCCTACAGCCTGTCTGTCTTTTTTTTTTTTTTTGTCTAGTTAAATGTAGTGTTTGGTGTTTTTTAATACTAGTTTTAAATGTGTATATGTGGGGGGCAGGGGGAAACTAATTAAAATCTCTTCCCTGTCTGGGAGACCCGACCTTTTCCCTGTCGGGTCTCCGTTGTCGTTGGGGCCTAGCACCGTGGAGCGGCCTCCAGCCTGAACGACCCGGGGGCTCGGGAGAATGCGGAGCTGCTGAGCTGCGGACTACTCACCATCGTGGGGCTGGCCGGCCTCGGAGCGTGGGGAGCGGTGGTGACTCGCTGCTGCGACTCGACTCCTGGGGCTCGGAGGCTCCAGCAACGCAGCCGCAGGTCCGGTGGACTGGGACATCGGGAACTCGCGGGTCCGGGGGGAGAGAGAGACCGCTTCCCGGAGCTCCTGCAACGCGACTTCTCCAGCCCGTGTCGCGGGGTTGGAACGACCCGGAACGGGACCGTACATCACCTGGCGCGGCTTCATGGCCGTGGGACTCACCATCGCCCGTGGGGGTTCCAACCTTGTACTTTCAGACCGGGAGCGGGGCCGTAAATCGCCCCGCGCGGCCTAAAATGGCCGTGGGACTTATCATCACCCGCCTGGGGCTTGGACATCGGGAGAGAAATTGTGAGCAGGGGAGAGAAAAGACTTTGCCTTCCATCACAGTGGGTTCACTGTGATGGATGTTTGTGTGAATTTAATTGTGTGCATGTCTGTAGGACATTGTCTTTGTTTGTATGGCTGTGTAAACGAAATTTCGTTTGAGTCTCACTGAGGCTCAAATGACAATAAATTTGTATTGTATTGTATTGTAACTAGAGAATTGGCCTCCACTGCCTTCTGAGGCAGGGAATTACACAGGATCACAACTGTCTGGGTGAAAACCACGGATTCACAACTCTCTGGTACATATATACAATAATGCTTTATTCAATTTGATGATGTCAAGGATGTAAACCTTTGATTTGTAGAAAGTGAGAGGAATCAAAAGAGAAGTTGTTGAGGAGTAAAGCCAATAAATCCCAAAGATCGATTATGTATATCCCAGAGTTTTGAAGATTGAGAAAGTGAACATTCTGATTGTCTCCTTCTAAAATTCTATTCATTCTGGAATTATTTCAATGGATTGAAAGGCTATAAATTTGAGATCACTATTGAAGAATGGAAGGAGAGTCAAAACAGAAACCACTATCCTGCAACTTATTTTCAGTGGTGGGGAAGGTACTCGAATCTATAGTGAAGGTGGTTATCACAGAATACCTGGGGATGTGTTTCTTTCAGGTGCTCCGGTTTTCTCCCACATCCCAAAGTTGTGCAGGTTTGTAGATTAACTGCCCTCTGTAAATTGCTGGAGTATATAAGAAGTAGATGAGAAAGTGGGATAACATCTGTAATAAGAGCTTTGCACAAACAGTCCGTGGCTGATAGCGCTGTGGCCGGTACGCTATGTTTTAAGCTCCACGCGCCAAGCCGGTAGAGCTTTGCTTAAACCGAGTTTGCGGCCGGTAGCACTTTGTGTATTATCTTTGTTTTCGGGGGGGGGGGGGGCTTGCTCGGATGCAGGCCCCTGCCATTGGTTGCAGTTTGAATTTGGAAGCGGCGCTATTGTCCAGGACTTGACGGCAATTATTTCAACGGCTGATTTCTGCCTGTAAGCCATGAGTTCGTTCTTTGACGAGAGGGGTTCACCGACTGGCTGGATTGCGATCAGCGATGCGGATGGAGGCAGAGAGAGAGAGAGAGAGGTGTGCTGCTGTAAAATGGGCCCCATGCATACCGAGACAAGTATTCTTTATGTTCTCTCTTGCCAATAAATCTGATTTGTAACGAAACGGACAAGTGAGCCTTTTTCTGTTCTATTAGTCAGATCCTTGAACCTGTTCCCTTGTAACAACATCGAACTAATGAATGCCAGAATTTAGAATTCTCAACAACTGTGGACTGTAGACCCTCAGACTGAGTTCATTCAAAAACAGAGATTGATAGATTTCTGAATATTAAGGGAATCTTATATAAGGTGAGAGAAAAACAACTGGAGACTGGAAATGTGAAATCTAACAGTCAGAGGTTACCTGAAGGCTGTAGTTTGTCAAATGTAAAGGTCAGGTCCTGTTCCTCAAGGTTACATTGAGCATTGTAAATGACTGTAGTGAGCGAATAATAAAAGGGCAGCAGGGAAGAGCGATGGAGAATTAAAGTGACAGACTATTAGAAGCTCAGTTTCACTTTGTGGACTGAATGGAAGTGAGTGCTCCAGAGTGCAGTCATCCTTCTGTGTTTTTTTGTTGTTTTCTTTTCGCAGTGCAGAGGAGACCACGTTTTGAACTACACTCAGTCAGAAAAATGCGGCTATTTATGGAGGGAATCTTGGGGTCCTTGGATGGTGAGAAGGGAAATGGTGGATTTTGATTTTCCTGCAACCATTTGAAGATGTTTTGAGAAGAGGCATGGATGTTGATGGAGATGGAAGAGTGCACCAATATATCACAGTGGGAATGGTCACTTCAGACTGCTGAAAGAGGAGGAGTGAGGAAATCTATCAAGTAATGGCAACATTTTGGATCTGTTATAGATTGTGGGCGATGATTAGTTGAAAATGGAAGCTGGTGGCTTAGTTCTATTTGAAAAGAGAGAAGATGAGAGTGAAGATATGGAAAATGGATCAGACACAGTTGAGAGATCTGGAAGTTATGGTGTTATGGTTCAAACAATAATTGAGGGAAAAGGACAATATTTCAGAAAGTCTTGTGTGAAATTTATAACTATTAGAACAGAAACAAATGAGCCAGAACATTTGGGCAATGGAACTGAGTCCTTACATGGAACAGGATGCAAGGAGGTTATTTAAGGTAGTTTAGCTTAGAGATACACCATGGAAACAGACCTTTCGGCCCACCATGTACACACTGACCCATTCACACTAGTTACCCCACTGCACACTGGGGGCAATTTACAGAGGGTGATTAACCTACAAACTGGATGTATTTAGGATGTGAGAGGAAACCAAAGCACCTGGAGGAAACGCACACAGTCATGGAGAGAAAGAACAAACTTCACATAGACGGTACTCGAGGTCAGGATTGAACCCGGATCTCTGGCGCTGTGAAACAGCAACTCCACCGCTGTGCCATTGTGCTCCCCTAGTTGTGGGATATCATAGCGTTGTTGTGGTCCTGGTCTTCTGATATGGGGATACATGAAGCAAGAAAAGGAATGGAAGTGTCACATTGGAGAGCAATGTGGAAATGAGCAACAAAGAATTAAAAAAATGTTTGAGCTGCCAGAAAAGCATGATGTTGTAGTGCCAACATAATGGTTTATTTATCGAGTTGAAGGAGGAGTTTTGAGTGGAATTGAAACAAGATTGTATCTCACAGAGGTAAGTATAGCTTGGACCCAATTGAGTTCCTATAACTCTTCTTTTTACTTGGCAAATGTAAATGGAACTGAAGGAGAAATTGATCAGCATAAAAACAACTTAAGCCAAGTGAAGCAAGAGAGTAGGGGGGGGTGGGGGGGGGCCTGGTAAAGAAAAAAATAGGACGAAATAGGAAGAAAAAACCTTAAACTGGAAAAATAGCAGAAAAGATTTACAAGTATCTTATCAGGAATTGAGGGCCTTCATTGTAGGGAGGTTAAATGTAATGAAAAATATACAATTAATATATAATTACTGACAAGACCCTTAAGGGTCTGTCCCACTCTACGAGGTAATTCAAGAGTTCTCCCCTGATTCGAGCTCGTGTAATGTACATAGCGGGTACGTAGGAGCTCATGGATGTCACGTAGCGGCTCGTACGAGTAACGGTAGGTATCCGGTAAATCCGTGACATTTTTTCAACACTGTGAAAAATGTCCACGAGTAAAAAAATACTCGTGATGAAAAAAATTGTTACTTTTTACTCGTACGAGCCCCTACATACCCGCTACGTACATTACACCAGCTCGAATCGGGAGAACTCAGGAGAACTCTTGAATTACCTCGTACAGTGGGACAGGCCCTTTAGCAGCATTGATATACAGAGGGATTTTGGATCCAAGTCCATAATTCCTTGAAAGTGGCAACACGTAGATAGAGTGGTAAAGAAGGCAATTGGTATGCTTGTGTTGGCCATTGAGTATAAGAGTCAGAGAGGCAGCTTTACTTACTGTACTTAGGCTGCATTTGGAATATTGTGTGTACTCTGGTCATCCCAATACAGGAAGGATGGTGGAGGCTTTGGATGGGATACTGAAGAGGTTTACCAGATGCTGCCTCGATTAGGGGATATTAGCTATAGTTTGAGCAGACTTCGATTGTTTTCTCTAGAATGCCGGATGTTGTGTGGAGATCCGAAAGAAGTGTATAACATTATGAGAGACATAGTGTAGACAAATTAGAACCTTTTTTCAAGGGTGGAAAGCCAAATACAAGAGGGTATAGCTTTAAGGTGAGAGGGGCAGAGTTTAAAGGAGACATGCAGGGTAACCGTTTTACACAGAGGGTGTTAAGTGCCTGGAATGCACTGGTGTAACTGGTGGTTGAAGTAAATACGATAATGGCATTCAAGAGACTTTTGGATTGGGTGGGGAATCGCCTCAGCGCAGAGGGAGAAGAGGTGGGAAGAGACTGCAGCCCTAAGACTTTTGCCTCCACCACAGTGAGGAGGTGTTTGGAGGATACACTGTGGTGGATGTTAATTTGTGTTTAGTGTTGTTTATTATAGTATGATTGTATGTATGACTGCAGGCACGAAATTTCGTTCAGACCGTAAGGTCTGAATGACAATAAAGGTATTCAATTCAATTCAATTCAATTCAATATGCAGGATTGGTGGGATAGGGATTATATGCAGGTAGATAAATTGGTCTCGATATCATGTTCCTTGAGGGCCGAAGGGTCTGTACTTGTGCTGTACTGTTCTACGTTCTGTATACGAAACTGTTTCAGAGGTTAAAGTCATCACCCAAAATATTTCAAGCCACCACATATAACATGTTGACTAGATTATGCTATGAAGGAGTAGTTGAATTGAATTGAATACATTTTATTAGCCAAGTATGTATACATACAAGGAATTTGCCTTATTGCTTTGCTCGCAAGTACCAACACAATATACAGTAAACAACTTGTGGCGGCTTTGACAGTCCGGGGTCGCCTTCCAGAGGGAAGTGCGTCAAAGAGTTTGTGGCCAGGGTGAGAGGGGTCAGAGATGATCTTACCCGCTCGCTTCCTGGCCCTTGCAGTGTACAGTTCATCAATGGGGGAAGGTTGCAGCTAACAACCTTCTCAGCTGATCGAACGATGTGCTGCAGCCTCCATATGTCATGCTTGGTGGCTGAGCCAAACCAGACCATGATGGAGAAGGTGAGAACAGACTCTATGATGGCAGTATAAAACTGGACTATCATTGCCTGTGACAGATTTTGTTTTCTCTGCTGCCGCAGGAAGTACATCCTCTGTTGGGCCTTTTTGACTGGAGTTGATGGTGGCCTCCCATTGAAGGTCCCTGGAGATGATGTTTCCAAGGAACTTAAATGATTCAATTACCACAGAGGAAGAAAATCTCTCATTCCATGAAAAAATATTCAGGAAATTCATGAGAACAACGTGAGGCTCAAAAAAAGTAATTCAACCTTTGTGTAAAAGGAACTGAAAAATATTTTTTGTTGGTCTGAAGATGTAACAATAAAAAGAGTAGCCTTATGAAAGAAATACAACAGGGATTTGTGGTTAATAAGCGGCATAAAATGTGATTAAATGAATGAACAATTTGCATAAAGTTGGCTTGAGGATGTATACAAAAGAACTATAAACAAGTCAATGAGAGACAGGAAGTCGTTATAAACACCGGAAGACTTGAGGATTTCATCAAAGTTCATTTGTTCCAATGTATCTCAATAATGCAGCAGGAGTCTGATAGAACACAATAGTTTAAACTCAGTCTAAGAACTTCAAATAAATTGGACACACTTTTAGGAAAGTGTTTCTCATTTGTTTTTCTACACAATTTTTAAGTTACTCCATCACAGACAAGGAATCCACAGGAACATATTCATAGACATATAATAGAGACTAATAATAAAAATAATAATAATAATAATAATAATATACTTTATTGTCATTGCACATAAGCGCAACAAGATTTGGTATGCAGCTTCCATCTGATGTCATAACTTAAATAACTAATACAATTTAGATTTAGATACCCCGAGAACATGGTTTGTAAAAAGAACAGTAAAATAGTCAAAACAGTTCAAACAGACTAAAGTGCAGATGTGTCCGAGGGAGACAGTCCAGGGGGGATGGGGGGCACTCAGCAGGGCCGGTTCAGAGCCGCCATAGCTCCGGGAATGAAGCTGTTCCTGAGTCTGGAGGTTCGGGCGTAGAAAGCCTTGTAACGTCTGCTGGAGGGAAGTAGTTCGACCAGTCCATTACAAGGGTGTGAGGAGTCTATGGATGCTAACGTCTTCCTGAGGCACCGTGTGTGGTAGATGCCCTCCAAGGCTGGTAGCTGTGTCTCAATAATCTTCTGCGCTCTGTGGGCGACGCGCTGAAGAGCTCTCCTCTCCGCCTCCGTGCAGCTGAGACACCACACAGAGATGCCATACGTTAATATGCTCTCTGTGGTGCAGCGGTAGAAGGTTGTCAGCAGCTGTTGGGGCAGACCAGTCTTTTTTAATGTCCTCAGGAAGAACAGTCGTTGCTGTGCCTTCTTGACCAGCGCAGCGGTGTTGGTGGACCATGTGAGGTCCTCAGAAATGTGAGTGCCCAGAAACTTAAAGCTGGACACTCTCTCCACACTGTCCCCGTAGATGGAGATTGGGGCGTATTCTCCATTGTGTGACCTCCTGAAGTCGATAATCAGCTCCTTGGTCTTGGAGGTGTTTAGTGACAAGTTGTTACATGCGCACCAGTCCGCCAGGTTCTGCACCTCCGCTCTGTATTTTGTTTCATCACCGTCGGTGATCAGCCCAATCACTGTTGTGTCGTCTGCAAACTTCACGATGGTGTTGGTGTTGAATGCAGGAACACAGTTGTGAGTGAAGAGGGAGTAGAGCATGGGGCTCAGTACACAGCTCTGTGGTGTGCCGGTGCTCAGGGTGATAGTGGAGGACAGGTACGGGCCCAGTCTCACTGCCTGCGGTCACTCCGTCAGAAAATTCAGGATCCAATCGCATATCGGCGAGCTGAGGCCTAGCTGGTGGAGTTTGGTGGTGAGCTTGGTGGGGATGACCGTATTGAATGCAGAGCTATATTCTATGAAGAGGATCCTCACGTACGTGCCCTGCCTATCCAGGTGAGTCAGGACAGTGTGAAGAGCCAGAGAGACGGCATCCTCTGTTGATCTATTTGCCCTGTATGCAAATTGATGAGAGTCCAGTGATGAATTGATGAAAGCACCTAAACAGGCCATTCAGCCCATCCCACCCATGCTGATCAAGCTAGCCTCATTTGCCTGTGTTTGACCCATCTATATAATTAAAAGTCTCATCTTGACCACTTCCTGTTTGTACTGTGCTTTGATTTTTGAAAAAACGCTACCACATATGGCTGTGATTTTTTGGCCATCTTACTCAGAGTCCTCCTCTGCTGCGCATGCCCTGAGGATTTTACCCATCGATGAAAAATAAAAGACTTATTAGTGTTTAAAAAATCCTGAGATTCTCTCTCCTGTCAATCACTGCCATGAAGGCCACGCCCCTTCCGGTGGGAGGGGGGAGAGAATATA
Organism: Amblyraja radiata; assembly: GCF_010909765.2. Lineage (NCBI taxonomy): Eukaryota > Metazoa > Chordata > Chondrichthyes > Rajiformes > Rajidae > Amblyraja > Amblyraja radiata. The sequence goes on along the minus strand of NC_045957.1, from coordinate 104,016,759 downwards.
AAACCTGGAAGTGTGGGCGAGGCTCAGTCTGTCTGCAAGATGGCGAGGGAGAGGCCTCTGTATGAGCTGGGAAACTACAGAACACTGTGAGTATGCAATGTACTTGAATAAATGATTTGTTAGCCCTTAATGAAAATGAAATGAGTTGTTTGGCCAGCCCTGTGCTTGAAAGTGCAATGGAAATGAAGTGAAAATGCAATGAGCTGTTTGGCTTGATCCTGTCATGTGCTTGAAACTGCAATGGCAAAGGAAATGTAGTGAAAATGCAATGAGCTGTTTGACTTGAGCCTGCCCTATGCTGGAAAGTGCAATGGCAATAGAAATGAAGCGAAAATGCAATGACTGTTTGGCTTGAGCCTGCCTTGTGCTTAAAAGTGCAATGTCAATGGAAATGAAGTGAAAATGCAATCAGCTGTTTGGCTTGTGCCTGCCCTGTGCTTGTAAGTGCAATGGCAATGAAAATTAAGTGAAAATGCAATCAGCCGTTTGGCTTGGACTGCCCTGTGCTTGAAACTGCAATGGCAATGGAAGTGAAATGAAATGAGTTGTTTGGCCTGCCTGAAACCACTAATTTCAACCCACAAGGCACCTATTAGCTGAGAAACCAGCCCATTTTTGCCAAAAATGCCCGTATTAGCCCAGGTGGAGCATTTTAGCCCAAAAGGCCCATGCCAGGCCAGGTAAAGTCCAGAAAAAGTGCCTTTCACTGAGATTCCACTCAGATTTTTGTTTTAAAGCCCCTTCGGCCCATTAGGCCTGTATTAGCCCAGGAGTCCCTTCGGCCCATCAGTAAGTATTCCCCCTCACCCCGGTATTAAACCTCACCCCGGTATTAAACCTCACCCCAGTATTTTTCTCCCTCCCTTCATTTGCTCCCTGTGAGATCTAGGCCAGGATAGACTTTCCTCCTTTATTGCTGTGATCTGCAGATAAAGATGAAAAATGTCTAAAATTGATTCTCCACCCTCTCCCCCTTCTCTCTCACAGATTCTCTCACCTGTTTGGGGCACAATTTCTGGCAGTTTCTGAGCTGCCAGCCCACCAGGCCTGAGTGACTGCGCTGCCAGCCCACCAGGCCTGAGTGACTGAGCTGCCAGCCCAAGAATCCATTCGGCCCACAATGTCCATACTAACCCTCTAGAAACCAGTCCCTTCGGCCCACAACACCCATACTAGCGCTCCAGAAAGCCCCCCTCCCCCCCAGCCAGCAATATTGGAATTGGTGGAGAGGTGAAATATTGCGTTGGGGACCTGCCCTCATGTGTCAACATGGGACCCAATGGATCACACTTAGTCTAGTATCCCTCTAAACCTTTCCTATCCACATACCTGTCTTTTAAATGTTATTATAGTACCTGAAACATTTATACTGCTTCTCGTTCCACATATGCTATCTGTCCCACTGAGTGTTTTCACATCTTACGATTTTTCATTACCATTCTCCATTAGTTTCATTGCTCAGTCGTTGCGCACATAAAAGCCAACTTAAAAGGAGCTTGTAAAACCCTTCCCATTCCCATGGGTCGACAGTGGTTTGAGGAGAAACTGGGTTAACACCCCAACCCACACCTATCAGTTTGCTAAGAAATGCTCTTTCAAGTGCCTCCACCCATTCTCCCTCGGTATCTGAAATCTCACCAATTAATCTCATAAAATCAAAGTTACTGTCAGTGGACAACAGTGCTGCAACAATAAATGCAAATATATGTTGAATTTTGGAACTAGGGTCTATTTTTCCAGTTGGTACAGTCAGCTTTGTTTTTTTGAAATTTAAGTACACAGCCATATTGACTATTTACACAAAGGTGTGCAATAAATGTTTAGTTTAGTTTATTGTCACATGTACCAAGGTACAATGAAATGCTTTTGTTGCTTGCTCACAAGTAATAGGAGTAGAATTAGGTCATTTGGCCTATCGAGTCTACTTCGCCAGTCAATCATGACTGATCTCTGCCACCTAATCCCATTTTCCTACCTTCTACCCATAAACCTTGACACCCATTCTAATCAAGAACTTGTCTATCTCTACCTTAAAAATATTCACTGACTTGGCCTCCATAGCCCTCTGTGGCAATGAGTTCCACAGATTAACTGCCCTCTGACTAAAGAAGTTCCTCCTCACCTCCTTTTTTAAAAGAGCGCCCTTTAATTCTGAGGCTATGACCTCTGGTCCTAGACTCTCCCACCAGTGGATACATCCTTTCCACATCCACTCTATCTATGCCTTTCATTATTCTGTAAGTTTCAATGAGGTCCCCCCTCAACCTTCTAAACTCCAGCGAGTAGAAGCACAGTGCTTCAAACGCTCATCATATGCTAACTTATTCCTGGAATCATTCTTGTAAAATTCAGTGCTATCCAGTCAGCGAAAAGACAATACATGACAATAAATGCTGCTTATTTGAAATTTCCACAGAGTGGAAGTTAAGAAACACAAATCCCAAAACATTAGCAAAAATCCGTGAAATTCACTTAGTACATTTACTACTTTTCAGTCACCTGTAAATCACCAACAGTAACAATAGTCCCTCTGTCTCTATCTCTGACTTTCTGCATATTAGAAGTAATGTAATTACAACCTCATGTGCCGAGAAGCTGTAAATAAATTAAGATTTGAAATATGATTTTGTTCCTGCAATCAATAACCTAAATTATTTTCAAATTGTCGTGCTGCTGTCAGTGAAAATAACTTGTAGCGCTCCTCAACTTGGCATAATAAACTTTTCAATAACAAGTTACACATTCTGTTTTCAGCTGGCAGTGCTCATTTTTTGCAGGGAGTGATTGATGATGCTGGTGGAATGCTGTTACGTCTGTCTGTGGTGTACATGTACAGGAAAGAGCAGTTAACAGCACAGCAGCTATTGGGATTGCCCCACAATTGTTGGGAAATCTGCATGAAGTGAACAGTTTGGAATTAAATCAAAACAAATTGTCATCCAGAATTACGCAATCAGTTATTTAAAGACTACAAAGTCTGCCAGGTCTGAAGAATCTGCAGGATGATCTTGTGCAGAAGATCTTGCACAGAAGACAGAGAATGTAACTTTCTAACTAGTTCATGACGATTTCTGTTCTATAGGATTTTATTTTTGTGGTGAATCGGACTGTTTTGAAATAAAACAGATGAAAAAGGTAATGAAACATGTTACATGAATACCTTTATTTTAATAATCAACGATGCTGTTTTCTGTGTATTAGTTTTTAATGCTATAGTCACAGAATAGTATAAATAACAATTGGAATTTGTTAGTTTAATCTTTTTTAATCAATCTACTCATTTTCTATGCATTCCGAAGTCAGCAATTAGTTGCAGGATAAATATTTGCCGTAACCTGTGAGTACTTTTTCAAGTTTGAGCATAGATGGGGGGGGGGGGGGGGGGGGGGGGGGGGGGTAGGGGAACAATATAACATTCTGGAACAGGGCAGTAATTGTTCAGAAATTACAGAGCAGTACTTGCCATCGTTTTCTGCCCTCTCGCCTGCTGTTTTACTCATCTGTAGATCTCAGTGCTGTCTATCTCAAGTAAGCAGGAACTGATTAATATATGTAGATCAGAATCAATTGCACACCCCAGCACTATTTTGACTGGAAAGGTGATAATATACTGTGCTGGACTTGGTAACATAATGGAAGTTTTATTTAAATCAGTTTTACCTTAGATCAATGGAATTTCTTTGCAGTGCATGCAGGTAAAATTGTTTTCACATTTCTGTTTCATTCTGCTCCAAGAAGCTCAGTTAGACAATGTTATATTACATAGAAGTATATTTTGTTGCAGACTGTGACCCCTTGCCTTTTGCATTCTACTAAATCTTTCTTTGCTCATGTGCTCTCAATTTATTGTGTAAAATGGCAGAGAAGAAAAATTACTTTTAGATGCCAATTTTTCACAACCTCAAAGTATTTGGAACAAATAAAAAGTTTAACCATATGTATTAAATAGTGCTGAGGTTTGTGCATAATAATATGGTATAACATGTGATGCATTAAATGAACAATCAACATAAAGTCTTCATAAAGTGATCTTCTTGGGTCATTCATTCCTTCTGCCCTGCTCTGTGGGTTCTGAGGAAACCAAGAGGCCAATATAAGATGTACATATTTGGCTACAGATAGGCCAGGAAGTGTTTGAGGGGGAAGGGGGAGGGGCAGATGGATGTAATATGAGAGGTAATGCACATTATCCACTATTTCTGCAACGTAATTCAAGGATTCTTAATCCTCTCTCAAATGTTCATCCATTTTGAACAGTAGGAGACAAAAACTCCAAAGATAAGGTTTCATTTTTTTCAAGGAATATCTGAAAACATCTTTGAAGTATTTCCTCTTTTAGAAATCGTCTTTGCAATCCCTTTGCCATGACCGAGCTCAAATTAAAGTGTAAGCAATTTGTGTTTACAAATTAGAGACAGTTAACTTTAACTAGTGTCATTCTGGGGATATTGGCCTGGCACTGGGATTCGACTGATACATGTTGGTCACATTTTTCATCTAACATTGCACAACTCCCAAACCTGTTACTAATATCACTAACCTCTTTAATGCTTGGGTGGGTTAAAGCGAGTGTGTAGGAAGGATCTGCAGATGCTGGTGTACACCGAAGATTGACACATAAGAATGACCCCCCGGAATGAGTAGGTTAACCTATGATGAGCGTTTGTTGCACTGGGCCTGTACTCGCTGGAGTTTAGAAGAATGAGGGGGGACCTCATTGAAACATACAGAACAGTGAAAGGCTTGGATAGAGTGGATGTGGAGAGGTGTTTCCACTAGTGGGAGGGTCTAGGACTAGAGGTCATAGCTTCAGAATTAAATAACATTTTTTTAGGAAGGAGATGAGGAGAGATGTCTTTAGTCAGAGGGTGGTGAATCTGTGGAATTATTTGCAAAAGAAGGCTGTGGAGGCCAGGTCAGTGGATATTTTTTAAGGCAGAGATAGATAGATTCTTGATTAGTACAGGTGTCAGAGGTTATGGGGAGAAGGCAGGAGAATGGAGTTCGGAGGAAGAGATAGATTAGCCATGATTGAATGGCCAAGTAGATTTGATGGGCTAAATGGCCTAATTCTACTCCTATTTCTTATGACCTTATGACACAAAATGCTGGAGTAACTCGACGGGACAGGCAACATCTCTGGATAGAAGGAATGGGTGACTTTTCAGGTCAACCTTTCTGTCCAGAGATGCTGCCGATCCCGCTGAGTTACTCGGACATTTTGTGTCTATCTTCGGTGTAACCCAGTAACTGCAGTTCCTTCCTACACAAATGCCTTGCTGATGCCTGCATCAACCTACTTCTTCATGTACTTGTCCAAATATATTTTAAATGTTAATATTGTACCTGCCTCAACTACTTTTACTGGCAAAACACAAAATGTTGGAATAACTGCATGGGTCAGGCAGCATCCTCAAAAATATTGATAGGTGATGTTTCTTCCGTCTGAAGAAGGGTTCCAATCTAAAAGGTCTATCTATATTCTCCAGGGATCCTGCCTGATCTATTGAGTTATTCCAGAATTTTGCATCATTCCTTGTTAAACCAGCATCTGCGGTTCTACTTTCTCTGGCATCTCGAAGGGTTTTCGAAAGAGTTATCTGGTACTTGTGTGGAATTAAAATTACATTTCATAATATCCTTTTCATTTCTGGGTTAGAGGAAGCGAATGAATAGAGTAACAACACAGAAGAAGAAGGAACGTACCAAATGTTGAGACACACTGGGTCGGTGCAGATTTGTAATAAAATTGCTGCTTTTCCCTTTGCCAAGGTTGAGACTAGCACTAAATAACCTCTAAATGCCAATTGCAAAATAAATGTTTTCAGATTATTCAATAACTCCTACATTTCTCTTTTTTTCAGATGGAAATGTCTGAAAAAGCTACAGTTGGTGAAAATGACCGTAAGCGTGAGACAATTTGCATTTTTGGCACTGGGGACTTAGGCCGATCTTTGGGTATGAGGCTGCTCCAGTCAGGTCACCCAGTGATATTTGGCAGTCGAAACCCACAGAATTCCACCTTGCTGCCAAGTGGAGCTCAAGTCCTTACCCACGCCGATGCCCTGAAAGAATCCAAGATCATTTTCCTGGCGGTTCACAGGGAGAACTATGATTTCCTCCTGGCTCTGTCCAATTTGCTTGATGGAAAAGTGCTGGTGGATGTGAGCAACAACCTCAGAATGAATCAATACCCAGAGTCCAATGCACAGTATCTATCTCAGCTGCTCCCTAAAGCTATTGTGGTGAAGGGGTTTAACACAGTTTCTGCCTGGGCCCTCCAGTCAGGCAGTCTGGATGCTAACACTCAGGTAAGGTCACATACATGTCTACTTATGGGAAGAAAGTTGTCTGTATGGATCAACTAATTACATTTTTATAATAAATTTCACGTGAAGACCAATTAATCCTATTGTCTACAAGAATCAGCAATCTATTTTTGAGAATTACCATACTTTATTTTGCTGAACATCCATAATTTCGCTAGTACTAAAAATAATTGTACTTTGTTTCAGGTCTTTGTCTGTGGTGATGATGATAAATCTAAACAGCAGGTGATGGATGTTGCCAGGAGTTTAGGCCTCACTCCTTTAGACCGGGGATCCCTTCAGGCAGCTAAAGAAATGGAGAACTATCCGTTGCAACTCTTTCCAATGTGGAGGCTGCCACTTGCTATTGCATTCGGTCTCACAGTATTCTTCTTTGTTTACTGTGTGGTGATTGATGTGATCCATCCATATGTGACAAAAAATAGAGATGTTTCCTACAAGCTTGCAATTTCAGTTCCTAATCGCATCTTCCCAAATGTCTCCCTCATCCTGCTTAGTCTGGTTTACCTGCCAGGTGTGATTGCTGCTTTTATTCAGCTGCACAGAGGGACCAAGTATAAGAGATTCCCTAACTGGCTTGACAGGTGGATGTTGTGCCGCAAACAACTGGGACTTGTGGCACTTGCCTATGCTTTTCTACACGTTCTCTACACGTTCATCATACCAACCAGAATATCGGTTAGGTGGCGTTGGATACACTCTATGATTGTAGAGGTAAGAACATTATCCATGTATGTCCTTCTCTATCTGAGGTACTGCAAGAGCTTTGCTCTTAATAATTTTAAGAGATTTTAAAGATTTAGCAAATAAAATTTTTCAGATGAAAACAAAAAAGCTAGAAACAATAGCATCTATGAAACAAGAAATCGAGTTAATATTTCAGGTTTAGTTTAGAGATACATCGTGAAAGTAGACCCTTCAGCTCTCTGAGTCCACACCAACAGCGATCCCCATATATTAATTGTTTTACCGGAGCCAATTAACCTGCAAACCTGTATGTCTTTGTGTAATTCCGGTCCTAATCTTACCCCTCTAGTCTGGTTCAGCCAAACACCGAATACGAAACACTGGAATCCAACTCTTAATTATACAGCACTAATGCAATAGACAATAGACAATAGGTGCAGGAGTAGGCCATTCGGCCCTTCGAGTCTGCACCGCCATTTAATGTGATCAGGGCTGATCATCCCCAATCAGTACCCATTCCTGCCTTCTCGCCATATCCCCTGACTCCGCTATTTTTAAGAGCCCTATCTAGCTCTCTCTTGAAAGCATCCAGAGAACCTGCCTCCACTGCCCTCCAATACCTGGTCCAATACCTGATCCATATCTCTGCTCATTCGAGCCCATCAGCCTTGTGTGAATAGAACAACTCCAGAAGATCAGCACCCTCCAATGCGCTGTCCCGGAAGATCAGCACACCCCAATGCGCTGTCCCAGAAGATCAGCACACCCCAATGCGCTGTCCCGGAAGATCAGCACACCCCAATGCGCTCTGCCCTCTTTTATACCCTTACAGACCCTTGGAGTGAAAACACAGGGGGGTGGGGGGGCAACCCCTACAAGCCAATTATCAATAAGGATTACAAAATACATTGAATGACAGTTCCCTAACCCAATTACAAAACATCACATAACATAGTTTCGATAAAAAGTACTTAGTGGGAAACAATTCTGCTAAGTAAAGTAACATTATACCAGGTAAAGTAAACAGTTTTGGTAAGGCCCCTCTCCTTGACCAATCATAAGTAACGGTGCCATGCAACATAGTCTGCAACATTATTGTAACCTATCATTTCCCAACCAATCCCAAGCATGCATTTGCAACAGGACGTAGCTCCTTCTGCAAAATCTCATACATATTAACAATTAATGGCCATCTAGACATCAACCACCATTCAACCTCGTCCCAGGCTACAGACACTGGAGCCATGATCCTCATGGTCTTTACAGCTTTTGCAAAAGATGGCAAGCAGGTTTTACAGAAGCAGAAATCTTCCATTTTGTCAAGCACCCAAAATGCCTGATATTATCATTTGGAGCGTGGGGCGAAACTGGAGCACCCAAGGAAACAAGGCAAACCCATGCGGTCACAGGGAAAATGTACAAATTCCGTACATATAGCACCCGTAGTCAAGATCGAATCCGGGTGAAGCATAGTAATAAGTCTGAAAATAAATATTAAGACATTGGTTTCTACTTTGCAGTATCACAGGAAAAGGAAATACATTTTCCTCTTACTGATGAGAATGCCAAAGATGGCCACTGCTTGCATTCAGAGTAAATGCCTAGAGCAATGTAGGATCTCCTGGTGAACAATGTGTGGAAATATTGCTCAATGTGATACTATTCCATTAAATATGTTCATGTACATTATTTTGTTTTATAAGCATGTAAGTTTCTATAATCATCCATTTTAATACGTAACATCGATGTTCAATTTTCAGCAGTTGAAATTTCTTCAGAGGGAAACTGGGAAACAAAGGCTAGCAGAACTCTGGAATTCTAAGTCCCATAATGCAGGGGTTGCTAGGACAATTAAGACACTGATGACTTTCTATTCGATAAGGAGATCAAATGGCCAGGATTGAAGCTGATAAATGGAGTTAAGGTTCAAATCCATCACCATCTGCATGAATGCAGGCTTCAATACTTCTCTGTCATGGGGTTATAATAAATGTTGCACAGTCTTCACTCCGTTATTTTAATGTTGTCCCTGCAGTCAAAGATGAATAAAACGATGGAGCTAAGCAAAGTGCTGTCCTGGCGTGTTGACGTATACTTCGCATTAGGAATGTTGGGATTTGGTCTTTACATTCTTCTGGGCATCACATCCTTTCCGTCTGTCAGCAATGCTGTAAATTGGAGAGAATTCCGATTTGTCCAGGTATTATTTCCTGTGTATCTCCGTTGAACTGGTAACTTTGATCTGCACATCATTTCTTTTAAAATCTTTCTATTGGTTTTTTTTCCAAAAAAACAAAAATAAAACATAAAAAACAGGGCAAAAACAATAATGATAAACATAACAATGATATTGGTACATGGGGATCAGGACAGGTATAACCTAATATGAGACCAGTGTCAAAATACACATTGAATATAGACCTCCCGGTCTCTATGCAAACATAGTTAAATCTTTAAAAGAAAACTTATAAATGTAGAAAAAAACACAAAGATAAAAAGACAAAAAGAAAAGGAAAAAACAAAACCCCACTAAACTAAAGAAAAAAAAGAAAAAGGAAAAAGAAAAAACATCAGATAATATTTTAAAATAGACAACATGCTAATTATAGTATGCTCAAGCAGATTTCATTCACTCATCTGCTGCAGATATACTTTCTAAGCAATTCCCCATATTCGATTCACTTGAACTCCATACAGCTAAAATATTCATGCTGATCCTTAAAATGAATGAAGAAAAAATATTACTGATTACAAAATCACAAAAACACAAGATTATTTAGAGTGTTATTTTTTACATTTGGAAATGAATGAAGAAAGAATGAATACGTTTATTGGCCAAGTATGTACACATACAAGGAATTTGCCTTGGTGATCTGCTCGCAAGTTGCAACATGACATACAGTAACAATTAAGAATGACATATAAAACATTAAACATTATTAATAAAGCATTATAGTTTAAACATGTGAATGAAATAATATACCAGAGCAAAATGAGGCTAGAGACGTTTGGTTATTGAGTAGAGCTACTACTCATGGGAAAAAAAGTTGTTTTTATGTCTGGCTGTGGCGGTTTTGACAGTCCGGAGTCGCCTTGAGTTCATCATGTTAGTCGAGAAGTTAAATGTGCGGCAGCAACTGCTTTTATGTGTTGGAAAATACTCAGAAATATAAAGTAAATTTTATGAATACTGTTATAAATGAAAATTAACTAAATTATATCTCTGTTGTCTTACAGTCCAAGTTGGGCCATATGACCCTCCTACTATGTACTGCACATGCTACTTTATTTGGTTGGGACAGATTTCTACAATCAAAATGGTACAGATGGGGGCTTCCACAAGCATACATGCTGGCCATTGTAATTCCCTGCGTTGTACTGGTCCTAAAACTGATTCAAATCACCCCGTGTGTAGACAGAATGATCATCAGAATCAGGCAGGGCTGGGAGAGGATACCAAAAACCAAGCAGGCTCTGGTGTAAGTTCACAAAGCATTGCATTGAAGAAGCTTTGGATGAAGATTTCCTTTGACAAGGAATTGATCAGTCAATCTGAAGATAAATGGGCAGAAATGATGCCATGTCTCTGCCTCTTGCCTGTTAATTTCTATGATTTCCATTGAAGGGGTGGGGGGTAAGAGTATCCATCCCTGAAGCAGCATAGGTATTAAAATGGCATATTTTCCTTCTGTTATGCTTATTTGCGGGTTACAAAAATGAGGGGGTTTAGATTAATATTCATTACCCCTTAATTAAGCAATTTAAGCAGGGCTTGCATCACAATTATCACTACTTCAACAATACACGCTTTGCTTGGCAACATCACCACAAAACGATGCCATTCATCTGGTCAGAGGACTTGTGTTATTTTCTTTTTTGGGCAGCAGGTTGTCAGCTCTTCCAAAGCCAGCAGCTGCTGACACTACTAAACCCTGCCCACTTGCAAGTACTGGGCCTTGCTCAGGTGGCTCATGCCAGGGGAATGCCTGGCTCACTGAAGGCCACTGAACTGAGACAGTATGGGTCACCTGAGAGATGCTTCACCTGATTGGCACAAAGGCCGGTTGGGAGGTTTTGTTCCCCTGGTTTTTGCCCTTTTTCTCATGCATGATATTTGTTTGCAAGAGGTGAAGCAGAGTTGTATGGATCTGGGATCTGCTTCAAATTAAATATAAAATGAGGGTCTAAAGACTCCAATGTTGCTCGATGTAGAAGTCCCATGTCAAACAAATTAAGCTGTAGCTGTAAGCCAGCTTTTATTCCTACATTTTCCTGGACTCCAAAAAAGATATAATGATTTACTTCCTTCTCTAACTTCTTTTCTAAGGGGCTTTCTTTTCCCAACACTCTCCTGCACTTCACAACTCTTGCGCACCTTCTTTACTTTCCTTACTTCTATCTTTTTCTTAAAGCTTTAAAAAAAAAAAAAAATGAAGCGGTACAAAAAATGTATTAAGATATATGTGTTGTGTGTTATTGTAATTTACCGTACTTCTAATAAAAAAAATAAAAAAAAAAAAGATATGAGATATGCTCTCAAAAATTATAACTATTGAAATGCCCTTCATAACTACATAAGCAATAGGCCAGAGCCCATTGTATTCCAGAGGCGTTTGTTGATAGCTTGTTATATCAATGTAGGAATGGAAAAATATTATAGTGAGAGGTCAGGAACGTTTGTGTGAAATAGTGGGAAGGCAAATAGTCTAACCAGTTTGTAGTGTGATTTGAGTCATAGAGTCCCACAGCATGGAAACAGGCCCTTCAGCCCAACGTGCCCATGCCGACCAACATGCCCCATCTACACTAGTCCCTCCTGCCCGAGCTTGGCCCAATACCCTTTAAACCTATCCTATTCATGTACCTATCCAAATGTCTCTTAAACATTATGACAGTAACGTTATGATATTTGGTTGGCATCTTATTGGATTCTGCAACACTAGCGGCAAGAAATTGAATTTTACTTTTTCTTTCATGCGTTGAATATTGTCTACCTATTGAGCCTACACCCAATCAGAGGCTATGCTAAAAAGCATGAAATAAAACAAACACATTTATTATATTCACACCAGAACCACAAACTAAAACAAGACTGTTCCATTCCCAATTGAATCCATATGAAAAGTTTTGTCAGGCTGATAACATCTGGAAAGAAACTGTCCCTGAATCTGGAGATATGCATTTTTACATCTCTCTACTCCCTGCCTGATAGGAGAAGGGAGAAGAGGAAGTGGCCAGGGTGAGAGTGGTCCTTCATTATGCTGCTGACCTTGCAGAGCCAGCTTGAAATGTAAATGGATCGAATGGAAAGAGGTCTGGTTTGTTTCCTCTTCCTTTCCTCCATCTGCCCGTCATGCATATACACAATACACAATACACAATACTATTTATTTGTCACTTGAACCTCATAGAGGCTCAAATGAAATGTTGTTTCTGCAGTCATACACACAAGAAAAAAAGACCCAAGACACAACACAATTTACACAGACATCCATCACAGCGCATCTCCTCCTCGCTGTGACGGAAGGCAAAAAAACTTATCTCTCCCCTGCACTCCCCATTCTCCTCCCGATGTCAGAGTCAAAGCCCCCGGCGGGCGATGGCAATTGTCCCGCGGCCATTAACGCCGCCCCGGGTGATGCAAGGCCCTGCTCCGGGTCTTGTTGCTGGAGCCCCCGGCGGGCGCTAGCAAAGTCCCGCAGCCATTGAAGCCATGCCGGGCGGTGATGTAAGGCCCCGCTCCAGGCACTCCTCGACCCCGCGACTCGGGCGGGTGAAGTCGCCGTTGCGGAAGCTCCGAAAAGCGGTCTCCCAGCAGGGCCCCGCGGGCTCCCGATATCACCGTCCACCGGACCTGCGGTAAGCCTCCGAATCCCCGGGGTCGGGTCGCAGCAGCGCGCCACCACCGCTCCACCCGCTCCGAACTCGGCCAGCTCTACCATGGTGAGTAGGTCCGCAGCTCCGCGACTGGAGCCCTAGGTCGTTCCTGCTGGAGGCCGCTCCACGTTGCAGCCCCAATGACAACGGAGACCCGACAGGGAAAAGGTCGGGTTCTCCATGCAGGGGAAAGATTTTAAAAGTTCCCCCCCACACACACACACACACACACACACACACCCCATCAAAAAAATATAAAAACTACATTAAAACGGGACAAAAAATAAAAAAAAGACAGACGGACTGCAGAGGCCGCTGCGACGTGAGTCGCGCCGCCCACCGGCATATGCTTATCCACTGGATTTCTTCTCTCTAGGTTCACCATTCCCCTCTCCCTTACTTGGTTCCATCTGCCATCTTAGCTCACTTATTGTTTCCGCCTATGTCTCAATACTCCCCATTTGTTCATTTGCTCATCATCCCTCCCCTCATCTGCTTCCACCTATTACCACCAGCCCCTATCTCACCTCTCTCAATAGACAATAGACAATCGGTGCAGGAGTAGGCCATTTGGCCCTTCGAGCCAGCACCACCATTCACCGTGATCATGGCTGATCATCCCCAATCAGTACCCGTTCCTGCCTTCTCCCCATATCCCCTGACTTCGCTATTTTTAAGAGACCTATCTAGCTCTCTCTTGAAAGCATCCAGAGAACCGGCCTTCACCGCCCTCTGAGGCAGAGAATTCCACAGACTCACCACTCTCTGTGAGAAAAAGTGTTTACTCGTCTCCCTTCTAAATAGCTTACTCCTTATTCTTAAACTGTGGCCCCTGGTTCTGGACTCCCCCAACATCGGGAACATATTTCCTGCCTCTAGCATGTCCAAGCCCTTAACAATCTTATATGTTTAAATGAGATTCCCTCTCATCCTAAACTCCAGTGTGTACAAGTCCAGCTGCTCCATTCTCTCAGCATATGACAGTCCCGCCATCCCGGAAATTAACCTTGTAAACCTTTGCTGCACTCCCTCAATAGCAAGGATGTCCTTCCTCAAATTAGGGGACCAAAACTGCACACAATACTCCAGGTGTGGTCTCACTAGGGCTCTGTACACCTGCAGAAGGACCTCTTTGCTCCCATATTCGATTCCTCTTGTTATAAAGGCCAACATGCCATTCGCTTTCTTCACTTTCTTTTCTGTCAATATACTGGCTATTTTCTCTCTACACTCTCAATCCAGATGCAGGGTCTCGACCCGAAATGTCAATCACCTCCTTGCCCCCACAGATGTTTCTTGACCCGCTGAGTTCTTGCAGCTGTTTAGGTTTTGTTCCAGACAGCACAGCATGTAGCTTTGCTGGGCACAATGTAGAAAGATTACAATAAGTGACAAGGATTCAATTTCTTTGCAAAATGCTTATTTCTCCATAGACGGCTTTCAATTTTTAAACAAATGTCCTACAATAAATTGTAAAAGCATAGAAATCAAGCAAGTTTAGATTAAGAACTCTGGAATGCTCCACACAATCCACCTATTGAATCTTATTCCTTATTTCTTTCAATACATAGCTTTACACAGTGAAAATATATACATGGAATTTACATATATCTGTATCTCACAATACATCTCTCACAATTCACTAGTATTTGTCATTAGTGGATAGAACATTTAGAGCACATGAATTTCCAATACAGACCATAAATGCTAGAGGTCTACATACCGTCTGTAGAATTATAGATGTTTGATGATATAATAAAACAAAAGTTTAAAAAAAAAATAAAGATGACTTTTCCAATAACTTGTAGTGTGTAATTATGGATAAATCTTCTGATCATGCATTACAGAAATACAAAGGTCTGGGAATTCACATATGCAAGTCTTTAAAGGTGATGGGACAAGCTGCTAACAAGTTAAATAATATCCACGCAAACCTAGAATCCATAAATAGAACAATGAAGCACAAAAGTAAGAATGATCTTTGTAAATCATTGGTTAGTTCTCCACTGAAGAACGATATTCTGTACTTGGAAATCAGGGCCTTAAGGAAGGAACGGGGACAATTTATTAGAATGTTACCTGTACTGAGATACTTCAGTTACGGAAGGGAGATCAGAGAAGCTGAGATTTTACTCTTTGGAACAGGAAAGATGAAGGAGGTTAATAGAAATGTTCAAAACTTTGAGGGGAAAGCTTTTTCCACCAAAAGGAGCATTGCAAAGCAGAGAAAGTGTGTAGGAAAGAACTGCAGATGCTGGTTTAAATTGAAGGTAGACACAAAATGCTGGATGAACTCAGCGAGACAGGCAGCATCTCTGGAGAAAAGGAATGGGTGATGTTTTGGGTCGAGACCCTTCTTCAGACTGATCAGGACAAAGAAACGTCACCCATTCCTTCTCTCCAGAGATGCAGCCTGTCCCGCTGAGTTACTCCAGCATTTTGTGTCTATCTTCGATTTAAACCAGCATCTGCAGTTCCTTCTTACACATTTTGTCACTTAAACAGAACTAGGAAAGAAAGAAAACAGGTTGATTCTCAGTTGTAGAGTCGGTGGGGAAGGATAGGATAAACTGGTTGCTATGGAGATTAACTGAAAACAAGGTTATCAGGTTGTGTCAGAAGGAACTGCTGGTTTAACCCGATCGGATAAGGGTGAGTTTTTAACACTGCCTAAGGATATTAATAAGAGGTTTGCCCAATTTTATCACAATTTATATACAACTAAAATAAATACAGATGTAAGTAAAATGACAAATTTTTTAGATAATTGCAAGCTCCCAAAATTGGATAGTTCAGAACAAGAGCAATTAGGAGCACGGATTACTAATGAAGAAATAAAACAAACAATAAACTCACAGAAAAATGGGAAGACCCCAGGACCAGACGGTTTTAGTAATGAATTTTATAAAAGATTTCGGGAGTCAATTGTACCAAGATTATTCAATTTATATACGCAGGCTTATACTGAAAATAAACTACCAGAAACCCTAGGAGAAGCAACAATAACACTTATACCAAAAAAAGATAAAGATTTAGATGAACCGGGTTCTTATAGAGCTATTTCACTTCTAAATATGGATCAGAAAATTTTAGCAAAGATTCTAGCTAGAAGGCTAAATAATTATATTAACAATTTAATAAATACGGATCAAACGGGATTTTTACCCAAAAGACAATCATTTAATAATTTGAGAAGGCTTTTCAATATAATGTACTCTCATAATGAGGACAATGAAGATATTTCAGTTGTCACGCTGGATGCAGAGAAGGCATTTGATGAAGTAGAATGGCAGTATTTATACACGGTACTCCAAAAATTCAATATGGGAGAGAATTTTATTAGATGGGTTAAACTACTTTACGATAGACCAACGGCAAGAATACTAACTAACAATACGCTATCTCCAAAATGTTACTTATCAAGGGGTAATAGGCAAGGGTGTGCCTTATCACCATTGCTATTTGCCCTTATGATAGAACCGTTGGTCGAAAAGATTAGAAATCACCCGAATATTCACGGATATAACACTAAGGACTCAAAGAATAAAATTTCACTATATGCTGATGATATCCTTTTATATATTACTAATACACAAACGAGTGTACCCACCTTATTAACACTAATTGAGGAATTCGGCTCTTTTTCAGGATATAGAATAAATTGGAATAAAAGCGAAATTATGTCTTTAAAACCACAGGATTCGAGACACTTACTAAAATTCCCCTTCAAAATTGCAACAGAAAAATTCAAGTATCTGGGTATTCAAATTACAAGAAGACACAAATCATTATTTAGTGCCAATTTTATACCACTATTAAATAAACTGAATGATATGATTAAATTTTGGAAAACGCTTCCGCTCTCATTGATAGGTAGAATTAACGCTATAAAAATGACTTTCTTACCACAATTAATATATTTGTTTCAAGCGATCCCAATATATATTCCAAAATATTTTTTCAAAAAACTAGATTCCACTATCACTAATTTTATATGGGATTACAGAACACATTGAATTCAACGAAAGCATTTGTGCAAATCTAAAGAAGATGGGGGTTTATCATTACCTAACTTTATGTATTACTACTGGGCAGTGCATATTAAGAACATAATGTACTGGCTGGATAGTTCCACTCAGCAGTTGGAGTGGATAAGAATGGAGAAAGAGGAGTGCTATCCGCACGATATAGGAACGATCCTGCTCTCACCGATAAAATTGAATAGTATAATATATAAGAAGAACCCAATTATTCACAATATAATAAGAATTTGGAAACAAATAAAAGTATCCTTGAAATTAAATAATTTATCAGTACTAACCCCACTATTGAACAACCCTGCATTCAAACCTTCTCTCATCGACAACACATATCAACAATGGGATAGACTGGGGATTAGGAAAGTAGGGGATATGTATGAATTGAGTAAACTGTTATCATTTCAACAATTAAAATTAAAATTTAAATTGAAGGATAATCAATATTTTAAATATATACAGGTATGTGACTTTATGAAGAAATATACACATAGATTTCAAACTATATTTTTAGACCCTTTAGAAGAAGCAATGAATATTAAGGCTGATTCACAAAAATTAATATCATACTTTTATAATAATATATTATATAGAGAATCACCCTCAACAGAAGCACTAAGGGAAGATTGGGAACATGAGCTAATGATAAAGATCTCGAAGGATAGATGGGAAAAGTATTTGATGAATACACATAACTGTTCTATTAATGCAAGACATAATTTAATTCAATTCAAATTATTACATAGACTATATTATTCAAAAACGAGGTTGAATAAATTTTATCCAAACGTCTCTCCCAGATGCGATAAATGTTTGTTTCAAAACGCTAATTTAACACATTCATTTGTAGGATGTACAAAGTTAAATAAATTTTGGAGTGATATATTTGATATATTTACAAAGCTCTTCAAGTCAAGAATAGAACCCAAAATGGAATGGATTATATTTGGAATAATAGGAGAAGATACCAATTTAAATAAAGACCAAAATGTTTTTTTTAATTATGGGTTAATAATTGGAAAGAAATTGATACTTAAATTTTGGAAAAATACAACCATACCAACTGTTAAAATGTGGATTAGGAATATGATGGACATAGCACGCCTTGAAGAAATGAGACTCCGACTAATAGATAAATATGACCAATTCTTAAGGAGTTGGTCTCTTTTCATCGACTTTTTGGAATCATGTGATGCAGTGGTACCATAGTATTGCTGATTTCAGTTCAGGACGTGGATAGATCTACATCTCCGAATATAGATTTGAAAAATTCTCTTTTAAGGGGCCTTCTCTTCTATTTCTACTTTCCACTTTTTCTTTTTTTCTTTTTTATTTATTTTTATTTTTTATATACACACTTCACGTTTTTCTACTCTCTACCATCTATTTTTCCACTTTTTCCCCTTTCTATTGTTGTCTTTTTCTTGTCTTGCTTACTTCCTTCTCATAACATAAAACTAGAGGTTGTACATAGAATGGATTACGGTATGACATAGTTGGCACTTAAAATTAGGTTCCACTGTACTGTTTTGTACTGTATTAACTTCTAATAAAATAAACAAATTAAAAAAAAAAAAAAAGAAAAAAAAAAGAACTCTGGAGTGTTCCACACAATCCACCTATTGAATCTTATTCCTTATTTCTTTCAATACATAGCTTTACACAGTGAAAATATATACATGGAATTTACATATATCTGTATCTCACAATACATCTCTCACAATTCACTAGTATTTGTCATTAGTGGATAGAGCATTTAGAGCACATGAATTTCCAATACAGACCATAAATGCTAGAGGTCTACATACCGTCTGTAGAATTATAGATGTTTGATGATATAATAAAACAAAAGTTTAAAAAAAAAATAAAGATGACTTTTCCAATAACTTGTAGTGTGTAATTATGGATAAATCTTCTGATCATGCATTACAGAAATACAAAGGTCTGGGAATTCACATATGCAAGTCTTTAAAGGTGATGGGACAAGCTGCTAACAAGTTAAATAATATCCACGCAAACCTAGAATCCATAAATAGAACAATGAAGCACAAAAGTAAGAATGATCTTTGTAAATCATTGGTTAGTTCTCCACTGAAGAACGATATTCTGTACTTGGAAATCAGGGCCTTAAGGAAGGAATGGGAACAATTTATTAGAATGTTACCTGTACTGAGATACTTCAGTTACGGAAGGGAGATCAGAAGCTGGCCAGAAGCTGAGATTTTACTCTTTGGAACAGGAAAGATGAAGGAGGTTAATAGAAATGTTCAAACCTTTGAGGGGAATGCTTTTTCCACCAAAAGGAGCATTGCAAAGCAGAGAAAGTGTGTAGGAAAGAACTGCAGATGCTGGTTTAAATTGAAGGTAGACACAAAATGCTGGATGAACTTAGCGAGACAGGCAGCATCTCTGGAGAGAAGGAATGGGTGATGTTTTGGGTCGAGACCCTTCTTCAGACTGATCAGGACAAAGAAACGTCACCCATTCCTACTGCAAAAATGTATGATAAAGGAAACAGGCCATTGTTAGCTGTTTGTAGGGTGAAAATGAGAAGCCTGTGTGACTTGGGTGGGGGAGAGATAGAGAGAGAGAGGGAATGCCAGGGCTACCTGAAGTGAGATAAATCAATATTCATACCACTGGGCTGTAAGCTGCCCAAGCAAAATATGAGATATTGTTCCTCCAATTTGCGTTTAGCTGCACTCTGACAATGGCGGAGACCTAGGACAGAAAGGTCTGTGTAGGAATGGGAAGGAGAATTAAAGTGTCCAGCAACCGGAATCAAGTAGGTTCAGGCGGGCTGAGCGAAGGTGTTCTGCGAAACGATCGCCCAGCCTGCGTTTGGTCTCGCCCAATGTATGAGTCCACATCTTGAACAACGGGCGCTAATGTATAAGAGTCCCCATCTTGAACATAATGCGTAGCATAGTGGCACAGCTGTCTGATATTTCCAGTCAACTGAGTTAAATCCTGACCTCTAATGCTGTCCTTGTAGTGTGCAAGTTCACTTGTGACCATTTGGATTTCCTCCCACATCCCAAAGAGGTGTAGATTGGTAGGTTAATTGTCCACTGTAAATTGCCCCTGTGTGTGTATATAGATGATAGCTAGGAATCTGAATGCTTTCTTAGTTCATCTGTAGAGGTTTTGTTTATGGCAGTAGGGTTGTATTCACCCCTTCGCTTCCATAGATCAAAATTCTATTGTCTTGCTGATGTTAAGGGCTACAATGTTTTCCTCACACTATGGTGCTACGTTCTCGATGTCTTTCCTGTACTTCGTCGATTCATTGTTGTGGATTCAGCCAACATTTGTGTTATAATTGGCAAATTTAAAAATCGTGCTGGCATTGTACTTGGCGACTGACTCATGAATGTGCAGGTAAATGAGCTAGCGACTCAGTGCACAACCCTGTGGGGCACCAGTGATGAGGGTCAGGGTGAAAGAAATGTTATGACCAATTCCAACCAACTGAGGTCTGCCTGAGATGCCGGTTTACATTTGGAGGCTCCAAAGTCACAATCCAGAAGTTTAAGGATGAGCTTATTTTGTTTTATAATGTTGAAAGCTGAGCTGTTGTCAATGAATAGCATGCTGACATAGATGTCCTTATTATCATGGTGATCCGGGGCTGAATTTAATGCAAGGGAGATGGCGTCCTCCATTAACCTATGTTTTGAGTACAAGAATTGTGGGGGATCTAGATTGTCCAGCAACTTGCACAGATGTAGGCTATTATCAATCTTTCAAAGCACTTCATGATGTAAGAGTTATTGGGTGGCTAGCCATAGAGGCAGTTCACTTTATTTTTCTTGGGGACTGAAATGATGCAGGTTTCCTTGAAGCAGATGAGGACAGAAGACTACTAGATTCACGGAGTCATACAGCATGGAAACAGGGTCTTTGGCCCAACTTGCTCATGCCAACTAAGATGCCCCATCTACACTAGTTCCACCTGCCTGCATGTGGCCCATAATTCCTCTAAACCTTTCCAATCCGTGTTCTTGGCCAAATGTCTTTTAAATGTTATTATAGTACCTGCCTCAACCACCTCCTCTGGCAGATTGTTCCATATATCTACCACCCTCTGAATGAAAGAGTTGCCCCTCAGGTTTCTCATAAATGTTTTCCCTCAACTTAAACCTATGTCCTCTGGTTCTTGATTCCCTGATTCTGGCTAAAAGACTCTGTGCATCTTCCCTATCTATTCCTCTCATGATCGTATCACCTCGATAAGGTCTGTGTAGGAGCCATTCCTGCTTAGGCTAGTTACTATTTGCATATTTTATTATTTTGTCTAGATATTTATAGTAGTATTATTTTGGATGCTTGGTGGTGGGCTTTTGATATGTAGATGAACGTTATATATAGTTTAGTCACGGGGAGTGGCTAGATCAGACTGGAGCTGAACGGAACGGAAAGTTACAATTTGCATATGAATAAAGAGGATCTGGTATGTTCACTTCTTTGGCCGTACAACTACTTCAATAAAGAATCAATTGGAAACTGGAAAGAACGACTCGAGGATCAGTTTCTTTTATCTTCTGCGTATGATCACTCCTCCCTGCCTGTGTTGTAACGGCAAAGGAAAGTTGGACATTGGAAAAGCTTGAAATTGCCATTACGTTAAAGTAAGAACTGCCCTCTATGAATGAAACTGGAGCTTAAAAATCTGGAATAAAGGATCTGCCTGATACCGTCAACTCAACAAGGTCGACTCCTGCGGGATCTGAAGAACGATGATTGGAAACTTCAAACGCCAACGCGCAGGGAATCGTGAGTAAACATACAGCTATAAGTAAACCTGTATAGGAACGGCCAAGAAGGCTGTATTAGAAAAGCTGCATTAACCTTTATTGGAAAGCTGCAAGTAGCTGTATTGAAAATGACTGTTACTGTGGAGACATGAACAGTGGGTACCGGACGTGACACCAACAGTCAAGAAGCCGAAGCAAAGAAGTCAAAGCCAAAGAACGGAATGGAAACGAGGCCGAAACGCCAATAAACCGAAAGAGTCCCTAGACAAAACACCTACTAACTGAAAGGATGGGACGCCTAAATGCAAACTAACCGAAAGGGCGGGGTGTCTAAAAGCCAACAAACCGAAAAGCTGCATCGCCTAAAAGCAAACTTACCAAATGGCCTCTCTGTCGAAACGCCATCTACCCGAAAGGCAGCGTCGCCTACAAGCCAAAGGACCGACCGCCGCTCAACGGTTCGTTGGCTTTTAGGCGTCCCATCCTTTCGGTTAGTAGGCGTTTCGCCTTCGTAATCTTTCGGTTTATTGGCGTTGCGGCCTCGTTTCCATTCGGTTCTTTGGCTTCGACTTCTTTGCTTCGGCCTCTCATCCGTCGGCGCCACGTCCGCACACGGAACAGTGACCTTCAGAATCTCAACCCTATCTGATGTTTTTAATTCCCGCTCAGATTGTTTTGAATTCCAGTCTGGAAGCATACGGCATTACGTCAATACATCATTACATCATTACGTAATTACGTCAACACGTCTTAAAGGAACAGTGAACCAGTATGTCTAAAGCTTAGGCAGAAGAGGCTGCTCGCTTGGTGTGGGTTGCCATCCTGAAGAAAAAGCTTGAGCTTGAGGCCCAAGAAGCACAATTGAAAAGAGAGACAGCACTGACAGCAATCAATGCCAAGCTGGAGCTTGAGCTTGAGGCACTAGAGGAACATTTCAAACGAGAGATGGAACAGTTGGAACGAGAGATGAAGCTGGCAGAAGCCAATGTGAGGATCAGTATACTTAAGGTCAATACATCAAGAAGGAGTGGCACACATTGGAACGGTGTCCACTGATCGAGAAGAAAGGACACATAGCTAAAGACTACTAGATTCGTATCACTGGTGATGTGTGCAAACAAGATCATCCTGAAATACTTCACACTGAACAGAAGAACACAGAGAAGAAGCCGGAGCATACAGAACAGAATGAGAAGCCAACTGTGAGTGATGCTTTCCTCATCTGAGATGTGTGTGCATATTGGGGCCGGTGATAAAGCCTGCATCTTCTCCATCTTACCAGTCCAGGTAAAGAGCCACAAGGGGGACACGGTGTTGCACATACAAATGTTTGGAACATGGAAGTTCAACAACCTTTTGTACAGAAAGCTCATTCTCCTGTGCTCCAAGGAATAAAGTCCTAGCCTGCCCAACCTCTTTGACCTAGGCGCTCCAGTCCTGGCAACATCCTCGTAAATGTTCTATGCACTCTTTCCAGCTTAGCAAGATCTTTACTTTAGCAGGATGTCCAAAGCTGAACACAATACTCCAAAGATAGACACAAAATGCTGGAGTAACTCAGCGGGTCGGGCACCATCTCTGAAGAAAAGGAATAGGTAACGTTTTGGGTCAAAATCTTTCTTCAGACTGAGAGTCACAGGGGAGGAAAACTAGAGGTATGAAAAGGTTCAGAACAAGTCAGTGCCAGCACCGATGACCAAGGAAAGGTAGAGCCCACAATGGTTCATTATTGGCTGTGGAAGAGGTGATAACAAAGTGATATAAGGATGCGGAAGTGTAGCAGGCAGGACTTTCCTTGGTCGTTGGTGCCAGCTCTGATTTGTTCTGAACCTTTTCATACCTCTAGTTTCCTTCCCCCCAACTCTCAGTCTGAAGAAGGGTTTTCTCCAGAAATGCTGCCTGACCTGCTGAGTTACTCCAGCATTTTGTGTTTATCTTCAGTGTAAATTAGCATCTGCAGTTCCTTTCTACACAATACTTCATCTATGGTCTCACCAATGCCTTGTACAAAGAAGACTATAAAAGTGATAAATGTCGGTGGAATGTCAGCCTCTTTGACTGAGAATCTTGACTTTGCAGCAAGATCACACAGAGGCCTTGTGTAAACTGCAATGAAGTGCCACATCTCTCAAATAGGCCACAATTTGTCCCATCTGTAGGAGAATTGGTGAATCCCACAATGACCACATTGGTCATCACAGAAACCACAAAACTGGAGTGGAAGTAATCTCCTTCAATCTCAAGGGGCAGTTTAAGAAGAAGTTGTAGCCCAAAAGGAGTTTGTGATAATGCTGAGGCCAGTAATGACAGAGCAGCTGTTGCCCTGATGCAAGGCTTCATCTGGCATCGGGCAATGACTGTCAATCCAGTTAAACAGGGCAGGACTTGAGCTGATACAGGAGAAGTGCTCTACAACTATCCACTGTGGGTCCTGCACAATGCCCTCCCCTCCTTCCCCCCACTGACAGCTGTTCCCACTTTTGCAGGCTGCCTTGACATCTGTTTCTGTTTCCTTGCTATTCTCTTGTGTACTGCAGCCTGAAGCCAGCCTAGGAGATTACCCCATAGCTGAACCATCTGTAGGTCAGCTGACTAACATTCACGATGAGAACATTCTTTCTCTGTTTAGACCAAGTGGAATTTCCAGAGTGATAACAAATACAAAACAAAATTTCTGAAAGTGACCAACAGCCAAAAAATGATAAATCACCAGCCAATTCATGATTCCATTAAAATTTTCCTGACAGGCATCTTCTTGCCTCAGGCATCCCTTCAAAGGAACATTGAAATAAAATTAATGAAAAAACAAATGAAAAAATAAAAATACTAAAATATAAATGATAATTGAAACTAAATAATATTAATAATAAAATAATAAAAATAGTTATAAACAGTACTAAATAAAATGAAAAATAGAAAGCAAAAAATACATATTGTATAAAATAAATTACACAAATAACAAGAAAAATAATATTCTGCCTGCAAAACAATTTTGCATGCACGCTTGATGAAGCCAGGTGAATGAAATGCTTCTGACGGGAAACGTGGGTGTATCAAGTTTGGAGGAAACTCTTTTCTTCCTCCTGACCCACAGTCAGTACACCAAAGAGACTTTACACTGGGATTCAGCCAATCTTGCTTTGGACTGCTTCCTGAACCATGGGGACCGAGCCAAGTGTGGTTAAAAGAGATTCATTGTTAAAATAAAAGGACAAAACCTCACGCTCTGAGAATGGATTTGTCACCTGTTCCTTGGTCAACTCTTAAAACTGGAAATGTTTGATGCATCTTCACCTGAGGTCAGAGTAGCAGCTTTTAACATCAAAGCAGCATTTAATCCAAGAGTGACATCAAAAAGCTCGGGTACAATTTATAATTCTGCTCCCACAAATTATGAACGTGAACTTATGTCCATAAAACACATGTGCACAGGTACAGGGATATGGGCCAAACATGGGAAAATTGGATTAACATTTGGTCAGCATGGACGAGATGGGCCAAAGGACATGTTTCTGTACTGCATGACTCATGTGCTTATTAGTCCCACCACTCTGCAGAGAATAAAAATCCTTAAGTTTCCTCTTTTTTTACCCTTCACCTTAAATCCAGTGGGCAGCGCGACTCACGTCGCAGCGGCCTCTGCAGTCCGTCTGTCTTTTTGTTATTTTTTGTCCCGTTTTAATGTAGTTTTTTTTTTTTTTTGATGGGGTATGTGTGTGTGTGTGTGGGGGGGGGGGCGGGGC
Source organism: Amblyraja radiata (assembly GCF_010909765.2). Classification (NCBI taxonomy): domain Eukaryota; kingdom Metazoa; phylum Chordata; class Chondrichthyes; order Rajiformes; family Rajidae; genus Amblyraja; species Amblyraja radiata. The sequence goes on along the minus strand of NC_045957.1, from coordinate 103,991,329 downwards.
GGGGGGTGGGGGGGAAACTTTAAAAATCTTTCCCCTGCACGGAGAACCCGACCTTTTCCCTGTCGGGTCTCCGTTGTCATTGGGGCTGCAACGTGGAGCGGCCTCCGGCAGGAACGACCTAGGGCTCCAGTCGCGGAGCTGCGGACTTTAATCACCATCGAAGAGCTGGCCGAGTTCGGAGCGGGAGGAACGGTGGTGGCGCGCTGCTGCGACCCGACCCCGGGGATTCGGAGGCTTACCGCAGGTCCGGTGGACAATGACACCGGGAGCCCGCGGGTCCCTGCTGGGAGACCGCTTTTCGGGGCTTCCGCAACGGCGACTTCTCCCGCCCGAGTCGCGGGGTCGAGGAGTACCTGGAGTGGGGCCTTACATCGCCCGGCGCGGCTTCAACGGCTGCGGGACTTTGCTAGCGCCCGCCGGGGGCTCCAACAACAAGATCCGGAGCGCGGCCTTGCATCACCCGGCGCGGCGTTAATGGCCGCGGGACAATTGCCATCGCCCGCCGGGGGCTTTGACTCTGACATCGGGAGGGGAATGGGGAGTGCAGGGGAGAGATAATTTTTTTTGCCTTCCATCACAGCGAGGAGGAGATGCGCTGTGATGGATGTCTGTGTAAATTGTGTTGTGTCTTGGGTCTTTTTTTCTTGTGTGTATGATTGTAGAAACAACATTTCATTTGAGCCTCTATGAGGTTCAAGTGACAAATAAATTGTATTGTGTCTTGTGTTGTGTAAATCTATGCCTTTTATTCCTGAATGCTTTGCCAAAGGTAATACATTTTTTTCTTTTCTGTCTGGCTTTCCTTTAACTTTATTTCTACCTCAATTAAATTTCTCCTCAGCTTTTTCCTTGCTAAAGAAAAATATCTAAACTAATGTTTTTTTTTGTATAATCAGAAATCTTTAGCTTTAACAACATCCTGTAAATCCCTAGTTTCCTCTTGGATGTGGTCACACTCCACTAGTAATGTGGGATCCAGAAAGCAATACTCTATCCAGTCTCGATCCAGCGTTTTGTATAATTTTACATGATTTCCCATTGTTAAATTCTATACTTCGGACATTAGTTAGAAACTCCCATTTGCTTTCTTAACGATCACATCCATGTATCCCTGTTTCAGATATATTACTGACATTTTCTTAGGATTCCAGCTGCACATGCAGGCAGCATCTGTGGAGGGAATGGATAAGAGATGTTTCGAGTCGGAACACTTCTTCAGATTGAGTCTGAAGAAGGGTCCCCTCCCGAAATGTTGATTATCCATTCTTTGCATAGATGCTGCCTGATTCGCTGAGTTACACCTGCACTTTGTGTTTTGCTTCATAATAAAGTTGTTGGGCACAATGATAAGATGATCAACGCTGTATGATGTGAATTTGTGTTTATATCTCATATGGCATGAATATGATGGGGAAATAGCTTCCTTCTGTACCGGTGTTTGTTTTTATAACTCCACGGAGGAACCTGATCTGATTTTGCAATCTTTTAGCAGATTAGTATTTAACAAAAATGATCTTCTTCAATACAACCTTTTCTGATAACGTCCCTATCAGTTAGATGGTAATGCACATCCAATTTACATTCAAGGACCATTTAAGGGATGTTTTTAATTATTACTAGACTAAGTGGGACCCATTGGGTCCCGTGTTCACACGGGAGGGCTGGTCCCCCGATGCAATATTCTACCTCTCCACCAATTCCAATATTGGTGGCCAGTGGGGGGGGTGGCTTTCTGGAGTGCTGGTATGGGTTCTTGGGGTGGCAGCTCAGTCCCTCAAGCCTGATCTGTTGGCAGCTCACTCACGGTTCGTGGGCTGGCAGTTGACTCATAGCTATTCCTTGAAATTCCATTTCAAGCAGGGTGCAAGGCCACCAAATTCAAGTGCAGTTTCTTACCACTTTGAGCAGGGTGCAAGGCCACCAAATTCAAGTGCAGTTTCCTACCACTTCAAGCAGGGTGTAAGGCCACCAAATTCAAGTGCAGTTTCATTCCATTTCAAGCAGGGTGCAAGGCCACCCAATTCAAATGCAGCTTCATACCATTTCATGCAGGGTGAAACCACCATAAAACCACACAAAACACCAAACTCCAGTTCAGTAGACATTCAGTGTGTTCAGTTGATTCACAGCTCAGACAAAGTCGTGACCTCTCCCATCCCCATCATGCAGAGACTGAGCCACACCCACACTTCCGGGTTTTATAACCCCTCCCCCTCCCACCGGAAAAGGTGTGGCCTTCATGGCTTGATTGACAGGATAGAGATTCTCAACACTTTTTAAACACTAATAACACTTTTATTTTTCATTGATGGGAAGAATTTTCTGCACCTGCTGAGCAGAGGGGGACTGTAAGATGGTCAAAAATCACAGCCGTATGTGATAGCATTTTATCTAAAATCAATATAAAGTGCAAACAGAAAGTAAGTGCATTTGCAGCAGTGCCTTTTAACTTCAAGCCAAAGCACCCAAGCCACCATTTGCAGTAAGTAGTGCCTTTCAACTTCAAGGCAAAGCACCCAAGCCACCATTTTCAGTAAGTAGTGCCTTTCAACTTCAAGCCAAAGCACCCAAGCCACCATTTGCAGTAAATAGTGCCTTTTAACTTCGCCAAAGTACCCAAACAACCATTTGCAGGCAGTGCCTTTTTACTTCAAACAAACCATAGTTTCATTTTCAAACCACATTAAGGGGACACACAGTTGAAAAAACATGTGTTCAGTGTTATTCAGAGCTCAGAGAGACGTGACCCTTTGGCTTTATCCATCTTGCAGAGACTGAGTGAGGCACACCACTTCCTGGTGTTATAGTCCCTCCCCCTCCCTCCAGCAGGGGCAGCAAAGAGAATGGTGAATTTTTTTAAAACATTAATATCTCTCTGATTTGTCATCGATGGGAAAAATCTTCCGGTCCAGGAAGGCGGAGGGGGGCTCTGAGCGAGGTGGCCAAAAATGACGGCCGTAGGTGGCGGCGTTCTCTCGGAAATCGCAGCACAGTGGGCCAAAAGCGATCAAGATCAGACTTTTAGTAATATAGATTGCAGTTGGTGAAGTAACTGGAATTGTACAATATTTCCACATGGAAAACACCACATTTCATCATCCACCAAGAAGTATGTGCAATTGGTTACTTTTATTTCCATCGTTTTAAAATTTGAGGTAAATTACATGGTGTGTCTTGCCTCACTGAAACTTACTTAATCACGGTTAAAAAAATACTCATGATGACGACAGCACCAGAAATAGACATATCCTTTCAATGCTGCAAGCAAAATTCCAGGCAGTCACTCTCTGAGCTCAAGAAATTCTTTAGTAAATCAACAGAAAAAAAAAGAAAATGATGAACGGACTTCACATATGACTTATTTTTGCACAATGACAGGATAAAGTATTTATTTTGCAAGCAACAATAATCCACCATAGTTAAATAGCTAGGGGTTAATTTATTTTTATGATGTTCACTATTTTTAATGTGGTCTAGGAATGCTGACCTAACTACCTTGTTTTTAGGTTAAGAATTCCACCCTCTGTGGCATTACAACAGTGATGGAATAATACAACAGGAAAAGGAGAGACATGGAGAAAAGCAAAAATAACAGAAATTTCAGAAATGTTGGATAATCTGGCAGTCAGCCATCAGGACAGGCAACTGTAATGCAAACAAACTACCTGTATATTCAAATAATAGCTCAGCCGGTTTACAATTTGATAACCGACCAAATTGATCTTATAGAGGTGTATAAAATAATGAGAGGAATAGATCAGGTAGTCTATCCAGGTACTCTAGATCACCCAGAGTAGGTGATTCGTGGACCAGAGGATATACAGTAGGTTTAAGGTGAAGGGGAAAATATACAATAGGAATCTGAAGGGTAACTTTTTCACACAAAGGGTGGTGGGTGTATGGATAAACTGCCAGAGGAGGTAGTTGAGGCAGGGATTATCCCAACATTTAAGAAACAGTTAGACATGGATAGGACTGGTTTGGAGGGATGTGGACTAAACATGTAGGAAAGAACTGCAGATGCTGGTTTAAATCGAAGGTAGCCACAAAATGCTGGAGTAACTCAGCAGGACAGGCAGCTCTGAAGAGAGGGTCTGAAGAAGGGTCTCGACCTGAAACATCACCCACTCCTTCTCTCCAGAGATGCTGCGTGGCCCGCTGAGTTACTCCAGCATTTTGTGTGGACCAAACATGTCCCAGCTACACTTGTTCCACCTGCGCATGTTTGGTCCATATCCCTCCAAACCTGTCCTATCCATGTACCTGTCTAACTGTTTCTTAAATGTGTGGGCAAGTTGGGCCGAAGGGCCTGTTTCCACACTGTATCACTATGATTATTACTCCATGACTAATTATTTATGAGAAATACCTCTGCTAGTGCATCTTCCTGTGGAAGTATGAGTGTGCATTAATTCACAACAGAAATGATGAAATGATGGACATGCTAGAGGCAGGAAACATGTTCCCGATGTTGGGCGTGTCCAGAACCAGGGGCCACAGTTCAAGAATAAGGGGTAGGCCATTTAGAACGGAGACAAGGAAACACTTCTTCACTCAGAGAGTTGTGGGTCCATGGAATTCTCTGCCTCTAGCATGTCTATCATTTCATCATTTCGGTGGAGGCCGGTTCTCTGGATACTTTCAAGAGAGAGTTAGATAGTGCTCTTAAAGATAGTGGAGTCAGGGGATATGGGGAGAAGGCAGGAACGGGGTACTGATTGGGGATGATCAGCCATGATCACATTGCTGGCTCGAAGGGCCGAATGGCCTACTCCTGCGCCTATTGTCTAGTGTTTATTGAAATGTGTCAGTTAATCTCATGAGTTGAAACATCCATTAAAATAGGGATAAAATTAGCCAACACCAGTTAGAATTCATTTTCAAATGCAAATATCCATTCAGGTAAATTGGTAAAGCAAGTCTTTTATCTTTGATATTCAAATTCACTGAAAAAAATGTTGGCAATGAACCTCATTCTTCTTGTTATTATTGGACTTCAGTAACTCAGTCATTACACATTAACACTTTTCATTTAATTGAGGAGTAAATTAGATGTAGAATTAGTAGTTGAGAAAACGTGTAGAAACTTTTGGTAATGAATGTGATATTTTCCAGGGGTTGTACACAGATAAGCTGAAATAGCATATGGTCAGGTTTGTGGGAGAGTTCGAGTTCTGGCAGAGATAAAGAGGTGGAGCAAACAGCACACTGACGTCTGAGGCTAGTTCATTTTCTTTAAATATCGGGTCAGTTTGGAAAATAAACTCCAGCAACTCAAGTTAAAAACAGTTTGTTCTTTTAACTTCCTTTATTTACAGTCAGGACAACAAGGATAAAGAAGGTAAGAATATTTGATATGTATTATATTTTTAGAGCCTCTTACACAATTATTTGTACATTCTGTAAATTATTTAAAAAGTTTTATGAATCTTTTGCTTCACCCATTGCAACTGCTATCAGAAAGCTGATAGTAGTTTCACAAATGACTTTTGAAAATTTCAATATATACATTTAAAAGAAATTCAATATCATATCACACAGAGTGCACAAGTCCATATTTCCTTAGTTATCATGTCATCAGTTATCCTTCATCTATAATACCAGAGCAAATGGTTCATGGAGTTTTAGTGCAGGTTTCAGTTAATTTATGTGCAATTTAGGTATAATTGCACTTCTAACTTAGAACGCATGTAATGGTTGCATGCAGCTTCAGCATATCTTTTAACACAAAGTCCTGGACCTTTGACCATGCTAGATAGCAGCACTCGGTCTTAGACAACGATTGTCTTCAGAATACCAGTGAGGTCAGCGTACAGACTATGTCTTTCACTGTATTAATGGTCTCTCAGTTGCAGATGATATTTGTTTCAGTGTGTGTCCCTGGGAACACTTGGCACAGCACAGATACCTATGTCATCCAGCTGTTACACACAGGCCTCGATAAGTACATCTGCATCTCTTCCCAGACCTTTAGGACAAATAAGTTTCTGTAAGGAGATTGGCACTGGTTAAGACCCCTAATCATTACTCAAACTGATTCCAAATAATCTGCTGAAGGGGCTCTTTCCAACGACCAGCCAAAGTAAGATTTTAGTGCTTGTTTGAAATAGATAAATAAGAGCAGCTTTTAGCAAAACACAAAGTGCCGGAGTCACTCAGCAGGTCAAGCAGCATTTGTGGCGGGCATGGATGGGTGATGTTTCAGGTCAGGACTCTTCTTCAGACTGATTAAAGCAGAGGGGAGAAAGTTAGAAAAAGGTTTCTCCCCCATACTATAATTAGTCTGAAGAAAAGTTTCAACCTGAAATGTCGCCTATGGATGTCCACCGCTGATGTTGCTTGACCCACGGAATGATACAATATTCCAGCATCTGTAGTCCCTTGTGTCTCCAAGATCACCCTTTATTTTCCATGGACACTGTCATTGACACTGAAACCTCTTTTGGTTTAGTGCAGACTGATGCATGACTGGGAAACATTGCTTTTTTTTTTGCTGTACTTGCTCTTGTTCTTCTATCATTCTTCTGTCTCGTGTTCTTGTTCTTCTATCATTCAAACCAAATTTTTCTGGTTTGATTCAGATCTTTAAAGTTTTCTCTGTAGTACAGATGATCACGTTTTTCTCAACTCAAAGCAAGAAACAGCATTTACTGAGATTTAGGTCAGAACATCAAAGAGTCATATAATTATTATGATGGAGATGATCCTTTGGCCCTCTGAGTCAAAAGAGGGCTAAATTTAGCAGAAGGACAAGCAATGATCTTACTTCCGTACCCTTCCTCTCCTTTCCCGAGCTCAGTAAACCAAAAAGGTTTCAACTAATGCGGATCCAAATTTTCATCTAGGAGTGACTTCCAGATCAACGCCAATCTCTTTAAGAATATTTTTTCCAAAAATCACTCTGGTATTTTTGCCCGTCACTTGAAGTATGTGTTCTATAGACCCTTAATCGTCATCTAACGAGAAAAGCGTCTCTTCACTTACCCTTTGTACGTTCATCGTTTTTGTACTCCTCTATCAAGCCACCAACCCTTATTTGCTCCAAAGAGAACAATGGCAGTTTTTGTCTTAGATACTTCTCCCTGGAACCATACCAGCAAATCTTCAGAACTTTCCTCCCAGGACCTAAAATCCTTCCTGAATGTAGAGAACAGACATGAACACAATGTTCCAATTGTGGCTTCAATTTCTCTTTGCATCCCCGTCATGAAGCCCAGGATTCTATATTTCAACTGAATCCAATTCCCTCGAATCCTGTCCAACATTTAGAATTGCACCATTCAGCCCAAACTGTCTGTCATTGTTCCTTCTGCGAAAATATGCCATTTTGCACTTCCTTCTGTAAATGTTGTCCATTGCTTGATTTTTCATTCTGCTATTTATTTAGCTACAACCTCCTGTTGTCTTTTACTATCCATCTCACTGTTTACCAAACCTACTAACTGAGCATCATCCATTAACTACAAAATGCTACTGCTGTCATCCGAGCACTTGTTGGCAAGGATCACAATTGTCTACCTTACTCCAGTTACCACACTTTCTATCCTTGAGGCAATGTTTTTTTGTCTGCTGTGATTTGCACTTTGTGGTCCTAGTGGAACCTTATCATAGGCCTCTCAAAAGTCAGCGTGAATTAGAGGAGCAGATGCGGAAGAATATAGCTGTAAAAGTATGTGTGGTATTGGTGATACTGCAGGTGCTGGTTTACCAAATAAAAACACAATGTGCTTTTGAGGGTGGTATTAGTGGAAGATTTCAGCTTCCCTAATACTGATTGAGTCTCCCATAGTACAATGAGCTTAGAATTTGTTAAATGTGTCCAAGAAAGTGCCCTTAATTAAAATATAGAAGGCCCTTCTAGAGGGGACACAAAAGTGGACCTCCTCTCTTTGAGAGCAAGGTACAGCAAGTGTCATTGGAGGAGCACTTTGGGACCAGTAACCATAGTTCTATTTGTTTTAAAGTAGTTATGGGTCGGTGTTTGTTAAAGTAATTTGTTAAAGTAGTTAACAAGGTCGGTGGGGGCGCTGCAAGCCAGCAGCCCTGTCAGCAGCGTGTTAGTCTTTTCAACTTTTTTAATTTTTTTTAGTGTGTTTTAATATATGTTTTTAATGTTTCTTTGTGTGTCTTGTGTGGGGGGTGGTGTGGGGGGGTAATGGGGAAACCATTTCGGTTGCCTCCTCCACGGAGAGGCGACTTTTTCCATGTCGCCTCCCCCGTGGCCTAACATCGAGGATCGGCGCGGCCTTTCCTGGAGAAGCGCCCGGGGCTTCAGCGGCGGGCGCCGCGCGGACTCTCGGCGTGGAGCGGGTGAGCCCCCTCCGGGGCTCATCAGAGGGGAGAGCTCCGTTCGCTGGCCCACGGCAGCCTGAAGCCGTGGTCTGCAGAGCTCCAGCCGGCGCGGCGTCCACAGCCTGGGATCCCTCATGGGGACCCAGGAGGAGAAGAAGCTCCGACCGCCTGCCCGCGGCCAACTTCTACCGCGGGCCCGGCGTGGACTTACCATCAGGAGTGGGGTCCCTCGCCGGGGATCCCTGGAGAGAAGCTTCGACCGCCGGCCCTGCTGTCTGCGGTGCTTCTGGCTGCAGCGCGGCGGGGACTTTAAATCTTCGACCGCCGGCCTGCAGCCTACACCAACTTGAAGCCGCGGTCTCTGGTGGGGAAGTGCCGATTCTGGACTTACCTGGACTTTTACCTGTCTGCACATCTGGACCAGTGGTGGCTGCGGAGGGTTGAGGTTCCGACCACGGGGGGAAATGGAGGTGGACTGGCCAAATTTTGTGCCTTCCACCACAGTGATGAATGTTGTGGGGGATGTTTGTGTTAAATTTGTATTGTGTTTTTGTGTGTTCTTTTTTCATTGTACCACTGCTGACAAATTCATTTCACTTGCACTTTATGTGCAAGTGACGAATAAAACTGATATTGATTGATATTGATATTGATATTGAAAGATATGACTGGCTCACATGCTAAGGTCCTAAATTAGGGCAAGGCCAATTTTAGAGGCAATGAAAGGGACTTGCAGTGGTCAATTAGGAGAGTTTGTTTACTGGTAAACGGGATAACGGTGAGATGGGAGGCTTACAAAATTGAGATAGCCAGAGTACAGGGGTTCCATGTTTCTGATCCTGCTAGAGTGATGGGCAAGGCTGACAACTTTAGGGAACCTTGGATGATGAGAGATGTTAAGGGTCTGGTCAGAAAAACTGAGGCATTTCATGATCAAGCAAATCCCTCCACAAGTATAACAAGTTCACATATGAAGGCCATCAGCTGGGCAAAATGAAGCCATGAAACATAGAAACATAGAAAATAGGTGCAGGAGGAGGCCATTCGGCCCTTTGAGCCAGCACCGTCATTCATTGTGATCATGGCTGATCGTCCCCAATCAATAACCCATGACTGCCTTCTCCCCATATCCCTTGATTCCACTAGCCCCTAAAAGGAACTGGCAGGCAAGGTAAGGAAAATCCTACGAGACTCCAGGTTCTTATAACAAGAGTCAAGTCAAGAGTGTTTTATTGTCATATGTCCCAGATAGAACAATGAAATTCTTACTTGCTTCAGCACAACAAAACGTGTAATCATAGTACACTGTAAACAATATGATGAACGATTATGTGTGTGTATATATGTATATATATCTACACACACACACTCAAAAAACAAACAACAAACGATAGTAGTAGTTAAGAGTAAATGGGTGGAATTAGAAAGAATAGGTTCCCTTTAAGTTCTGGATAGCACTTTATATGAATGACTGAATGAATGAATGAATGAATGAATGAATGAATGAATGAATGAATGAATGAATGAATGAATGAATGAATGAATGAATGAATGATACTTATTGACTGTATTCATGTGGAGCCACAGAAGATGGGGGAGATTAAATGAATACATGTTCACAGAGGAGGAGAACATAAACACTAAGGAATTGTGGCATAGGAGTTTAAATGTCTCAGATCAGATACCAATTACCAAAGAGGCATTACAGTTGGATTTGAAATGCATTAAGGTTGATAAATCCACAGGGCTAAACCAAGTGTCTCTTTGAACCTTGTGGGATGTTAGGGAGAAAATTGTGAAAGTCTTTGCATAGATGCTTGCAGCATCTTTAGCCACGGGTGAAGTTCCAGAAGACTGTTGTACCAATATGTAAGAAGGCCAGCAAGGAAAAGCCAGGGAACTACAGGTCGGTGAGCCTGATACCAGTGTAGGGAAAGCTGTTGGACGTGGTTCTTAGAGACAGGATCTACCACCTTTGGATGGGAATGGACTGTTTAGGGACAGTCGAAAGGGATGCTTTGTGCATGTGAAATTGGGTTTCATAAATCTTTTAAAGGTAACCACAAGGATTGATGAGATCAGGGCAATGGATGTTGTCTATACGGACTATAGCAATGCCTTTCACATGGTAGGCTAGTATGGAAGAGTAGCCTTCCACATTATGATGCAGCTGTACAAGTAATTAGTGAGGCCACACTTGGAGTACTCTATGCAGTTCTGGTCACTCAATATGGGAAGGATGTCATTAAGTTGGAAAGGTTGAAGATGGAAAGTTGAGGTGTACAAGATCGGGAAGGGCGTGGATAAAGCAAATGCTCATAAGCTTTCCCAGAGTAGATGATTTTTAATGTAAGAGGGGAAAGATGTAAGAGGGGAGCAGAGGAAATATTTTCATCATAGGGTGTTCATGGCTGGAATTAGCTATAGAAGTAGATACAAATTTAAAATACATTTGTCAAGCTTGAAAGGGTTCAGAAAAGATTTACGAGGATGTTGCCAGGACTAGAGGGTGTGAGCAATAGGGAGAGGTTGAGTAGGCTGGGTCTCAATTCTATGGAGCACAGGAGGATGAGGGGAGATCTTATAGTGGTATACAAAATCATGAGAGGAATAGATCGGTAGATGCACAGAGTCTTTTGCCCAGAGTAGGGGAATCGAGGACCAGAGGACATAGGTTCAAGGTGAAGGGAAAAAGATTTAATAGGAACTCGAGGGGTAACTTTCACACAAAGGATGGTGGGTGTATGGAACAAGCTGCCAGAGGAGGTAGTTGAAGCTGGACCTATCCCATCATTTAAGGAACAGTTAGACAGGTACATGGATAGGACAGGTTTGGAGGGATATGGACCAAGCGCAGGCAAGTGGGACTAGTGTAGCTGCGACATTGTTGGCCGGAGTGGGCGAGTTGGGCCGAAGGGCCTGTTTCCACACTGTATCACTGTATCACTCTATGACTCTATGACAGATATCAAGAGCTTAAAGAACCATGAAGCAAATGCAGGCTAACGGAACTAGCCCAGTATGTCTACTTTGTCAGCATGGACAAGAAGGACCAACTGCCTATTTCTGTGCTCCATGACTCTATGATGAAGAATACAACAGATTATAGATGAGTTGAACAGGTACTTTGGATCTGTCTTCACTAAGGAAGACACAAACAATCTCCCAGATGTACTAGTGGCCAGAGGACCTAGGGTGACAGAGGAACTGAAGGAAATTCACATTAGGCAGGAAATAGTGTTGGGTCGACTGATGGGACTGAAGGCTGTTAAATCCCCAAGGCCTGATGGTCTGCATCCCAAGGTACTTAAGGAAGTAGCTTTAAAAATTGGGGATGCATTGGTGATCATTTTCCAATGTTCTATACATTCAGGATCAGTTCCTGTGGATTAGAGGGTAGCTAATGTTATCCCACTTTTTAAGAAAGGCGGGAGAGAGAAAACAGGGAATTATAGACCAGTTAGCCTGACATCGGTGGTGGGGAAGTTGCTGGAGTCAATTATAAAAGATGAAAAAGAAAAAAAAGAGGCACATTTGAGTCAGCATGGATTTACGAAATCATGCTTGACTAATCTTCTGGAATATTTTGATGATGTAACTAGGAAAATGGACAAGGGAGAGCCAGTGGGTGTAGTGGACCTGGATTTTCAGAAAGCCTTTGATAAGGTCTCACATAGGAGATCAGTGGGTAAAATTAGAGCACACGGTATTGGGGGTAGGGTACTGACATGGATAGAAAATTAGTTGGCAGACAGGAAACAACGAGCAGGGATTAACGGGTCCCTTTCAGAATGGCAGGCAGTAACTAGTGGAGTACCGCAAGGCTCGATGCTGGGACCGCAGATATTTACAATATACATTAATGATTTAGATGAAGGCATTAAAAGTAACATTAGCAAATTTGCAGATGACACAAAGCTGGGTGGCAGTGTGAACTGTGAGAAGGATGCTATGAGGATGCAGGGTGACTTGGACAGGTTGGGTGAGTGGGCAGCTGCGTGGCAGATGCAGTTTAATGCGGATAAATGTGAGGTTATCCATCTTAGTGGTAAAAACAGGAAGGCAGATTATTATCTGAATGGTGTCAAGTTGGGAAAAGGGGAAGTACAACGAGATCTGAGGGTCCTTATTCATCTGTCAATGGAAGTAAGCATGCAGGTGCAGCAGGCAGTGAAGAAAGCTAATGGCATGTTGAGAGGAGTTGAGTATAGGAGCAAAGAGGTCCTTCTGCAGTTGGACAGGGCCCTAGTTAGACCACACCTGGAGTATTGTGTGCAGTTTTGGTCTTCAAATTTGAGGAAGGACATTCTTGCTGTTGAAGGGATGCAGTGTAGGTGCCATATGTTGATAGAATGGAGCGGCTGGGCTTGTATACACTGGAATTTAGAAAGATGAGAGGGGATCAATACAATACAATACAATACAATCAGTTTTGTTCGTCACATTGCACATAAAGTGCAAGTTAAATTAATTTGTCAGCAGCGGTACAATGATAAAGAACACACAAACACAATAAAAATGTAACACAAACATCCACCACAGCATTCATCACTGTGGTGGAAGGCACAGGAATTGGCCAGTCCTCCTCCATTTTCCCCCGTGGTCGAGACCTCAACCCTCCGCAGCCATTGCTGCAGGCGTCCAGATGGTAAAAGGACAAGGTAAAAGTCAAGGTAAGTCCAGGATCGGCTCTTCCCCACTGGAGACCGCGGCTTCAGGCTGGTGTAGGTCACAGGCCAGTGGTCGAAGATTTAAAGTTCGCGCCGCAGCCAGAAGTACCGCAGAACGCAGGGCCGACAGACGAAGCTCCCCTCCAGGGGTCCCCATTGATGGTAAGTCGCCACCGCGCCCGCGGTAGAAGTTGGCCGCGGGCCGGCGGTGGAAGCTTCTTCTACTCCCCGGGTCGCCAACGTGAGATCCCGGGCTGCAGACGCCGCGCCAGCTGGAGCTGTGCAGACCGCGGCTTCAGGCTGCCGGCTGCCGCGGGCCAGCGAAACGGAGGGCTCCCCTCCGGCGAGCCCCAGCGAGGGCTCGCCCGCTCCACGCCGAGAGTCCACGCTGCGCCCCCCACTGAAGCCCCGGGCGCGTTTCCGGGAAAGGCCGCGCCGATCCATATTGTTAGGCCATGGGGGAGGCGATCTGAAAAAAGTCGCCTCTCCGTGGAGGAGGCGACCAAAGCGGTTTCCCCCTCACCCCCCCACACCACCCCCCACACAAAACGCACAGAGGAACATTAAAAACATACATTAAACCATACTAAAAAAACAAAAAAAGTAGAAAAAAACAGACACGCTGCTGACAGGGCGCCGACTTGCAGCGCCCCCACCGATCTTATTGAAACATATAAGATTATTAGGGATTGGGCATGCTAGAGGCAGGAAACATGTTCCCAATGTTGGGGGAGTCCAGAACCAGGGGCCACAGTTTAAGAATAAGGGGTAGGACATTTAGAACGGAGATAAGGAACAAACTTTTCACCCAGAGAGTTGTAAAACTGTGGAATTCTTTGCCTCAGAAGGCAGTGGAGGCCAATTCTCTGGATGCTTTCAAGAGAGTTATGGGCCTGTCCCACTTATGCAATTTTTCAGTGGACTGCCGGTTACTGTCAAGTTGCCGGCAGTCGCCTGAAAAACCAGCAACTGGATCGGCGGCTGTCAGAGTGGAACACACGCACAAACACACACAAACGCTTCCTTCACCAGCCCGTTATGCGGGCGGGGAACAGGGCAAGTGGGGCGAGCGCTGTCTAAAATATTCACACCGTACAAAGCCAAGGTGATACGGACACACCGTGATGAACAGGAAGGTTGGCACCGTAATTAAGATGGCTAAAGCACGGTGTCCGGTAAGGCTTTTAAAAGAGTGGGGGAGAGGCTTACCTTCTTTTTTCCCAATGAGCCAATGAAATTCACCAGTCAGCACCGGCTACAACCTACGAGAACCTCCGAGAACCTTCGACCTCCTGGCAATCCACTAGGACCTCCTGGCGGCCCACCTACGTCACGAGCATTCTTGCTACTCTCCATGGCAGCTTCATTCTAGTCACCGCTAATTTTTCAACATAATGAGGCCGCGACTAGTTCCCAGAATGCGGGAACTCCTCGCGGCCATGAAGGCGACTCCCCGGCATCTACCCGCGAATACGTGGCAACTGCATTGTCTCCTGCAGTCGCCTAAAAAGTTGCCTAAGTGGGACAGGCCATTAGATCGAGCTCTTAAAGATAGCGGAGTCAAGAGATATGGGAAGAATTGTCTATTATCTATAGATGGTAATTTGGGAAGATAAATGGCAGATAAGAGTTTAATCCAGCCAAGTGTACAGTGTTACATTTTTGGAGATCAATTGCAAGAGGAAATTGTACAGTAAATGGCAAATCCCTTGAGAACATTAATGTACAAATGGATCTTGGGGTCCACTTGTGGTCCCTAAACATTACTCCCTTAAAGTTGGCAACACACATGGGTAGGACAGTGAATATTGGTTGAGGCATTGAGTGTAAAGGTTGGCAAGTCACATTACAGATGGATGAATATTTGGTTCGGCCACACTTGGAGTATTGTGTGCAGTTCTAGTCGCCACTTTATAGGAAGGATGGGGAATCTTTGGTGAGCGTGCAGATACGATCATGGCATTTAAGAAGTTTTTAGATAGGCATTTCGAAATGTAAGGAATGGAGGAACATGGATCATTGTGTAGGCGGAGAATATTAGTTTAACTTGGCATCGTGTTCGACACGGACATTGTGGGCTGCATAGTGTTCAATGTACTATGTTCTCTGTTCTATGCACGTGTATGTGTATGTGCAAGTATGTGTGTATATGTATTTGTATCTGTGTCCCTGCGTGTGCATGCTTGTATGTGTGTGTGTTTTTGTATATTCAGTGAAGGGTGTAAATTGCAATTGAATGCACAGATTGAGGTCCATAAGGTGGATGCACTCAGAGGGTCACTTGTGACATCATTAGGTGTATGACTGGTATTGGAAAAATATCAGCCACATAGGTGACTGGTGTGTGGATGTAACTGGACCAATTTCCCAGTGGGTCGAATTTCCACCAAAAATGATCTCTGACCCAATCAAGGAACAATTGCAATTATGTGTGATTTGTTCATAAAAATTAGGTGCTAATGGAATTAATTTCTTGGCTTTCATTGGTGTAAAACACTTTGGGACATTCTAACAGTGATTCTAAAACTCCCTTAAAGGCTACTTGCCGGAAAATGACATCTGGCAGAACAAGTATGTGCACATCTTGTTGGAAAGTACTACAATGGTTAATCAGTTGCAGCAGAATGCTGTAAGCCAGCTCTCTTTCTCTGCATGGTTGCACTAATTACACAAGACTGCCTCATGAGTGTATTTAAAGGGACAATTCTTCCCATTGATTGCAAGTTGATTTCTATTAATTTGTTTTAGTTTTAGAGACACATCAAAAAAACAGGCCCTTCAGCCCACTGAGTCCACACCAATAATTGATCACCTGATCACGTTTGTTCTATCTTATCCCACATTAACATCCACTCACCATGTACTTGGGGCAATTTTACAGAGGTCAATTAACCTACAAACCTACAAACCTACAAGTCTTTTGGATGTGGGAAGAAATTAGAGCACCTGGAAGAAACCCACATAACAAAAGAAGAATGTGCAAACTCCACACAGACAGCATCCGAGATCAGGATCGAACCCGGATCTCTGGTGCTGTTAAGGACCTGTCCCAAGTACGAGGTAATTCAAGAGTTCTCCCGAGTTTTCCCCTGATTCGAACTCGGAGAATGTTCGTAGCGGGTCCGTAGGAGTTTGTGGATGTCTCGTAGCGGCTCGTACAAGTAAAAAGTAACAATTCGTTTCATCATGAGTATTGTTTTACTCATACGAGCCGCTACGAGATATCCACGAACTCCTGCGGATCCGCTACGGACATTCTCCAAGTTTAAATCAGGGGAAAACTCGGGAGAACTCTTGAATTACATAGAAACATAGAAACATAGAAAATAGGTGCAGGAGGCGGCCATTCGGCCCTTCGAGCCAGCACCGCCATTCATTGTGATCATGGCTGATCGGCCCCTATCAATAACCCGTGCCTGCCTTCTCCCCATATCCCTTGACTCCACTAGCCCCTAGAGCTCTATCTAACTCTCTTTTAAATCCATCCAGTGACTTTGGCCTCCACTGCCCTCTGTGGCAGGGAATTCCATAAATTCACAACTCTCAGGGTGAAAAAGTTTTTTCTCACCTCATTCTTAAATGACCTCCCCTTTATTCTAAGACTGTGGCCCCTGGTTCTGGACTCGCCCAACATTGGGAAAATTTTTCCTGCATCTAGCTTGTCCAGTCCTTTTATAATTTTATATGTTTCTATAAGATCCCCCCTTCTAAACTCCAGTGAATACAGGCCTAGTCTTTTCAATCTTTCCTCATATGACAGTCCCGCCATCCCAGGGATCAATCTCGTGAACCTACGCTGCACTGCCTCAATCACAAGGATGTCCTTCCTCAAATTAGGAGACTGTACACAATACTCCAGATGTGGTCTCACCAGAGCCCTACACAACTGCAGAAGAACCTCTTTACTCCTATACTGAAATCCTCTTGTTATGAAGGCCAACATTCCATTAGCTTTCTTCACTGCCTGCTGTACCTGTAAGCCAGCTTTCAGTGACCGGTGTACAAGGACACCCAGGTCTCACTGTACCTCCCCCTTACACTAACCTCCCCCATTGAGATAATATCCTGCCCCTTTGTTTTTGCCGCCATAGTGGATAACCTCACATTAATCTGCATATTATACTGCATCTGCCACACATCTGCTGACTCACTCAACCTGTCCAGGTCATTAGGGCATTACCTCGTACAGTGGAACAGGCCCTTTAGGCAGCAGCACTACCAGCGGTGGCACGGTAAGATTCCATAGATGATTTCTTTAGTTTTCTGTTTGTAGGAAGATATGTGCCAGGTGGTGAAGGCCCTTTTGGATATATTTGTAGGGTTTGGGATTATTGAGGGAATAATCAGAGGGAATACTGACCACAATAAGTTACTGAAAGAGAAGGAGGGTAAAACTGGATTGTGGTGACCTCCAGAAGTTGTGAACGAAGGTAGCCATGGCAATGGCATGGCAACGTGGCAGTGAACCAAACTTACACCAGAATCTCGTAAATCATCAGATAATGAAGAGAAATGGGGTTTGGTACAATGTTACAGAGGAGGCATGTGTGAGGGCCTTATCTATGATGGAAGAGAGGAACCCCCATTCCCTAAAGAATGAGTACATCTCAGATGTCCTGGTACAGAAAACCTCATCTTGGGCACAGATGCGGCGTAGATGGAGGAATTGTGAGTAGGGGATAGTCTTTGCAGGAAGCAGGGTTGCAAGAAGTATAGTCGAGATAGTTGTGGGAGTCAGTGGTTTTGTAATAGACAATTACACTATTACACTATAGACTCTATTACAAACCCTCTGGCCGTCACACGTGTCTCCTCCGTACCCCGAAACTCTACCCTTGCTACTTCTCCCCCAAGCCGTAACAGAGTCCCCCTAGTCCTTACCTTTCACCCCATCAGCCGTCGCATACTACACATAATCCTCCAACATTTTTGCCACCTCCAATGAGATCCCACCACGAGTCACATCTTCACATCTCCATCCCTTTCCGCATTCCGCTGAGACATTCATTCCACAACTCCCTGGTTAACTCATCCCTTCACACTCAAACCACCCCCTCCCCAGGTACCTTCCCTTGCGACCGCAGGAGATGCAACACCTGTCCCTATACCTCCTCCCTCGACTCTGTACCCGACTCTGAACCCGACAGTCCTTTCAGGTTAGGAAGAGGTTCACTTGCACCTTCTCCAACCTCATCTACTGTATCCATTGTTCAAGAAATTGTAAACAAATTGTGGGCGGCGCGACTCTCATCAGCAGCGGCCTCTGCAGTCCGTCTGTGTTTTTATTATTTTTTGTCTTGTTTTTATGTAGTTTTTGTTCTTTTTTTTGTTGGGGTATGTGTGTGGGGGGGTGGGAGGGGGGTGTGGTGGGGAGGGGGTAACTTTAAAATATTTCCCCTGCACGGGAGACCCGACCTTTTCTTTGTCGGGTCTCCGTTGTCGTTGGGGCTGCAACGTGGAGCGGCCTCCAACAGGAACGACCTGGGGTTCCAGCTGCGGAGCTGCCGACTACTCACCGTCACGGGGCTGGCCGAGTCCGGAGCGGGTGGAGCTGTGGTATTGCGCTGCTGCCACCCGACCCCCGGAGATTCGGAGGCTGCAACTGCGGGTTTGGCGGACGGCGGCACCGGGAGCCCGCGAGTCCCTGCTGGGAGACCGCTTTTCGGGGCTTCCGCAACGGCGATTTCTCCCGCCCGAGTTGTGGGGTTGAAGAGCACCTGGAGCGGGGCCTTACAGCACCGCCCCGCGCGGCTTGGAATGGCCGCGGGACTTTGCGAGCGCACGCCGGGTGCTCTAACAACAAGACCCGGAGCGCGACCTTGCATCACTTGGCGTGGCTTTAATGGCCGCGGGACAATCGCCATCACCAGCCGGGGGCTTTGACTTTGACTCTGACTCTGACATGGGGGGGAGAGTGCAGTGGAGAGATACGTTTTTTTTGCCTACCATCACAGCGATGTGATGGATGTTTGTGTAAACTGTGTTGTGTCTCGGGTCTTTTTTGTTTTGTAATGTATGGCTGCAGAAACAACATTTCGTTTGGACCTCAAGGGGTCCAAATGACAAATAAATTGAATTGAATAGAAAAAAAAAAAAAGATGTTATACATCAGCGAAACCAAATGTAGACTGGGCGCTGAGCACCTTTACTCAGTCCTACCTGATCTCGCAGTTGCCAAACACTTTAATTCTCCTTCCCATTCACACTGACCTATCTGTCCCAGGCCTCCTCCATTATCAGAGTGAGGCTAAACGCAAATTGGAGGAACAGCATCTCATATTTCGCTTGGCAGCTTACAACCCATTGGTATGAATTTGATTTCTCTAACCAAGTAACCCCTGCATTCCCTCTCTCTCCATCCCTCCACCACCCAAGTCAAAACAGGTTCTCGTTCTCACCTAGCAAACAGCTAACGATGGTCGGTTTCCTTTATCATCTTTACTTTTTTGCATATCTTTACTTCATTTGTTCTATATCTCTCTACATCAGTTATATCTCTCATTTCCCTTTCCCTTAACTAGTCTGAAGAAGGGTCTCGACTCAAAATGTCAACCATTCCTTCTCTCCAGAGATGCTGCCTGTCCCACTGAGTTACTCCAGCATTTTGTATCTATCTTCGGTTTAAACCAGCATCTGCAGTCCTTCCGACACATTTCTGTGCTGTATTATTCCATGCTCAATGTTCTATGGTTGTATCATGGCCTGTCACGGTGTTTCTTATGCACAGGAAAAGACAAGGCTGCAGGGAGTGGTAGACTTAGCCCAGTTCCTCACGTGTACAGCCTCACCACCATTGAAAGCATCTACAAGAGGTGCTGCTTCAGAAGGTGACATTTATTACTAATGATCCCTACCATCCAGTCAATGATCACTTCTCGTTGCTGGCGTTCGGTCGGGGATACAAAAGCATGAAATCCAATATGATCAGGTTCATGAATAGCTACTTTCCTACATCTATCCAGTTCTTGAACCATCCTGTACTACCCTAATCTTACTTCAGCAACGGAACAATGCATCATTTCTTGCACTATCATGGACTTGCTTTCATTGTCTTGGAGACTTGTGCAATTCGTGCATAATTAAAGTATAAATTATGGTTTAGTGTGGTTGTTTGGGTAGAGATGCCTGTGAAGCTGCTGCAAGCAGGATTTTCATCGTACTTGTACCTTACTGTACTTGTGCATCTGATAAGTTTGGTTTGAAAATAAAACTATCAAATTAATTGGCAAATATTATAAAAAGTAAATTTTTTTTTGTATGTTTTTCAGAGATGGACATCAGTTCATCGAACATGATCACACTTAATCCAACAACCAACAGAAAAAGGTTGGACCAGAAGCAGGAGACAATTTGCATTTTTGGCACTGGGGACTTTGGCCGATCTTTAGGTATAAGGCTACTCAAGTCAGGTCACCAAGTGGTATTTGGCAGTCGAAACCCACAGAATTCCACCTTGCTGCCAAGTGGAGCTCAAGTCCTTACCCACGCCGATGCCCTGAAAGAATCCAAGATCATTTTCCTGGCGGTTCACAGGGAGAACTATGATTTCCTCCTGGCTCTGTCCAATTTGCTTGATGGAAAAGTGCTGGTGGATGTGAGCAACAACCTCAAAATGAATCAATACCCAGAGTCCAATGCACAGTATCTATCTCAGCTGCTCCCCAAAGCTATTGTGGTGAAGGGGTTTAACACAGTTTCTGCCTGGGCCCTCCAGTCAGGCAGTCTGGATGCTAACAGTCAGGTAAGGTCACACACATGTGTCGGAAGGTACTGCAGATGCTGGTTTAAACCAAAGATAGACACTAAGAGCTGGAGTAACTCAGACGGCCAGCCTGCAGCTCTGGAGAGAAGGAATAGGTGACCTTTCTGGTCGAGACCATTCTTCAGACTGAGAGTCAGGGGAAGGGATATCGAGAGATATATACGGTTATAGAGATATAGAAAAAATGAGTGAAAGATATGCAAAAAAGTAACAATGGTCAAGGAAAAGTGGAGCCCACCATGGTCCATTCCTGGCTGTAAACTAGGTGAAAATGAGTTATACAGACAATGAAACTAAATAGGACGACAATACAATGACAAGGGTAGGGGAGGGACAGAGTGAGATGGGATGCAAGGGTTATTTGAAGTTAGAGAAATGAACTTTCATAACGTTGGGTGTAAGCTGCCGAAGCAAAATATTAGGTGCTGTTCTTTAAATTTGCATTTGGCCTCACTCTGACAATGGAGGTGGCCCAGGACAGAAAGGTCAGTAAGGGAAGGAAGGGGTTAAAGTGTTTGGCAGCCATACATGTCTACTTATTATGGGAAGAGAGTTGTTTGCACGGATCAGCTAATCGTATTTTTATAATAATTTCACAACTTATGCTAATTACATTGAATTTTGTATTTGCAGTTTCACCAGTAGTAAAATCAATTGTGCTTTATTACAGGTTTTTATCTGTGGTGATGACAATAAATCCAAACAGCAGGTGGTGGATATTGCCAGGTGTTTAGGCCTCACTCCTTTAGACCAGGGATCTCTCCTAGCAGCTGAAGAAGTCGAGAACTATCCGCTACAGCTCTTTCCAATGTGGAGATACCCATTTATTATATCAGCTGGTCTCACTGTGTTCTTCTTCTTATACTCTGTGCTGATTAAAATCATCTATCCTTATGTACAAAAGAATGAAAATAAGTCCTATCAGTTGATGGTTTCCATACCCAATAAGATTTTTCCAGCTGTCTCTCTCATTCTGCTTGGGTTGGTTTACCTGCCAGGTGTGATTGCTGCATTCCTCCAGCTCTACCGAGGGACCAAATATAAGAGATTCCCTAACTGGCTTGACAAGTGGATGCTGTGTCGAAAACAACTTGGACTCATGTCCTTTGCCTATGGCTTCCTTCATGTATTCTATTCATTGATCATTCCACTTAGGTACTCAACTTATTTGAAAAATGCTCGATATATTATTGCACAGGTAAGTCATGTTTACTGTATTGTATTCCTTTTTAGAATACCATTCTATTATAGGTGATATGGTAAGTTTTTAATTTAGTTTCAAGATACAGCGTGGAAAAAGGCCCTTCGGCCCACCGAGCCCACCGGGCGCTGACCAGCGATCCCCACACACTAACACTGTCCAACACTTTTACAATTTCACCGAAGCCAATTAACCTACAAACCTGTAGGTCTTTGGAGGGTGTGAGGGAACCGGAGCACCCGGAGAAAATACACGCAGGTCACGCATTTAAGCACTCATAGTCAGGATTGAACTCAAGTCTCTCCTGCTCTAAGGCAGCAACTCTACCACTACGTCACCGTGCTGCACTGAACCTGAATATGCAGAACTTTGGTGTAGGTTCTGCATTCCCCAAGTGGCTCTGGAGCATTCGAGTAAGATGGCCAATAACCCAGAGAGAAACACTGAGGAGGCAAAGGTAGCTCTGTTACATCCCTCCTGACCAAGACCACCTGCAGCTTGGAAAGACTGTAAAATACATAAAATGGGAACAAGATTTTAGGATAAACAAACAGTGAGATTTATTGTATCTTTTATCACTTGCTTTGTGTTCATTTACAGCCATCCCTTTCCTACTCTGTGAAAGCATCTGCAAGGATTCAGTGGGGCATTTGCAAGGATTCAGAATTAATTTCTCCATTGAATAAATGACTGAATTCATTCATTCATTCATTCATTCATTCATTCATTCATTCATTCATTCCTTTATTCATTCATTCTGCAACTCAAACATTCCCATAATCTCCTTACCCTTTTCTAAGCCATAATATAAAATAAGATAATCCAAGGTGTTTAAAGACAGTGGTTGCACTGGTGGCCATGACTGCAACCATATCTCCTTAACTAAAAGAAAGGGGTGATCGATAGTCAGTGTGGACTCAGTGGGCTGAAGGGCTTGATTTCATGTTGTATCTCTACAAGTAAAACTAAAATATGAACTGGAGGAGTAACTCAGCAGGTCAGACAGCATCCATGGAGCGAATGGATCAGCAACGTTTTGGGTCAGGATCCTTCTCCTTTGTGAGAGAGGCCCACCCAAAACACTGCTTATCGATTTCCTCCACAGATTTTGTATGATCTGCTGAGTTACTCCAGGACTTTATGCATAATCCTACTCTTAACTTATTATTTCTTCAACCTATACGTTGAGTAAGATTCAAACATACTCAGTGCTCTAAAATACATAATTTGTTAACAATTCCCTCAAATGTGGATGCCTCCCAGCTGGTGCTCAGGGCTGGTAAATTGGCAGGAATGGGCATGGTTTTGGATCTGGAGGAGACTGACTGAGTAAATGACTTCCTACTTATGTTCTTATGAGCAAGAATAGTTGTTGCGATCTTCGGTGATATATGAACTCGACCTGAGAGACTTTGCCATCAATACCTGCGAATACCACATTCATGATCATATCTTAGATTAATGCTGAAATTTACTTACTGGCATGCATGCAGCAATGAATCTTCTTCTTCTTGCGTATGGCGTGCACAGCCTAAAGTTGTAGGACAACTTGTTCTATTTGCTCTTATTTGATTGTGCACACCAGGTTCATTGCACTTGTCGAAACAGGGTGGACCACGTGAAGGTTGCAATCTCCCACCCCCAGCAATGAATGTTAGAACAAGACACTGAAGACTCTTTCATCAGAGTTTCAGAGTATGTTGTTTCTTATATTGAACTTACTGGAAACATATGGGTTGAAATTGCTCATACAGAATGAGACAAAATGAGTAATAATGAACTGTCAGCATGGTGTTCAACTTGTCTGATTATATTATCAAATACTGGAGATCAATGCCTCTTCCCATGAATGTAGATTTCATCCACCAGGTTGCTAACACAACCTGGTGGATGAAATTAGCTAACACAATTAGTTATTGTTTTTGAATCCTTTGTTCATTGTTCCCTGATTTTTACTCCTTCCCATGTTTCCAATTCCCCCTTGTACTCCAGACAATCACAAATGTTGACTCCTGTCACAACCTCAGTTGTTAATCCCAGACACTGTGGCAACACAACTGAATTTGTTTCCTGATTTCACAAAAACTAAATAATTCCCTTAAGATGCTGCCACTGTTTTCATTGTCATAATGAAGCCTGCCACCATTTTGTTTTATTTTGCTTTGTAGCTATAACAAATATCAGTTTTTTAATTTTTTTAGTGTTTGTAATATATCACAGATCATATGCGTCATTGCATTTCCACTGAAATTACTCACTACCCACTTCTTTCAGAGCAATTGTAACCTATAGGTTTTCAGGGAGAGCAGGGTTCCTTCTGCAGTTGTACAGGGCCTTAGTGAGAGCACACCTGG
Source organism: Amblyraja radiata (assembly GCF_010909765.2). NCBI lineage: Eukaryota > Metazoa > Chordata > Chondrichthyes > Rajiformes > Rajidae > Amblyraja > Amblyraja radiata. The sequence continues at coordinate 103,967,050 of NC_045957.1, read as the reverse complement.
AGTATTGTGTGCAATTTTGGTCCCGTAATTTGAGGAAGGACATTCTTGCTATTGAGGGAGTGCAGCGTAGGTTTACAAGGTTAATTCCAGGAATGGCGGGACTGTCATATGCTGAGAGAATGGAGCGGCTGGGCTTGTACACTCTGGAGTTTAGAAGGATGAGAGGAGATCTTATTGAAACATATCAGATTGTTAAGGGTTTGGACACGCTAGAGGCAGGAAACATGTTCCCGATGTTGGGGGAGTCCAGAACTAGGGGCCACAGTTTAAGATTAAGGGATAAGCCATTTAGAACGGAGACGAGGAAACACTTTTTCTCACAGAGAGTTGTGGGTCTGTGGAATTCTCTGCCTCAGAGGGCGGTGGAGGTCGGTTTTCTGGATACTTTCAAGAGAGAGCTAGATAGGGCTCTTAAAGATAGCGGAGTCAGGGGATATGGGGAGAAGACAGGAACAGGGTACTGATTGGGGATGATCAGCCATGAACATATTGTGCTGGCTCGAAGGGCCGAATGGCCTACTCCTGCACCTATTGTCTATTATCTATTGTCTATTGATATCAGCAGAAATTCCATTGTGCACAGTTCATTCACTATCTAACATGGTCACTATTAACTCTTGATCAGACCAATGGAAATAAAAACAAGGAGAACTGTAAAATGTTCCAAATCACTCATCCTCCATTATGACACAAAATCACAATCTAGATCACATAATTTTCCACATTGCCGTAGAGAGATATTACGTAGTGTTTTATGTAGAATGCAAATACTATATACAGGTAACTTGTTCCCATGAAACCTCGTGCTATAGAAAGCTGCATTATAGAAACAATTGTGTCAATGGGGAAAAGAGCGGTCAGAGCTAGTTTCAGTCTCGCGATAACCAAATTATTCTTCCTGCAGGATTTTCAAAAATAAAGGTATTTTTAATAGCTTGAAGATTATTTTTGTTATTACAATATAAAAACACTGAAAGTCAACAAAATAGAGAGAGTACAGTCAACAAAATAGAGAGAGTACAGAGGAGATTTACTAGAATGTTGCCTGGGTTTCAACAACTAAGTTACAGAGAAAGGTTGAATAAGTTAGGTCTTTATTCTCTGGAGCGCAGAAGGTTAAGGGGGGACTTGATAGAGGTCTTTAAAATTATGAGACGGATAGACAGAGTTGATGTGGACAAGCTTTTCCCTTTGAGAATAGGGAAGATTCAAATAAGAGGACATGACTTCAGAATTAAGGGACAGAAGTTTAGGGGTAACATGAGGGGGAACTTCTTTACTCAGAGGGTGGTAGTGGTGTGGAATGAGCTTCCAGTGGAAGTGGTGGAGGCAGGTTCGTTGGTATCATTTAAAAATAAATTGGATAGGCATATGGATGAGAAGGGAATGGAGGGTTATGGTATGAGTGCAGGCAGGTGGGACTAAGGGAAAATAATTGTTCGGCACGGTCTTGTACGGCCGAGATGGCCTGTTTCCGTGCTGTAATTGTTATATGGTTATATGGTTATAAAGCTTCATGTTACATTTCTTAATAGAGCTCCTTTGCGTAATTGTCAATGGAAGCAGACACAAAAAGCTGGAGTTACATCAGGTCAGGCCACATCTGCAGGAAAGAACTACAGATGCTGGTTTAAATCGAAGGTAGACACAAACTGCTAGACAGGCAGCATCTCTGGAGACAAGGAATGGGTGACGTTTCGGGTTGAGACCCTTCTTAAGACTGATGTCAGGGGAATGGGTGGGACAAAGATAGAATGTAGTCAGAGAGTAAGACTGGTGGGAGAACTGGGAAGGGGAGGGGATGGAGAGAGAGGGAAAGCAAGGGCTATTTGAAGTTAGAGAAGTCAATGTTCATACCGCTGGGGTATAAGCTCCCCAAGCGAAATATGAGGTGCTGTTCCTCCAATTTTGGAACTGCGGATACAGTAGATGAGGTTGGAGGAGATGAAAGTGAATTTCTGTCTCACCTGAAAAGAGGTCCGTGGATGGAGTTGAGTTGGGAGGTAAATGGACAGGTGTTGCATCTCCTGCGGTTGCAGGGGAAAGTACCTGGGGAGGGAGTGGTTTGGGTGGGAAGGGACGAGTTGACCAGGGAGTTGCGGAGGGAACGAGCTCTGCGGTAAGCAGAAAGGGGTGGTGATGGGAAGATGTGGTCTGTAGTGGGATCCCGTTGGAGGTTGAAAAAGTGTTGGAGGATTATATGCGGAAGCGACGGCTGATGGGGTGGAAGGTGAGGACAAGGGGGACTCTGTCCTTGGTGCGAGTGGGGGGAGGGGGTGCAAGAGCGGAGCAGTTGGATATCGAGGAGACCGTGGTGAGAGCTTCATCTATAATGGAAGAGGGGAACCCCCGTTTTCTAAAGAATGAGGACATTTCCGATGATCTAGTATGGAAAACCTCACCCTGGCCGCAGATGAGGCTTAGACGGAGGAATTGGGAGTAGGGGATAGCGTATTTACAGGAAGCAGGGTGGGAAGAAGTGTAGTCTAGATTTTTTGTAGGAAAGAACTGCAGTTGCTGGTTTAAATCAACATCTCTGGAAGAAAGGAATACATGACATTTTGGGTCGAGACCCTACGAGAAGCAATTACTTGTCAATGCTTTCCATGGCAGCATTTTCTTAAGAAATGGGGTTTCTGATTACTGCAGGAGGTTGCAAAGAAAGTTTCTTTTTTAACCAAGACTGATTTTTCTCTGCTTGTCAATTCCTAATGTGACCTTTACATGGGTCTCCAGTTTCCAATCAAAATCACACTATAACCAATTAGTACTTCCCAATACTCAACCGACAATGTGAGAAAAGTTGCCCCTCTGATTCCTATTAATTCTTTCCCGCTCACCTTATATCTTTGTCCTCTAGTTCTTGATTCACCTATTCTGGGAAAAGGGTCTATGCATTCACCCTAACTATTCCCCTCATGATTCTATACACCTCTGTAAGATCACCTATCAAAATAATGTAATGCAAAAAATAAAGTCCTAACCTGTCCAAACTTTTCCTGCAGCTCAGGCGCTCAAGTACTGGCAGCATCCTCGTAAATCTTCTCTGCGCTCTTTCCAGCAGGTATCTTTCCTGTGGCAGGGTGAACACAATACTCCAAATGTGGCCTCACCAACAGGTTATACAAATGTAACATTGAATCCCAACTTCGAATCTATACTCGATTCCCTCCCTGACTGATGAAGGTCAGCATGTCAAAAGACTTCTGAAGAAGGGTCCCAACCCAAAATATCATCTGTCTATTCCCTCCACAGATGCTGCCCGACCCACTGAATTCCTCCTGAACTTTGTGTTTTGCTCAAGATTACAGCATTTCAGTTCGGCACGGACTAGAAGGGTCGAGATGGCCTGTTTCCGTGCTGTAATTGTTATATGGTTATATTATATTATATGGTTATATGAAGTGAAATTGTTTCCTTCTGAAAGTAAGTGTGGTACTGTCAAATGGCCCTATGTAGAAACAATGAACTGCAGATGCTGGTTTACAAAAGAAAGACACAATATGCTGGAGTAACTCAGTGGATCAGGTTGCATCTCTGGAGAACATGGATAGGTGATGTTTTGGGCCAGAACTGATCTCAATGCTGATTTCACACCTTTAGCCTTTTCATCTCTGGCCTTCGTCCAATCAAGTCAATTCAAGTTTATTTGTCACATACACATACAAGATGTGCAGTGAAATGAAAGTGGCAATGCCTGCGGATTGTGCAAAAACAGCAGAACAGAATAGAACAGAACCAGTATTTACAAGTTAGAAACTTTTTAAAAAAAAAAGACACAACACAACAGAGAATTAGAACAGTAAATTAGTCCCTAGTGAGATAAGAGTTTACAGTCCTGACGGCCTGCGGGAAGAAACTCCGTCTCATCCTCTCTGTTTTCACAGCGTGACAGCGGAGGCGTTTGCCTGACCGTAGCAGCTGGAACAGTCATTTGCCTTTCATAACCTCCCCCCCCCCCCCCCCATCTGTTATCACTTGAAAGGCTTTGTCCTGTCACTTGTCTCTTCCAGCTTTCTTCCCACCATCACGTTAGTGTGAAGAAAGATAGCAACACGAAATGTCACCTGTCCATGTTCTCCAGAGATGTTGCTTCACCCACTGAGTTACTCCAGCACTTATGTGTCGAATAGCCCCGTTGAGATATAACAAGTTTATTTCTTCATTGCAACCCAGACGAAAAAGAACTCAACCACAGACATAGCGATGGTCTGGATTTGGCGAAGTGATGCGTTTTACGCATCTGGAGTCTTGGGATTTTCAGTCTTCTGTTTGCTCGGAATAACCTCCCTTTCCTCTGTGAGCAACGCAATGAACTGGAGAGAATTCAGATTTGTTCAGGTACTTCATCAGTTACTATAAAAGTTTAATCATTTTTATGCTAACGTGTTATTTACTAGCATATCCAATAAAGCATAACAGAAGTAGAAAACATTTGGGGAAATAAGCCTATATATCAAATGCTGAGTCAGGCTTTCTGTATTTGAAGTTAATTGTTCTTACTACCAATGAAAAACATACTGAACATTGCTTAATATGGTGTTATGCCTTAAGTATGAATTTTTAATCCTGTCTAAAGTATTTTTTTCTTATTTTTACAGTCAAAACTCGGCCACGTCACAGTGTTGCTGTGCACAGTACACACTGCTTTACAGGGCTGGAATAAATTTTTAAATCTCTCGCGTTATAAATGGGGTCTTCCGCCAAGTTACCTCCTGTCCATGATCATCCCATGCATTGTGCTTGCTCTAAAGCTGATCCTCATAACGCCATGTGTAGACAGAATGGTCACAAGAATACGACAAGGTTGGGAAAGAAAAGAAAAATGCTCAGGCAATCTCAATATTTGACCCAAATATTGCACCAGAATAATATGTTTTGTAAATACATTATATATTTTTCAAACCGTGCAATCGGATATTTCAAAACTCTTGCAACAATGGCATATATGGCAATACAGTGTTTGGATATGTGAATAAATTAACCTGGCTTTTCCTTGAGATTAGCCTGTTCCAACTATTCCATGCCCTCGTTCTCCCAAATATATCAATGTCCATTCAAAAAAGATGGCTTCACTGGCCCAGGTAGTCTGGGATTCGAGGTAGGCCCTCAAATGACATGATAGAATAATGTAAGCATGCCAACACTAACCCTGGTCATGAAGCTTTTGAACAGGCACGTGGATATGCAGAAAATTGGGGGTTATAGATCACATGCAGGCAGAGGAGATTAGTTTAACTTGGCAACATGCTCAGCATGGACATTGCGGGCCAAAGGACCTGTTCCTGTGTCATACTGTTCTATGTTCTATGATTCTCGACTGTCTACAACATTCAGAACTATTTAAACATAATTAAAAACAAACAAATCATTGAAATTTGTTCAAAGATTTAAAAATCCAATTATTTGAAATATATATAAATTGCAACATATAGACAATTAGCCTAACACATCAAGGACTAATCTGTTCGTGCCAGCTTTACTCTATTGGAAAAAGTGTTTTAATGCAATCAAACCTATAACTTTCTCAAACTTACTAAAAATCACAAAGCCAATTTGATACTTAACATTTGCCATTTACAGTGTAACAGGTTCAGCAGAAAGGCCAGTGCTTAAACAGGCAAAACTTGTGGCATTAAGAGAGCTAATAACTTTTGTAATGGTTGATGATGAGTGACTTTGTTGCTCCACACAGCCCTACACCAATCCCCAATGCATTTACCCCCATTTGGCCTGCCCCTCTCAATACTTTTCAAATACCAATTATTTTAGATGAGATCTCAGTTGTACTGCAATGTCTGGATCATCAGGAAGAATATAAGCATCAGGAAGAATATAAGCATTCGTTGAAAAAATATATACTTAGACAAAAATACTTTACTGACATTATCTACACTGTGCACTGAAAGATAAAAGAAATATATCTAGGTAATATCAAAGATATTACCTACTTTTGCAAACACAATTTGCATGGACTTTTGCTCAATATTGTCTCAATAGAAGTATTCTCCACAGCTCAATGCAATGCAGTTAAGAATGGACTGAGTGGCAGTTAGTGGCCACAGGTCGAAGGTCGAAGGTCGATGTGAGCACCAGCCACAGATTTAAACTATACATTGAATGAAGAAAATAATAAATTTGCTGTAACATGTATTAAACATAAGCATTATTGCATTAAATACAAATACATTGTACAATATGCATTTAAAATAAAGTTTTTCACATAATTCTCCACTGAAAACGTTATGTAGAAAAGTAGGAATTGTTGGATAATTAAAGATAACAGATCATCAGCTTTGCCTTCTAACATTTTACGTTGAGTGACTTTGTTGCTCCACACAGCCCTACACCAATGCCCGATGCATTTCACCCCATTTGGCCTGCCCCACCTCCAGTTTAAATTCCATTTGGAATATTTTAGAGGACAAAGAACCCAAGAAACCAAGAAACCCTCACAATACTTTTCAAATACCAATTCTTTTAGATGAGATCTCAGTTGTACTGCAATGTCTGGATCATCAGGAAGAATATTTCCTTCTTAAGCATTTAAAAATATATATATATACTTTACTGACATTGTCTACACTGTGCACTGAAAGATAAAAGATAAAATATAAAATAAATATATCTAGGTAATATCAAAGATCCAAAATAGTATGAAAATTATTTAATATAATCTTTAGTAGTTTGCAAACACAATTTGCCATGGACCTTTGCTCAATATTGTCTCAATAGAAGTTCTGTATTCTCCACAGCTCAATGTAATGCAGTTAAGAATGGACTGAGTGGCAGTTAGTGGCTAAAGGTCTAAGGTCGAAGTGAGCACCAGCCACTGATTGAAACTATACATTAAATGAAAAAAATAATAAAATTGCTGTAACATGTATTAAACATAAGCATTATTGCATTAAATACAAATCCAATGTACAATATGCATTTAAAATAAAGTTTTTCACTTAGAATTCTCTTTCAAATGTTATGTGGAAAAGTAGGAATTGTTGGATAATTAAAGATCAAAGACCGTCAGCTTTGCCTAAACATTTTACGTTGTATAATTAATCAGTAATTGAGTTGTTGCTTCGTTATAGAGAACCATCTCCAACAGTTACTCTGTCACAAGCTCAGCGATCACGCAAGAAACTCACAGGGTGGAGATTTGAGTGAATTAATTGTGTTCATATATTTTTCTTACTCTATTAGGGTTTTGAATTGTCATTTTCCTATCATTAGATTCACATTAGTCCCCTGAAGTATATGTATCTACTCCATACATTTTAAATGGTGCAATTTCCTTCAAAAGTCTGTTTTTTTAAGTGAGCCTTATCTAATGGTTCATGATGGTGGCACTTACAGAGGGTAGGGTACATTGATCAGTGCTGTCTGGTGCTGTTTTCATTTTTCACCACAGCATTTCTCAGATTTGTCTTCAGAACCTGGGACACATTCCTTGGAGCTAGGACTATTCCTTGGAGTGCAGGAGGATGAGGGGTGATCTTATAGAGGTGTATAAGATCATGAGGGGAATAGATAGGGTGAATGCACAGAGCCTTTTACCCAGGGTAGGGGAATTAAGAACCAGAGAACATTGATTTAAGGTGAGAGGGGAAAGATTTTATAGGAACCTTTCCGCACAGAGGGTGGTGGGCACATGGAATGAGTTGCCAGAGGAGCTAGTTGAGACAGATACTATAACAATATTTAAAATATATTTGGACAGGTACATGGATAGGAAAGGTTTAGAGGGATATGGGCAAACACGGGCAGGTGGGACTAGTGTAGATGGGGCATCTTGGACAGCATGTCGTTGGGCCAAAGGGCCTGTTTTCATGCTATGTGACTATGATTCTATGACTGGTAGGCTGAGCCATCATAACAATTAGGAAATATCAGTATTATACCCCTTTGTTTTTCTATCCTGCAGCACTCTCCGTGGGTCTACCATTTCTTATGTAAGCTTGTAAATCTTACCAAAATGCAACACTTTATACTTGTCCAAGTAAAATTCTGTCTGCCCTGGGATATGAACGCCCGACCTGTGGACGCCAACAGGTATGAACGAGTGTTTGAAAGACCAGAGGGATGGATAGGGATGAATTTGCCGGCTGCCGCAGGGCTGTGGCATCTTCTGTTAGGTGGGCATGGAGAAATGCCACATGTCATCTATCCCCATCCCCCTACCCTGAGCGACAACAATCATGGGCTGAGTGGAGCTGAGCAGAACTGGGAGCACCGAGCAGACTCACTCTTTCACTCATTTAGTCAGTGAGGCTGGCTGGTGACTGCTCTTCCCACACCAGATTGCCCCTCTGTCACTGCTGTTACTGCAATCCTGTCTCTCTCACTGTTTTTGTTCACTCCGACTTACCAACACTTCAGGTTATGAAGAGTTTTCAGTAACAGAACAATGTTGCAATCTGGGAATTGCCAGAAGCAGTGTAAGACCATGCGGTTAAGTGAACAGTTCGTGACTCATGGAGGTATATGTAATTATTACATGAAATAAATATTTTGCTTTGGGTGCTAAAGATAATTAAAAAAAATAATTACATTAATGAACCACAGAACAAGTGCTGGACAAATTCATCTTTCATATTTTCTGTTTCGCTTGAGTTCACTGCCTGATTGATGAATCAGATTGATGAGGGAAAACCTGCTCATTAAATGCTTGCTAACTAATTCCAAAGCCTTTTTAAAAAAACAATACGAGTGGGCACCAGTGCCTTGAATTTCAATAAGATTTCCCCATCAGTTGACAGCTCTGCCAGTCGACAGCCACTTCCTCCCCTGCCACAACACAGGCATCTAAGAAACTGCAGAAACTGCTGTAAATGTTTTAATTTATAATTTACATGTTGCAGGGACATGCCAAGGTGGTGAGCGGAAGATATTCTCCCCAATAGACAGGAGAGAAATAAACAAAATGATTTGGATTTTCCTGATATGGATGTTAAAAAAGATAATGCTAAATGGCCGGACTATTTGACACAACCAGAATCTGACTAGAATTATTGAATGGTTTCAACACAGAACTAAGTCATTTGAAGCATCATGTCTTCACCGCCGTCTAGCCTTGCAAAGTTATCCTCCATGTATTTATCCATACCTGCAGACAGGTCCTTCCAGATTCCAAACACATACTACATTTCTCCATTTTAAATGCAGGCCACAAATTCAGCAAGAATCCAATTCTTGACAAAAGCTAAAGTAAAGGGTACAGTTGACTGAGGCAGAGTATGTAAGCATGTGCATGTGAGAGAGAAAATGCACTTGCACATCAAGCAGCAATGGTAGAATACACGACCTCTGGAGATCTCACTCTGACAGAAGCTCCAAGAATGACAAACTGGGTGGAGATAAATGTGGAGGAGTTAGGAGAGCGGTGGTCCTGCAGTTAATGCCATCTCTGCAGATGCCTGAACAGATATTCCATGACTTGTGAAGCTGGAAAGAAAGTCCCAGACACAGTCTGTGCAGCTGGTGAGATGCTGCTTTGAAGTATAATTCTACCCCATACTAGTATGGTGCAAAAGAGCACAACAATTACACCAGATCCCACCACTTCCCTTAAAAACATGCCCAACCTTACCACACTACCACCCCCAAGCAGAATTCCAACAATGATGATGAACCACCTTCTCTGACTGAATGTTCATGAGATTGTTGTAACGTCTTCAAAATACATTACCAAACAGTAAATATATATCCAAAGCGATAGATTTGTAAAGAACGCATTTACTGTTTATATGCTGTGACTTTAAGACTTGCTGGCAGACTGAATGTCTGTGTAATTGTTAATTGCTTAGTTTAAGGATCAGCTTCACTACATGTTTCTGTTGCTCAAGAGGATAACAACGTAAACACACAAAACTGAGGGTAAACACTACAATTAAGTTATCACTGCAAATACCCGAGTCCAAACAAAACAAGAACTAATGAGTGAAGGTGAAAATTTTGAACTTGACCAGTTGTTGCCCAGGTAGCAAACCAAGGAAACAGCCCATCCTACATGATATATGAGGTTGGGTTTGGGGAAAGCATGGTTCAGTGGTGGAAAGAGCAATGAAGAGGAAAAATTATTGCATTAGGGCTTTAGAACATAGAACAGTAGACCACAGCCACAGGCCCTTCGACCCACAATGCCTGTGCCAAACACAATGCCAAGTTAAATTCCTTGGCATGAATATGATATATACCTCACACAGGCACCTGGACCAGTGTAGATGGGACATATTGGTTGGCGTGGGCAAGTTGGGCAAAAGGCCTGGTTTTACGCTGCATGACTATAACTCTATGACCCCTCCATTCCAATGCAAATTCATGTACCTTTCTAATAGCCTCTTAAATTCAATTGCCATATCTGCTTCCGCCATCACCTATGGCAGTGAATTCCAGCACCTAATACTCTATGTGAAAAAACTTGCCACACGCATCTTCCTTTAACTGTCGCCTACTGATCTTGAAGCTATGCCCTTGACATCGCCATCCTGGGAAAAAGATTCTGACTGTCGACTCTATCTATGCCTCTCATGATTTGATAAACTTCCATATAGAAACATAGAAACATAGAAATTAGGTGCAGGAGTAGGCCATTCGGCCCTTCGAGCCTGCACCGCCATTCAATATGATCATGGCTGATCATCCAACTCAGTATCCCGTACCTGCCTTCTCTCCATACCCTCTGATCCCCTTAGCCACAAGGGCCACATCTAACTCCCTCTTAAATATAGCCAATGAACTGGCCTCGACTACCCTCTGTGGCAGGGAGTTCCAGAGATTCACCACTCTCTGTGTGAAAAAAGTTATTCTCATCTCGGTTTTAAAGGATTTCCCCCTTATCCCCTAAAGCACTGCATATCTATGTGCCTATCTATCTAAAAGCCTCACATCTACTTCCTCTACCAACCCTGACAGCATATTCCAGGAACCCACCACTCTTGGTGTAAAAGATTTTTTCCTTCAATCTTCCTCTCTCACCTTCAAGATATGCTCTCTGGTCTTTGACATTCCCACCGTGTGATAAAGGTTCTGCTTGCAAACCTATCCAAAACTATTATTTTATAAACATCTTTCAGATTTTCCCAGAACCTCCAATGCTCCAGAGAAAGCAATCCAACTGTTCGATTTATTCAAGCAGCCTTCTAGTGAATCTTTTCTGCACCAGCACCAAAACCTCCACATCCTTCCTGCAATGAGGTGACCAGGTCTGCACACAATATCCAAATTCAGCATAACCAAAGTTTTATAATTCTGCCATATGAATCCCTGAGAGTCGGTCAACTGATGAAGGCAACCATAACATAGAACTTCTTCACCATTCTACCTACTTATGTTGTTGGAGTTGCTAGAAGAGGAATGCAAGAAGGAGAATGTCAGACAAGCTCATCAGCAAAAAAAAAACAATAAGATATGGTCTCGACTTGAAACATCAACTATCCAAGTTCTCCAGAGATGTTGTGTGAGCTGCTGAGTTACTCCAAGACTTTGTGTCCTTTTGGGTAGTGAAACAGGCTTAAAGATAACAGCTAATAAAAAAATATGAGTGAAATGCTGAGTTGTCAAAAGAAGTTTGAGAAGACAGAAGACAAAGGCTTAGATCATTTATTTGGAAATGAAAATGCGGAAAAGATCATGTTAAGAATTTCCGAGGCTTTATTACATAGTGATGACATTCACATCTAACATTCTTTGGCATTTGTACAAATGGTGTGGATTGCTGATATGCTGTCTTATCTATTTATGCAAACATGCAGTGCTGAACATAACAGTCGCCACCTGTACTATCTCCAACCACACACTATTGTCTTCATCGCCTCATCCCTTCGACAAGGCACAAGTGTGACTGGGCCACAGGTGATGGGAACTAAGCCCTGTCCAGGAACAAGACTGAAGGATGATCTAGAGAGTCAGTCAATGTTTGTACTGTCAGATGGTTTTACACTGTCACTCGTGCCAGAAGTAATTGAAAAAGACGAATAATTAATCTTGATTAAAAATAAATTAAGGACATTAAAAAGGTATTTTAAACTTGTCAAACATGTTGTTAATTTCTGGTGCAGACAAGTTGGACCAAGGGTGGTGAATCTGTGGAATTCATTGCCGCAGAAGGCTGAGGCCAAGCCAATGGATATTTTTAAGGCGGAGATTGACAGGTTCTTGATTAGTATGGGTATCACGGGTTAAGGGGAGAAGGCAGGAGAATGGGGTTGAGAGGGAAAAATAGATCAGCCATGATTGAATGGCAGAGTAGACTTGATTGCCCAATGGCCTAATTCTCCTCCTGTAGCTTATGAACTTATGAACATACACATCTATGTACTACATATTGAAATAAATAAATGAAACAGAAAAACAGACCTAAACCTACCATATATATATATATATGAACATCAGTGACTAATTTAAAAACGTTGAGACACACTAGAAGCACCTGCTGTAATTGTCAGATAACTAAGAGTTTGGATGTGAACTGCACCTGCACCGTTAAAAACATAGAACGGTACACGTTGTGCTGAACATGATGCTGTTAAACTGATCTCACCTGCCTGAACATGATCCATATAACTCCTTTGCCTGCATTTCCGTTCCTATCTAAAAGTTTCTTAAATACCATTATCATATCTAGCTTACGCAGTGTCCTTGGATATATCAAGCCCAGGAGATTTATCTACCTTCATATTCCTTAGGAAGTCCAGCACAGCATTAACCTCAGCACATCCCAAATTCCCAGTCTTCCCATGTCCATGGTAAAAACAGAGGAGAAATACTCGTTGCGGACTTTGCCCAGACGGGCCCTATTCTTTCTCTCTAATTACCCTCTTTCCAGGGTGGGAGATTGCAACCTTTACGTGGTCTGCCCTGTTTCAATGAATGCAATCAACCTGGCGTGCACAATCAAATAAGATTAAATAGAACAACGCCATACGCAAGAAGAAGCTAATTGTCCACAGCTGTTTCTCCTTTGATTGTGGACCCAGCTCAGTCCAGAGATCTGTGGTTTCGGGCAGGTGCTGTTTGTGCTGCTGATCTTTGGCTTCTCCTGGCCTGTCTGCAGGAAAACAAGTAGAGGTGCTGTCGCCGAGGGAGGACGGACGGAGCCGCGGCTCGAGAGACTCGAGAGACTAACAGAGACTAACAGAGGCAAAGAGGTTTGCCACGCACTGTAGATATAAAACAGAGGCAAAGAGGTTGGCAAAGAGGTTTGCCACGCACTGTAGATATAAAACAGAGGCAAAGAGGTTGGCAAAGAGGTTTGCCACGCACTGTAGATATAAAACAGAGGCAAAGAGGTTTGCCACGCACTGCAAGGGAGCAGTGGACCAGACAGGAAGAGCGGACGGAATTACCACTAGACAGCCAAACCAGTAGGTAATTTACGGCTGGGGTGAGTACTTTCCCATTTATAGGAGGTAGGATTATATAAATAAGGGGTGTATCAATACAGTAGGGGATTCTTAAATAGGACCAGTTAATTATTTATATAAGATGGGCGGTCAGGAGATGTGCCAATACTGCGAGATGTGGGAATTTGTCGACACCATTGATGTAGAAGATCCCTACAGCTGCAGTAAGTGTTTGAGGCTAGAGGAACTCCAGCTCCGCATTGATGAGCTGGAGACCCAACTTCATACGCTGCGGTACATCAGGGAGGGGGAGTATTACCTGGATGTTTTGTGCCAGGGGATGGTCACACCGACCAGTTTAACTAATTCAGTAGGCAGTGAGCAAGGAAAGGAAGGTGTGGCCATAAGCGAGGCAGGTAGGGGGAACCAGGAGGAGATGCGGCAGGAGCCACAGCCCTTGTCCCTGACGAGCATGACCGAGGCTCTTACTCAATGTAAGGACGGGATCAGGGGCTGTGGGAGGGATGAGCAACCTGGCTGCAGCACCGTGGATCAGGAGGCCATTCAAGAGGGGGGAGTTAGAAGAAATGCCGTAGTGATAGGGGATAGTATTATTCGGGGGGTAGATAAGGTTCTCTGCGGCCAGCAGAACATGTCCCGAAGGCTGTGTTGCCTACCCGGTGCTAGGGTTAAGGATATCTCTGCGATGCTGGAGAGAAATTTGCAGTGGGAGGGGGAGGATCCAGTGGTCGTGGTCCATGTGGGGACCAATGACATAGGAAGGACGAGGAAGGAGGATCTGCTGAAGGAGTTTGAGCAGTTAGGGAATAAATTAAAAAGCAGAACCTCGAGGGTACTGATCTCCGGATTGCTACCTGAGCCACGGGCCAAATCGGCGAGGGTACGTAAAATTAAAAAGCTGAATGCGTGGCTCAAAGACTGGTGTGGGAATAATGGGTTTGGTTTCTTGGGCCACTGGCACCAGTACTGGGACAGGGGGGATCTGTTCTGTAAGGACGGACTTCACCTGAACGGTGCTGGGACTGGGGTCCTGGCAAATCATATAACTAGGGCAGTAGAGAGGTCTTTAAACTAAGTAGCGGGGGGGAGGTATCAAGGGGGGTAATAACGGCAGGGGTAGAGGAAATAGAGCAGGGTATCAGTGGGGAAGCGGAAAGTCAAAATGTGACAGGAGACAGAATGGGTGAAGATAAAGCTCTAGATGTAAAAGGGGCAAAAACGGAAAGGAAGGGTAGTAAAAATCATCTGAAAGTGCTTTATCTAAATGCACGGAGTATTCGTAATAAGATAAATGAATTAACGGTGCAATTAAGTATATATAGTTATGATATCGTGGCCATTACGGAGACATGGCTGCAAGGGGATCAGGACTGGGAGTTAAATATAGAGGGGTACTCGACAATTAGGAAAGATAGACAGGAAAGAAAGGGAGGAGGGGTGGCCCTTTTAATAAGGGAGGGAATAACGGCAATAGAGAGGAAGGATATTGCGTTGAAGGATCAGGATAGTGAAACAGCTTGGGTACAGATAGAGAAAAACAAGGGGAAAAAACACTAGTGGGTGTAATTTATAGACCTCCAAATAGCTGTGACGCTGTTAGTCAGAACATAAATCTGCAAATAGTTGACGCATGTAAAAAGGGAACTGCTGTAATCATGGGGGACTTCAATTTTCATATTAATTGGGCAAACCAAACTGGGCAGGGTAGACTAGAGGAAGAATTTATAGAATGTATTAGAGACGGGTTCCTAGAACAGTATGTCACAGAGCCGACAAGGGGGGAGGCAATTTTGGATCTGGTCCTGTGTAATGAAGCAGGATTAATTAAAAATGTCATAGTTAGGGACTCGTTGGGAACAAGTGACCACAATATGGTCGAATTCCATATTCAAATAGAAGGGGAGCAGGTTGAAACTCAGGCTAGGGTGCTTAGCCTAAATAAGGGGGATTATGAAGGTATGAGGACTGAGCTGATCAAAGTTGACTGGGATAGCAGACTCAAGAATAAGACGGTACATGAGCAGTGGTGTACGTTTAAGGGTCTACTGTATAACCTTCAAGAAAAATTTATTCCTATGAAGAAAAAAAGGGGTAAGGGTAAGAACAGTCAGCCATGGCTCAGTAAAACTATAAAGGATAGTATTCGGCTGAAGGCAAGGGCATATAAGGTAGCCAGAGATAGTGGGAGGGTAGAGGATTGGGAAGCATTTAAAGGTCAGCAAAAAATAACTAAGAGATTAATTAAGACGGGGAAAATAGACTATGAAAGGAATTTAGCGAACAACATAAAAACTAATAGTAAGAGTTTTTATAGCTATATAAAAAGAAAAAGGGTGGCTAAGGTGAACGTTGGTCCATTGGAGGGTGAGACTGGAGAGTTGTTGGTGGGGAACATGGAAATGGCAAAGGCATTAAACGAGTATTTTGTATCAGTCTTCACCATAGAAGACACAAAAAATATTCCAACGTTGGATAAACAGGGGGCGGTAGGAATGGAGGAGCTAAATACTATTAAGATCACCAAGGAGGTGGTATTAGGGAAATTAATGAGACTGAAGGAGGATAAATCCCCTGGGCCTGATGGATTACATCCAAGGGTCTTGAGGGAGATAGCGGTGGGGATTGTGGATGCATTGGTGATAATTTTCCAAAACTCCCTGGAGGCAGGAACGGTCCCAGTGGATTGGAAAATGGCCAATGTAACACCTATATTTAAAAAAGGAAGTAAACAGAAAGCGGGTAACTATAGACCGGTTAGTCTAACATCGGTGGTGGGTAAAATGTTAGAGACAATTATTAAAGAAACACTAACGGGGCACTTGGATAAACATGACTTCATCGGACAGAACCAGCATGGTTTTGTGAAGGGGAAGTCCTGTTTAACGAATTTGCTCGAATTCTTTGAGGAAGTAACAACCCGGGTGGATAAAGGGGAACCGGTGGATGTGGTATACTTGGACTTCCAAAAGGCTTTTGACAAGGTGCCACATAAGAGACTATTGCTAAAAATAAAAAATTATGGAATTGGGGGTAATATATTAGCATGGGTAGAGGATTGGCTAACAAATAGGAAGCAGAGAGTGGGGATAAATGGTTCATACTCGGGATGGCAACCGGTAACTAGCGGGGTTCCGCAAGGGTCGGTGCTGGGACCCCAGTTGTTCACAATTTATATAAATGATTTGGAGGAGGGAACCAAGTGTAATATATCAAAATTTGCGGACGATACAAAAATGGGAGGAAAAGTAGGGGATGAGGAGGATAGGAAGAGTCTGCAAAAGGATATAGATAAGCTAGGTGAGTGGGCAACAACTTGGCAGATGAAGTTTAATACTAATAAATGTGAAGTCATTCACTTTGGGAAAAAAAATGATAGGGCAAGTTATTTTCTAAATGAGGAGGAGCTGCGTTGTAATGCAACGCAAAGGGATCTAGGGGTATTAGTACATGAATCACTAAAAGTTAGTATGCAGGTGCAGCAAGCAATCAGGAAGGCCAATGGAGTTTTGGCCTTTATTGCTAGGGGGATTGAGTATAAAAACACGGAGGTCTTGCTGCAGCTGTACACAGTATTAGTGAGACCACATTTGGAATACTGTGTACAGTTCTGGGGTCCATACTTAAGAAAGGATGTACTAGCCCTGGAGGCAGTGCAGCGAAGGTTTACAAGATTAATTCCTGCAATGAGGGGATTGACATATGAGGAAAGGTTAAGTAGGCTGGAACTCTACTCTTTGGAGTTTAGAAGAATGAGAGGCGATCTCATTGAAACATATAAGATCGTGAGGGGCCTTGATCGGGTGGATGCACCGAGGATGTTCCCAATGATCGGGGAAACTAGAACTAGGGGACATAGTTGCAGAATAAGGGGGGGCTCTTTTAAAACTGAGATGAGGAAGAACTTCTTCACCCAGAGGGTGGTTAATTTATGGAATTCACTGCCCCAGGGAGCAGTGGAAGCAGAAACTTTAAATATATTTAAGACTAAAATAGATGGTTTTTTAGCTGCCAAGGGGATAAGGGGCTACGGGGAGAGGGCAGGGATATGGACCTAGGTATGGTTAGTATAGTAAGACCTGAGTGATCTCCTGGACAAGTGTCGATCGCCTAGATTGGGGTCGGAGAGGAATTTCCCGGATTTTTTTCCCGAATTGGACCTGGGTTTTTATCCGGTTTTTTGCCTCCCCCAGGAGATCACGAGGTTTTTGGGGTGGAGAGGGGTGATAGCGGTATAAAGGGGAGGGTAGTGTCTTGTGTTCTGTGTCTTGTGTCTACTGTTTGTGGGTAAGTGTGTCTGTTTAGTGTTCAGCCATGAGCGAATGGCGGTGCGGGCTCGACGGACCTGGTGGTCTACTCTCGCACCTACTTTCTATGTTTCTATGTTTCTATGACCCTCTTTCCCTTAATGTACATAAAATCTCTTTGGATTCTCCTGAATATTATCTGCCAGAAAATCTCCTGCCCCCTTTTTACCCTTCTGATTTCCTTCTTTAAGTATGCTCCTCAGTCCTTTAGGGATACACGAGATCCCAGTTCAAGTTCAAGTTCAAGTTCAAATTTATCTGCCACATGCAATAAGGATGCAATACACAACATAATTCAACACAGACATCCCCCACAGCATTCTTCACTGTGGTGGAAAGCAATACAGTTCAGACAGTCCTCCTCCTCCTTCTCCTCCCTTGTTCACCCATGATCAGGGCCCTGAACCTCCGTAGTCATCGCTACGGACGGCCCGGTGTTCAAGCCTTCTGCTCGGGATGATCGGAACGCCGACTTCGGGAGAGGTCGAGCACACCCCACGGCCCGGAGCTCCGAAATTGGCCACCTCCTTACCAGAGACCGCGGCTTCCAGATGTTGTAGACCGCGGGCCAGCGGTCGGAGCTCTTCTCCGGCAACCCCCGGTGAGGGATCACCCACTCTATGATGGAAGGTCTGCTCCATGCCTGCCGTCAGAAGCTCCACAGACAGAGGCTCCAAGATGTTGTAGGCCACTGAAGTATAGGGCTCGCAATGTTAAAGTCCCCACTGCACCGCTGCTGAAGCTCTGGGCCCGATTCCGGGAAAGGCCGCACCAAACCAGCTGAGGCTGCGAGGAAGGGGGGACGAAGAAGCGAAAAGGAAGAAACCTGCATCTCTGTCGGGTTAGATGCCTGAAAACGTTTTCCCTCTATTCCCCCCCAACACCCCCCACATAAGACATACAGAGGAACACTAAAACATACTTTTGGACATTCTAAAAAAAACAAAAAAAGTCGAAACAACGAACCCGCTGCAGGCGAGGCAGCCGACTTGAAGCGCCACTGGAACCTATGCAATTTCTCTCATAATCCTAGCTTCCTTACACCTTGTTCTTCACTCTAACAGGAACATGCATGCCTTGAACTCTCATTATCACACATTTAAAAGCATCCCACTTTCCAGACATCCCTCTGCCAGCAAACAACCTACTCCAATCAACTTTAGCAAGTTCCTGTTTAATACCATTCAAGTTGGCCTTGAACCAATTCAGAATTTTAACTTGTAGGCCCACCCTGTTCTTATTCATAAGTATTTTAAAGCTAATGGAACAACAATGGTCACTGGTCCCAAAAGGTTCACCTATTGACACTTTTGTCATTTGCTCTTCCCAATTTCCTAAGAGTAGGTCAAGCTCTGCCCTTTCCCTTGTCGGGTCCTCTACATATTGCTCAAAGAAATGTTCCTGAAGACATTTGACAAATTCCATCCCACCTAATAATAATAATGGATGGGATTTATATAGCGCCTTTCTAATACTCAAGGCGCTTTACATCGCATTATTCATTCACTCCTCAGTCACACTCGATGGCGGTAAGCTACTTCTGTAGCCACAGCTGCCCTGGGGCAGACTGACGGAAGCGTGGCTGCCATTCTGCGCCTACGGCCCCTCCGACCACCACCAATCACTCACACACATTCACACACAGGCAAAGGTGGGTGAAGTGTCTTGCCCAAGGACACAACGACAGTATGCACTCCAAGCGGGATTCGAACCGGCCACCTTCTGGTCGCCAGCCGAACACTTAGCCCATTGTGCCATCTGTCGTCCCAGATTAAGTGGTTGAGGTAGGTATAATACCAATATTTAAGAGACATATGGACAGGTACATGGATAGGAACCAATGAGGGGCATATGGGCCAAACGCGAGCAAATAGAATTGACTTAGATGGGCACGGGCTAATTGGATAAAGGGTTTCTTTCCATGCTGCATGTCTGTAGGTATCATATTCTCCTTGTCATACTTCAATAAACAGCCTCTTTTACTACCAACTGTTGTTTAAATATTGCTACAGAAAGTGATACAGAAATATTTCACACAATTCAACTATTACCCTTATTTATTTGACATAAATGTTGCTGCCGCTATTCATTTTATGAAAGTAGAATCAGAAACAAGAAATACCAATGTTGGCAGAAAAAAGGTATTCCAAATCTGTGCATTGTGTGTTCGTCATTTGTTTTCTTGTTCACCACAGTTAACAAGAAAATAACCTCTTATTATTGCAACATCATTGATAATCTGAGCTACAAAGTACAATTGAAAGTGTACAATCTAATTACAGTTCAGTGAGCAACATAACAATAGCTGTACAATAGTGAGTCCACCTGATGGATTTTAACCTATTCACACTCCGCATCAGACACCATTCATTGCATTTTACATTGAGGATCAGAAGCAGAAGGTTTGGGCCAGTCATCACGTTCATTCCCCTCAGATTTAGCTTTGCGTTGAGGACTTTCAGCTGCTGGGAAACCCAGTTGTGAGTTATCGAAAATTTTGGAGCTAGGCAATTGCCACTTGGACTCAGTCCCAAAAGATGACACTTTAGAAGAATCAACTGGTCGCATTTTTTTTTTTTTTTTTCTGAGCCTAAGCCCTTGGCACAGTTTTAGTTCCAATCTATATTGGGAAAGTAAAAATCCTCTGCTCTAACTCTATTACTCTTGCAGCTGCCTGCAATCACCCGGCATATTTGTTCTTCTAATTCCAGTTGATTATCTGGGGGCTGTAGTATCTATCTATAAATTGTTCGACCTTGTAAAATAAAAAAATAGTTTCTTCCTCATCCAACACTTATTATTGCCAGATGATCTTCTGTAAATATTTAGAGGAAACGGCACAAGAGTTTCCCACCATTGAATCATATCTGTAATCATCGGTAGTTCCACCCCGATTAGCTAGGAAGGACTTTGATAGCTATTAAAATCTTCTGTTGCCTCAGAGTGCCAAGACTGCTGGATTTGGAAGAGGGTGGATTTTCCACTGGGTTGTAGCCGAGTCATTCTTAATAATGAAGTACAGGAAACCAGAAGGCAATCTAAGCTGCTGTGGACAAAGGAGCCCACAAAGACTATCTCATCTGGCAAAGCAGACGGGATACCAGTGAAGCTACTAAAGCATAATTAAAACAAAGTACTGAAGGAACAGGAGTACGCCTGATCCTCATCCTTCCTGATTAGCTGTTTGCTGCTTAATGTCGAAAATGGATGAGCAGATGATAAGGATAGCCAAATAAGGCCGAGCTATTGAAATAGGACAGGCTTCTGTGCCAAGCATAAATTCAATTATTAAAATTTACTTATAGCATTAACAGATAAGTTTCAAAAATGAGTAATAGGTTAAAGGAAAATTGGGTATGACAGGGGCAGCACAGCAGAGCAGCAGTAAAATTGCTGCCTTGCAGCGCCAGAGACCCAGGTTCGATCCTGACAACGGGTGCTGTCTATGCAGAGTGCACATTCTCCCTGTGACCACGTGGGTGCACTCATTTCCTCCCACACGTACAGGTTTGTAGGTTAATTGGCTTCTGTAAATTATAAAGTAAGCATGCAGTGAAGAAAGCGAATGGCATGTTGGCCTTCATAACAAGAGGAGTTGAGTAGTGGAGCAAAGAGGTCCTTCTGCAGTTGTATAGGGCCCTAGTGAGAACACACCTGGAGCATTGTGTGCAGTTTTGGTCTCCTAATTTGTGGAAGGACATTATTGCTATTGAGGGAGTGCAGTGTAGGTTTACAAGGTTAATTCCTGGAATGGTGGGACTGTCATATGCTGAGAGAATGGAGCGGTTGGGCTTGTATACTCTGGAGTTTAGAAGGATGAGAGGTTATATTATGGGGAGAAAGTAGGAACGGGGTACTGATTGGGGATGATCAGCCATGATCACATTGAATGGCAGTGCTGGCTCGAGGGGCCGAATGGCCTACTCCTGCACCTATTGTCTATTGTCTGAACGTACCACCAGACCTAAGAACCGATTCTACCATGCAGAGGTAACACAGGGGCATAAGCTTTGAAACAATTCACATTTTATCTGAGTTAAATTCCTCAGCCCAACTGCCCAATTGATCATGGTCCTGCTGTAATTTTTGACAACCTTTTTCACTACTTACAATCCCACCCACTTTAGTGCCATCTGCAAAGTTGATGGTAGAGAGCATAGTGAACGATGCATCACAGCCTGATTCAGCAACTTGAATACTCAGAAACTAAGGAGATTACAGAGAGAGGTAGACACTGCCCTGTCCATCACATCTACTGATCTCTACACCATCGGACAGACCAGTAGGAAGTATTGTCTTAAAAATATAATCAAAGACCCACACCGCCCTGGCCATTCTTATTTTGCTACTACAATCGGGAGGAAAATACATGTCTTAAAAACTATGACCACCAGGTTCAAGAAGAACTTCTTCCCAGCAACCATCAGGGCCTTGAACACTACACAACACTAACTTCAGCAACTATGGTCTTCTATGGTCTGAGTCTTTGGTTCCAGTTCATTTTTTTAAACATTATTTGAGCTACTTAGCGTTATGATTATTATCTGCATTTGTTATTATATATTATCTGCGTAATTGCTTGTTATTGTTTAAACTGCAGAAACTACATATTTTATTGTTCCTCTGTCGTGTGAAGACAATTAAACACTTTTGAGTTAACATAAATTATGGGGTAAATCGCCTTCTTCATTGCTGGAACCAATTTATGGTTCTGTTCTGCAACTGTGCAAATAACTTCTTATTTTCATAAGCTGTCAATGACTCAGTTCTACCAAGAGGAATATTGCCTGCTATGAGAACATCATGCAAAACCAATGGTTTGCTGAATAACATTCAATTAGAGCAATGCTTCCACCAAAAGTACACGATTGCCAAATAGCTCTTCAGGGAAAGCTTAAAATGTCAACGTTCCTCCTAATGGTTTATGTAGATGGTCATGTGATAGGAGCTGAATTAGGCCATTAGTCCATCAAGTCTACTCCGCCATTCAATCATGGCTGATCTATCTCTCCCCTCTAACCCCATTCTCCTGCCTTCTCCCCATAACCTCTGACACTGGTAAAATTGAAGATGGAACACCAATATCTTTACTTACAATTATAGTAAACTCAGAAAGGTTCCACGAAGTATAGCCAATCTTCTCTGTCTGATCAATACACAAACAAAATGAGAATGCATTTCATGCAACTCAATGTCATTACATGTAGGAAGCTACTACAATGTCTTGATCTGTCCACTCCCTTCTGAGATGTCTCAACTCTATGTCAGATTTACGGTTAAAATTTATGGTGTCTTTATCCAGGTGCCCATTCTGTACTTTTAGAATTATTCCCCAGTTTAGGTTTTGATTAGTTTTTACATGATTGGTATCATGAATGCAATGAATTCTCTAACAGCATTACTTTTCCTGCTTGCCAGACTGCGAATTGAATGAATGTTTGAACTCGCACAAGCAGAATCCTTCCAAGGAGGATGCATCGTGGAAAGGGAAATGATGCTGGCCTCAAGAATACGTATTGAGCCAGAAAGCTTTTGAGGGAAATTCCCAAGGATATTGGTGCACTAAAATGTCAGGAAAGAACATAGAACAGTATGCACAGGAACAAAATGTATTCAGTCCACGATGTCTGTGCTGAACATGATGCCAAATTAAACTAATCTCCTCTGCCTGCACATGATCAACACCCCTCCATCCCATGCATGTTTATGTGGCTTGTTAATAGCCTCTTAAACACAACTGTCATATCTGCTTCCACTCTCTGTGCAAAAAACCTGTCACACGCATCGTTTTTTAACTTACCCCCTCTGACCAAAAAGCTATGCCCTCTAGTCCTTGACATTTCCACCCAGTGAAAAAGACTGACTGACTACCCTCTCATAATTTTATAAACTTCTATCAGTCTCCTCTCAGCCTCCGATTCTCAAGATAAAAAAATCTAATTGTACCAACTAGCTAATAATTTATCTATATATATCTACAACTCTGATCTTGTGCTCTTCCGGTTTGCGTGGTTTACTATTTGTGCAAAAACGGTATGCGATAGTGCTACGATTTTTCGCCAGGTTACTCACCATTCTCTTGTGCTGTGAGTGCAACAAGCTTCATTCTGATCAGTGGTATAATGTAAAAGTTATTGAGGATTAAAATTCTTAAAAAACAAGCGTACCCGATTCCTTCAGTCAGCACCACGCAAATTGGTCTCTTCTCCTGTCAGTCAATGCCACAGCCAGGATGGCGACGCCCCTTCCTGCCCCATCAGCGGCGGCCTGTCCCACCTCACTCACAAACTTCTCTCTCCCCTCCTCACAGTAAATTGGCGGCCGCGGGGGGTGTTCAGTGGAGGCCCAGTGTAGGCACTCGTCCCGTCTCTCTCTCCCTCATCACTCACCCCTCTTCCCCGCCCGCCCTCTGCGGCAATGATGGTCCCGTCCACCCGTCCACCCCGGGTCCATCTCCTCTGCCGCCACAAAAGGTCAGTAACCAGTGGCAAAACCAGGAAGGCAGATTATTATCGGAATGGTGTCTAGTTGAGAAAAGGGGAAGTACAACGGGATCTGGGGGACTTGTTCATCAGTCACTGAAAGCAAGCATTCAGGTACAGCAGGTAATGAAGAAAGCGAATGGTATGTTGACCTTCGTAACAAGAGGAGTTAAGTATAGGAGCAAAGAGGACCTTCTGCAGTTGTACAGGGCCCCAATGAGACCACACCTGGAGTATTGTGTGCAGTTGTGGTCTCCAATTTTGAGGAAGGACATTCTTGCGAATGAGTCAAGTCAAGTCAAGTTTATTCGTCACATACACATACGAGATGTGCAGTGAAATGAAAAGTGCCAATGCTCGTGGAGTTTTGTGCAAAAAGACAAACAAACAAACAACCAAACAAACTACAAACAGAATGGAACAGAATCACATATACGTTTACATATTTAATATTGTGGGCGGAAGGAAAAAGGAAAAAAATCCAGCAAACTTTTTAAAAAGCAGTAGAGTGGTACAGTAAAGTTAGTCCCTGGTGAGATAGGAGTTTACACTACGAATGGCCTCTGGGAAGAAACTCCTTCTCAACCTCTCCGTTCTCACAGCATGGCAACGGAGGCGTTTGCCTGAACGTAGCAACTGGAACAGTCCGTTGGAGGGGTGGAAGGGGTCTCCCATGATCTTATTGGCTCTGGAGTTGCACCTTCTGATGTATAGTTCCTGCAGAGGGGCGAGTGAAGTTCCCATAGTGGGTTCGGCCGAACGCACTACTCTCTGCAGAGCCTTCTTGTCCTGGCAGAGCAATTCCCTAACCAGATTGTAATATTTCCGGACAAGATGCTTTCCACAGCCGCTGAGTAGAAGCACTGGAGGATCCTCGGAGACACTCTGAATTTCCTCAATTGCCTGAGGTGGTAAAGGCGCTGCCTTGCCTTACTCACGAGTGCTGCGGCGTGTGATGTCCATGTCATCATGAGGGAGTGCAGTGTAGGTTCACGAGGTTAATTCCCAGGATGGTGGGACTGTCATATGTTGATAGAATGGAGCGGTTGGGCTTATATTCTCTGGAATTTAGAAGGATGAGAGGATGTCATATTGAAACAAATAAGATTATTAAGGGTTTGGACACGCTAGAGGCAGGAAACATGTTCCTGATGTTGGGAGAGTCCAGAACCAGGAGCCACAGTTTAAGAATAAAGGGTAAGCCATTTAGAATGGAGATGAGGAAAAACCTTTTCACACAGAGAGTTGTGAATCTGTGGAATTCTCTGCCTCAGAAGGCAGTGTGGGCCAATTCAATGGATGCTTTCAATTTGGATAGATTTAGATAGATCTCTAAAAGATAGAGGAGTGAAAGGATATGGAGAGAAGGCATAACGGGTTCTGATTGTGGATGATCAGCCTTGATCACAGTGAATGGCAGTGCTGGCTCGAATGGCCTACTCCTTTTAATGCCTTTTAAATGCTGACGAGAAAACTGAAGGGGACTAGCCTCCAAAACAAGCATAAGCTAAAGATGGCTACAATACAGGCCTGGCAGAACATCATCAGAGAAGACACCCAGCAACTGGTGATGTCCATTAATCATAGGCTTCAAGCAGTCATTACATGCAAAGGATATGCAACAAAATACTAAACATGACTACTTTCATTAACATGACATTGCCGTGTCCCAAACATTATGGTGCCCTGAAATGTGGGAACTATTTATAAACACTGCTGTAATTTCTACATGGTGAACCAAAATGTATAAATATTGCCTTTATCTAAATCTGACAATGTGCACTTTAATCACATGTGCTTTGTTCTCTTACAAATCTCAAATTGTGGAGCACAGAGGTAAATAAATAAATGATGGGTCCTTGTCCCAAACATTATGGAGGGCACTGTAATATCCCGCTAACTATGCTTAGTTCCCTGACAAATGAAGGTCAGCGTGTCAAAGGTCTTCTTCACCACCCTAACTACCTGTGACACCACTTTCAACAAACTCCTAGATCTCTTTGCTCACCAAAATAACACATTTTAGATTCAAATTTTCATAGCGCAATACTATGAAAAGCTGGAATGACTCAGTTCAAAAAAAGTTACCAACTTGAACGAGTTGCTTCATTATAAATCGCACTTCAGGGCAAAGCTTCTCCAAAATTCAGTGCAAATCTTTTCAACTTCACGGTATTATTTAATATAATAACACATGTTGGTCAGAGAATAGTCTGTTTGAATTAGTTTGCACAGGTCATTGTTCATAAATCTGGAATAATTCACTAAGACTGAACTACAAAGAAACACCTTCATTTTTTCATTTCATTTTTTGCATCATATTTGTTCATATTTTTAATTTATTTTTATCATTCCTTTGTCCTGACTGCTTGTTTGCTTTTGGCAATACCAGTGAATTGCCAGTTGCACAAGCCTGTGCAAGTGTAGTTAACATGACACATCCTGGATCTCCAGTGTTTCTCCTCTTTTATCATTTCCTTTGCAGCTGTATATAAACATTCAGTAGTCTGTTTCGTGCATTATTTACTAATACTTACATGAATGAGAATAAATGTAGCTCTGCTTGAATGGTATAATTCCATGGGTCTATTTTCCTGCTTCCTGAAATTGCTGCTATGCTGGTCAAGGTTCTGCAATACTCAATTATGTTAATTCATTTTTCAATGTTTCTATTAAATACTGTGTAATCAAATATTATTTTATGTGTAATGATTATCAGTGGGTGGGACAGTTAGCAGGGGTGGGATAGACTGGTTAGAAACAGCCTGATGTCATGACCCCCATGAAAGTTACTGCCATAGGAAGGAAAATGTTGAGATTTAATAGTCAGTTACAGAAATCTACTGGGGAATTAAAGAGTGTATATCATGAGAGGAATAGATAGGATAAATGCACAGGGTATTTTACTCAAATTAAGGGAATCAAGAAAAGGTTTAGTGTGAGGGGGGAAAGCTTTAATCGGAACCTGAGGGGCAACTGTTTTATATAAAGGGTGGTTATTTTGTGGAATGAGCTGCCAGAGGAGGTAGACACAAAATGCTGGAGTAACTCAGTGGGACAGGCAGTATCCCTGGATAGAAGAAATGGGTGATGTTTCGGTAACCCTTCTTCAGACTGAGAGTCAGGGAGAGGGAGACACAGAGATAAGGAAGGGTAAGGTGTGTGAAAACGAGACATCAAAAGAGATGTAGTTCAAGGAAAATATATAATAGCTCTGTGTTAGCAAGGAGAAGGTGACAACAAAGCAAACAGAGATAAAATGTAATCGGGCAGTCAGACTGGTCGGTGAACTGGGAAGGGGGAAGGGATGGAGAGTGGGAAAGCAATGGTTACTTGAAGTTAGAGAAGTCAATATTCATACCGCTGGGGTGCAAGCTGGGGTGTAAGAGGAGGCTGTTATGGCAGGTACTATCGCACTGTTTTTAAAACATTTGGACAGGTACAACACATGGATAGGATAGGATAGGTTTAGAAGGATGTGGGCCAAACACAGGCAGGTATAGAGGGTCGCAGGGCAACCATCCAGCACAGTTGGTCGCTGTGTGCAAGTTGGACCGAAGGGCCAATGCAGGACTGAGGCAAGTGAGAGATTGAAATTCAATATGAATTTGATGAAAGATAGTTTAGTGGACTGGATAGAAAGGGGCACCGCATGGAGCGAGCGTTGGAAAGAATTGCATTTATTTTAATGCGATAGGTCTGGCAGGTAAAGTGGATGAACTCACGACATGGATAGGATCGTGCGACTGGGATGTTATAGCTGTTGTGGAAACCTGGCTAAGAGAGGGACAGGACTGGCAACTTAATGTTCCACGGTACAGGTGCTGCAGGCAAGGGGAATGACATGGCAGTTGTCCAAGATTACATTACTGATGGTTTGTCCAGTAAGATGGAGCTGAGGAATGTAGAAGGGATGATCACCTTGTTGGGAGTGTGGATAGGCCCCCAAATATTCAACGGGAATTAAAAGAACAATTATGCCAGGAGATTGCAGGCAGCTGCAGGATCAATAGGGTTGACATAATAAGAGATTTTAACTTTCCCAAAATAGACTAGGACTGCCATAGTATCCTATAATTTATAAAATGCATGATTTTGTTCATGGAGTATTATGTTTTATGAATCTGATTGAATTTTTTGAAGAAGTAATCAAAATGACTGATGAAAGCAAAACCATAGGCAGTGTTTATATGGACTTCAGCAAGGCACTTTATAATGTTCCACATGGTAGGCTACTCTGGGAGTTTAGATCAGATGCGATCCAGGGAGACCTAGCTGACTGGATAGAGAATTGGCTTCATGGAAGGAAGCCTGGAGGCCTGTGACTCGTGGTGTGCTTCGGGAATCGGAGCTGGGCCCATTGCGGTTTGTGGTTCATATCAACAATTGGCATGACAATGTTGAAGACATGATAAGTAAGTTTGCAGATCGCACTAAAGTTTATCTTAGATAGCGAAGATGGCATCAATAATCACAGCAGGAATTTGATCAGCTGGGCAAGTGGGCTGGAGTTTAACGTGGAGAAGTGCGAGGTGTTGCATTTTGAAAAGTCAAATCAGGGCAGGTGCTTCACATCGAATGGTAGGGCCCTGGGTATTGTTGCACAACAATACCCAGTGGGGGGGCGCTGCAAGCTGGCAGTCCTGCCAGCAGCGTGTCAGTTTGTTCTACATTTTTAATTTTTTTAGTGTGTTTAAATGTATGTTTTTAATGTTTCTGTGTGTTTTGTGTGGGGGGTGGTGTGGGGGGGGGTAAGGGGGAAACCACTTTGGTCGCCTCCTCCACGGAGAGGCGACTTTTTCCATGTCACCTCCCCGGTGGCCTAACATCGAGGATCGGTGCGGCCTTTCCCGGAGACGCGGCCGGGGCTTCAGCAGCAGGCGCAGCGGGCGCAGCGTGGACTCTCTGTGTGGAGCGGGTGAGGCCTCGCCAGGGCTCGCCGGAGGCGAGTGCTCCATTCGCTGGCCCGTGGCAGCCTGAAGCAGCGGTCTACAGAGCTCCAGCTGGCGCGGCGTTTGCAGCCCGGGATCTCTCGTGGGTGACCCGGGAGAAGAGCTCCCACCGCCGGCCCATGGCCAACTTCTACCACGGGCGCGGCGGGGACTTACCATCAGGAGTGGGGTCCATCGCCGGGGACCCCTGGAGAGAAGCTTCGACCGCCGACCCTGCGGTCTGCGGTGCTTCTGGCTGCGGCGCGGCAGGGACTTTAAATCTTCGACCGCCGGCCTGCGGCCAACACCAACATGAAGCCGCGGTCTCCGGTGGGGGAGGCACCGTTTCAGGACTTACCTTGACTTTCATTCAACTGGCGACAGCGGAGGGTTGAGGTCCCGACCACGGGAGGAAATGGAGGATGACTGGCCAGATTTTGTGCCTTCCACCACAGTGATGAATGCTGTGGTGGATGTTTGTGTTAAATTTTAATTGTGTTTTTGTGTGTTCTTTTTCATTGTACCGCTGCTGGCAAATTCATTTCACTTGCACTTTATATGCAAGTGACGAATACAACTGATTGATTGATTGATTGACAACAGAGGGATCTAGGAATGCTGGTATATCTCGTTCCCTGAATCTCGTTCCCTGAAAGTGGTATCACCGGTAGATCTTCTCTGCATTGGATGGTCAAGAGGCTTTCAGTCCTTTGGCCTTCATCAGTCAAAGTATTGAGTAAAGAAGTTGGGATGTTATGTTACCATTGTACAAGGCCGCATTTGGAGTATTGTGTTCAGTTTTAGTCACCCTACTATAGGAAGGATGTCACTAAGCTAGAAAGAGTGCAGAGAAGGTTTACTTGGATGTTGCCAGGTTTTGAGGCCTATGCTATAGGGAGAGGTCGAGCAGGCTTGAACTATATTCCTTAGAGCACAGAAGGCTGAGGGGTGATCTTATGTCTGAGTATAAAATTATGATAGGATAGACAGGGTGAATGCACTGTCTTTTATCCAGCGTAGATGAATCAAGAACCAGAGGACATAAGTTTAAAGTGTGAGGGGAAAGATTTAATAGGAACCCGAGAGGCAACATTTTATACAGAGGGTGGTGGGTACATAGAACGAGCTGCCAGAAGAGATGATTGAGGCAAGTAACTTTCAGCATGGTGGCGCAGTGGTCGAGTTGTTGCCGACAGTGCCAGAGACCTATGTTCCATCCTAATTACGGGTGTTTCTCTGTACGGAGTTTATACATTCTTCCGTGAACTGCGTGGGTTTACTCCAGGATATCCAGTTTCTTCCCACACTCCAAAGACGTACAAGTTTGTAGGTTAATTGGCTTGGTATAATGGTAAATTGGCCTAGTGTAGGATAGTGTAAGTGTGTGGGGATCGTTGGTCGGGATGGACTTGGTGGGTCGACGGGCCTGTTTCAACGCTGTTTCTCTAAACTAAACTATTATAACAACATATAAAAGACATTTGGACAGTTAAATGGATAGGAAAAGTTCAGAGGGATATGGGCCAAATACGGGCAAGTGGGGAGGGGAATCCCCGAGCTCATGGAGGAGCGAAGGCTGGGGAGGCCTTCATGGAGTCTGGAATCGTGGCCGTCAGGCAGGATCTCCCAGCAGCAACGGAGTTGAAGGTGCCGACTGTAAGGGAATTCCAGATCTCAGGGGAATCCCTCAGAGGAACAACTCCAGCACTGTTTGGAGTCTGTAGACTGGGCAATGTTCAGGGAATTAATACGCCACAGTCGCTACAGACTTCATAAAGAAATGTGGGGAGGACTGCATTCCAACAAAAACCGTCCGAATGTTTCTTAACCAGAAGCCTTGGATGAACCATGAGATCCGCACTCTTCTGATGACCAGATCCCGGGCATGCAGGTCTGTAGATACAGAGGTCTACAAGAAGTCCAGATATGACCTTGGTAGGGCCATCAAAAAGGCCAAAAGTGACTTCTGCTCCAAGCTGGAGGATGAGACGGATGTTCGGCAACTGTGGCTGGGCTTGAATGCAATCATCTCCAATAAGGCGAATTCAGGTGGCAGCTCAAATGTCAGCGAAGCATCACTCCCTGACGAGCTCAATGCGTTTTACGCACGCTTTGATAGGCAGAACACTGATGTGCTTACCTGAGCCCCCATCCGCCGTGATGGTATATCGGTCACAGTCACAGAGGCCAATGTCAGAAAATCCTTCAGAGGGGTGAACCCTCGGAAAGCGCCTGGACCTGATGGTATACCCGGTCGTGTTGTAAAAACCTGTGCGGACCAACTGGCTGGAGTTTTTACGGACATTTTCAACCTCTCAATTCTGAGGTTCCCACCAGCTTTAAAAGGGCATCAATAAAACCAGTGCCCAGGAAGAGCAAGGTGACGTGCCTCAATGACTATCAACCAGTGGCACTAACGTCTGTGGTGATGAAGTGCTTTGAGAGGTTGATCATGGCGCAAATCAACTCGTACCTCAACAAAAACCTGGACCCACTGCATTTCGCTTACCGCCACAACAGATCAACGGTGGATGCGATCTCACTGGCTCGTCACTCCGCTCTGGACCATTTGGACAACAAAAACTCATATGTCAGGCTGTTATTCATTGACTACAGCTCGGCATTTAATACCATCATCCCCTCCAAGCTGGTTACCAAGCTCTCAGATCTGTGTCTCTGTGCATCCCTCTGCAATTGGATCCTCGATGTCCTCATTCACAGACCACAGTCTGTCTGTATTGGTGGAAATGGGTCATCTTTCATATGAAGAAAGACTGGATAGACCCGGCTTGTACACGCTAGAATTCAGAAGATTGAGGGGGGATCTTATAGAAACTTACAAAATTCTTAAGTGGTTGGACAGGCTAGATGCAGGAAGATTGTTCCCGATGTTGGGAAAGTCCAGAACTAGGGGTCACAGTTTAAGGATAAGAGGGAAGTCTTTTAGGACCGAGATGAGAAAATCATTTTTTACACAGAGAGTGGTGAATCTGTGGAATTCTCTGCCACAGAAGGTAGTTGAGGCCAGTTCATTGGCTATATTTAAGAGGGAGTTAGATGTGGCCCTTGTGGCTAAAGGGATCAGGGGGTATGGAGAGAAGGCAGGGATGGGATACTGCTTTGGATAGGTAAACCTAGGTATTGGAACAAGTGCAAAGAAATGTTTCAGAAGTTGAACTTGAGCCCCAGATGAACAATGCTCCATCAGAAACACCACTCCTTTACTGCTGAAAGCTACCCTGTTCTTCAGTCGTCTAAATTTCACTCCATCAACTTCAATAATCACCAAAAGATTGAACTATTTCAAGCAAATACTGTGTACGTGAACAATGGTTCAATGTTTAAGTCACAATTGCCTCATCAAAGAGAGCTATCACTTTACTCTTGCATAACTTGAAATACCTTTTGGCTTTTTTAACAGAGCACACATTGAAAAGAGTTGGCAAATGGTTATATTGTGGACATGGATTTATGTGTTGATATTTATTGTTACGGCTATTACTTACACACAGAGCTTTAGAGTTGCGCCAACTTGAAGAGGCTTAGAATTGGGTTTTTTGCTCAAGATTCGAGGATCCAGTCTCGTGTGTCTCCCTCTTGGATAATCTTCTTCCACATTACAGGATTATGCTATAAGATCGGTTAAATCGGCTTTCTCATGTTATCTGGTGAACATCACTCAAGTGCGAGGATTCATCTGATATGCCTGGTCTTATTTAAGAAGTTCAACAAATGCAGGAGGATAGAAAGTAAAGGCAAGTCAAGAGATCTAAGAGTCAAGAGTCAAGAGTGTTAAATTGTCATACGTACCGACAGCAGAACAAATTCTTACTTACTGCAGCATTACAGGTTTGGACACAATACACACAGATAATATGTAATGTGGTCATAGAGTGGAAACTGCCTTTCAGCCCAACTTCCCCACACCGATCAATATGTCCCATCTACACTCGTCCCACCTGCCTGCATTTGGCCCATATCCCTCTAAACCTGTCCTATCCATGTATCTGTCCAAAAGTTTCTTAAAAGTTGCTATAGTTCCTGCCTCAACTATCTCCTCTGGCACCTCATTCTGTATACCCACCACCCTCTGTGTGAAAAAGTTACTCCTCAGGTTCTTACTAAATCTTTCCTCACTCACCTTAAACCTATGGCCCCTGGTTCTTGATCCCCCTACACTGGGCAACTACCTCATCTATTCTTCCCATGATTTTGGACACCTCTATAAGATCATCACTCATCCACCTGCACCACAAGGAATAGTCCTAGCCTGCTTAACCTCTCTCTCCAGCTCAGGACATTGATTCCCGGCAACATCCTCGTAAATCTTCTCTGCACCCTTTCCAATTTGACAACATCTTTCCTATAACATGGTGCCATGAACTGCACATAATACTCCGTTCTAAATGTCTTACTCCTTATTCTTAAACTGTGGCCCCTGGTTCTAGACTCCCCCAACATCAGGAACACGTTTCCTGCCTCTAGCGTGTCCAAACCCTTAACAATTTTATATGTTTCAATGAGATCCTCTCTCATCCTTCTGAACTCCAGAGCGAACAAGCCCAGCTGCTCCATTCTCTCAGCATATGACAGTCCCACCATCCCGAGAATTAACCTTGTAAACCTACGCTGCACTCCCTCAATAGCAAGAATGTCCTTCCTCAAATTAGGGGACCAAAACTGTACACAATACTCTAGGTGTGGTCTCACTAGGGTTCTATCCAAATTTAGAAGATTGAGGGGGGATCTTATAGAAACGCACAAAATTCTTAAGGGGTTGGACGGGTTGCAAGAGAATTGTTCCCGATGTTGGGGAAGTCCAGAACAAGGGGTCACAGTTTAAGGATAAGGGGGAAGTCTTTTAGGATCGAGATGAGAATTTTTCACACAGAGAGTGGTGAATCTGTGGAATTCTCTGCCACAGAAAGTAGTTGAGGCCAGTTCATTGGCTATATTTAAGAGGGAGTTAGATGTGGCCCTTGTGGCTAAAGGGATCAGGGGGTATGGAGAGAAGGCAGGTACAGGATACTGAGTTGGATGATCAGCCATGATCATATTGAATGCAGGCTCGAAGGGCTGAATAGCCTACTCCTGTACCTATTTTCTATGTTTCTATATATCAGGCACAGCAGGCAGCAAAGAGAGCAAATGGCATGTTGACCTTCATAACAAGAGGAGTTGAGTATAGGAGCAAAGAGGTCCTTCTGCAGTTGTACAGTGTGGGTTCACAAGGTTAATTCCCGGGATAGCGGGAATGTCATCCTGAAAGAATGGAGCTGGCTGGGCTTGTATACTCGGGAGTTTAGAAGGGTGAGAGGGAATCTTATTGAAACATATAAGATTATTAAGGGTTTGGACATGCTAGAGGCAGGAAGTCAGGGGATATGGGGAGAAGGCAGGAACGGGGTACTGATTGTGGATGATCAGCTATGATCGCATTGAATGGCGGTGCTGGCTTGAAGGGCCAAATGGCCTACTCCTGCACCTTTTGTCTATAGATCAGGCCCTAGAGATTTGGCTCCAGGTTTGATTCCTGAGAGGTCCCACTCTCTCTCTAGTTACCCTTTCCCCCCCAAAGTATTAATAAAATCTTTTGGGATTGTCCTCAATGCTACCCACCAGAGCTATCTCCTGGCCCCCTTTTGCCCTCTGATTTCTTTTTTTAGTTTACTCCTTAGCTCCCAAAACTCCTCCAGGGATGCACTTGATCCCAGCTGCCTATACCTGTCCCATGCATCCTAATTTTTTTGATTAACATCTAAATTTTCCTTGTTAGCCAAGCTTTCTTACATTTGCCTGCTTTGCCTTTCACTCTAATGGGGACGTACACATCGTGAGCTTTCTTCAGCACACTTTTACAAACATCCCACTTGGCCGATGCTCCTTGCCCCTCATATAACCTGCTCCAGTCAACTTGAGCGAGACCTTCTCTCACACCCTCAAAGTTGGCCTTACCCCAGTTGAGCATTTTAACATGTGGACCCTCTCCGTCCCGATCCATAACTATCTTTAACTTAATCGAACTGTGGTCACTGGTCCAAAACAGCTCCTGCGCACACACTTCATTAACTTGCCCATCCCAATTTCCCAATACTAGATCCAGTGTTGCCCTCTCATGTGTGGGGGCCTCCACATACTGCTTAAGAAAACTCTCCTGATCACTTTTGAGGTATTGCACACCATCTGAACTCTTCATGCTATGATTTTTTCCGGTCTATATCGGGAAAATTAAAATCCCTGACTACAACAACCTTATTTGACCTGCAGCTGTCTGCAATCTTTTGGCACATTTGTTTTTCTAATTCCCGTTGACATTTCAGGGGTCTGTAGTACACCCCCAACAAGGTGATCATCCCTTTCTTGTCCCTCAGCTCCATCCATATAGCCTCACTAGACAGACCGTGCGTAATGTTACCTCTGAACACAGCCGTGACATCCTCTTTAACCAACAATGCAACCCCCCTCCTCTTTGTCTCTCACCCCTGTCTCTCCTGAAGCTCCTGTACCCTGGAACATTGAGCTGCCAGTCCTGCCCCTCCCTTATCCAGGTGAGACCGCATTTAGAATATTGTGTTCAGTTTTGGGCACCATGTTATAATAAAGATATTGTCAAGGTTGAAAGGGTTCAGAAAAGATTTACGAGGATGTTGCCAGGACTAGAGGGTGTGAGCTATGGGGAGAAGTTGAGTAGGCTGGGTCTCTATTCCATTGAGAACAGGAGGATGAGGGGTTATAGAGGTGTACAAGATCATGTGAGGAATAGATCTGGTAGATGCACAGTCTTTTGCCCAGAGTAGGGGAATCGAGGACCAGAGGGCATAGGTTCAAGATGAAAGGGGAAAGATTTAATAGGAATCCGAGGGGTAATTTTTTCACACAAAGGATGGTGGGTGTATGGAACAAGATGCTAGAGGAGGTAGTTGAGGTTGAGACTATCCCATCATTTAAGAAGCAGTTAGACAGGTACATGGATAGGACAGGTTTGGAAGGATATGGACCAAGCGCAGGCAAGTGGGACTATTGTTGCTGGGACATTGTTGGCCTGTGTGGGCGAGATGGGCCTAAGGGCCTGTTTCCAAACTGTATCACTCTATGACTCTAACTTGGCTGTGGAGGCCAAGTCAATGGGTATTTTTAAGCAGAGATGGATAGATTCTTGATTACATGGGTGTCAGCGGTGAAGGGGAGAAGGCAGGAGAATGGATTTTAGAGGGAAAGATAGATCAGCCATGATTGAATGGCGGAGTAGACTTGATGGGCTGTATGGCCTAATTTTGCTCCTATCATTTATGAACTTGTCAACGTATGAACTGGCAGACCCCATAAATCAGGTTGCCTACAAATATTTTAGCACCAGGTTTCCCAAGATCACATGGTGTGCTAAACAAGTGAGACACAGTACCCGCTCCAGGTAGGTAGCGAGCGGTATTACACACTGACCAACGCAAGGAGTGGTGGTCATTTACCTCAGGTCATCCAGTGTTCAGTGGTGCGAGGATATTGTCATGTTTAGGTGGGATTCTGACTCAAAGGTTTTTAGTCATAATCCCGTGGATAGTAGTTTTCCGCCATTGGCTCTCATGCCAAGCACACACACCAAACGTCCGATTGTGCAGCTCCTCTCATACTGAGCAGGATTACTATTGCAGCAACACATCATCGGTCGGTTATAATTATCACATTGGTCTAAACCCAGCTCAGGTTGAGAGTCTCGGACACACGACCTGCACCCGATGGAACTGATTTCAAATTGATTTCTCGTTGCATCATTAACAGTTTGCAACACTATCCCCCTAACCTTCATACTTCCCTTTCTCAGGATTGATAATGGATAGAACATAGAAATTGAGCACTCCTGGACAGTTGACTGTGTTTCATTTATGCTTGCACTGTGAAGGACAGAGAATAAATCATCAAAAGAATCATCAAGCTGGAAAAGGCGCAGAGAAGATTTACGAGTATGTTGACAGGACTCGAGGGCCTGAGCTGTGGGGAGAGGTTGAGCAGGCTACGACTCTTTTCTTTGGAGCGCAGGAGGATGATGGGTGATCTTATAGAGGTGGAAAAATCATGAGGGGAATAGATCGGGTGGACGCACAGAGTCTCTTGCCCAGAGTAGGTGAATCGAGAACCAGAGGACATAGATTCAAGGTGAGCGGGGGAAGATTGAATAAGTATCTGAGGGGTAACTTTTTCATACAAAGGGTTATAGGTGTATGGAACAAGCTGCAGAGGAGATAGATGAGGAATGTACTATCACAACATTTAAGAAATATTCAGAAACATGGATAGGACAGGTTTAGAGGGATTCGGACAAAATGCAGGTAGGTGGGACGAGTGTAGATGGGACATGTTGGCCAGTGTGGGCAAGTTGGGTCGAAGGGCCTGTTTCCACGCTGTAAGGAACTATGACTCTAAGAATGTTCTTGGACATTTTTGTACGATTCTCAGGCAGGGAATAAAATTCAGTTGGGATCTTAACTTTATCACTAGTACAAAATAATTCATCTCACTTATCTGAGAGCAGCATCATCCAAATGATGGGAATCTGAATTAAAAACGGATATGAAGGAAATCCTCAGCAGGTCAAATAGCCTCTTGGGACAGAAGAATAGATTTAATGCTTCAAGTCAATGACCGGCCATGAGATTAGATGTAGTGAAAGGACATTGACCTGAAATGTTATCTCTATTTCACTTTATACAGATTTGATCTGACCTAATGAGCATTGCCAACATCAGTTTCAAAAGAATGTCAGGAGGTCAGAAAGTCAGAGGACATGATTAAGCCAGTGGATGTAGAAAGAATTCACAAGGATGTTTCCTGTATCAGAGGCTTTGAGTTATCAAGAGAAATTGGATAGGTTTGAACTGTTTGTCCTGGAATGAAGGAGGTCGAGAGGTAAATCAATGGTGAGAAAGCTACAGCAGAAGAATCTGAGGGATGGGATTTATTTGCACTTGGAATGGCAACTCTGTTCATGGAAAAGTATATCTCATGAATTTGATTGAGTTTTTTTAAAGAGGTGACCAAGAGAATTGACAAAGGCCAACAATAGATGATGGCTACATGGACTTAGCTAGGCCTTTGACAAGGTTCTTCATGGCAGGCTGCTCTGGGAAGTTAGAAAACATCAGAACCTAGGTGAACTTGTCTGTCTGTCTGTCTGTCTGTCTGTCTGTCTGTCTGTCTGTCTGTCTGTCTGTCTGTCTGTCTGTCTGTCTGTCTGTCTGTCTGTCTGTCTGCCTATCTATCTACCCATCTATCTACCCATCTATCTACCCATCTATCTGCCCATCTATTTACCCATCCATCCATCCCTAAAGCTCAGGTTTGCGGGGTTTTTCTATTTGCGCAAAAACGGTACAGGAATGCGCTATGATTTTTTGCCAGCTCACTCAACGTTCTCCTGTGCTGCGAGTGCAATAAGGTTTGTTCTGATCGGTGGTATATTGTAAAAGTTAGCGAGGTTTAAAAATCGTAAAAATCGCACTTGCGCAGATCGATCTCCACTCCTGCCAGTCAGCGCCGTGCAGATTAGTCTCTTCTCCTGTCACTCCCCGGGACGGTCCGCCCCTTCCTGCGCCATCGCGTCTTAACTGGAGCTGAGTGAGGCAGGCGGAGATCTCCAACCGGACACAATTTTCAGGGGGGACCGGAAGCGGCACGGCAGATGTCGCCAAAACGGAAAGCGGTGAATCGGATCCCGGCGGAGGAGAGCATCCAATGCCCGGTGTGAATCCCAAATGCACCACCATCACAATGCCCCGCAGCTCCAGCCCCTTCCCTTCTGGCCCCCCTCGCTGGCTCCTGCCCCCTCCCCCCTCTCTCCCATGGCTCTTCCCCAGTCTTTCCTCCTGCCCCCTCCCCCCCCTCCCCCCCCGGCCACAGGCCGGCATGGCGCCGACGGCTGATGCTCCTCCGGGCCACGCAAGAAGGGAGAGGAGCGGCAACCTCATAATCTGGGGAGGGAGAGGGGATAGAGGAAGAGGAGGGGAGTAGGGAGGGGAGTAGGAAGGGGAGAGGTGTTATGGAGGGAGGGAGGGACTGAGGGTAGGGGAAAGGAGTGAGGGAGGGATTGGGGAGGGTAGGCAGAGAGGGAAAAGAAGAGGGAGGAGGTGAGGAGGGAGAGTGGGAGAGGAGGGGAAATAGAGGGAGAGGAGGGGGAGTGTGGGAGGTAGGGAGTGAGGAATAGAGGGAGAGGAGGGCAGTGGGAGAGGTGAGGAGGGATAGTGGGGGGGGTAGGGGGAGGTGAGGAGTAGGGGAGATGG
The DNA here is from genome assembly GCF_010909765.2 of Amblyraja radiata. Lineage (NCBI taxonomy): Eukaryota > Metazoa > Chordata > Chondrichthyes > Rajiformes > Rajidae > Amblyraja > Amblyraja radiata. The sequence continues at coordinate 103,927,701 of NC_045957.1, read as the reverse complement.
GGGATAGAGGAATAGGGGGCGGCCTACGTAGGGACGGGAGAGGAGTTATGGAGGGAGGGGGTGACTGAGGGTAGGGGAAAGGAGAGAGAGAGGTGAGGGAGGGATTGGGGGAAGGGAGGAGAAGAGGGTAAAGAAGAGGGTGGGTGAAGAGGAGGGGGAGAGAGTGCTAGGGATGAGGGGAAATGAGCTGTGCCTGTGCAGTTGGGGGCCATGGGGGGGGGGGGTGAGTGGTGGAATATTGCGTTGGGGGATCAATCCTGTGTGACAGGGACCCAATGGGTCGCACTTAGTCTAGTAGAATATATAATTGGCTTTAAGTTCAGAGACAGAACGTAGCAGTGGATGAGCGAGGATGTAGAAAGGTCTCGACATAACACGTCACCTATTCTTTTTTTCCAGAGATGCTGTCTGACCCGCTGATTTAGTCCAGCTTTTTGTGTCTGTGGCAGTGGATGGTTGTTTTGCAGATTGTGAGGCCTGTGACGCATTGCAAGGATCAGAGCTGATGTCTCTGTAGTTCGACATATCAATAATTTGCACAAGAATGCAGTTGGCATGATTAGCAAGTTTGCAGGTGAAGCCAAAATTGATGGTGTACGGAACAGTGAAGAAATTAATCTAAAATTACAACAGGATAATGAACAGATGGGAGAATCACAACAGATGGAAATTACAATGAGCAAATATGAAGTAATGCATTTTGGGAAGTAAAACCAGGGAGAACATGCAAAGTGAATAGCAGAGTCGTTGTGAGATCTAAGGCACAAGAATGTCGTTCTGTGACAGTAGCAACAAAGCTAAACAGTAAGAAGAAGGCATTATGGTGTGTTTGGCTTCACTGGCAGTGGTATTGCGTACAACCGTTGCGATGTAGTGTTACAGTTGTACAATACATTGGTTGGACTGTGTTTGGAGTATTTTGTGCAATTCTGGTTACCACGATACCATAAGAAGGATGTGTTTAAGCTGCAGCATGAGCAGAAAAAGATTCACATAAATGTAACTGGGACTGGAGGGTTTGGGTTATAAGGAGGGACTAGATAGGCTGGGTACACAAAATTGCTGGGGAAACTCAGCGGGTGCAGCAGCATCTATGGAGCGAAGGAAATAGGCGACGTTTCGACCCGAAACCCTTCTTCAGACTGATGGGGGGTGGGGGGGGGGGGGGGGAGAAAGAAGGAAAAGGGGCGGAGGAGGAGGAGCCCGAGGGCGGGCGGATGGGAGGGTGGGAGGTGACAGCTAGAGGGTTAAGGAAGGGGAGGAGACAGCAAGGGCTAGCAAAATTGGGAGAATTCAATGTTAATGCCATACGGACGCAAGGTCCCCAGACGGAATATGAGGTGCTGTTCCTCCAATTTCCGCTGTTGCTCACTCTGGCAATGGAGGAGACCCAGGACAGAGAGGTCGGATTGGGAATGGGAAGGGGAGTTGAAGTGCTGAGCCACCGGGAGTTCAGGTAGGTTATTGCGGAGGTTGTTTTCCCTGAATTGAAGGAGGGTGAGGGATGAACTTAGAGGTTTGTAAGATCACGAGAGGCATCGATAAGATAGGCAAATCTCCCTTTTCTCAAGGGGTAGGCAGTTCAAATGTAGCGGGCATAGATTTAATCTGAGAGGGAAAAGTTTTAAAACAGATTTGAGGGGCAACCTTTTCACTCAGAGGGTGGTTGGTATATGGAATGAGCTGCCAAAGGAAATGATAAAGGTGAGTTACAATATTTAAAATTCATTTGGACATGTACATGGATAGGAAAGGTTTGGAGGGATTTGGGAAAAGATGAGGTATGAAGATAAGCTAGCCAAGAATATAAAGGAGGATAGTATAAGCTTCTTTAGGTATGTGAAGAGGAAAAAATTAGTTAAGACCAAACTTGGACCCTTGAAGACTGAAAAAGGTGAATTTATTATGGGGAACAAGGAAATGGTAGATGAGTTGAACAGGTATTTTGGACCCATCTTCACGAAGGAGGACACAAACAATCTTCCAGGTGTAATAGTGGCCAGAGGATCTGGGGTGACCAGGGGGTCGGGACGGGACTGGAGTTGGGAGGGAAAGGTGGGGGAGTCGAGGGAGAGGAGGGGGAGACAGATGGGGGTGTCTTCATTTACTGGCGGCGGGTGTCACTGAAACAGGCAGGTGAGATTTCACATCCACCTTGTGTGTGCCTCTCTCTCTCTCTCCCTCCCTCTTACACAGGCTGAGAGACTCTGCCTCTGTGAGTGTACGTCTCTTTCTCCCCCTCTCCCACACACAGTAAGACCGAGGTACTGTGCTCAGTCCATCTGTGTCTCCCACATACACAGTAAAACATGTCTCCAAATGAGCCAATTCAACCAAGGGAGGATATTTATAGTGTGTGAAAAAAAAAGTTACATCATTTGTGTCACGTGTAGTTCACGATGTTCATTCAAGATTTAACGCGAAAGCTCGGGAGACGGACAAGTCACTCGCACAAATAACAGAAATGCCGAGTATCGTGGGAACTCTTTATCTACCCCCCGTTATATCGTGCGAGACTCGTGCTGGACCACGACCACTTCACTCTGGTGACATCTTGCGTTAACTCGCCCCGTGAAAAAGCCCCATCACTAATCCAATTTACCACACCATCATCCAGATCATTGATGTACATGACAAACAACAGGGGATCCAACACAGATCCCTGTGGCACCCCACTAGTCACTGGCCTCCAACCTGACAAACAACCATCCACCATTACTCTCTGGCATCTCCCATTCAGCCACTGTTGAATCCATCTTGCTACTCCACCATTAATACCCAACCATTGAACCTTCTTAACCAACCTTCCATGAGGAACCTTGTCAAAGGCCTTACTGAAGTCCATATATACAACATCCACTGCTTTACCCTCATCAATTTCCCGAGTAACCTCTTCAAAAAATTCAAGAAGATTAGTCAAACATGACCTTCCAGGCACAAATCCATGTTGACTGTTCCTAATCAGTCCCTGTTTATCCAGATGCTTATATATATTATCTCTAAGTATCCTTTCCATTAATTTGCCCACCACTGACGTCAAACTAACAGGTCTATAATTGCTAGGTTTACTCTTAGACCCCTTTTTAAACAATGGAACAACATGCGCAGTACGCCAATCGTCCGGCACTATTCCCGTTTCTAATGACACTTGTTCCCCATGATCAACTCACCTGTTTCTGACTGCAAGGGACCTACATTTGTTTTAACTAATCTCTTTCTTTTCACATATCTATAAAAACTTTTGCAGTCAGTTTTTATGTTCCCTATCTGTTTTCTTTCATAATCTTTTTTTCCATTCCTAATTAAGCCCTTTGTCCTCCTCTGCTGGTCTCTGAATTTCTCCCAGTCCTCCGGTATGCTGCTTTTTCTGGCTAATTTGTACGCATCATCCTTCGCTTTGATACTATCCCTGATTTCCCTTGTTATCCACGGATGCACTACCTTCCCTGATTTATTCTTTTGCCAAACTGGGATGAACAATTTTTGTAGTTCATCCATGCAGTCTTTAAATGTCTTCCATTGCATATCCACCGTCAACCCTTTTAGAATTAATTGCCAGTCAATCTTGGCCAATTCACGTCTCATACCCTCAAAGTTACCTTTCTTTAAGTTCAGAACCATTGTTTCTGAATTAACAATGTCACTCTCCATCCTAATGAAGAACTCAACCATATTATGGTCACTCTTGCCCAAGGGGGCACGTACAACAAGACTGCTAACTAACCCTTCCTCATTACTCAATACCCAGTCTAAAATAGCCTGCTCTCTCGTTGGTTCCTCTACATATTGATTTAGATAACTATCCCGCATACATTCCAAGAAATCCTCTTCCTCAGCACCCCTGCCAATTTGATTCACCCTATCTATATGTAGATTGAAGTCACCCATTATAACTGTTTTGCCTTTGTCGCACGCATTTCTAATTTCCTGTTTGATACCATCTCCAACTTCACTACTACTGTTAGGTGGCCTGTACACAACACCCACCAGCGTTTTCTGCCCCTTAGTGTTTCGCAGCTCTACCCATACCGATTCCACATCCTCCAAACGAATGTCCTTCCTTTCCATTGCGTTAATCTCCTCTCTAATCAGCAACACTACCCCACCTCCTTTTCCTTTCTCTCTATCCCTCCTGAATATTGAATATCCCTGGATGTTCAGCTCCCAGCCTTGGTCACCCTGGAGCCATGTCTCCGTGATCCCAACTATATCATAGTCATTAATAGCTATCTGCACATTCAACATCCACCTTATTACGAATGCTCCTTGCATTGAGACACAAAGCCTTCAGGCTTGTTTTTACAACACTCTTACCCCTTATACAATTATGTTGAAAAGTGGCCCTTTTTGATTTTTGCCCTGGTTTTGTCTGCCTGCCACTTTTACTTTTCACCTTGCTACCTATTGCTTCTACCCTCATTTTACACCCCTCTGTCTCTACGCTCACACATTTAAGAAACCCTTTCCCTTTAACTCCATCCTCCACTATCCCATTCGACACCCCACCCCCCTTATTCAGTTTAAAACCACCCGTGTAGCAGAGGCAAACCTGCCTGCCAGAATGCTGGTCCCACACCTGTTAAGATGCAATCCGTCCCTTTTGTACAGTTCCCCCTTACCCCAAAACAGATCCCAGTGATCTAAGAATCTAAATCCCTGCCCCGTGCACCAGTTCCTCAGCCACACGTTCAGGTCCCGTATCTCCCTGTTCCTGCTCTCGCAAGCACGAGGAACTGGAAGCAAACCGGAGATAACAACCCTGGAGGTCCTGCTTTTCAGCATTTTTCCGAGCTCTCTAAAGTCACGCTGCAGAATATTCATCCCCTTCTTTCCGACATCGTTTGTGCCGACATGCACTACCACTTCCGGATGTTCACCTTCGCTTTTGAGGATTTTCTGCACTCTGTCCGTGACATCCTGGATCCTGGCACCAGGAAGGCAGCACACCATCCTCGCATCCCGTCTGTTGCCGCAGAAACCCCTGTCCGTACCTCTCACAATGGAGTCTCCCACTATAATGTCGTTGCCTGCCTTAGGCATTTTTGGTTCTGGCTCAACAGCCCTATTCGCATCGCAAGCCAGTCCGCCGCTCAGTGTAAACACGTCTTCTGTCCCGACAGCTTCTAAGTGGGTGAATCTGTTCACAAGAGGTACAACACCCGGGGACGTTGGCATTCCATGCTTCCCTCCCTTTCTCACTGTCTCCCACTTTCTCTCTTTCAGTACCTTAGGTGTAACAATCGTACTGTAGGACTTGTCGAGGAGTGACCCCGTTTCTCGGACGAACCGGAGGTCATCCACTTGCTTCTCTAGTTCCCCAACACGTCCCTTCAGGAGCTCTACCTGGATACACTTCTCGCATTTGTAGCAGCCAGAGGCACCAGCGGTGTCCTTGACCTCCCACATACTGCAAGCATCGCACTGAATCAGCTTGCCTGACATCTCCTTCTTTCGTCTCTACCTCTCAAGCGTATTGCGTGGTCTCCTCTCCTCAGCAGCCTCCTCGCCAAAGACTCACACTTTTCTCACAGGGCACTTCCCTCACAATGCCGCTCCCCAAGAGCAGTCTTGCTTAAATTGACTGATAAATTGCCTGATTTACCAATTTACAAACCAAATTCCTCAGTTTTCAACTGTTTTCCCGGCACTGACTCACTTCTCTCCTCCCACTTGGGCTAGAGCCAATCAGTCGTATCTCTTGCTAAGCTCCTGCTGCTGTTGCTCCCAAAACTACAGCAGTTCTGAGAAGGCAGGAATGGGGTACTGATTGTGGATGATCAGCCATGATCACATGGAATGGCGGTGCTGGCTCAAAGGGCTGAATGGCCTACTCCTGCACCTATTGTCTATTGTCTATTAAATGCAGGCAAAAAAGTTTACTTGGTTCGCATGGCAAGTTGGGCTGAAGGGCCTGTTTAGGAGCTGTATAACTCTACGAATCTATGACTTTATTGAGGTTTCTAAAATGATGAGAGGCTTTGATAGGATGGTTAGACAGTGTTTATTTCCCATGGTATGGGTCTTAAACTAGAGGGTAAAGTTTAAGGTGAGAGGGAGGGGGTGAAAAGGGATTTGCGTGGTAAATCTTTCACAGAAAGTGCAGTTGATGCCTGGAATTAGCTGCCAGAAGTGGTGATGGAGTCTGGAATAGTAACAACATTGAAGAAGCATCTGGATTAATACTCGAATGAGCAAGGCACTGGGAGATATAGAATTAATGCAAGCAAGTGGGATTAGATAGTCAGCATAGACATGGAGAACCTATTTCAATGCTGTTAAATTTTAGAATATAATTATTTCTTGTTGAGTGTTTGTACAGCTTCAGCCAATTAATTATTTATTTCTTATCATGTTAACAATTACAACCAATTGACGCTTTCAAGGTGATGTAATGAAGGAAACCACTTTCTTGCAATTTTAATTGTGAAATGTTTAACTTCCCATTAATGAAACCTAAGGATTTGACCAGAAATCTTACGTAATATTAATTTGAGAATTCTGGTAAAGCAAATGGCAAAAAAAATGCAGTACATTCATTGGATATTTAGTATTTCCATTTCATCATTTGTACATTTTGTTTTCCTAATTTATAAAGGGACTGGAGTTACAAGAATCACAAGGCCAATTCCCATAAGTTGTGCAATGCTGGGCAAATGGCCATGGAATTACTTCAGACCTGAACTGTGCAATCAAAAGACTGGTGCAAGATGGGTAAATAATCCATTGTTTGGATATCTCCACCTGGTAATAATCCATTTTAGACAAGAAACAGGACTTAGCATCCAATTAATCCCACATATTTACTCTGATGCAGAATTAATATAAGTTGCTTCCTAACATGCGGTCAACCCGAAAGGGGCGACACAACATTGCAGTGGTAGAGTTGCTGCTTACAGTGCCAGAGACCCGGGTTTGATCCTGACTATGGATGCTGTCTGGACGGAGTGTGACGGCATGAGATTTGTCCGGGTGCTCCAGTTTCCTCCTACACTCCAGGTTCACCCCATGGTGCCACGCGTCAGATGCCTTCCCAAGGTGCTGCAGCCGCAGTGCGTACCTAGAAGATCCAAAAGGTTGACGGATAGCATTTAATTGTGCAGTTGCACATGTGGCAAATAAAGCACCATTGAAGATGGTCGGTTAATTGTCTTCGGTAAATTGAAAATTGTCCCTCGAGTGTAGGACAAGGTGATTGCTGGCCAGCGTGGACTTGTTGGGCTGAACAGCCTGTTTCATTACTGTATCAATAAAGTCTAAAAGTCTAAAGTGAACAATGCCATTGAGCAGATCACCCAGCCACTCCTTGGGCCATTGTACTGTTTATATAGCAATGTTACAAAATTTTGAGGTTTAAAAAATCAAGTCTGTAATTTATCCCATCAGATAAAGCATAAAAATAAGTTTAATTTGACACCTAATTCACTTTCATATCTCAAGTATTTAAAAAGTTATGGCCATTTTCATACTGGGAAATGAGCATCTTGTTCCCTATTGATTTTCTATGGACATAATAAAAAAGCTGTGATCGTGAACAGTCAATAGCCCATAACTTTCTTAAAAATTAAGAGAACTGAATGAAATTTTCAGTTATCATAGATTGAAGCATTCTGAAACAAATATAAAATAATCTTACTTGGATGACCTGAAATTAAAGCATATAATTAGTTAGTTACCTAATTGTAGCTAATTTCAGACTTCAATTACTAGATCTAAACATCTATCCATTTCTTAATAAATGATTAACATTTTTAAATAGCCTAAATGTCCAAATAATATTCACAAATAATACACAATAAAACATGATTTTTAAATCTCATTTACATGAATTTATAGGCCAAATTGAAGGAATTTAGTGTTTAATTGCTGTAAATAAATGTCCATTTAAATCAGCTTTCCAGTGGGTCCCCGTGGAACGCGCTGGTTTAGAACGTTCACATTGCGGTAGATTTGTGCCCCCAAATGCTGAGAAAAATACTGCGGGATATAATGGGCCCAAAATGAGCTACTCGCAATATTAAACTTTGTATAAAGGGATCTTTAGAAGCCCTTTTTAATGTAAAAATATACAGCCTACCTTCTATGGTTTGCTTTATGAGACCCTGCGGTTGCTGGCGGTCGCGGGTTTAGAGATTGATTTTTAAACTACTATAACTATTATTCAAGGCCTTTAAACCTAATAATAGCTTTTGCGACGGGGTCTTTCAGCGATTTTTCGTTAATAATTAACTAGGCTGAACATTTTCGATTGGAACAGCTTAGAGAAAATCGCGTTTTAAACCCGCCCACTCTAAACGGCGCCAAAATCGCGCACACCCGCAGCGACAGATTTTCAGCGACGCTTCAGGGAGGCTTTGCAACATACCTAGTTTATAATAGAGAGATTAAACGAGAACTTACCGTTTGAAGTTTGATCTTTATTTTATGAGAAGTTGGAGTGAGAGACTGTGAAGAACCCACCAGTCCGCATGCGCATCAATCTTCAGATTCACAGTGTATGAAGCCACAGTCCACTTGAACCAGCTTCAAGCTATGGAGAGATTAATAACCCTTGATTTACCAAATGGAATTTATGAGATTATGGGTTGGGAGTGGAGGGCACGTAGTCTCTCACTCCAACTTCTCATAAAATTAAGATCAAACTTAAAACGGTAAGTTCTCATTTAATCTCTCTATTTTATTTTGGTCTCGTTACGAGACTACGTGAAGCCTTTGAAGCTCTGTGGTTTCATGCAGTACACCAATCTGTATGGGAACACACTACACAGATAAACCATAGATGGTAGAAAGGACATAGGCCTTTAACACATAATGCTAACTTTACACACATGTACATTGACCTTAACAGGTCCGCTGTCCCATTTACCTTGGAGTTACAGATAAACAACTCATGTAGCACTGTCCAGAATTCTATCTGCAATCGTCCAGACCTGTTAAGCGGTTTATTATAAAACTTCTGAAAGGTTCGTTCATCTGACCATCCTGCTGTGCAAGAATGTGATCAAGAGGAACATCCCTTCTATTGACTGCCAATGTGGCTGCAGCCCTGGTAGAGTGTGACTTGAAAATATCTGTATTCACTCCCGCTTTCAACAGTGTACACGTTATCCATCTTGAAATAGTCTGCACCGACACTTTTTATAACTTTTGTTTGAGAGACTTTTTATAACTTATGAAGAAGTTTTTCCTTCATCTCGTAGGTTCTTAGTAACCTCAATGTACCTTTTCACCTAATTAACAACCCACAAACTCCGATCAGGTGGGTATGCTGCCATATCCAACTTGTACCCAACCGTGCCTGGCCTGCTCTGCTTTATGTTCATCCACATAAAATACTACCTTCTTGTCAGATATGACCGAGTTATCCATACGGAGTTTGCGTGAAGATTGAGCTCATCGTGCTAAAGTGCTAACCAGACTATTTATTTTATGCCTTTCCCCCCTTCTGCCTCATCAGTCGGGTACTACGCAAAATACAGATGGACTCTGCTTCAGGTTTTGATAGTACCCGACTGGCCTACACAACCATGGTTCCCAGTGGTCCTCGACATGGTCATTGAAACTCCAATGACCATTCCCAGTAGTCCAGACCTATTGACTCACCCGGATGGTAGCTAATGTTATCCCACTTTATAAGCAAGGCAGGAGAGAGAAAACCGGGAATTATAGACCAGTTAGCCTGACATCGGTGGTGGGGAAGTTGCTGGAGTCAATCATGAAAGTTGAAATAGCGGCACATTTGGATAGCAGTAACAGGATTGGTCCGAGTCAGCATGGATTTATGAACGGGAAATCATGCTTGACTAATCTTCTGAACTTTTTTGAGTATGTAACTAGGAAAATGGACAAGGGAGAGCCAGTGGATGTACCTGGACTTTCAGAAAGCATTTGATAAGGTCCCACATAGGAGATTAGTGGGCAACATTAGGGCACATGGTATTGGGGGTACAGTGCTGACGTGGATAGAAAATTGGTTGGCAGACAGGAAACAAAGAGTAGGGATTAATGGGTCCCTTTCAGAATGGCAGGCAGTGACTAGTGGGGTACCGCAAGGTTCGGTGCCGGGACCACAGCTATTTACAATATATATTAATGATTTAGAGGAAGGGATTACAAGTAACATTAGCAAATTTGCAGATGACACAAAGCTGGGTGAACTGTGAGGAGGATGCTATGGGGTGGCAGTGGGAACTGTGAGGAGGATGCTATGGGAATGCAGGGTGATTTGGACAGGTTGGGTGAGTGGGCAGATGCATGGCAGATGCAGTTTAACGTGGATAAATGTGAGGTTATCCACTTTGGTAGCAAAAACAGGAGGAGACCAGTTCTCTGGATACTTTCAAGAGAGAGCTAGATAGGGCTCTTGAAGATAGCGGAGTCAGGGAATATGGGGAGAAGGCAGGAATGGGATACTGATTGTGGATGATCAGCCATGATCACATGGAATGGCGGTGCTGGCTCAAAGGGCTGAATGGCCTACTCCTGCACCTATTGTCTATTGTCTATTAAATGCAGGCAAAAAAGTTTAGCTTGGTTCGCATGGCAAGTTGGGCTGAAGGGCCTGTTTAGGAGCTGTATAACACTACGAATCTATGACTTTATTGAGGTTTCTAAAATGATGAGAGGCTTTGATAGGATGGTTAGCCAGTGTTTATTTCCCATGGTATGGGTCTTAAACTAGAGGGTAAAGTTTAAGGTGAGAGGGAGGGGGTGAAAAGGGATTTGTGTGGTAAATCTTTCACAGAAAGTGCAGTTGATGCCTGGAAATAGCTGCCAGAAGTGGTGATGGAGTCTGGAATAGTAACATCATTGAAGAAGCATCTGGATTAATACTCGAATGAGCAAGGCACCGGGAGATATAGAATTAATGCAAGCAAGTGGGATTAGATAGTCAGCATAGACATGGAGAACCTATTTCAATGCTGTTAAATTTTAGAATATAATTATTTCTTGTTGAGTGTTTGTACAGCTTCAGCCAATTAATTAATTATTTCTTATCATGTTAACAATTGCAACCAATTGACGCTTTCAAGATGATGTAATGAAGGAAACCACTTTCTTGCAATTTTAATTGTGAAATGTTTAACTTCCCATTAATGAAACCTAAGGATTTGACCAGAAATCTTACGTAATATTAATTTGAGAATTCTGGTAAAGCAAATGGCAAAAAAAATGCAGTACATTCATTGGATATTTAGTATTTCCATTTCATCATTTGTACATTTTGTTTTCCTAATTTACAAAGGGACTGGAGTTACGAGAATCACAAGGCCAATTCCCATAAGTTGTGCAATGCTGGGCAAATGGCCATGGAATTACTTCAGACCTGAACTGTGCAATCAAAAGACTGGTGCAAGATGGGTAAATAATCCATTGTTTGGATATCTCCACCTGGTAATAATCCATTTTAGACAAGAAACAGGACTTAGCATCCAATTAATCCCACATATTTACTCTGATGCAGAATTAATATAAGTTGCTTCCTAACATGCGGTCAACCCGAAAGGGGCGACACAACATTGCAGTGGTAGAGTTGCTGCTTACAGTGCCAGAGACCCGGGTTTGATCCTGACTATGGATGCTGTCTGGACGGAGTGTGACGGCATGAGATTTGTCCGGGTGCTCCAGTTTCCTCCTACACTCCAGGTTCACCCCATGGTGCCACGCGTCAGATGCCTTCCCAAGGTGCTGCAGCCGCAGTGCGTACCTAGAAGATCCAAAAGGTTGACGGATAGCATTTAATTGTGCAGTTGCACATGTGGCAAATAAAGCACCATTGAAGTTGGTCGGTTAATTGTCTTCGGTAAATTGAAAATTGTCCCTCGAGTGTAGGACAAGGTGATTGCTGGCCAGCGTGGACTTGTTGGGCTGAACAGCCTGTTTCATTACTGTATCAATAAAGTCTAAAAGTCTAAAGTGAACAATGCCATTGAGCAGATCACCCAGCCACTCCTTGGGCCATTGTACTGTTTATAATAGAGAGATTAAACGAGAACTTACCGTTTGAAGTTTGATCTTTATTTTATGAGAAGTTGGAGTGAGAGACTGTGAAGAACCCACCAGTCCGCATGCGCATCAATCTTCAGATTCACAGTGTATGAAACCACAGTCCACTTGAACCAGCTTCAAGCTATGGAGAGATTAATAACCCTTGATTTACCGAATGAAATTTATGAGATTATGGGTTGGGAGTGGAGGGCACGTAGTCTCTCACTCCAACTTCTCATAAAATTAAGATCAAACTTAAAACGGTAAGTTCTCATTTAATCTCTCTATTTTATTTTGGTCTCGTTACGAGACTACGTGAAGCCTTTGAAGCTCTGTGGTTTCATGCAGTACACCAATCTGTATGGGAACACACTACACAGATAAACCATAGATGGTAGAAAGGACATAGGCCTTTAACACATAATGCTAACTTTACACACATGTACATTGACCTTAACAGGTCCGCTGTCCCATTTACCTTGGAGTTACAGATAAACAACTCATGTAGCACTGTCCAGAATTCTATCTGCAATCGTCCAGACCTGTTAAGCGGTTTATTATAAAACTTCTGAAAGGTTCGTTCATCTGACCATCCTGCTGTGCAAGAATGTGATCAAGAGGAACAACCCTTCTATTGACTGCCAATGTGGCTGCAGCCCTGGTAGAGTGTGACTTGAAAATATCTGTATTCACTCCCGCTTTCAACAGTGTACACTTTATCCATCTTGAAATAGTCTGCACCGACACTTTTTATAACTTTTGTTTGAGATACTTTATATAACTTATGAAGAAGTTTTTCCTTCATCTCGTATGTTCTTAGTAACCTCAATGTACTTTTTCACCTAATTAACAACCCACAAACTCTGATCAGGTGGGTATGCTGCCATATCCAACTTGTACCCAACCGTGCCTGGCCTGCTCTGCTTTATGTTCATCCACATAAAATACTACCTTCTTGTCAGATATGACCGAGTTATCCATACGGAGTTTGCGTGAAGATTGAGCTCATCGTGCTAAAGTGCCAACCAGACTATTTATTTTATGCCTTTCCCCCCTTCTGCCTCATCAGTCGGGTACTACGCAAAATACAGATGGACTCTGCTTCAGGTTTTGATAGTACCCGACTGGCCTACACAGCCATGGTTCCCAGTGGTCCTCGACATGGTCATTGAAACTCCAATGACCATTCCCAGTAGCCCAGACCTATTGACTCACCCGGTGTCAGGCATAAGTTATCCATGCCATGACAGAATCAACCTACTGGGTTGCAGACTCTGAAAAGGCCACTGCCGGGCCTGGGATTATCTGACAGGACCATCAACACGATAACAGCGTCCCACCGTATGTCCACCAGGAAACAATACCTATCGAACATAAGGAAGTGGGAAACATACTGCTCGAAAACTGGGACAACATATTCATCAGCAACCGTAACTAATGTACTGGAGTTCCTGGCCGGCCTTCACCATAATGAAGGACTGAGCGACAGCGCCATCAATAGCGCCAGAAGTGCTCTGTCAGCCTACTTAAATCAGGCACAAGGACAACAGGCCATAGGGTCTCACCCACTTAAAGTAAGTGCCATAAGCATGACTAACGTATGAGTGAGCTGCTCCAACGTTAGAGATGCAGCTGGTGCCAATTTGCATAAAAAATATTAAACTGATTTCACATTCCACACTTCTTTGCATCTAGGCTTTAGAGGGATCATATTAAAGACACCTTTCAAAAATGTTGTCACCAGTGGGTGAGAGTCAATTGTTTGTTGTCCCACTCCAAGCACTAGATACGATGATAAGGCACTGCGAGCAGTGTTAATTGCGCTATAACTTAGTCGCTTCTCATAAAACCAAACTGAAAGAAATCTAAACCTCTGCTACTGGCTTTAAAGTAGCTCTCATATGTATTCTCACAAAACTTTTCCCCTTGTGTTATGTAGGTTGCATACTGCTTCCTTGTGCCATCTTGCCAAGCTGCAGTGATCACGTCAACTGTCTTGCTGGATAGTCCTATAAGCTCGAAGGGTCTCTATAAATCCTGCAAATTAATAAATCAATACGATCATGGAGTGGATGCGGTGCTCGAGTGACAGGTTGAACTAACAACTGTTCGTGTCAGTGAGCAAACATAGGAGCATCTTTCAGCAGTCCTTTTAACAATGGTTGAGTAGGCCAATTATAACCATATAACCATATAACAATTACAGCACGGAAACAGGCCATCTCGACCCTTCTAGTCCGTGCCGAACACGTATTCTCCCCTAGTCCCATATACCTGCGCTCAGACCATAACCCTTCATTCCTTTCCCGTCCATATAACTATCCAATTTATTTTTAAATGATAAAAACGAACCTGCCTCCACCACCTTCACTGGAAGCTCATTCCACACAGCCACCACCCTCTGAGTAAAGAAGTTCCCCCTCATGTTACCCCTAAACTTCTGTCCCTTAATTCTCAAGTCATGTCCCCTTGTTTGAATCTTCCCTACTCTCAGTGGGAAAAGCTTATCCACGTCAACTCTGTCTATCCCTGTCATCATTTTAAAGAACTCTATTAAGTCCCCCCTTAACCTTCTGCGCTCCAAAGAATAAAGCCCTAACTTGTTCAACCTTTCTCTGTAACTTAGTTGCTGAAACCCAGGCAACATTCTAGTAAATCTCCTCTGTACTCTCTCTATTTTGTTGACATCCTTCCTATAATTAGGCGACCAAAATTGTACACCATACTCCAGAATTGGCTTCACCAATGCCTTGTACAATTTTAAGATTACATCCCAACTTCTATACTCAATGCTCTGATTTATAAAGGCCAGCACACCAAAAGCTTTATTTACCACCCTATCTACATGAGATTCCACTTTCAGGGAACTGTGCACAGTTATTCCCAGATCCCTCTGTTCACCTGCATTCTTCAATTCCCTCCCATTTACCATGTACGTCCTATTTTGATTTGTCCTGCCAAGATGTAGCACCTCACACTTATCAGCATTAAACTCCATCTGCCATCTTTCAGTCCACTCTTCCAACTGGCATAAATCTCTCTGTAGACTTTGAAAATCTACTTCATTATCCACAACCCCACCTATCTTAGTATCATCTGCATACTTACTAATCCAATTTACCACACCATCATCCAGATCATTGATGTACATGACAAACAACAGTGGACCCAACACAGATCCCTGTGGCACCCCACTAGTCACTGGCCTCCAACCTGACAAACAACCATCCACCATTACTCTCTGGCTACTCCCATTCAGCCACTGTTGAATCCATCTTGCTACTCCACCATTAATACCCAACCATTGAACCTTCTTAACCAACCTTCCATGAGAAACCTTGTCAAAGGCCTTACTGAAGTCCATATATACAACATCCACTGCTTTACCCTCATCAATTTCCCGAGTAACCTCTTCAAAAAATTCAAGAAGATTAGTCAAACATGACCTTCCAGGCACAAATCCATGTTGACTGTTCCTAATCAGACCCTGTTTATCCAGATGCTTATATATATTATCTCTAAGTATCCTTTCCATTAATTTGCCCACCACTGACATCAAACTAACAGGTCTATAATTGCTAGGTTTACTCTTAGACCCCTTTTTAAACAATGGAACAACATGCGCAGTACGCCAATCCTCCGGCACTATTCCCTGCTATTTCTACACTAACTTCCCTCAATGTCCTAGGGAATATCCTGTCCGGACCTGGAGAATTATCCACATTAATATTTCTCAAAAGTGTCAGTACTTCCTCTTCTTTGAATCTCATAGTTTCCATAGCTACTCTACTTGTTTCCCTTACCTCACATAATTCAATATCCTTCTCCTTGGTGAATACTGAAGAAAATAAATTGTTCAATATCTCCCCCATCTCTTTTGGCTCTGCAGATAGCTGTCCACTCTGACTCTCTAATGGACCAATTTTATCCCTCGTTATCCTTTTGCTATTAATATAGCTGTAGAAACCCTTTGGGTTTACTTTCACCTTACTTGCCAAAGCAACCTCATATCTTCTTTTTGCTTTTCTAATTTCTTTCTTAAGATTCTTTTTACATTCTTTATACTCCTCAAGCACCTCATTTACTCCATGCTGCCTATAATTATTGTAGATCTCCCTCTTTTTCTGAACCAAGTGTCCAATTTCCCTTGAAAACCATGGCTCTTTCCGATTTTTACTATTTCCTTTCAACCGAACAGGGACATAAAGATTCTGTACTCTTAAAATTTCACCTTTAAATATACTCCATTTCTCTTCCACATCTTTCCCATAAAACAAAATGTCCCAATTTACTCCTTTTAAATCCTTTCGCATCTCCTCAAAGTTAGCCTTTCTCCAATCAAAAATCTCAACCCTAGGTCCAGTTCTGACCCTCTCCATAATTATATTGAAACTAATGGTATTGTGATCACTGGTCCCGAACTGTTCCCCAACGCATACCTCTGCCACCTGACCCGTCTCATTTCCTAACAGGAGGTCCAGCACCGCCCCTTCTCTAGTAGGTACTTCTATGTATTGCTGCAAAAAACTATCCTGCACACATTTTACAAACTCCAACCCATCCAGCCCATTTACAGAATGTGTTTCCCAGTCTATGTGTGGAAAATTGAAATCTCCCACAATCACTACCTTGTGCTTACTGCTAATATCTGCAATCTCCTTACATATTTGCTCTTCCAATTCTCGCTCCCCATTTGGCGGTCTATAATACACCCCTATAAGTGTTGCTACCCCTTTCCCATTTCTCAGTTCCACCCAAATAGCCTCCCTAGACGAGCCCTCTAATCTATCCTGCCAAAGCACTGCTGTAATATCTTCCCTGATAAGCAATGCAACACCTCCACCTCTTGCCCCTCCAATTCTATCACACCTGAAGCAACGAAATCCTGGAATATTTAGTTTCCAATCACAGCCCTCCTGCAACCATGTTTCACGGATCGCCACAACATCATACATCCAGGTGTCAATCCAGGCTCTAAGTTCATCCACCTTTCTTACAATGCTCCCAGCATTAAAATATACACATTTAAGAAACCCACCCTCTCTTATTCTCTGTTTATTGTCTTTTTCTTCTCTCTCCCCTACATTTTGGGTCAGAGTGCTACCATTCTCTGCCTCCTGTCTCACACACTGACTGCTAGCTTTCCCAATTTGAGTCCCTCCCCCCAACCATACTAGTTTAAAGTCTCCCCAGTAGCCTTTGCAAATCTCCCCGCCAGGATATTGGTCCCCCTCGAGTTCAAGTGCAACAAGTGCAATTTGGCACTACTATAATTCCTGTTGCCTTGTCTTGAATTATCTTTTGGAGGCATCTTCCGATAAGACAGAATGAGGAAATTCTTGACCTGGTGTCTGCTTCAAATTTTGAACCTACATGGCAGGTGTGCAGCTGACAACCATATTCTCCTCTTATACACCGCGCCCAAATGGACTTTGCTTAGTGCATCACATGTTTGAGACTTACAGCCACCCATATGGTATACGCTACTGCTGTTGTGTTTTTCAAATGTAGCCTGATTTGCATATCACGGTCATTTGCACAATACGTTCTCAATGCATGGAATGCTGCTAGCATTTCCAATTAGATGATGCCGTATTTATGGCCATGTCTCAATTCATCCCCATTCCACCTGCCGCCACAACTAACATCGTGGAGCTGGCGGCCTCCAACCAGAATCGACCTGAGGGCTCCAGCCGTAGAGCCTGCGGACTCACCATCGCGGAACTGGCTGACTTCGGAGCTGTGGTGGTGCTGCGGCTGCGGTTGCGACTCGACTTCCGAGCTACGGGAGCTCCGGCCGGTACCCTCGTGTGTGTGCTCAATCCCCCACTGGAATTTGGATATCGACTCTGTCATCAGCCTCATACACCTATCAAAATGTCCCTTAATCAATTTTAGGGCAAGAACCTTCTCACGATCCAGGCTTCTATAATGCATGGCCCCAAATTGTGTGGCTGGGAAGGAAGCTACCAGCTTGCCTATCACCCTCGCAACATGTCGTATAGTAGACTTCTTATTCTTAATTAGGCCTGGGCATGTATCTACAATATTCTGTTTCTTATCTGTAGGTAGGGTCACAGACATGTCTGAAGAGTTTATGACAAAGCCTAGATATGCGATAGTTTTTGTCGGCTCGAGCCTGGACTTTCCTGGATTAATAACAAATCCTAGATCTTCTAGGAGTGTCTTGGTTGCTAAAACAGCTACCTCTGTGTCATATTTTGTCTTTCCTACAATGAGCATATCAACTATTTCCTGTGACTCTCATGTATTGGTACCGGTTATAATGCATCTTCAAGATCGATTGCAGCCATAAATCAATCCTCAGTAATCAGCAGTTTTGCTGAATGAAAATATCCATTATAAAATGGTTATATTCCAAGCCCATGTTCAGACTAGCCAAATCCAGAATAATTCGGTATACTCCATCTTCCTTAGACCTTGTGAAGATATTGGAAATATATTCATCTTGTTCATGGACAGTCTCCTCAATCATTCCATTTTGTGTAATTTCACTACCCCTCACCTTATCCTGTGGCTTTTAATGAATAGACTTTATGTTCAATTTAAGCCAATCAATAGCAGTTTCATGGAGACACAAGGAACTGCAGATGCTGGAATCTTGATCAAAACACAAAGTGCTGGAATAACTCAGTGAAACAGGCAGCACCACCCTCCAACCTCGGTGCTCACCATTTCTTTTATTCTCCAGTCCCAGTCACCCTTTCTTTCCCCTCTTTCATATGCTCATCATCTCTGAATTCTTGATTTAAACAAATAAAGGGCTATTTCCCTTTTATCCCCCCTTTTTCCATACCCCCCTGACCTTTCCAATGACATCCCTCCCTCTGGCTTTATATTTTACTTCTACTTTCCTCTCGCTATCTGAAACCCTTTAGTCACTTTTTTATCTCTGGCCTTTGACACTTACTCCATCCATCTGCCAATCAAACCCTCCTCATCTGTATCCAACTATCATTTGCTAGGCTTTGTCCTTCCCCACCTCTCTTTTCCAGCTTTCTCAACGCCCCCCCCCCCCACCCCTCCCCCCCTGGCCAATTCAATGTCTGGAAAAGGGTCCCAATGGAAATGTTGCCTGTCCTTTCCTTTCACAAATGCTGTTCGTAATGTTAAAATATGTCAATATCTTTGCAGGCTTCTGAGTGGAAATTTTCTCAGAACCCATGTCTGATCCACATGCTCAACAGGGAAACTGTGGTGCTTTGGATGGGAAGCAGTGGTGCAAGAAGATGAGCGTAAGCATGAAACGGGCACGACACAAAGTGCGGGACTAAATCAGCAGGTCAGGCAGTATCTGTGGAGGACGCAAAATGCTGGAGTAACTCAGCGGGACAGGCAGCATCTCTGGAGAGAAGGAATGGGTGACGTTTTGGGTCTAGACCCTTCTTCAGAGGAGGAAGTTCATCTGTGGAATACATGTCCTCCACTTTTGTTGCCTGTCTCACTGAGTTATTCCAGCACTTTGTGTTTTGTTCAAGATTCCAGCATCTGCAGCTATTTGTGTCTCCATTAAACTGCTATTGATTGGCTTCAATGGGACATAAAAATCAGTCAGTAACAACCAACTGATCATCATTGCTGGTTTCACAATACCTCCTGCCAAATATTCAAATTACATTAATGTAACACCATAAAATACATATAAAAGTTTAGTAAATTACTTCTGAGCATCGTAAATTATATACATTTTCAACATGTTGAAAAATTAGCGGTGACCAGAATTTTGACGCCATGGAGAATAGCGAGAATTCTCGTGACATAGGTGCAGTGGTAGTGGGTTGCCAGGAGGTCGTAGATTGTCGCCGGTGCTGACCGGTGAATTTCATTGGCTCATTGGGGAAAAAAAACGTAAACAGTAGTTTTCAGAACCAAGGATAGCCAACCGGTAATGTTATGTCTGCCGAGCTTCACAGCCGTGTATCTCTGGCTTCTTAAAACGTTGTCTCCACTCCTTCTATCCCCTTCTCTCCACTCTCCCCCCCCCCCCATCCCTCCCCTCTTTTAAAGAACTTACGTGACCCTTCCCGTACACTGTGCTTTCACCGTCTTAATTACAGCGCCAATTTTCCTGTTCATTGTGGTGTGTGTCCGTATCACGTTGGCTTTGCCCCATGCGAATTTCACTCAGACAGTGCTCCCCCCACTTCCCCTGTTCCCTGCCTGCATAACTGGCTGGTGTGTGTTATGTGTGTGTGTGTCTGTGTGTCTGTGTTCCACTCTGACAGTCGCCATTCCAGTCACCGGTTTTTCAGCGACCTGCTACGACTTGTCAGTCTCCAGCAGCCGCCTGAAAACTCGCCTGTGGGACAGGCCCATAAGGCAGCCTCCCAAAGGAAATACTAAAATCAAAAGTTATCCAGCCTTACTACAGTTTAAAAAAAAGTTGTTAGCTTTATAATATTATTATTATTATTAAACATTTTTTCAGACTCAAGGTCCAGACAAGAGACGGCAATACATAAAATACATTGCATATAAAATACACATAAAAGGTTAGTAAATTACTTATGAGCATCATAAATTATATACAAAAACACAACACATACTTTAAGATTCAGAATAAATAGAGAGATCAGTGTTCTACAACAAGACAACTATACCAGTGTCTCCACAGCTGGGATGTAGTGTTAAACTTTATGTTAGATAAGACCAAGATAATTACATTTTCAGATTCATTAATCCTGCAAATAAATTTATACATATGATTTCTTTGGATAGCTTCTAAAGTACTGACTCCTGCAGCCACAAACAATTCACTAGCACTACACCAACTAGGTTTCCTTCGCAGTATTCTCATGGCATCATTATAAGCCACCTTTAGTCTCTGTAAACTTGTCTTTCTGTAGTTTGACCACAGATGTACAGTATAGAGTGGTGTGAATATGCTCTAAACAGAGACATCTTCACCACATCTTTACACGCACCAAACTTACGTAAGAGAATATTTGCCTGTACATACAGCATACGGCGTTGTCTATAAATAACCTCATAAACTGTCATTTGTTCTGTAATAAAATGCCCAAGATATTTTACCTTATTACAGACACTAAGATTATTGTCAGACAATTTATCAGGAAATTTTAGACATTTATCCTCTTTGGTTTTACAGATCATAACAGCACTCTTGCAAGCATTATATTTGATATCATGTTCCACATCATACACAGAACATATAGTAAGAAGCTGCTGGAGACAAGTGCTAGATGGACCAAGGACCACAAGATCATCTGCATACATAATATGGTTCACTAAAGTATTACCAATCATGCACCCAGTATTACAGGCTTTCAATTTGGACAGATCATCAATGTAAAGATTAAAAAGGACTTGGGACAAAATCCCCCCTTGTCCAACACCATTGCTAACTCCAAATGGGGTTGAGACCCTATTGCCCCTTTTTACTTGCATAGTCTGGTGGGCATACCAGTAGGCCAGAATTCTCACAATGTATGTAGGCACCCCTCTTTGACTCAATTTAATAAACTACTTTCTATGATTAACACGATCAAAGGCTTTGGAAGCATCAATAAAGCACATAAGAATTGATGAGTTTTTACCTCTATATTTGTTTATAATCTCCTTTAGGGCATATATACACGTCAGTGCCATGTTTAGCTTTAAAACCAAACTGGTTATCTGTGGAGTTAACAAACTCATTTAATCTATCCAGCAGAACTATTTCTAGAACCTTTGAAAATATGCTGGCTAAAGCTATGGATCTGTAATTTTTTAGGCTGCCTATTTTACCAGCTTTGTCCTTCGGGGCTGTGGTTGTAAACTTCGGTGCTGTGGTTGCGGTGTGACCCAACTTCCGACCCGACTTTGGAGTCTCGGAGGCTCGGCCGCGGGCCAGTAGACAACATCGTCGGGAGCTCGCAGATCACAGGTTGGTGACCTGTTCTCTGGAGCTCCCGCAACTACAGCTGCGTCCGCTGGACTGGAGGGTGGCCGCTTCGACCGCCCCGGGCCGCGGAGTTTGAGCCGGCCCTTTTGCGGAGCTCGGATTCAGCCGCGGGACTTGCTCACCATCACCCGGCGGGGTCACAACATCGGAGGCCTAGATTGCCTCAGCGCAGAGGGAGAGCAAGGAGGGGAGAGACAATGACTTTGGGACTTTAAACTGTGTTGAGTGTTTGTTTTGTTATTTATTCTATATTATGACTGCAGGCTAAACCATTTTGTTGCACTGAAAAGTGCAATGACAATAAAATTGAATCCAATCCAATAATGACCGGCACTAGCAAAACAGACAACATTGAGTCAGGTAACAAGCCATGAATCATAAAGCCAGTAAAACAAATAGCAAGGAGAGGAGCTATCCTCATACTTAAGATGTTCAGCAGAAATATGATCGAAGCCACTTGGTTTGTTGTTGGACAGCTTGTTCATGGCAGGATACACCTCATGTGACATAATCACCAATGAATCATTACTCTCAATATTGTCCACCCTATACAAATCACCTTGGACACAGTTGAATAAAGTACTATAATGCTGTTGCCATAACGCCGCGATATTAGCTGTTCCCAGGGATTCCATCTACAGTGCATGGTAGAGATGTTTTGCAGCTGTTAAGAGCTCTCACTTCTTTCCAAAACTCAGTATCATTGTTATTTAGAAGCTTCTTAGCCATGGAATCAGCCCTCATAGCCTGCTCATTTTTAGAGATGAAGCAAACAGCATACTTATATCTTGCATTAGTGAGCTTCTTGTACTCAAACACAGGCCCTGTCTGGGTCTACCTGCCATAGCCCATGATTTAGTGGCTTCACGGGCTTCAGTATGATTCTCTGCAGGCAAATTACACGACCTCGTGGTCGCGTTGAGGCGCACGGGCATCATATGGCCGCACGGGGCCGGTCCCACTGAGAAGCGCGGAGCGGTATGCAGTTGTGCGCGGTGCTCCAAAATTTTAGTAGTGAACAAAATCTTCGCGCGCTAACGGACTGTCGCGGAACAGACGGCCAAAGTGGGACAGGCCCAAGACCCTGACCCGACGCAACGTCTCACCTCCAACAGCAGCAGAAGCAGGTAAACGATCACCGAACTCAGCCTGCTGCCGGTCCCGCTGAGTTACTCCAGCTTTGTGTCCATCTTCAAATGACGTCACGAGCTCCAGACGGCTGTGCGTACGCATGAAATCGTGCCCGACCTTCGCAGGACCTTCGTGGTCAACGCGACCACCAGGTCGCGTAATTTCCGTGCCAAGGACACGTAAGTGGGACAGGCCCTTAAGCCCTACTGCAAGCATAAAAATAAGACACATAACATCAGGCCTGGCTGGAATAAGCATGATGAAGCCCGTGAAGCCACTAAATCATGGGCTATGGCAGGTAGACCCAGACAGGGCCTGTGTTTGAGTACAAGAAGTTCACTAATGCAAGATATAAGTATGCTGTTCGCTTCACTCACCCTTTACTGCCTACATATTAAGCGCTTACTATATCATTATACATGGACCAGATATCTCCTATGCTTCATATCCTAACAATTAACATTACTACACATTATTGCATCTTTAGTGACCCTAGTGTAGAGGATAGTGCTAATATATGTGGATTGCTGGTCGGCACAGGCTCGGTGGGCCGAAGGACCTGTTTCCACGCTATATAGAGTCATACAGTGTGGAAACAGGTCCTTCAGTCCAACTTGACCACACCGGCCAACATGTCCCAGCTACACTAGTGCCACCTGCCTGGGTTTGGCCCATATCCCTTTAAACCTTGTCCTATCCATGTACCTGTCTAAATATTCCTTAAACGTTGTGATAGTCCCCACCTCAACTACCTCCTCTGGCAGCTCATTCCATACACCCACCTCCCTTTGTGTAAAAAAGTTACGCCTCAGATTCTTATCAAATCTTTTCCCCTTAACCTTAAACCAATTCACCTACTCTGGCAGAGACTTTGTGCATCTACCCGATCTATTCCTCTCATGATTTTATTCACCTCTATAAGATCACCCTTCATCCTCCTACGCTCCAAGGAATAGAGACCCAGCCTACTCAACCTCTTCCTATAGCTCAGACCTTCGAATCCTGGCAACATCTTTGTAAATTTTCTCTGTACCCTTTCCAGCTTGACAAAATCTTTCCTAAAACATGGTGCCCAGAATTGAACAGAAGTGTGCAAGAAGATTTACGAGAATGTTCCCACGACCCGAGGGCCGGAGCTACAGTGAGAGGTTGAGCAGGTTAGTACCTTATTCCTTGGAGCGCAAGAGGATGAGGGGTGATCTTATAGAGGGATAGATAGATAGATAGATAGATAGATAGATAGATAGATAGATAGATAGATAGATAGATAGATAGATAGATAGATAGATAGAGATAGATAGATAGATAGATAGATAGATAGATAGATAGATAGATAGATAGATAGATAGATAGATAGATAGATAGATAGATAGATAGATAGATAGATAGCCTTTATTGTCATTCAGACCGAAGTCTGAACGAAATTGCAGCAATCATACATATAATACAATAAAAACAACAATAAACACATATTAACATCCACCACAGTGAGTCCACCCAGCATCTCCTCACTGTGATGGAGGCAAAAGTCTTTGGTCTGCAGTCTCTTCCCTCCTCTTCTCCCTCTGCGCTGAGGCGATACCCCCCGGGCGATGTTATAAATCAGTCCCGCGGCTCAAACACCGCGTCCCGGGGTGGTCGAAGCTGCCGCCCACCAGTCCTGCAGAAGCAGCCGCTGGCCCGCGGCCGAACCCCGGACTCAGGCCACCACCGCCAGAACACCGTCCCAGCCACCCTCACGTGAGTACCGTACCGTCTTCAGCCTCGGGCTGGGCCGCCCCGACATGGGCGCCGAACCTCCCCCGGGCCGGGCCGCCCCAACATGGGCGCCGAACCTCCCTCTGGCCGGGCCGCCCCGACTTGGGCGTTGCTTCTCCCTCTGGCCGGGCCGCCCCGACTTGGGCGTCGCTTCTCCCTCGGGCCCGGCTGCCCCGACATGGGCGCCGCACCTCCCCGAGCTCGGCCACTCCGACGGGAGCCTCGTTCCACCCTCAGGCTGGCCGCCCTCACAACCTCTCACGGGAGCACTGTTCCAGCCCTGAGCCGGACCGCCTTCACGGGAGTCATCAGCTCCATTAGGCCTCAGCGCAGACGGAGGCAGAGAAGGGGAATACGACAAAAAAGTCGCATTCCCCCGCAGGGAGAGACTACAAACCCCGTTTCAACCCCCCCCCCCAAAACACAAACTAAAAACCAAAGACTAGACTAACCAAAACAAAATAAACAACACAAAAAAACACAAACAAACGGGACTGCCGGTGAGCCGCTGCAGCCAGAGCCGCGCCGCCACTCCGAAGATCATGAGAGAAATGCACCGTCTTTAGCACAGAGTAAGGGAATCGAGAACAAGAGGACATAGGTTTAAGGTGAGGGGGAAAAGATTTTAAATTAAACTGAAGGGTAACTTTTTTATACAAAGGGTGGTGGATATTTGGACTGAGCAGCCGGAGGAGGTAGTTGAGGCAGGGACATTTGGACAGGTACAAGGATAGGATAGGTTTAGAGGGATATGGGCCAAACGCAGGCAGGTGGGACTAGTATAGATGGGGTTTGTTGGTCAGCGTGAGCAAATTAGGCCAAAGGGATGATTCTATGCTGTATGACTCTAAAACTTTCCATTGAAGCAAAGATATTCTCTGTGTTCCTGACTGGGAATGAATTTGCAGGCTTTGTTTAATACACTTGGGTCCAGAATACCCACAGAATAAACCTGAATAATTAGTCTTGCAACTTAATTGCTCTGGGACTTTCATGTATAAATTCCTCCACCGCAAGTCATAACAGTAACTAATTATATAGTTATACAATCTATTTAACCCACATTCCAGAAACTTGCCCTTCCTAATGTGCTTATCGTAACATAAATTCATGGAGAGTGTTGTTTGTTGATGACCTTTCTCATTTAGTCATTAGATTCGCAATGAAAGGCACGAACAAAATTATGTCCAAACTGACAAGATAAATCTAAACTGAAGCAAAACAGGCTTGGAATTGCAAAACTAATACAGAAAATATTGGAAAATATCTATGGGTGGAGAACGGATGGAAACATCTCTGTTCAGGCAAGGTCAGACTTGCAAAAGTGATCCTGATGTCAATGGAGTGAACTGGTTAAATGATTAATGAGGGAATTCAGCAAAAGAGAAAACAAAGAGGTGAATATGTTAAAGTTGCTGAAAAAGCTGGTAATGGCCAGCTGAAAAATTGTGTTAGTAGCAGAAAATATGCACTCTCCAAATAAGAGAGACAAGGAAGGGGTTTCCTTGAAGTAATACCTGTTTTCCAAACCAATCCGGTACTTATGAAAGGTCATCAACTTAGTTTCTCTTTCTCTAGACACTCCCTGACTTGCTGAGTGTTTTCAGCAGTTTCTATTGCAGGAACATGCCACAAAATGCACGTTTTACCACATGTACAATATGTGGTTTCTCCCACTCTAGTTCATTTCAATTCCTCTGTCTACATTGTCAGACTCTGAGGAGAGAACCAACTTAATCTGCCTGCTTCTTAAAATTTGGACTTTTTTTTCTGTTTAACTGTAAATGGAACTAAAGAGTTACATAAAAATGAAGGAGGTATTTATGTTTTAAGCAAAGGCACAAATATGTCAGAGACTCTTGGTCAACTAATCTTCAGTGTTCCAATCTCATTTCACCTGATATCTTGAGTCCCTATGTGTAAAATGAAGACTTTCTATGCATAATCTGATGTTATCTAGTACCAGGTTGAACAAACTGTTCCACAAATGCCAGACAGTAAACACAGTCTGGAGCACACCCACGGTAATATAATTTTCCATTCAACAATATGCAGCCGGTTAGAAGCAGATTCTGAGCTCTTCTAAGAAATGAAGATTTATATTTATTTAGCATTCTTCATATTACTTTCAGGCCAACTCAAAATAGTTTACAGCCATCAACATTTGTGTTGTTGCATTGTGCCAGCAAGATTCCAGAAAAGCAGAGTATTTTATTCTTATTGTTAATTAGGGATAAAGATAGACTAAGTCACTGGAGTTTATTTCCCGTGTTCTACAAGACCAAGACTAACGTCACATCTAACAGGTGAGATACCTCTGATCCATTTGATTCGTCATACCTTAGTACTGAGTAATAGTTTGTTCTTTCAGTGTTCTTCATTGAGTTGTACTAAGATAAGAAACTTGAATGTGCGAGAAACTAAGGGCACCAATCCATCCCCAACCACTACGTGTTTATAGGAACTGCCAGTCTGAGGATTGTTCCTGACCTGAATTGTTGCCTCCACAGATGCTGCATGACCCACTCAGTTCTTCCAGCACTTTGTGTTTTGCTCAAGATTCCAGCATCTGCAGTCTCTTGTGAATCCATCACCAATTACTAGGTTAGTGCAGTAAATGTTAGTACTGTGCAGTCAAAGTCAAAGTCAACATCAATTTTATTTGTCACAAGTCCCCCAACAATGAAGTCTATTCTAGGTCAAATAATACATTTTCTTTGCCTAATCGAATATAACTATAACGTCAATTTTACTTCGGAGTCACGTGAGTGACTACGTGAAGAGCCCGCTCAGCACGCATGCGCGGCAATACGTTCAGCAGTGCAACAGCGGCGCATCGGGAGTCAGGCGCTCCCGCTACGGGGTGAAAGAACGGACCGTCAGGTAAGCTCTGAGGTCGGGTTTTTCTTTCACAGGGAGCCTTCTGCTTTCAGGCAGAGAAGAAAGGCTCTAGAACAAAGTGTCCCCCGCTCGACTCCACGGAGGAGCGTTCCATCTGGGGGGAGGCAGCAACAAGGTGGTAGGACCGCTTACCCGGCGCTCCGCTATTCCCCTACACCGGAAGTAAAGCCACAGAAGAGGCATCCGGCCGATGGCTTCCGACTTCTCGGACGGGGACGTCTCTCCACCCGCACGGCGGGAAAGACAGCCGCCTGAAAAGACCTGTTCCCCGCTCGACTCCACGGAGGAGCGTTCCATCTGGGGGGGGCAGCAACAAGGCGGTAGGACCGCTTACCGGGCGCTCCGCCATTTCCCCGACACCGCGCCGAGCCCAGCCCCGCTAGCGCCTGAGCAGCGGACTGGAAGTAAAGCCACGGAAGAAGCGTCCGGCCGGTGGCTTCTGACTTGTCGGACGGGGACGTCTCTCCACCCACCCGGGGGAGAGACAGCCGCCTGAGCCGCTGGAGCGGCTCCTGGAGCAGGAGCTCCAGCGAGACGCACTTCGTGAGGGGCGCTCTCGCAGGGGGAGTTCAGGCAGTCCCTCCACAGTGCCTTCTGCACTGTCCATTGCTTCCTCCTTACCCGAGGGTAGCTTTGGTGACCAGGACTGGGCTGGTCAAGAAGAGGGGACGATGGCTGAAGATCTCGGGAGTATGCAAGGGGTGCAGGAACAGGAAGAGCTGCTAGGTGTGGTGGACCGCTACGTGGCAACCCCACGTGCAGGAGGCCGTTAAAGGCCAAACCAGCGGCCAGCATTAACCACCTCTCCAACAGGCCCCTACAGGAGAGGTGGTCAATGAGGCCTTAGAAAACTGCAGCGGATCCTCAGGCTCCTGACGTCAGCCATCACATCGTTTGCTCGTTCCGTGGACAAATACGGAGATGACCACAACCTTCGTAAACAAATCATAAAACCTGCCATAAAATCCTAAATTTGCGGGGTTGTGCATACCCCAGCCACTGAGCCAGACCCACTGCTCTTTGGCAAAAACCTCACAAAGCATATGAAGGATATGGAAGAGGCTTTAAAAAACTTTCGGTCTCATGAGGGCATGCCCGGGACGAGCAAACCAAAAACAATAATTCCTAAGCAGCAGCACCCCATCGCGTCCATCAGTCGACGTTTACCATATGGGACTGGTGTAAAGCTCGGTGTCCGCATTCTATCCCCGGAAGTCTTCTTTAGACCAGGGCCCATAGCGGACCCCATGGAAAATGCGCCACCCCCCAACATCACCGCCACGTCAAACGACGTGCAAGACTCGTTGGACCGGCAGGAAACAGAACAATACCCATAACCATGGAGGTAGGTGGATCTGGTTCCTACCAGCATATAGAAAATAGGGGCTTAATACTAACAGGGGGGAGATTACACCTTTTTTCTAGAAGCATGGGAGTCTATCACGAGTGATCAGTATATACTCAATGGCATTAGTGGATATAAAATACAATTCATACTAGAAAAATTGCCACCAGTTCAACATTCACCCCAGAGGGTATTTTCCCTCTCCGTTAGAGAAACGAGAGGGACAAGCTGAACTGGTGAGACTAATTACAAAGGGTATCATGGGAAAACATGAACCCATGGAATTCGTATCAAATATATTCACTAAACCCAAAAAAGATGGTGTATATCGCATCATCATTGACTTAACTTCACTAAATATGTTTGTTAAGTATATACATTTCAAAATGGAAACGGTTGTTACTGCCAAACAACTAATTTCCAAAGGATACTTCATGGCAAGCATTGATCTTAAAGATGTTTACTATTTAGTACCATTCACAAGGATCATCGCAGATACCTGAAATTTACCTGGATGGGGCAGCTATGGCAGTTTAAAGTGTTACCCAATGGGTTCACATCAGCCATAGATTATTCACCAAGATACCAAAACCAGCTCTGACAATATTCAGAAGACAAAAACATATTGTCATGGCATATCTTGATGATATCTTAAATAATAGGCAAGACCATGGAATTGACGATGTTAGCTGTATCAGCTACCAAACAGTTATTCAAAACCCTGGGATTGTCTTACATCCAGATAAATCTAAGTTGAAGCCATCCACAATCATGGACTACTTGGGCTTCACAATTAATTCAGTCTACGTGACTGTAACATTGCCAAGAGACAAAACAGTTGAATTGGCACAATCAAGCAACAATTTAATGATTCGGACCTTTGCACTGTCAAAACTTACAAAGAGCAAAGGTACAGGCACCAAAACGACACACGGGTCATTATGATCGTGTCAGAAAGTTACCCACTGAAGCAATATCAGAACTACAGTGGTGGGCAAAAAATGTTTGGCATAGTTTCAGCCCTATTATCATCACTAACCCTACGTTAGTTATCCAAACAGATGCCAGTGCTCAAGGCTGGGGAGCAACTAACTCTATATCCAGCACAAGTAGTAGATGGACTAACCCAGAGTCATCGTTACCACTTACACTGGGCATTAATTATCTAGAGATGTTGGGTGACTTTTATGGTTTAAAAGCATATGCACAAATATGTATCACTTGCATGTACGGTTACAAATAGATAATACTACGGTGGTGGCCTACATTAACCATATAGGCGGCATAAAATCGGTATCATGCGACAAGTTGGTCAACACAATTTGGCAATGGTGTGTCGAAAGACATATTTGGCTATCAGCAACTTACCTGCCAGGTAAGCTAAATACAGTGGCAGACACCAGGTCACGTAAATTTAATGACAACATCGAATGGATGTTAAACCCCAAAAAATTTGCAAAAGTTATCAAGCAATATGGCACGCCAGATATCGATTTATTTGCATCAAGGCTAAATCACCAGGTACCTATGTATGTCGCTTGGGAACCAGACCCTGAGGCAGCAGCGGTAGATGCGTTCGCGCTGGATTGGGGAAATTCTTCTTCTATGCATTTCCTCCCTTCTGCCTCATCAGTTGGGGACTACACACAATACAAATGGACTCTGCTTCAGGTATTTTGATAGTACCCGACTGCCCTACGCAGCCATGGTTCCCAATACTCCATGACATGGTTGTTGAAACTCCGATGGTATTCCCCAGTGACCCAGAGTTATTAACACCCAGTGTCGGGCACAAGCCACCCGTGCCATGAACAAATCAAACTACTGGGTTGCAGATTCTGCACAAACCACTTCTGGGACTGGGATTATCAGAACAAACCGTCGACACCATGTCAGCATCCCTCCGAACATCTACTAAAAACAGCACTTGTCCAGCATCAAAAAATGGGAGAAGTACTGCTTGGATACAGGGACCACCTACTCAACCGCTACAGTTACCAACGTACTGGAATTCCTGGCGAACCTTCACCACGATGAAGGACTCAGCTACAGAGCCATCAACACAGCTAGAAGTGCCCTGCCTGTCTATTTAAAACCAGCTCCAGGACAAACTAGTAGCGTGGATAGGGGAGAACCAGTGGATGTGGTGTATCTGGACTTCCAGAAGGCTTTCGACAAGGTCCCACATAAGAGATTAGTTTACAAACTTAAAGCACACGGCATTGGGGGTTCAGTATTGATGTGGATAGAGAACTGGCTGGCAAACAGGAAGCAAAGAGTAGGAGTAAACGGGTCCTTTTCACAATGGCAGGCAGTGACTAGTGGGGTACCGCAAGGCTCAGTACTGGGACCCCAGCTATTTACAATCTATATTAATGATCTGGATGAGGGAATTGAAGGCAATATCCCCAAGTTTGCGGATGACACTAAGCTGGGGGGCAGTGTTAGCTGTGAAGAGGATGCTAGGAGACTGCAAGGTGACTTGGATAGGCTGGGTGAGTGGGCAAATGTTTGGCAGATGCAGTATAATGTGGATAAATGTGAGGTTATCCATTTTGGTGGCAAAAACAGGAAAGCAGACTATTATCTAAATGGTGGCCGACTAGGAAAAGGGGAGATGCAGCGAGACCTGGGTGTCATGGTACACCAGTCATTGAAAGTGGGCATGCAGGTGCAGCAGGCAGTGAAGAAAGCGAATGGTATGTTAGCTTTCATAGCAAAAGGATTTGAGTATAGGAGCAGGGAGGTTCTACTGCAGTTGTACAGGGTCTTGGTGAGACCACACCTGGAGTATTGCGTACAGTTTTGGTCTCCAAATCTGAGGAAGGACATTATTGCCATAGAGGGAGTGCAGAGAAGGTTCACCAGACTGATTCCTGGGATGTCAGGACTGTCTTATGAAGAAAGACTGGATAGACTTGGTTTATACTCTCTAGAATTCAGGAGATTGAGAGGGGATCTTATAGAAACTTACAAAATTCTTAAGGGGTTGGACAGGCTAGATGCAGGAAGATTGCTCCCGATGTTGGGGAACTCCAGGTCAAGGGGTCACAGCTTAAGGATAAGGGGGAAATCCTTTAAAACCGAGATGAGAAGAACTTTTTTCACACAGAGAGTGGTGAATCTCTGGAACTCCCTGCCACAGAGGGTAGTCGAGGCCAGTTCATTGGCTATATTTAAGAGGGAGTTAGATGTGGCCCTTGTGGCGAAGGGGATCAGAGGGTATGGAGAGAAGGCAGGTACGGGATACTGAGTTGGATGATCAGCCATGATCATATTGAATGGCGGTGCAGGCTCGAAGGGCCGAATGGCCTACTCCTGCACCTAATTTCTATGTTTCTATGTTTCTAACAGGCCATGGGGTCCCACCCGCTGGTGGTCAAACTAATGAAGGGTATTTACAACTCTAACCCCCTAGACCAAGGTACACCCATATATGGGATGTCAGTGTGGTCCTGACATACCTCAGGGGATAGCCACCAGCCAGATCCCTCAACCTGGAACAATCTATGCTCAAAACACTCATGTTGATGGCACTTGTATCTGCACAGAGGGTCCAGTCACTACACCTATTGCGACTGGACAGCATGCTCACAGCTCCAGACCAGATCTCTGTCGTTATCCAGGGACTGATCAAACAGAGCAGACCAGGAACACCTAATCTAGTCGTGGAATTCCGGGTTTACCCGCCAGAATGACGGTTATGTGCCATGACCCACCTACTATCCATACAACCTTGTGGGTCAGTCATAAAAAACCTTATGGTTGGGTGACGAGCCAAACCATTTCGAGATGGCTCAAGCAGGTGCTAAAAGCTGCTGGGATAAACACTAACATGTACAAATTTTATTCCACCAGCGCAGCATCCACGTCGACGGCTAAAAGAATGGACATGCCTATAGACCACATCCTGGCTACAGCAGGATGGTCGGGGGAAAGACTGTTCAGAAATTTTATAATAAGCCGTTGGCAAAACCTGTTTTATTTGCAGAAAAGATTTTACAGACTGCAAATATTTAATTTAAGCCCAGGGGAGCAATTTAATTTCTTTGTTGTTATTGTTAAAAAATACCATTGTGTTTTTCTACAAACAGATTCATTGGTTGATTACGATAACACACTTCCTCCCTCAAGGACTTCGGCAGTGCGTGAAGTAATACCTGTTACACGGTTTGAAATCACAGAGCTTTGAAGTCTTCACGTAGTCACTCACGTGACTCCGAAGTAAAATAGTAAGATTAAACGGGAACTTACCAGTTTGAAGTTTGATCTGTATTTTATGAGGAGTTACGATGAGGGATTACGTTCCCTCCGCTCCCACCCTCAATAATATGGCTCAAACTGATGTCTCCTTGTCTTTACTATTACTTCAATAACTGTGTCTATCTGTGATTCCACACCGCTGCTTTGAAGTATGCCGCGCATGCGTGCTGAGCGGGCTCTTCACGTAATCCCTCATCGTAACTCCTCATAAAATACAGATCAAACTTCAAACTGGTAAGTTCTCGTTTAATCTTACTATTCTCTGCATATCTCATGCTTTATATATTTCGCTGCAGATGTACTGTTTTCTCATTTCTTTATCTGTCACACATTTAGTTTTCTGAAGTATCACATTGAACTAGGAGTCACTTCTGTTCTATTCTTTGCTGGGTTTCCAAGCACCAAAAAATGCTGATAACTATCAATGATTGGCTGCTGTTGAGAACCAGATCAACTACAGTTTTGCTTCATGCCAAAATATTTTCCCAAATCATACCGGTTCAAAAATAATTTTCTTGCGTTCCCCTGTCATTTTGCCCCCAGTGCTGCTGCCACAATTGTTGCTTATCAATGTCAATGGTGCTTAAGATGCAGTTGCCACTGTCCAACTGGCTATGCCTTTGCTTCACACCTGCTGCATTACAGAGGACCCTCCACAACACATAAGAAGATGTCAAGGCAAAGTCATTGCAGCCTCAAGATCTCCACTGCAGCAATTTCTCAGGGCTTAGTGCAGTGCCATCAGCTCATCTGGATTCAATCATTTCATTCATGACCTTCCCTTATAGAAATCACTGGTATAGTTGAGGAAGAAAACTTGAAACCAGCTCAAGTTAGGGATGGGCTGACCACAATTGCCTACATGCTGTTATTAACTCCAGCAGCTTCTCCGTGACAAACACACAGTGCTCAAATCCGCCACAAAATTACGCAGCCCATGCCGACTATCAAGTCTTGGGCAGCATTAGAGGTCAGGACTGCAAAAAAGTCAACAGTTTATTTTTACAATTTAAATGGGGCCTCACAGGTGTGATTCAGATAGGAACAGATGCCAAGCTAAAGAACAAAGCACCAGGAAGAGAAACAATAAATTTGACAAATAAATTAAATTTTAAAGTGGGCCTTAAAGAAGGGGCTGGAGATCAGAGCCAGAGTGCTTCAAGGAGACTGAGGCACCGTTTCGGGTCAGGATGACTGAAAGCACAGTCACTAAGGAAGAGGATAGGAGATGGAAAGGAGGGCAGAAACAACATCATGTGGACCTCTGATAGCACTTGGGGGAGCACAACTGGGCTGCATTTAAATTTGCTCCTTCTAACACTTGAGTTAGAGCTTTGCATTTCCTCGCAATTCATTGGGGCAGAATAGAATATCTCTAATCTTTCCCTCCTTATCGATGGCCGCTGATCCAGCTTTGCAATATTTTACTCCTCTATCAAAACTTCCAACGGATGGCCTCCAGCTTTTGCTGCAGTTTTTCTGACACCCAACTAGTCTTCATGAGTATTATGAAAATTTAAAACAATTGACAATTGAGAGCCCAAAATATGTTGTAATTCAAGAAGTTTGAGAACAGCAGAGGAAGGAAAAAAAAATCAAAACATAAAGATAAATGATGCTTAAGAAGGAACTGCAGAAGCTGGAAAATCGAAGGTGGACTAAAATGCTGGAGACTCAGTGGGTGCAGCAGCATCTATGGAGCGAAGGGAATAGGCAACGTTTCGGGCCTAAACTCTTCTTCAGACTTCAGTCTACCTAAGATAAATGATGCTCTTGTCATCATATATAACCATATAACCATATAACAATTACAGCACGGAAACAGGCCATCTCGACCCTTCTAGTCCGTGCCGAACACATAATCTCCCCTAGTCCCATATACCTGCGCTCAGACCATAACCCTCCATTCCTTTCCCATCCATATAACTATCCAATTTATTTTTAAATGATAAAAACGAACCTGCCTCCACCACCTTCACTGGAAGCTCATTCCACACAGCTACCACTCTCTGAGTAAAGAAGTTCCCCCTCATGTTACCCCTAAACTTCAGTCCCTTAATTCTCAAGTCATGTCCCCTTGTTTGAATCTTCCCTACTCTCAGTGGGAAAAGCTTTTCCACGTCAACTCTGTCTATCCCTCTCATCATTTTAAAAACCTCTATCAAGTCCCCCCTTAACCTTCTGCGCTCCAAAGAATAAAGCCCTAACTTGTTCAACCTTTCTCTGTAACTTAGTTGCTGAAACCCAGGCAACATTCTAGTAAATCTCCTCTGTACTCTCTCTATTTTGTTGACATCCTTCCTATAATTAGGCGACCAAAATTGTACACCATACTCCAGAATTGGCCTCAGCAATGCCTTGTACAATTTTAACATTACATCCCAACTTCTATACTCAATGCTCTGATTTATAAAGGCCAGCACACCAAAAGCTTTCTTTACCACCCTATCTACATGAGATTCCACTTTCAGGGAACTGTGCACAGTTATTCCCAGATCCCTCTGTTCACCTACATTCTTCAATTCCCTACCATTTACCATGTACGTCCTATTTTGATTTGTCCTGCCAAGATGTAGCACCTCACACTTATCAGCATTAAACTCCATCTGCCATCTTTCAGCCCACTCTTCCAACTGGCATAAATCTCTCTGTAGACTTTGAAACTCTACTTCATTACCCGCAACCCCACCTATCTTAGTAACATCTGCATACTTATTAATGCTTGGCACAGACTGCTGAAGGGTCTGTTCTTGTGCTGTACTGTGTTCTACATTCTATAATTTGAAGAAATTATTCAAGTTCAGTGGAGAAAGTGGGAATATAAATGGTTGCTAAATATTTTCTATACTTTCGAACTGGGTGGTTTTTTGCTGGGTGGTTTTACCTGAAAATAGGTCAGATAACAAAGTAATTATTATGACACTTGCTAACTGGCAGATTTTACTGACACACGCTGTTTAAGTGGTGCAACAATACTCCTTTCATATGGAGTAATGGGTGGACTTATCCTCTCACCGGGTGTAGCATATTCGTTTACCTACACTAATTCATTGTTAGAATTGCAATAACATTGCCTTCTTCCTTCTCTCGGTTATTCAACTATGTTTGACCTAATTCCCATGACTTGAGCTCTTTCTTGTAAGACTACACATCCAAAAGTAAAATCCCAAATCGTTGATGGATGCGGAAATATCGGGTATTTGTTTTCCGGACAAGGAAACATGAGAAAAGCGAGTTTTATTCTCCATTGCTTATTGCCATGAATGTTTTAAGAATCAAGCACAATTAATGGAGTCACAGATGCTAGACACGGTATAATGTATTCCCCAAAGGAGATTATGCAAAAGCATCTATTTACAAAATGCCATTAACTTAGCATGTAGAGATAGAAATTGACACCAATCCATATAAAGAGATTTTATGCAAAGAAGAAAATTGCTGGTGGGACTCAGCAGGTCAGGCAGCTATTTTTAGGCAGAGAGATAGTCGACATTTTCACAGGATCCTGTATCACTCACATAGATGGTCTTGGTGGGTACACACTCCTCCACATGTTTTCTTTTGAAGTTGGTAATAACCGTGGCATACTCATTTAGCCAGTCATCACCCAGTCAACCAATGCCAAACATTTACAGTTGTTCCTCTGCCAGTTCTTCCCACTGCAGCTGCATTTTTCAGTCATTGCTTGTACACAGGAAAAAGAAGCACAGCCAGGTGGTCTGATTTCCAAAGTGAGGATGAAGCATGGTGCGAGAGGCATCTTTGATGGTGGTGCAGCAGCAGATGAGGGTATTTGTTCCTTTGGTACTGTTGGAAATGTGTTGGTAGTAGTTTAAAAGTGACCTTCAAATTAGACTTGTTGAAGTCCCTGGCTATTATGGGGAAGGCGTCGGGGTATGGTATTTGGTGCGGCTCCTCCTGTACTAGCCGAATAACTGCCTGGGACAGAATATGCACCACAGCCATGATGATATATTTCGTTCAGACCGTAAGGTCTGAATGACAATAAAGGCATTCAATTCAATCAATTCAATGATGGAGGTGAATTCCCTTGAGAGGTAGAAGGAGATGTTCCAGGTGCGAGGAGCAGGACTTGGACAAGACAGCTACATCAAAGCAACACAGATAGTTTACCACGAGGAAGACGCCACTGCCTCTCTCTTTATAACTCATTACCAAGAAGCTATTTAAATTTTAGAAAGTATTTTAAGAGGAAAAGTAGGAAAGCAGAAAATTGAAGGAGGTACAAGGATATATCCAACTAAAGAACAGGCACAAAGGGCAAGTTAGAGAAACTAAGGACTAAATACTTATAGTATACTAAATTGTGATAGTATTTGGCAGCTGGAACTGTTTTTAAACAAAAGGAAACGATTTATTCTTTGAAATATTAGCAAATTTCAATAAATAGGAAGAAGCCAATTTAGCGTAGTATCGGTGATGGATGACTGAGGTATGTAATTAAGATCATGAGCAGCAAAGTTTTGGATGAACTCAAGTTTTACTAGAACAGAATGTGGAATGGCAGCCAGAGGATCAGTGAATTGTCAGATCTGGAGGTAGCAAAAACTTGGATGAGGATTTTAGTGTTACTTACCTGAACCATGAGTAAAGAAAAAAAAAATTAGGTTGAAGTAGGTGTACTGTTGATGTAGAAACTCGCTCTGGATAGGCACATGGGTAGGCAGCAAATGGAGGGATATGGATCATATGCATTCAGATGCGATCCGTTTAACTTGTAATTATGTTCGGCACAGATATTGTGGGCCGAAGGACCTGTTCCTTTTCTGGACTGTTCTATGTTCTACGTTTTAAGGTGCTGGAAATAGAATTGTTGATGGGAAGTAGAGTGTATAGCGGTCTGACCAAAGATAAAGGGCTTCATAATAGAGGAAATAACAACTAACCCAGAACCAGATGCGAGACATGCATTTTAATGGCAAAAAGGAAACAATAATATGTCAGAGTTGAATATACTATGTCAGAGCGTAAGTTTACAAGGTTAATTCCTGGGATGGCGGGACTGTCATATGCTGAGAGAATGGAGCAGCTGGGCTTGTACACTCTGGAGTTTATTGAAACATATAAGATTGAAACATATAAGATTGTTAAGGGCTTGGACACGCTAGAAGCAGGAAACATGTTCCCGATGTTGGGGGAGTCCAGAACCAGGGGCCACAGTTCAAGAATAAGGAGTAAGCCATTTAGAACGGAGATGAGGAAACACATTTTCTCACAGAGAGTGGTGAGTCTGTGGAATTCTCTGCCTCAGAGGGCGGTGGAGGCAGGTTCTCTGGATGCTTTCAAGAGAGAGCTAGATAGGGCTCTTAAAGATAGCGGAGTCCGGGGATATGGGGAGAAGGCAGGAACGGGGTACTGATTGGGGATGATCAGCCATGGTCACATTGAATGGCGGTGCTGGCTCGAAGGGCCAAATGGCCTACTCCTGCACCTATTGTCTATTGATACTGGCCACATAATCTGGATTTGATGTCACATTTTGTATGATATTGTGATATATGAGCAGGATGTAAAATCGTATATTAATCTTTTGAGGGCCGGAGAGGTAACAGCATAAGAGTGGGAATAGAAACCGGAACAGAATTTCTCTGTCTGCAACTGGCTAGATAAGAATGGAATCAGGAGCTGGCAGCTCCTCTCAACCGGAATACAGAGAAGGAACAATGGAAAAGGAAAGTGTGGTCAACCATATCAAACGTTGCAGACAGCTCACAAAAGTTAAGCAGTTACTGTACACCAAAGTTCCAGTCACAGAGCCTATAATTAGTAAATATGAATGTTCTAGAGAGAAATGTTACAGAAGCTGAAAATCTGAAATTAAAATATATCAATTTAGTCAGCTTCTGTGCAGAGAGAAGGCTTCAGTTAAGGTTTCAGGTGGTTGATGTTTTACCTAGTAACTTTGACTAATCGTGGATTCAATTGTAGGCATTGGTTTTGGAAATGACATCCAAGGACTTTCGAGGTGTGATGGCAATTTGCAACATTAGAACAGCCAAAACTAGATACTGAGAAGGGAGGAGACTTTTCATTTCAAATGTAAAATGGAAACTGTAAATTAGGAGAAATTGTGACCATTTTCAGTGCTCCCAATATGATGCATGAGTCATATTGTCAGGTAGTTTCCAACCATGTTACATTTGAACAGTCTCCTTTCTTTCACTCTCTAGTATTGGGTGCGCTAATGTTGCAAATGGCCACTACAAAGTCCTTTTTCTCTCTAAAGTCCTCAGATGTCATTTCCTAAACCAATGCCTACAACATGAGTAAAGAAAGAAAATATTATGTAGGTTGAAGTAGCAGAATCTCTCTCTGGATAGACACATGGATATGCAGGGAATGGAGGGATAGGATCATGTGCGATCAGGTGAGATTAGTTTAACTTCAGTATAGGCATTGGACTGAAGGGCCTGTTCATGTGCTGGACTGTTCCATGTTCTACTTTCTAAGGTGCTGTGAATAGAATTTTTGATGGAGAATAGTGTAGAGAGAGATGACCAAAGATAATGGACTTTAAAATGGAGGAAATAACAATTAATCCAGGACCAGATGTGGGATAGGCATTATAATAACAAAAAGGAAACAATGAAATACGACAGAAATTTAGGGTGTTGAAAAAAAGATGAAACTTGATATAAATTTGTGACAAGAACAGGGCAGTGGGAAGTAAAGTATTGGAGGCAGCTGAACCAGGTTCTTGATTTTAGTGGCATAGCAGCAGAGACCAATAGGTCTGCAGATGCTGGAATTTTGAGCAAAACACAAAATGTGGAAGGAACTCAGCTCCACTCTTTTTCAGACTGCAGACTTTAGCCTGAAGAAGGGTGCCAACCGAAAGGTCACCAGTCCGTTCCCTCCACAAATGTTGCCTCCAGCACTTTATGTTTTTTATAATATTTGTGGTTCAGTGATGAAAGTAAGATTAAGCCAAAAGTAAAATAAGTTAATAAATAAGTATTATTCCAATTTCATTAAAATGTCTAAAGCTAAAATCCTGGAAATCAGCCATAGGCTAACAATTAATATCTATATCTTTTGGACTCAGGAGTACATGAGCAGAGTGGTGGGAGAGTGGGATCCTGATTGATGAATCCGAGTTAATAAATGCAGAGGTCTTTGTTGAAAGAAGGACCAAAAGACTCGGCCCCGAAGCTGTGGCAGCGGCAGCAGCGGCAGCGGAGACCTGACTCGGCTTCAGAGCTGTGGCGGTGGCGGCAGCGGCAACGGAGACCCGACTTGGCCCCGGAGCTGTGGCGGTGGCAGCGGAGACCCGACTCGGCCTCGGAGCTGTGGCGGCGGCAGCGACCACGAGTTTGAACCGGCCCGTTCGCGGAGAACGGTTGAGCCGCGGGATTTACCATCACCCGGTGGGGTCACAACATCTGGAGCCTGGATCGCCTCAGCGCAGAGGGAGAACAAAGAGGGAAGAGACAGAGACTTTAAGATTTTGCCTTCCACCACAGTGAGGTGTTTGGTGAACTCACTGTGGTGGATGTTAAATTTGTGTTGATTGTGTGTTTTTGTCATTTTTTATTATATGTATGACTGCAGGGAAACGAAATTTCGTTCAGACCGAAAGGTCTGAATGACAATAAACGAATCTAATCTAATCTAATCTAATCTAAGCCAGAGAGTTGAGTGTTTGGAAGCTATCGTATATTTCTTGAAGAAAATGTTTTCCTTGGGTTGAAGGATGATGTGTGAGAGATGAATGAAAAGGCCAGACTTTGGTTTGGATAAGATAAGGCGGGAAAATGAACCAGCTTATTTGTAAAACCATCCCACAGTTTCAAAACATGCTTAAGTAGGATTTGGTGATGGATTATTAGTTCAGTTAATTCATTAAACTAACGTAATAGCAAATTTAAAAAAAACATTGATTAATTATTTTCAACTAAAGAAAATGCATCCGGCCTTTAGCACATAACAAGTAGTATGGGTTTGTGGCCAAAATTAATTCTCCCATACAGATTCTTCATCCTAGTTGGGTCACCAGTGACAGCTGGTCTCCCTAGAGGTTGAGTTGGCGGCACTTCTGTTTAACTAATGCAATCTGTCACTGCTGGAGGTCCTAAGGAAACTCATTATAACATCAGAGACTTGCTAAATATATGGAATGCGATTAGAACACTGTGCCTCGATCTAGTTTGTTTTTTCCACAAATTATGAAAAATTAAACTAATGTGAATTGGCCAGATTAATTTAATCTTTCAAGCCTTTACCAAAATTTCCAGTAAGATAAAGCTCTATAAAACTCTTCATTCACCTAGAGACGTAGCTGGAAAATGTTCTGTGAAAAATATCAAGTTAGGAAGTTTCTTGATTAATGAAAGGATACTGTAGTGTACCATACTGAC
The DNA here is from genome assembly GCF_010909765.2 of Amblyraja radiata. Taxonomy (NCBI): domain Eukaryota; kingdom Metazoa; phylum Chordata; class Chondrichthyes; order Rajiformes; family Rajidae; genus Amblyraja; species Amblyraja radiata. Next base: position 103,886,015 of record NC_045957.1, on the reverse strand, counting down.
ACGTATAATTTTGTTAAGCGATGAACTTTATTTTCTCTCATCCAAATGATTTGCTTTGCTACGGATCCCGTCAAGCTCTCAAGGCTTGGTGCTGTTTTGTGCAGAACTGGGATAATGCACATCAGCCTGAAGATGGGTCCTAACCTGAAATGTCTTATAACCATGTTCTTGAGAGATTAGTATACAAACTTAAAGCACACGGCATTGGGGGTTCAGTATTGATGTGGATAGAGAACTGGCTGGCAAACAGGAAGCAAAGAGTAGGAGTAAATGGGTCCTTTTCACAATGGCAGGCAGTGACTAGTGGGGTACCGCAAGGCTCAGTGCTGGGACCCCAGCTATTTACAATATATATTAATGATCTGGATGAGGGAATATCTCCAAGTTTGTGGATGACACTAAGCTGGGGGGCAGTGTTAGCTGTGAGGAGGATGCTAGGAGACTGCAAGGTGACTTGGATAGGCTGGGTGAGTGGGCAAATGTTTGGCAGATGCAGTATAATGTGGATAAATGTGAGGTTATCCATTTTGGTGGCAAAAACAGGAAAGCAGACTATTATCTAAATGGTGGCCGACTAGGAAAAGGGGAGATGCAGCGAGACCTGGGTGTCATGGTACACCAGTCATTGAAAGTAGGCATGCAGGTGCAGCAGGCAGTGAAGAAAGCGAATGGTATGTTAGCTTTCATAGCAAAAGGATTTGAGTATAGGAGCAGGGAGGTTCTACTGCAGTTGTACAGGGTCTTGGTGAGACCACACCTGGAGTATTGCGTACAGTTTTGGTCTCCAAATCTGAGGAAGGACATTATTGCCATAGAGGGAGTGCAGAGAAGGTTCACCAGACTGATTCCAGGGATGTCAGGACTGGCTTATGAAGAAAGACTGGATAGACTTGGTTTATACTCTCTAGAATTTAGGAGATTGAGAGGGGATCTTATAGAAACTTATAAAATTCTTAAGGGGTTGGACAGGCTAGATGCAGGAAGATTGCTCCCGATGTTGGGGAAGTCCAGGACAAGGGGTCACAGCTTAAGGATAAGGGGGAAATCCTTTAAAACCGAGATGAGAAGAACTTTTTTCACACAGAGAGTGGTGAATCTCTGGAACTCTCTGCCACAGAGGGTAGTCGAGGCCAGTTCATTGGCTATATTTAAGAGGGAGTTAGATGTGGCCCTTGTGGCTAAGGGGATCAGTGGGTATGGAGAGAAGGCAGGTACGGGATACTGAGTTGGATGATCAGCCATGATCATATTGAATGGCGGTGCAGGCTCGAAGGGCCGAATGGCCTACTCCTGCACCTAATTTCTATGTTTCTATGTTCTATCTGAGATGTTGCCTGACCCGCTGAGCTACTCCAGAAATCTGTGTCGTCTTTTGTAAACAAGCATCTGCAGTTCCTTATTTCTACCTATCTAATACAATTTCAACCACCTCCTATGAGAGCTAACTGTAGACAATCCGTTGTAGAACCCTAGGAGGTGCTGAGAAATCTTGGTATACAAGTCCAAGGACCCCTGAAGGTAAAGTACAGGTAGATATGTTGGTCATATGTTGGGCATAGGGAATTCTTGCATACGAGAGTTGGCATATGGAAGGCCAATTTAATCAAAATAAGACAACCTGAAAAAGGTAAACTGGGAGTATCCACTTGCTAGTAAGTCGATATCTGCATAGTGGGAATCATTCAGAGGATAAACAGCAAGAGATCAGGGTTAAGATTTTCTTATCGGGGTGAAAGCCAAGGGTAATGAGTATAGGCAATCCTAGATATTGAGGGATATTGAGCCAACCCTGTGCACACTGGTAGCAGATTATACGGACAATTTATCCATGCACCCATTGTCACAATTAATCCTGGTGAAGAGCATTCTATACTGCAAAAACCATGAAACTATGGCCTCTTAGGTAGCTACGTAAGTACTTCCGAATCCCTTGGGTAGAATAAAATTACAATGATATATGGGGTGAATTGTGTGAAGTTATTTTCTCTCTTTGGCTATTTTTGTTTGAGAGATGTTCAGAAATCAGTATTAATAGAAGGTCGGGCAACTTCAATGCCTCCTCGCTGAGCAGTCACCCCTTTAAGCACACCTTTTCTGTATCAACTCTGAGAGAAAGATGCCTTTGAATAGTGTTCTTTGTTTTGCTTTGATGCCTGCTGTAGTTCTGCTTCTGTTGCAAAAAAAAGTAAATGTTATAATGGATATCCGTGAATAGAGCTCCTTGACATCAAAACGAAAGCAAAAGATTGCCCTCTACATCTGTTAACACTATTATTATTCAGAATTATTCCAGATGTACAACTGATAAAATGTTCTCATGACAGCAGTCAAACACATGTAATAGATAATGTCAAAGTGAACTCAACCCCTCTGTCTTGACATTTCCATTTATCTCACTGAACATAAAATGAATGAAATTCATGCAAAATTGTAAAATTATTGAGTCAGCAACATTTGACAATAGTCAATAGACAATAGGTGCAGGAGTAGGCCATTCAGTACTTCGAGCCAGCACCGCCATTCAATGTGATCATGGTTGATCATCCACAATCAGTACCCCGTTCCTGCCTTCTCCCCATATCCCGACTCCGCTATCTTTAAGAGCCGTATCAAGCTCTCTCTTGAAAGTGTCCAGAGAACCGGCCTCCACTGCCCTCTGAGGCAGAGAATTCAACAGACTCACAACTCTTTGTGTGAAAAAATGTTTCCTCATCTCCATTCTACATGCCTTACCCCTTATTCTTAAAATTAAACCCCTGGTTCTGGACACCCCCAACATCAGGGAAATGTTTCCTGCCTCTAGCGTGTCCAAACCTTTAATAATTTTATATATTTCAATAAGATCCTCTCTCATCCTTCTAAATTCCAGAGTATGCAAGCCCAGCCATTCCATTATCTCATCATACCACAGTTCCGCCATCCCAGGAATTAACCTTGTGAACCTACGCTGCACTCCCTCAATAGTAAGAATGTCCTTCCTCAAATTAGGGGACCAAAATTGCACACAATACTCCAGGTGTGGTCTCACTAGAGCCCTGTATAACTTTAGATGGATCTCTTTACTCCTATACTCAACTCCTCTTGTTATGAAGGCCAACATGCCATTCGCTTTCTTCACTGCCTGCTGTACCTGCATGCTTACTTTCAATGACTGATGAACAAGGACCCCCCAGATCCCGTTGTACTTCCCCTTTTCCCAACTTGACACCATTTAAATAATAATCTGCCTTCCTGTTTTTGCTACCAAAGTGGATAACCTCACATTTATCCACATTAAACTGCATCCGTCAAGCATCTGCCCACTCACCCAACCTGTCCAAGTCACCTTGCATTCTCATAGCATCCTCCTCACAGTTCACACTGCCACCAAGCATTGTGTCATCTGCAAATTTGCTAATGTTACTTTAAATCCCTTCATCTAAATCATTGATGTATATTGTCTGGAGTGTGGCGGCGCTCTGTCTGTGGTTTTTTTTGTCTCGTTAAATGTATATTTTTGATTCTAGTTTTTATTATTTTTTAGCTGTGTATATGTGGGGGGGGGGGGGGGGGTGGGGTAAACCATTGAATCTCTTCTCTGTACCGGGACCCGACTATTCCCTGTCGGGTCTCCGATGTCGTTGGGCCTAACATCGTGGAGCCGGCGGTGGCCTCCGGCCGGAACCAACCTGATTGCTCCAATCGCACAGCCTGCGAACTCGCCATCGCGGAGCTGGCCAACTTCGGAACGGGAAGAGCTGTGAACTTCGGAGGCTCCGGCCGCAGGCCTGGTGGACAGGAACATCGGGCGCTCGCAGGTCGCTGGTGGGAGACCACTTTTTGGAGCTCCCCCAACGGTAACTTCTCCCGCCGGAATTGCGGGGTTTAAATGACTCGGAGCGGGGCCTAACATCGCCCGGCGCGGCTTAACGGCCGCGGGACTTACCAACGCCCACCGGGGGCTTTAACATCGGGAGCCCCAGTCACCTCGAAGTTGCAGTTGCGGGAGAAGAACAAAGGTAAGAGATAAAACTTTTGCCTTCCATCACAGTGAGGAGGTGTTGGAGATTCACTGTGATGGATGTTTGTGTAAATTGTGTTAAGTGTGGGTCTTGTTTTTTTTTGTATTGTTAAGACTGTAGAAATGCAATTTCGTTCAAACCAAGCTGTTTGAATGACAATAAAAGGCATTCTATTCTATTCTATTCTAAATAGCTGCAGTCCAAGCACTGAGCCTTGCGATACCCCACTAGTCACTGCCTGCTATTCTGAAAGGGACCCGTTAATCTCTATCCTTTGTTTCCTGTCTGCCAACCAATATTCTATCCATGTCAGCACTCTACCCCCAATACCATGTGCCCTAATTTTGCCCACTTATCTCCTATGTGGGACCTTATCAAATGCTTTCTGAAGGTCCAGGTACAGTACATCCACTGGCCTACATCTCCCTTGTCCATTTTCCTAGTTACATCCTCAAAAAATTCCAGAAGATTAGTCAAGCATGATATCCCCTTCGTAAATCCATGCTGACTTGGACCGATCCTGTTACTGCTATCCAAATGTGCCACAATTTCATCTTTTATAATTGACTCCAGCATCTTCCCCACCACCGGTCAGGCTAACAGGTCTATAATTCCCTGTTTTCTCTCTCCCGCCTTTCTTAAAAAGTGTGATAACATTAGCTACCCTCTAATCCACAGGAACTGGTCCTGAATCTATAGAACATTGGAAAATGAACACCACGATTTCTAGAGCCACTTTGAACTTGGAATCGACAAGGGCAAAGGTGGCACGGATGGATGGGCGAGCTAGGCTGTGGATGGTGTCGAAAATCCGACGCCTCCAGGCAATCGGGACGATCGGGCGGTCTTTACCCGTTGAGACATCGCGAATGACTCGCACGCCTGCAGCGCCGCAAGGCACTTTAGTCAGCTTGAGACCCGATTCAGCATTGTGGTAAGCCTCCATGCAGGCATCGGCCCATTGGGCTGCTGCCAGCTCCGCATAATCCACACCTAGGTTTAAAGCGGAAACCTCAGGGACCGCCGGACGGGAGAGCGCGTCGGCCACAACGTTCAGCTTCCCCGCCACATGCCGAATGTCAGAAGTGAACTCAGACATGTAGGCGAGGTGCCGCTGTTGCCTGGCAGACCAGGGGTCCGTCACCTTATTCAAAGCGAACGTGAGCGGCTTGTTATCTGTGAATGCGCGGCCCTCCAGGAAATAACGGAAATGTCGGATCGCTAGGTAAAGTGCGAGGAGTTCCCGATCGAAAGCGCTGTACTTGATCTCCGGGGCCCACAGCTGCCTGCTGAAAAACGCCAGCGGCAGCCAATGGCTACCTATCCGCTGCTCGAGGACAGCACCCACCGCGACGTCCGACGCGTCCACGGTGAGTGCCGTGACGGCCGATGCCATAGGGTGTACCAGCATGGTGGTGTTGGCCAGCGCGGTCTTAGACCCCTCGAAAGCTATCCCAGCCTCCTTGGATCAAACCAGGTCCTTAGGCTTGCCCTTTGGGCTTGCCTGCTAGACACTGAAACAATGGCCGCATGATGGTGGCTGCTGATGGGACAAATCGGTGGTAGAAATTGACCATTCCGATGAATTCCTGGCGGCCCTTGATGGATAGAGGCCTCGGGAAGCGACGGATTGCGTTGACCTTCTCAGGCAGCGGTTGCGCGCCATAGCAGGTACTGCTGTGACCAAAACTGGCACTTCGCGGGGTTGATCACCAATCGCAGCCGTTCGAAGAGCAGGCAGAGGTGTTTAACGTGTTCGGCCTGCGAGCTGCGGGCCACCAGAATATCATCGAGATAGATGAATATGAACGGCAAACCCCGCCCGACCTGATCCATTAACCTTTGGAACGCCTGAGTGGCGTTCTTCAGGCCAAAAGGCATTCTTAGCCATTCAAAAAGGCCGAAAGGGGTGATGGTGGCCGTCTTAGGGACATCGTCGGGATGGACCGGGATCTGATTATACCCGCGGACAAGGTCGACCTTCGAGAAGATGGCGGCGCCGAGAAATCTTGGATGTTCGGGACTGGGTACCGATCTGCTGTGGTTACCGCGTTTAGACGCCTGTAATCACCGCAAGGTCTCCAACCCCCAGACGCTTTGGGCACCATATGCAGTGGGGAAGCCCAAGGGCTATCCGACCGCCGGACAATCCCCATGTCCTCCATAAGCTGGAACTCGGCTCGAGCGATGCGCAGTTTATCGGGCGGGAAACGGCGCGCGCGGGCGTGTACCAGTGGGCCCTCAATGGGAATGTGGTGGACCACGCCATGATGGGGCGCGGCCCTGTCGAACCGGGGTGTGAGCAACCCTGGGAATTCAGTGAGAATGGCTGCGAAAGGTTGCTGGATCTCAGCTACCTCGTCGAGTTGCTGTTGGGGCGTGAACGGGTTGCGCGGCTTGGCAGGGCACAGGTCCAACAATGGAACCATTCGCCCGCCTCGCACATCGAATAACAAGGAGGAAGTTGCGCAAGAAATCGGCCCCCAATATCGGCTGGGCGACGTCAGCAACGGTGAACTTCCATCTATACGGGTGGGAGTCGAAATTTAGGTCCAGGGTCCGCATACCGTAAGTGCGAATGTCGCTCCCGTTAACGGCCGAGAGGACGGGCCCTACCTTACCGACGCGGGTATCTCGGGCGGTCGGTGGCAGGAAGCTGGCTATGGCACCGGAGTCCATCAGGAAACGGTGGCCGGAGTAGCTATCACGGACGTAGAGGCATTGGTTTGGGGCGATCGCGTTCGCCTCCATGGGCGATCGGCCGAGGCATTTCCCTGAAATGAACAGGGGCTTTGGCATCTTCGGGCTTCCACACCGTAACGGAGATGGTAGTAACACCAACGCCGTTGGCTGTACACCTCCGGCAGTGGCAATGCTTCTTCGGCGCTGGGTGGATCCTGACCTTCGTCCCGATGTCGTCTCGGTTGCACCCGCACTGTGGCAGTGGGGCGGGAGAAAGAACAAATGTCCCGCCGTCTGTGGGTCCACAATTCATCTGCTCTCTCCGCGAGGCGCTGGGGTTCGCTGAAATCGGCCCCAGCGAGCATCAAACGGACCTCGTCTGGCATCTGCTCTAAGACCGCCTGTTCGAAAAGCAGACACGGGCGATGCCCGTCCATCAGGGCCAGCATCTTCGCCATGATGGTGGATGGACGCCGATCGCCGACACAGTCCATGTGTAGGATCTTCGCCGCCTTGTCTCTACGGGTGAGACTGAAGGTATGTAACAGCAGGGCCTCCAAACCTTCGTACTTAGCGATCGTCGTTGTGTCTCTGATATACGGCAGCAGCCTCGAGGCACAGTCCTGTGGCAGAGCTCCTAACACGTGGAAGTACATTGTGTCATCCGCAATTATTCGATGCAGATGAAACTGTGCCTCTACATGGGCGAACCACACTGAGGTTGATCTGGCCAAAAGGAAGGTAGCTTGAAGCCCGGTGAGCCCTGCCTCATGCCGGCCGATTCTGCGGGGACGTAGTCTTCCCGCATGATCTCTTGTCTAACGACGGCTAGACAGGTCGGGGTCACCAATTTGGCGGATGCAAAGATGACAGCCAAGTTTTCCGAACTGATTTATTAACACAATAGCTCCTTAACAGACAGGTCTCTGCAAATACGTCTGACCACAACGGTGTTCAGTAACACAACTGAGGCGCGAAAGCGAAACCGCGCGAAAACACTAACCCCTCCCGAGTAACGTGACCGCAGCTTCCGAACGCCGGTTCGATACCTGTGTGCGCCAGCAGGCGCCGCTACAAGACACTATATCACACATATAAAGCCATGCGGACTGTCTCTAATCAGTCCTTGCCGATCCAAATGCTGGCAGATCCAGCAACTTTCCCATTACTGACATTAAGCTCACTAGCCTGTAGTTTCCTGGCTTGCCCTTGTTGCTCTTCTTATATAACAGTGAAACATTATCACCCTCTAGTCATCCGGAAGTTCACCTGTGGCTAAAGATGATGCAAATATCTCTGCAAGGACCTGTGCAATTTCCTCCCTAGATACCCACATGATTTGTGGATGTGCTTGGTCAGGCCCTGGGGAATTATATGCCTTAATCCTCTTTAAAACCACCAATACCTCCTTTGCACTTGTATCTGATCCAAGACATTGCAACTCCGATGGTGCAATTCCTTCACACCGGTGATCTGCTTCTCAGTAAAAACAGATGGAAGTACTCTATTCATATAATATCTTCCCTGAATGAATACTTTATACTCCTATATTTATGGTCTCCGCAGTGCTGCCCCAGGCTCCAGCCGCGAGGCCCTTACACCCGGCTGTTTCTGGGAGTCATCTGCTGCCGCGACCTCCAGGTAGTCGTCTGCTGCTGGTAATTTTGTGCCACCGCCGGTGTTTTGCCTGCCAGGATCAAAGATGTCTCTGAGCAGCTGCAGACAATTCTTCGGGGGGGACGAGTGAGCAGCCAGAATTTGCTCTGCTCCTTGGTACCAATGACGCAAGTAGCAAAAGGGATGAGGTCCTGCAGAGTGAATATAGAGATTGAGGAAAGAGGTTAAAAAGCAGCACCTCAAGTGCAGTGATCTTTGAATCACTCCCAGCGCCATTTGCGAATGAGAACAGAAATAGGAGGATAAGCCAGATGAATATGTGGCTAAGAAGCTTATGCAAGGGACAGAGATTCAGGCTCTTGGGTCATTGGGATCTCTTTTTGTAGAGGTCCTTCTGCAGTTGTACAGAGCCCTAGTGACCACACCTGGAGTATTGTGTTCAGTTTTGGTCCCCTAATTTGAGGAAGAACATTCTTGCTATTGAGGGAGTGCAGCGTAGGTTTACAAGGTTAATTCCCGGGATGGCGGGGCTGTCATGTGCTGAGAGAATGGAGCAGCTGGGCTTGTACACTCTGGAGTTTAGAAGGATGAGAGGATATCTCATTGAAACATATAAGATTGTTAAGGGTTTGGACACGCTAGAGGCAGGAAACATGTTCCTGATGTTGGGTGAGTCCAGAACTAGGGGCCACCGTTTAAGAGTAAGGAGTAAGCCATTTAGAACGGAGATGAGGAAACACTTTTTCTCACAGAGAGTGGTGAGTCTGTGGAATTCTCTGCCTCAGAGTGCGGTGGAGGCAGGCTCTCTGGATGCTTTCAAGAGAGAGCTAGATAGGGCTCTTAAAAATAGCGGAGTCAGGGGATATGGGGAGAAGCAGGAACGGGGTACTGATTGGGGATGATCAGCCATGATCACATTGAATGGCGGTGCTGGCTCGAAGGGCAGAATGGCCTACTCCTGCACCTATTGTCTATTGACTATTGTCTAGTAAGACGGACAGGTTGCATGTGAAATTGGAAGAGAGATGTAAAGAGATCACATATAAAAATAAAAGAGTAGTAATAGTGGGAAATTTTAATTTTCCTAATTTTGACTGAGTCACCCGTGGGTTAAAAGGTGTTCGACAAATGTGTTAAATGTGTCCGAGAATGCCTCCATAATCAAAAGTTGGAGAGTGTAAGAATACTCGAGGAAAATCAGTAGGGATCCGGCAGGCTAGACAAAGGAAAATCCAAAGAGATTCTCCAGGTATATTAAGTGTAAAATGGTGACGAGGAGAGAGAATAGGTCCAAAGAGGATGACCAAAGAGGTTGAAAATTTGGTCAAACAGAAAAAAGTGCATGCAAGGTTTAAGAGGATGGTATCAGACAATGCCTTTGAGGAATATAAAGAAAGAAGGAAAGAACTCAAGTGGACGATTAAAAGGACCAAAAGGGGCCACAAAATGGCTTTGGCGAGTTGGATTAAAGCAAATCCCAAAGCTTTTTATACCTACATTACAAACAATAGGGTAATCAGAGAGAAAGTAAGGCTGCTCAAAAATAAAGGAGGGAGTTAATGCTTGGATGTTGGCGATGAAGTTGATGTATTAAACAAGTACTCTGCATCTGTTTACACCAAGAAGAACATGGAGGGCAGTGAGATCAGTGTGGAGAATATTGATATGCAAGGGCAGTTTGAAATTAAGAAGAATAGGTGTAGAAATTGCAGATGGAGTTAAATCTGAGCAAGTGTGAGGTGTTGCTTTTATGTATTGGTGCTGGAAATGGACTTAAATAAGACTCGAAAGACACAGGTACTTAACATGCTTCTTGTATTGAAATCGCCATCTTGAGTCTCTGCGCATTCGTACAATTGCGCAAGACATTCAATATGCTAATCATATTTTCATGCACAACAGTTGCATTTCCTGAAAGTCTACAACTTCCTGAAAGTGGCAACACAAGTAGATAGTTGTAAATAAGGCATATGGTGTGCTTGCTTTCACTGGTCGGGTCTGTGAGTATAAGAGTCAGGAAGCCATGATGCAGCTTTATAGGACTTTGGATGAACAGCATTTGAAGCATTTGCGCTCAATTCTGGTCATCCCATTACTGGAAGGATGTGGAGGTTTTGGAAAGGGTGCAGAGGAGGTTTACCAGGATGATTTTAAAAAAAGGACAGTGGTGGAGTAACTCAATGAGTCAGACAGATTCTCTGGGGAACATGGATGGGTTATGTTTCAGGATGGGACCCTTCTTCAGACTGGCATACCTTGAAGAGTTAATGCAGTGGAAATGTAGACATTAGAAACTGACAATGGTGGTTTGGATCCAGAGATACTGCCTGACCCATAGAGTTACTCCAACACTCGGTGTCTTTTCTGTTTACCAGAATGATGCCTGGATTAGGAAATAATAACCACACGGAGAGGTTAGATAGACAGATTGGTTTCTCTGAAACGCTGAAGGATGAAGGAGACTTGATAGAAGTATATAAAATTATGAGAGGCACAGATAAGATAGTCAGAATCTTTTTCCCAGGATGGAAATATCAATTACTAGGTGGCATAGATTTAGGGTGAGGGGGGCAAACTTTAAATGAGATTTGAGGGCAAGTTTTTTTTACACAGTGTGGTGAGTGCCTAAAATGCACCGCATAGTGGCATTAGATACTTTTGATTAGGCATATGGATATACAAGGGATGGAGGGATATGGATTATGCAGATAAGATTTAGTCTTGGCATCATGTTCCGCACAAACATTGTTGGTCAAAGGGCCTATTTCTGTGCTGTACTGTTCTATGTTCTCTTAAATAATATGGCCATGCTATGTAAGTGTGGAAATAGGTGGCATTTTAATGAATATATATGTCAACAGTTATTACTGTAGAGTTTATCTGAAAAGTAACATCACAGGCAGAGAGGGTGGTGTAGAAGACTTTTGATTTGCTGGCCTCCACCAATCAGGATATTGAGTTTAGAAGTTTGAACCTTATGTTGCAATGGTAGAGCTGCTGCCTTACAGCTCCTGAGACCCGTGTTCCATCCTGACTACGGGTGCTGTCTGGACGGAGTTTGTACATTCTCCCTGTGACCACGTGGGTTTACCGGGGTGCTCCAGTTTCCTCCCACTCTCCAAAGACGTGCAGGTTTGTAGTTTAATTGGCTTGGTCTGAAATGTAAAATTGTCCCTAGTGTGTAGGATTGTGTGTTAGTGTGTCGGGATCGCTGGTTGGTGCAGACTCGGTAGGCCGAAGGGCCTGTTTCTCTGCTGCATCTCCAAACTAAACTAAACATTGGTAAGGCCCCCATTTCAACAATTATGTTCATTGATCACTGGCATTGGCAGACAAAGGGCATTAAGACGGTTACATCTTGGGGGCCTGACTAACTGTATCCTCAGACCTTGGTTAGAAAATGTGGAAACCATTGCCAAGATAATTGTTACAACATTAGCCTTCTTCTTCTTTCATGTCCATCTTCCATGTTTCAAATGTTGGCATTGCTGTCATCGTCCGTCTTGAAAAGGACATTCAGTGGGAGCCATCACTTGTTGCAATAGATGATGGTGGTAGCAGAATTAGCTCAGAATACTTCCAGTTTCCAGCCCCGCCACGTGGACGCTTCTGCTATGGAGCCCGACTTTAGCCACGTGTGAAAGACTAGAGGGTGGCTAATGTTGTACTGTTACTTAGAAAGGCCAGTGAGGAGAAGCCTGGGAACTACTGTCCTGTGGGTCTGACGTCATAGAACACACAACAGTGCAGCACAAGAACAGACCATTCAGCCCACAATGTCTGTGCCGAACACGATGCCAGTGGAAAATACACAGCTAATATGAAGTATAGCTTTTGGCTTCTTAATTTAATATGAATTTACTTGAATACGGGGGGGAGTGCATCAGCTTAACCAGGCTGGTTGGAGAAATGACATGTTTGACGTCCAAGGAGACACTTAGGACTGTAATTTACAGAGTTCAGGAAAATGAGAGCTCAAGAGGTTGAACAGGGTGAATGAATAAAGAGAGGCCATTTAGGACTGAGATGACGAGAGAATACATTTCCCAGAGAATGTTGAATACTCAAACCCACAGGCTCAGTCACTGAGTATTCAAAGCAGAGATCAAAAGATTTCTGCAAATGAAAAAAAGCTGAGATATGGTGATAGTAAGGGGAAATGGCATTATGGTAAAAGATCAGTCAAGGCTGACAAATGGCAGAGCAGGTTGAAAGGGCCAAACAATGTATTCCCCTTTCTGATTCTTATGTTCCCTCCACATGCATGATGTGTGGGTGCATCATGTGTGTGATAGCTGCCCAGCAAATTTACTGTTATGAACTATGAACAATTTTAGTTGCCAATCATGCTTACACACAAAACAATCTCTGGGTGTTAATCACCCACCACAACCTTGAATGTCTAAATCATCTATTTTCTGGGCTAATTACTACTACTCCGCTGAAGTGTTTGTTTCCATGTGAGAGAAACCCCTGGAGCAGTTCATCTGATCAATTAAAATCCCACTATGGCAGGGTTGGACTCTCTACTCACTAGGCGGTGATTCAGCCATTCGTGACCTTGTACGAAAAGGATAAAAAAAGGGAGCGGCCATATTTGTTCCATAATGTGCTTCTCTTCGACCTACAACACTGTTGAATCCAGCGATGGATTGGGAACTCGATCTTCAGCCTGTGCTTTCTTCCACGCTGCAGAGTGCAGGCATGGCAGTCAAGAAGCGCTGATCAGCAAAGTAAACCTTGTTGGCAAGAGGCAAATTTCAGCTCAATAATTTCTGTTCAGCCTACCTGCTGTGTATTTTATTTTAATAATTAAGTGGATGTACATTAGAAAATATTTGCAGTTAATCATGTATTTTAATAGGCAGAAAAATGGACTGATTGCCTGTGACACAACCGCACATCTTCTTGCTGTCACACCAAATTTAATTAGTGCAATTCAAAAGTTTACAGTGGACATTGAGTACCCTGTACTGTTTATTTAACCTTGTTTTTTCACATCCAAACATAGAACAATATTGATTATGATTTGGAAATGATTCAATATATGCAGGTCATTGGAGGTTCATGGGAACGTATTGCAACTGTTTCCTGCCAAAACTCCATGAAGAGCTTTTTGTCTACAGATAAACACCATCAGTAGTACAAATCTTGGAACACAATGCAACATTTCCTGGTGTTGATGCAACTGAATTGCGCAAGACATTGTATTCATATTTTCAGTGGAGGAAAAAAACATAATTTTCATCTTCAATTCTACAGGGAAAATGCCAGAAGTGCTAAATCTAAAACAAAATCTCTTTTCCTTTTTCTTGTTTTATATACCCATCCAGCATTGCTTCTTTGCCATCTTTCTGCAGTGAGATTTGCACAAAATCAGAAAGACATTAAGCCATTAAGCCTCCTCAATATATTGTTAGCCGTGGATCTTCAAACTATGTCCTTGTTTTCTCGCCATAATTATCATTTACATATCAATTTTCATAGAATTTCTATTGAATTTCTTTGAATGATTATGACATTTTAATACATACAAACTTAATAAAGGGCTTTACAATGTTGATGACAAGTTCATGTTTCGACTGCCTGGGTATTAAGGAACTGTCTTGAATTGAGGGCTAGCCTTTCAAGACAGGTATGACATGACATTTCTTCTTCTAAATGGTAGTGAATCTTCAGAAATCTCTACGCGAGAAGACTGTGGTTGAGTAACTGAATTAATTAGAAATTGATACATTTTTGGATATTCAAGGGATATGGAGTGCAAGGAATGGACATTGAAGTAAAAAGCACAAAGGATTGAATATGGTCTACTCCTGTTTCTGTTTCCTATTTCCCATTCCCCACATTTGTTTTGTGACTGCAAACATTTCCTAAACACTCATTTTTTGCTTAAAATAACTCAGCTCTGTCAACGGTGAATTACTTTTGCCAAGGACATTACAAATCTTCACCAACCCCTAATCAAATAAAATTGCACGCTAAGACATAAAAGGAGATACCAACAAAAGTTTTATCATAACATTGTTTTTTATGACAAGTTTGATGGCATGAAAGAAAGTTAGAGGTGATAACACTTTTAAGAGCGAGACATTTCTTTACCTGGTGTGTCATCAAAATCCTTGATTCCCAATTCTCAAACTCAAGATCTTCCAGGTGAGAATTCCCCTCATGATCCACATTCTTCTTGCTCAGTGTAGAATATCACATATAGTTGTTAAGGACAGACTGTGGAGCCACCTGGTGTTCATGTCCACACTAAACACAAGTATAGTTTTTCATCTATTCACCATACATTATTTGTTGAGTGACACCTAGTGGTCATTTAACGCAAACAATATCCATTTAATTTAAACCGTCTAAATTTAATAATTCATTAGGAATCTGAAGGAGGGTCCCAAAAAACCTTCCTCACATTATCAACCTATTGCCTACCAGGCTTTGTCCTGCTCTCCTCTCTTCCAACTCTTCCCTACCCTCCCCTAATCAGTCTGAAGGAGGGTCCCAACCCAAAACATCACCTATTCATGTTCTCCAGTGATTCTGCCAGACTACTGAGTTACTCCAGTTACTCTTTACTGAGCTACTCGTTATGTATTTTTTCAACCAAAATCTGCAGTTCCTTGTTGCTGAATGTCATTATTTATTCATTTTACATAATGTGGGCATCATATGGTACCTATAGCATATATTGCCAATCACTAAAAACGACACAAAGACCTGGAGCAATTCAGCAGGTCAGGCAGCATCTCTGGAGAACATGGAAAGGCGATGTTTTGGATTGGGACCCTGCTTCAGACTGATTAGGGGAGGGTAGGGAAAAGTTGGAAGAGAGGAGAGCAGGACAAAGCCTGGCAGGTAATAGGTTGATAATGTGAGGAAGGATTTTTGATAGGCAGATGGTTGGTCAAAGGCCACTGATGAAAACACAGAAAGTGTGAAACAAAAGAATTGAAGAGTAAGTAAGTAAGTTTATTGGCCAAGTATTCACATACAAGGAATTTGCCTTGGTGCTCCGCCCACAAGTAACAACATGACATACAGTGACAGTTACGAATGACTCAGAAAACACTAAACATTAATAATAATAAAACATTAATGATAAAACACCATTGATCAAGCATGTGAACCAACAAAATACCAGATCAAAGGGAGGCTACAGATTTTTGGCTGTTGTGTAGAGCAACTACTCGTGGATAAAAACTGTTTTTATGTCTGGCTGTGGCAGCTTTGGCAGTCCGGAGTCGCCTTCCAGAGGGAAGTGATTCAAAGAGTTTGTGGCGAGGGTGAGAGGGGTCAGAGATGATCTTGGGAAAAGGGGAGATGCAATGAGACCTGGGTGTCATGGTACACCAGTCATTGAAAGTAGGCATGCAGGTGCAGCAGGCAGTGAAGAAAGCGAATGGTATGTTAGCATTCATAGCAAAAGGATTTGAGTATAGGAGCAGGGAGGTTCTACTGCAGTTGTACAGGGTCATGGTGAGACCACACCTGGAGTATTGTGTACAGTTTTAGTCTCCTAATCTGAGGAAAGACATTCTTGCCATAGAGGGAGTACAGAGAAGGTTCACCAGACTGATTCCTGGGATGTCAGGTCTTTCATATGAAGAAAGACTGGATAGACTTGGCTTGTACTCGCTAGAATTTAGAAAATTGAGGGGGATCTTATAGAAACTTACAAAATTCTTAAGGGGTTAGACAGGCTAGATGCAGGAAGATTGATCAGCCATGATCATGTTGAATGGCGGTGCAGGCTCGAAGGGCCGAATGGCCTACTCCTGCACCTATTTTCTATGTTTCTATGTTTGCCCGCTCGCTTCCTGGCCCTTACAGTGTACAGTTCATCAATGGAGAGAAGGTTGCAGCCAATAACCTTCTCTGCTGATCAGACGATTCGCTGCAGCCTCCAGGTGTCGTGCTTGGTGGCTGAGCCAAACCAGACCATGATGGAGAAAGTGAGAACAGAAAACAGCAGCCCCTCCCGAGTAACGTGACCGCAGCTTCCGAACGCCGGGTTCGATACCTGTGTGCGCCAGCAGGCGCCTCTACAAGACACTATATCACACGTATAAAGCCATACGGACTGTCTCTAATCAGTCCTTGCCGATCCAAATGCTGGCAGATCCAGCAACTTTCCCATTACTGACATTAAGCTCACTAGCCTGTAGTTTCCTGGCTTGCCCTTGTTGCTCTTCTTATATAACAGTGAAACATTATCACCCTCTAGTCATCCGGAAGTTCTCCTGTGGCTAAAGATGATGCAAATATCTCTGCAAGGACCTGTGCAATTTCCTCCCTAGCTACCCACAAGATTTGTGGATGTATTTGGTCAGGCCGTGGGGAATTATATGCCTTAATGCTCTTTAAAACCACCAATACCTCCTTTGCACTTGTATCTGATCCAAGACATTGCAACTCCGATGGTACAATTCCGTCACACCGGTGATCTGCTTCTCAGTAAAAACAGATGGAAGTACTCTATTCATATAATATCTTCCCTGAATGAATACTTTATACTCCTATATTTATAGTCTCCGCAGTGCTGCCCCAGGCTCCAGCCGCGAGGCCCTTACACCCGGCTGTTTCTGGGAGTCATCTGCTGCCGCGACCTCCAGGTAGTCGTCTGCTGCTGGTAATTTTGTGCCACCGCCGGTGTTTTGCCTGCCAGGATCAAAGATGTCTCTGAGCAGCTGCAGACCATTCTTCGGGGGGGACGAGTGAGCAGCCAGAATTTGCTCTGCTCCTTGGTACCAATGACGCAAGTAGCAAAAGGGATGAGGTCCTGCAGAGTGAATATAGAGATTGAGGAAAGAGGTTAAAAAGCAGCACCTCAAGTGCAGTGATCTTTGAATCACTCCCAGCGCCATTTGCGAATGAGAACAGAAATAGGAGGATAAGCCAGATGAATATGTGGCTAAGAAGCTTATGCAAGGGACAGAGATTCAGGCTCTTGGGTCATTGGGATCTCTTTTTGTAGAGGTCCTTCTGCAGTTGTACAGAGCCCTAGTGAGACCACACCTGGAGTATTGTGTTCAGTTTTGGTCCCCTAATTTGAGGAAGGACATTCTTGCTATTGAGGGAGTGCAGCGTAGGTTTACAAGGTTAATTCCCGGGATGGCGGGGCTGTCATGTGCTGAGAGAATGGAGCAGCTGGGCTTGTACACTCTGGAGTTTAGAAGGATGAGAGGATATCTCATTGAAACGTATAAGATTTTTAAGGGTTTGGACACGCTAGAGGCAGGAAACATGTTCCCGATGTTGGGTGAGTCCAGAACTAGGGGCCACAGTTTAAGAGTAAGGAGTAAGCCATTTAGAACGGAGACGAGGAAACACTTTTTCTCACAGAGAGTGGTGAGTCTGTGGAATTCTCTGCCTCAGAGTGCGGTGGAGGCAGGTTCTCTGGATGCTTTCAAGAGAGAGCTAGATAGGGCACTTAAAAATAGCGGAGTCAGGGGATATGGGGAGAAGGCAGGAACGGGGTACTGATTGGGGATGATCAGCCATGATCACATTGAATGGCGGTGCTGGCTCGAAGGGCCGAATGGCCTACTCCTGCACCTATTGTCTATTGACTATTGTCTAGTAAAACGGACAGGTTGCATGTGAATTGGAAGAGAGATGTAAAGAGATCACAGATAAAAATAAAAGAGTAGTAATAGTGGGAAATTTTAATTTTCCTAATTTTGACTGAGTCACCCGTGAGTTAAAAGGTGTTCAACAAATGTGTTAAATTTGTCCAAGAATGCCTCCATAATCAAAAGTTGGAGAGTGTAAGAATACTCGAGGAAAATCAGTAGGGATCCGGCAGGCTAGACAAAGGAAAATCCAAAGAGATTCTCCAGGTATATTAAGTGTAAAATGGTGACGAGGAGAGAGAATAGGTCCAAAGAGGATGACCAAAGAGGTTGAAAATTTGGTCAAACAGAAAAAAGTGCATGCAAGGTTTAAGAGGATGGTATCAGACAATGCCTTTGAGGAATATAAAGAAAGAAGGAAAGAACTCAAGTGGACGATTAAAAGGACCAAAAGGGGCCTCAAAATGGCTTTGGCGAGTTGGATTAAAGCAAATCCCAAAGCTTTTTATACCTACATTACAAACAATAGGGTAATCAGAGAGAAAGTAAGGCTGCTCAAAAATAAAAGAGGGAGTTAATGCTTGGATGTTGGCAATTAGGTCGATGTATTAAACAAGTACTCTGCATCTGTTTACACCAAGAAGAACATGGAGGGCAGTGAGATCAGTGTGGAGAATATTGATATGCAAGGGCAGTTTGAAATTAAGAAGAATAGGTGTAGAAATTGCAGATGGAGTTAAATCTGAGCAAGTGTGAGGTGTTGCTTTTATGTATTGGTGCTGGAAACGGACTTAAATAGGACTCGAAAGACACAGGTACTTAACATGCTTCTTGTATTGAAATCGCCATCTTGAGTCTCTCTGCGCATGCGTACAATTGCGCAAGACATTCAATATGCTAATCGTATTTTCATGCACAACAGTTGCATTTCCTGAAAGTCTACAACTTCCTGAAAGTGGCAACACAAGTAGATAGTTGTAAATAAGGCATATGGTGTGCTTGCTTTCACTGGTCGGGTCTGTGAGTATAAGAGTCAGGAAGCCATGATGCAGCTTTATAGGACTTTGGATGAACAGCATTTGAAGCATTTGCGCGCAATTCTGGTCATCCCATTACTGGAAGGATGTGGAAGTTTTGGAGGTTTTGGAAAGGGTGCAGAGGAGGTTTACCAGGATGATTTTTAAAAAAGGACAGTGGTGGAGTAACTCAATGAGTCAGACAGATTCTCTGGGGAACATGGATGGGTTATGTTTCAGGATGGGACCCTTCTTCAGACTGGCATACCTTGAAGAGATAATGCAGTGGAAATGTAGACATTAGAAACTGAAAATGGTGGTTTGGATCCAGAGATACTGCCTGACCCATAGAGTTACTCGGTGTCATAAAAACACTCGGTGTCTTTGCTGTTTACCAGAATGATGCCTGGATTAGGGAATAATAACCACAGGGAGAGGTTAGATAGACAGATTGGTTTCTCTGAAACGCTGAAGGATGAAGGAGACTTGATAGAACTATATAAAATTATGAGAGGCACAGATAAGATAGTCAGAATCTTTTTCCCAGGATGGAAATATCAATTACTAGGTGGCATAGATTTAGGGTGAGGGGGGCAAACTTTAAATGAGATTTGAGGGCAAGTTTTTTTTACACAGTGTGGTGAGTGCCTAAAATGCACCGCATAGTGGCATTAGATACTTTTGATTAGGCATATGGATATACAAGGGATGGAGGGATATGGATTATGCAGATAAGATTTAGTCTTGGCATCATGTTCCGCACAAACATTGTTGGTCAAAGGGCCTATTTCTGTGCTGTACTGTTCTATGTTTTCTTAAAGAATATTTCCACACTTACATAGCATGGCCATGTAAGTGTGGAAATAGGTGGGATTTTAATGAATATATATGTCAACAGTTATTACTGTAGAGTTTATCTGAAAAGTAACGTCACGGGCAGAGAGGGTGGTGTAGAAGACTTTTGATTTGCTGGCCTCCACCAATCAGGATATTGAGTTTAGAAGTTTGAACCTTATGTTGCAGTGGTAGAGCTGCTGCCTTACAGCACCTGAGACCCGTGTTCCATCCTGACTACGGGTGCTGTCTGGACGGAGTTTGTACATTCTCCCTGTGACCACGTGGGTTTACCGGGGTGCTCCAGTTTCCTCCCACTCTCCAAAGACGTGCAGGTTTGTAGTTTAATTGGCTTGGTCTGAAATGTAAAATTGTCCCTAGTGTGTAGGATTGTGTGTTAGTGTGTCGGGATCGCTGGTTGGTGCAGACTCGGTAGGCCGAAAGGCCTGTTTCTGTGCTGCATCTCCAAACTAAACTAAACATTGGTAAGTCCCCCATTTCAAGAATTATGTTCATTGATCACTGGCATTGACAGACAAAGGGCATTAAGACGGTTACATCTTAGGGGCCTGACTAACTGTATCCTCAGACCTTGGTTAGAAAATGTGGAACCCATTGCCAAGATAATTGCTACACCATTAGCCTTCTTCTTCTTTCATGTCCATCTTCCATGTTTTAAATGTTGGCATTGCTGTCATCGTCCGTCTTGAAAAGGACATTCAGTGGGAGCCATCACTTGTTGCAATAGATGATGGTGGTAGCAGAATTAGCTCAGAATACTTCCAGTTTCCAGCCCCGCGACGTGGACGCTTCTGCTATGGAGCCCGACTTTAGCCACGTGTGAAAGACTAGAGGGTGGCTAATGTTGTACTGTTACTTAGAAAGGCCAGTGAGGAGAAGCCTGGGAACTACTGTCCTGTGGGTCTGACGTCATAGAACACACAACAGTGCAGCACAAGAACAGACCAATCAGCCCACAATGTCTGTGCCGAACACGATGCCAGTGGAAAATACACAGCTAATATGAAGTATAGCTTTTGGCTTCTTAATTTAATATGAATTTACTTGAATACGGGGGGGAGTGCATCAGCTTAACCAGGCTGGTTGGAGAAATGACATGTTTGACGTCCAAGGAGACACTTAGGACTGTAATTTACAGAGTTCAGGAAAATGAGAGCTCAAGAGGTTGAACAGGGTGAATGAATAAAGAGAGGCCATTTAGGACTGAGATGACGAGAGAATACATTTCCCAGAGAATGTTGAATACTCAAACCCACAGGCTCAGTCACTGAGTATTCAAAGCAGAGATCAAAAGATTTCTGCAAATGAAAAAAAGCTGAGATATGGTGATAGTAAGGGGAAATGGCATTATGGTAAAAGATCAGTCAAGACTGACAAATGGCAGAGCAGGTTGAAAGGGCCAAACGATGTATTCCCCTTTCTGATTCTTATGTTCCCTCCACATGCATGATGTGTGGGTGCATCATGTGTGTGATAGCTGCCCAGCAAATTTACTGTTATGAACTATGAACAATTTTAGTTGCCAATCATGCTTACACACAAAACAATCTCTGGGTGTTAATCACCCACCACAACCTTGAATGTCTAAATCATCTATTTTCTGGACTAATAACTACTACTCCGCTGACGTGTTTGTTTCCATGTGAGAGAAACCCTTGGAGCAGTTCATCTGATCAATTAAAATCCCACTATGGCAGGGTTGGACTCTCTACTCACTAGGCTGTGATTCAGCCATTCGTGACCTTGTACGAAAAGGATTAAAAAAGGGCGCGGCCATATTTGTTCCATAATGTGCTTCTCTTCGACCTACAACACTGTTGAATCCAGCGATGGATTGGGAACTCGATCTTCAGCCTGTGCTTTCTTCCACGCTGCAGAGCGCAGGCATGGCAGTCAAGAAGCGCTGATCAGCAAAGTAAACCTTGTTGGCAAGAGGCAAATTTCAGCTCAATAATTTCTGTTCAGCCTACCTGCTGGGTATTTTATTTTAATAATTAAGTGGATGTACATTAGAAAATATTTGCAGTTAATCATGTATTTCAATAGGCATAAAAATGGACTGATTGCCTGTGACACAACCGCACATCTTCTTGCTGTCACACCAAATTTAATTAGTGCAATTCAAAAGTTTATAGTGGACATTGAATACCCTGTATTGTTTATTTAACCTTGTTTTTTCACATCCAAACATAGAACAATATTGATTATGATTTGGAAATGATTCAATATATGCAGGTCATTGGAGGTTCATGGGAACGTAGTGCAACTGTTTCTTGCCAAAACTCCATGAAGAGCATTTTGTCTACAGATAAGCACCATCAGTAGTACAAATCTTGGAACACAATGCAACATTTCCTGGTGTTGATGCAACTGAATTGCGCAAGACATTGTATTCATATTTTCAGTGGAGGAAAAAAATCTTCAATTCTACAGGGAAAATGCCAGAAATGCTAAATCTGAAACAAAATCTCTTTTCCTTTTTCTTGTTTTATATACCCATCCAGCATTGCATCTTTGCCATCTTTCTGCAGTGAGATTTGCACAAAATCAGAAAGACATTAAGCCATTAAGCCTCCTCAATATATTGTTAGCCGTGGATCTTCAAACTATGTCCTTGTTTTCTCGCCATAATTATCATTTACATATCAATTTTCATAGAATTTCTATTGAATTTCTTTGAATGATTATGACATTTTAAAACATACAAAATTAATAAGGGACTTTACAATGTTGATGACAAGTTAATGTTTCGACTGCCTGGGTATTAAGGAACTGTCTTGAATTGAGGGCTAGCCTTTCAAGACAGATATGACATGACATTTCTTCTTCTAAATGGTAGTGAATCTTCAGAAATCTCTACGCGAGAAGACTGTGGTTGAGTAACTGAATTAATTAGAAATTGATACATTTTTGGATATTCAAGGGATATTCAAGGGATCTGGATGATGGTGTGGTAAATTGGATTAGTAAGTATGCAGATGATACTAAGATAGGTGGGGTTGTGGATAATGAAGTAGCTTTTCAAAGTCTACAGAGAGATTTATGCCAGTTGGAAGAGTGGACTGAAAGATGGCAGATGGAGTTTAATGCTGATAAGTGTGAGGTGCTACATCTTGGCAGGACAAATCAAAATAGGACGTACATGGTAAATGGTAGGGAATTGAAGAATGCAGGTGAACAGAGGGATCTGGGAATAACTGTGCACAGTTCCCTGAAAGTGGAATCTCATGTAGATAGGGTGGTAAAGAAAGCTTTTGGTGTGCTGGCCTTTATACATCAGAGCATTGAGTATAGAAGTTGGGATGTAATGTTAAAATTGTACAAGGCATTGGTGAGGCCAATTCTGGAGTATGGGGTACAATTTTGGTCGCCTAATTATAGGAAGGATGTCAACAAAATAGAGAGAGTACAGAGGAGATTTACTAGAATGTTGCCTGGGTTTCAGCAACTAAGTTACAGAGAAAGGTTGAACAAGTTAGGGCTTTATTCTTTGGAGCGCAGAAGGTTAAGGGGGGACTTGATAGAGGTCTTTAAAATGATGAGAGGGATAGACAGAGTTGACGTGGATAAGCTTTTCCCACTGAGAGTAGGGAAGATTCAAACAAGGGGACATGACTTGAGAATTAAGGGACAGAAGTTTAGGGGTAACATGAGGGGGAACTTCTTTACTCAGAGAGTGGTGGCTGTGTGGAATGAGCTTCCAGTGAAGGTGGTGGAGGCAGGTTCGTTTTTATCATTTAAAAATAAATTGGATAGTTATATGGACGGGAAAGGAATGGAGGGTTATGGTCTGAGCGCAGGTATATGGGACTAGGGGAGAATACGTGTTCGGCACAGACTAGAAGGGTCGAGATGGCCTGTTTCCGTGCTGTAATTGTTATATGGTTATATGGTTACATGGAGTGCAAGGAATGGACATTGAAGTAAAAAGCACAAAGGATTGAATATGGTCTACTCCTGTTTCTGTTTCCTATTTCCCATTCCCCACATTTGTTTTGTGACTGCAAACATTTCCTAAACACTCATTTTTTGCTTAAAATAACTCAGCTCTGTCAACGGTGAATTACTTTTGCCAAGGACATTACAAATCTTCACCAAACCCTAATCAAATAAAATTGCACGCTAAGACATAAAAGGAGATACCAACAAAAGTTTTATCATAACATTGTTTTTTATGACATGTTTGATGGCATGAAAGAAAGTTAGAGGTCTGGACAAGTTAGTGGTGATAACACTTTTAAGAGCGAGACATTTCTTTACCTGGTGTGTCATCAAAATCCTTGATTCCCAATTCTCAAACTCAAGATCCTCCAGGTTAGAATTCTCCTCATGATCCACATTCTTCTTGCTCAGTGTAGAATATTACATATAGTTGTTAAGGACAGACTGTGGAGCCACCTGGTGTTCATGTCCACACTAAACACAAGTATAGTTTTTCATCTATTCACCATACATTATTTGTTGAGTGACACCTAGTGGTCATTTAACGCAAAAAATATCCATTTAATTTAAACTGTCTAAATTTAATAATTCATTAGGAATCTGAAGGAGGGTCCCAAAAAACCTTCCTCACATTATCAACCTATTACCTACCAGGCTTTGTCCTGCTCTCCTCTCTTCCAACTCTTCCCTACCCTCCCCTAATCAGTCTGAAGCAGCGTCCCAACCCAAAACATCACCTATTCATGTTCTCCAGTGATGCTGCCAGACTACTGAGTTACTCCAGTTACTCTTTACTGATTTACTCGTTATGTCTTTTTTCAACCAAAATCTGCAGTTCCTTGTTGCTGAATGTCATTATTTATTCATTTTACATAATGTGGGCATCATATGGTACCTATAGCATATATTGCCAATCACTAAAAACGACACAAAGTCCTGGAGCAATTCAGCAGGTCAGGCAACATCTCTGGAGAACATGGAAAGGCGATGTTTTGGATTGGGACGCTGCTTCAGACTGATTAGGGGAGGGTAGGGAAGAGTTGGAAAAGAGGTGAGCAGGACAAAGCCTGGCAGGTAATAGGTTGATAATGTGAGGAAGGATTTTTGATAGGCAGATGGTTGGACAAAGGCCACTGATGAAAACACAGAAAGTGTGAAACAAAAGAATTGAAGAGTAAGTAAGTAAGTAAGTAAGTTTATTGCCCAAGTATTCACATACAAGGAATTTGCCTTGGTGCTCCGCCCACAAGTAACAACATGACATACAGTGACAGTTACGAATGACTCAGAAAACACTAAACATTAATAATAATAAAACATTAATGATAAAACACCATTGATCAAGCATGTGAACCAACAAAATACCAGATCAAAGGGAGGCTACAGATTTTTGGCTGTTGTGTAGAGCAACTACTCGTGGATAAAAACTGTTTTTATGTCTGGCTGTGGCAGCTTTGAGAGTCCGGAGTCGCCTTCCAGAGGGAAGTGATTCAAAGAGTTTGTGGCCAGAGTGAGAAGGGTCTTGCCCACTCGCTTCCTGGCCCTTGCAGTGTACAGTTTATCAATGGAGGGAAGGTTGCAGCCAATAACCTTCTCTGCTGATCAGACGATTCGCTGCAGCCTCCAGGTGTCGTGCTTGGTGGCTGAGCCAAACCAGACCATGATGGAAAAGGTGAGAACAGACTCTACGATGGCCGTGTAGAATTGGACCATCATTGCCTGTGGCAGATTGTGCTTCCTCAGCTGCCGCAGGAAGTACATCCTCTGTTGTGCCTTTTTGACTGTGGAGTCGATGGTAGCCCCCCACTTAAGGTCCTTGGAGATGATGGTTCCCAGGAACTTAAAAGTCTCCACAGATGTGACTGTGGTGTTGTTGATGGTGAGTGGGGTGAGGGGAGGGGGAGCTCTCCTAAAGTCTACAATCAATTCCATTGTCTTAAGAGCATTGAGCTCTAGGTTGTTGCGATGGCACCAGGATGCCAGCTGTGACACTTCCTGTATGTAGGCAGATTCCTCCCCATCCTGGATCAGTCCAATCAGGGTTGTGTCATCCACAAACTTGAGAAGCTTGACAGAGGTGTCTGTGGAGGTGCAGTCGTTGGTGTAGAGAGAGTAGAGGAGAGGTGAGAGTACGCAGCCTTGCGGTGCTCCTATGCTGAGCATTTGCGCGTCCGAGATGTGCTTTCCCAGCCTCACATGCTGCTTCCTGTCTGTCAGGAAGCTGGTGATCCACCGACAGAGGGGTTCAGGCACAGTCAACTCGGAAAGTTTGGAGTGTAGTAGCTCTGGGACAATGGTGTTGAATGTAGAGCCAAAATCAACAAACAGGATTCTCGCATAGGTCCCCTGGCGGTCCAGGTGCTGTAGGATGAAGTGCAGGCCCAGGTTGACTGCGTCATCAGCCATGATCACAATGAATGATCAGCCATGATCACAATGAATGGCAGTGCTGGCTCGAAGGGCCGAATGGCCTCATCCTACACCTATTTTCTTTGTCTCTATGTTTCTATGTCACCCACAGATCTATTGGCCCGATATGCAAACTGCCGAGGGTCCAGCAGAGAGTTTGTGATATTTTTCAGCTTGGCAAGAACAAGCCTTTTGAGTGTCTTCATGACTACAGAGGTCAGTGCGACAGGCCTGTAGTCATTAAGACAAGTAATCCTTGCCTTTTTGGGTCAATCGTGGAGACTTTGAAGCAGGCAGGGACAGTACATGTTTGCAGGGGCTAGTTAAAAATGTCTGTATATGCCAGCTGTTTGGCACAAAGCTTAAGAGTAGAGGGGGAAACATTGTCAGGTCCTGGAGTTGCAAATTACAAAACTAAAATACTTAAATTGGAGAATTCAATGTTTATACAGTTGGGTTGAAAGCTACCCAAGCGGAATATGAGGTGTTAAAACATGGTCACGTTGGTGGCCCCAGGTGGTGGTGAGGGTCGACGGCAGCAGCATCAGAAGTACCATGGAGGCGGTGGGGGTAGGGGAAGAGCTGGACATTAGTACTACTTCTCACTGTGACAATGACGGATCTCGGCCTCGTGGCGGTTGGGCAAGTGGCGTGGTCCAGCGGTGGATATGAATATGAATATGATTTGAATATGAGGTGTTGTTTCTCCCATTTGCATGTGGCCTCATTCTATTTACTCTTTATTATGTGGTGATAAACCACCTTCTTGAATCACCATTGTTCTTCTAGTGAACATACACCCGCAGTGTTTTTGAGTGGGAAATTCACGGATTTAGACTCAGCAACAATAAAGCAATGTGATATCATTTCCAAAATCCAGGAGGTGGTGATATTCCAATGTACCTCTTTTCCTTGATCTTCCAGTTATTAAAAGGTAATTGGTTTGTGAGGTGCTGTGGGAGTGACCTAAGCAAGTAACATCAGTATAATCAAGAAGGACATATTTATGGTGTTGGTAGTTGCCAATCTGCTTTATGCTGTAATTCAGTGAATTTAAACATATAGCTAGACATAAAATGCTGGAGTAACTCAGCGGGACAGGCAGCATCTCTGGAGAGAAGGAATGGGTGATGTTTCACGTCGAGACCCTTCTTCAGACTGAAAAAGGGTCTCGACATGAAACGTCACCCATTCCTTCTCTCCAGAGATGCTGCCTGTCCCGCTGAGTTACTCCAGCATTTTGTGACTATCTTCGGTTTAAACCAGCATCTGCAGATCTTTCCTATGAATTTAAACATATTTTTGGGCCCCAGTTCATTCAGGCAAATCAAGAATATTCCATGACGGTATGTGAAGCTTTTGGTGTGTGTATAGGTGAAATATTTGCCACGGGATACCCAACTCTTGGTCTGCCTGTGTAGCAAAAGCTTTTATGAAGCTGATCTAGTCAACTTTCTGGTCAATCCTGATAGCCCAGGATGTTGATAGTGGATGAGGCGGTAATGGTAATGCCACTGAATGTTGAATGCAAGTGGTTAGGTTCTCATATGCTGGAAATGAGATTTTCTTTTTTTTTTGTAATATATTTTTTTATTAAAGGTAATCAATTACAATGCTTCAAACAACTTTATATCAAATTAATTCAATTTGCGTTAAGTAAAACACTAATAATACTTATCTACTATTTTTTTTTAGAAATAATGATAGAAAAAGAATAGAACAGTTATAAATCATTAAGAGAGTGATTAAATAATAATTTGATTATATATAAGAAAGAAAAGAGAAACGAAAAAAAAAAAAAAAAAAAAAAAAAAAAAAAAATGAAAAACCACAATATGTATTGTTAATAACACTACTACAAGTGATAGTATCAATAAAGACATATATGTTAATTCCAATATAAAAATGAATTATTCTCACCAAATCCCGCAGGGTGCACGCCGAGCTGTGTTGCCAAGAACAGCTACTTCTCTAAATACTGTATATATGGAGACCATATCTGTTCAAAAGAATTATACTTGTCCAATAGGACAAATCTAATTCTTTCCAGATGTAACGTCTCCATCATCTCTGCTGCCCACATTTTGGTTGTGGGGGATAATGTTCCCTTCCAAAATTTCAATATGATTTTTTTCCCAATTATCAAACAGTAATCAAAGAAATTTCTTTGATTTACTGTAAGTGATAGATGTAAATCCGGAATTCCAAATATTATTAGCTTTGGGTTAGGGTCCAATTTAACTTTGATGACTTCAGAAATAACTTTAAAAATTTCTGTCCAGTAATAATTCAATTTAGGACATGTAACGAAACTATGTATTAAATTTGCCTCTGCTTTCTTGCACTTATCACAAATAGCGGAGAGATTCGGAAAAATACTATTTAATTTAGTTTTCGAATAATGTAACCTATATAATACTTTAAATTGTATCAATATATGTCTGGCGTTTAATGAACACCGGTGTATTCGTTGTAGACTTTCTTCCCAGTTTTCTTTTGTTATAGCCAATCCCATTTCATTTTCCCATGCTTGACGATATATTTCCGTTATTGGATTCTCCTTATCCAAAATGATGTTATATATATAGGCTATTAATTTTTCTGCATTTGGATTTAAATTAAACAGTTCGTCTAACAGTCCTGCTTCTTTATTTTTATAATCTTGTGTATTGGATTTAATATAATCTCTAATTTGTAAATACCTAAACAAATGTTGTGGAGACAATCCATAAATATCTTGTAACTCCTGGCATAAAAGAAATTTTCCTTTTCTATAAAGGTGTTCTATCCTTGTAATTCCTAAATCATCCCATTGTTTAAACCCCCCATCTAATATAGCAGGTTTAAACAATGGGTTATTCCTAATTGGTAATCTAAATGAGAGATTATCCAAATGTAGAGTCTTAACTATTTGTTTCCAAATACGTCTATTATTATATATTATTAGGTTGTCTTTATAATTTTTTTTTTGTACTTCCGTTGGTGCAAAAATTATCGAACCTACATTGAAAGGTAGACAGTCTTCCTTTTCTATATTTAACCATGTCGGTTCATGATCCATATTTACCCACCAGAAATTCATATTCTTAATCTGAACAGCCCAAAAATAATATAAAAAGTTTGGAAGTGCTAATCCTCCATTTATCTTAGCTTTGCATAGATGTTTTTTATTTATTCTGTGATTTTTATAATCCCAAATAAAACTATTAACAATATTATCAATTTTTTTAAAAAAAGTTTTCGGAAGAAAAAAAGGAATAGCCTGAAACAAATATAACAACTGTGGTAGAAATACCATCTTAATGGCACTTATTCTACCAATCATGGATATAGGAAGTGTTTTCCAATATAAAATATTTTTTCTAAGTTTATCTAATAGTTGAGGATAGTTGGATTTTATTAATGAGTTATGAGTTTTAGTTGCGTTAATCCCTAAATATTTAAGTTTGTCTGTAACTACTTTTAATGGGTATTGTTGTAATGTATTTAGATTTATTCCTGTTATTGGCATAATCTCGCTTTTATCCCAATTAATCCTATACCCAGAAAATGCACCAAACTTAGTTATAATGTTTAGCAGGTTGGGAATACTAATTTCCGGTTTTGTAATATAAATCAAAACATCATCTGCATATAAAGAAATTTTATTAATTGTTGTATCAGTATTATAGCCATATATTTCAGGTTCAGATCTAATTTTTTCCGCCAATGGTTCTATCACCAATGCGAACAATAAGGGTGATAACGGACATCCCTGTCTGCATCCCCTAGAGAGTTTGAATTTGGCTGATAAAATTTGGTTAGTCAAAATTCTTGCAATAGGATTCGAGTATAAAATTCTTACCCATTTACAAAATCTATCCCCCAATTGAAACTTTTCCATTATATTAAATAAATACATCCATTCCACCTGATCAAACGCTTTTTCTGCATCTAATGATATAACCGCTAGTTCCGTATCTCGTATTCTTTTTGAATATATAATATTAAACAAGCGTCTGAGATTATGGGATGAATAACGTTTTGGGATAAAACCTGTTTGATCATAATGTATTAATTTAGAGATCACTAAACTTAATCTCCTAGATAAGACCTTAGTTAATATTTTTTGGTCTGTATTTAAAAGGGCAATCGCTCTATATGATCCAGGATCTTCCAAATCCTTATCTACTTTAGGGATGAGTGTAATTGTGGATTCATTTAGAGATTCTGGTAATTTTCCTTGGTCATATGCATATCTATACATTATTTGTAATCTTGGAGAAATCAGATCTTGAAATTTTTTATAAAATTCTGCACTCAGGCCATCCAGGCCCGCTGCTTTTCCGTTCTTTAGCGAACTAATTGATTCTATAATGTCTTTTACTGTTATTTCAGCATTTAACAATTCTCTACCTTCCTGATCTAAGCTATTGATTTGACATTCTTGTAAAAATAATTCCATACTATCTGTTTGTCCTGTTAGTTTTGACAAATAAAGATTTTTATAATATTGTAAAAATCTATCATTAATATCTTTTGGAGTAATCAGTATATTTCCATACTCAGATCTAATTCCGTGTATCATCTTCTCATCTTCTAATTTTCTAAGCTGTCGTGCTAGTAATTTTTGAGGTTTATCTCCAAATTCAAAATACACTTGTTTAGTTTGTTGAAAAAGTTTAATAACTTGATTAGAATATATTTTATTTAATCTATATTTTACTGATGCAATTTTATTACTTAACTCTTTGGCAGGCTGTTTTATATTTTCATTATCTAGACGTTTTATCTCATTTTCTAAATTTTGTTCTATTTTTCGATTTTCTTTATTGAGATGTGCTTGTGCGGATATTATTGCGCCACGCATGAATGCCTTAAATGTGTCCCAAAATAGTGATGGGGAAATTTCAGGATTATCATTAGTTTCAAAAAATAATTTAATCTGATCCATCACATATTTACAACAGTCATTGTCCTTTAATATCTGAGGGTTAAATCTCCAGGTAGTAGTTTTATTAGATATATCTTTTAATTTTATCTTAAATGTTAATGGCGCATGATCCGAGATGATAATATTATGATATTTTGCGTCATACGTAAAAGGAAGTAATTTAGAATCTATTAAAAAATAATCTATCCTCGAATAGGTTCCATGTACGGGCGAGAAAAAAGAATATTCTCGTCCGGATGGATTATCTAACCTCCAGATGTCTTTAATATTAGATGTATTGATAAAAGCATTTATGAATTTACTTGATTTCGAGGCAGCTTTCCTTTTTGCAGATGATCTATCTAGATAGTTATCTAAAGTACAATTTAAATCACCTCCAATTATTAAATTGTGTTGAGTGGATATAGGAATATTATTAAATATTTTCTTAAAAAATAGTGGATTATCAAAATTAGGGGCATATATATTCATTAAAATTACCTTTTTTGAATATAATTCCCCTGTAATTATTACATATCTGCCTTCTTTATCCTCTATAATAGAACTTTGTATGAAAGGTAAACCTTTGCGAATAATTATTGCAACTCCTCTAGATTTATGTATAAATGTAGAATGATACACCTTAGAAATCCATTTAGCTGTTAATCTATGTTGAGCATCTTTTTTAAGATGAGTCTCTTGAAGGAAAATGACATCTGTCTTCAATCTGTTCAACTGAGCTAACACCTTTCCCCTTTTAATTGGTTCATTAATTCCTTTTACATTCCAACTGCAGAAGGTTACTCCATCACCCCCAGTCTTCACCTTTATATCATGCATTTTACTATTAGGGCGGCTTTTTTTGGAGTAGCCTTCTTGACTCCCCCAGCTCCCCGTTGCGCCCCGACATCAATCCAATGAGAATTTCTATCCACCTTAATCCGCATCTATGTCTTCTTAAACTAAATACACAATATCCTTCACATCTACATTCAAATAATATATAATATAAGATCAATAAAAAACAAAAACAATAAGAAATATCAATAATAAAAAAAAAGTAAAGGGTGTTAATAGGGTGCTCAGAAAAAAAAGAAACTACACTTATATAGTGTGTAGTATGTGAAGGTGAAAGCCACACTAACGTGGCCATTAATCTAAAGACTTCCGTTTAAAAAAAAAAAAAAAAAAAAGATGTTAATTATACCAGCTCCTATCTCAAATGCTATATATATTGGGGTGGGGTACTAACTTTATATACTTAGTACTTAGTAATTATTTCTATTATTCATATTACTATTTGCTAATTACTAATATCAATTGTATTTAATACTATAATATGTAATACTATTATCATGGAATAATTAAATATTTTCTAATAATTAATACAGAACTACAACTAAATGTCCATTATTCCACTTCCTTCTAAGTGAGTATTTCATAACCACAGGTCGATGATAAAAGTTCAGCCCTCTCCTTCTCCCTCGGGTCCTTCCTCCGCGTCTTCTCTCTCTTCATCTTCTGGCTTCTGCTGTATGCCTCGGGCGAATTTCAATGCTTCAGTATACTTAACGAAACGATATTCCTTGTCATCATAAGTTACTCTCAGTGTTGCTGGGTACATCAAGCCATATCTCAGATCCTTAGTATTCTGTAAATCCTCAGGATACCTCTTGTTTCTCTAAATAGTGATCTTTTCTTGGCCACTTCTGCTGGGTAGTCTCTAAAAATACTGATGTTGTCTCCCTCGTATTTCAGGTTTCTCTTTTTTATTATTATCTTCATCATTTCTTCGAAGACATGATCAAAGGCCACTTTTACAATCATTTGTCTGGGCGATGAACCTATCCCAGGGGCCCGTCTTAGAGCCCTATGTGCACGGCTCAACAGGGGTTCTTGATCCAAATTCAGAATATCCTTTAAAAGTTTTGCAACAAATTTTCGAGGATCTTGACTCCCCTCACGACCTTCGCTTAGACCAACTATACGCAAATTTTTACGGCGTTGGCGTCCCTCCAGATCAATACATTTCTCGTTTGTTTTGCGTAATAATTCTGAGAGACGTTTGTTCTCGGCACGGAGTTTTTCGGTCTCCTTAGTATTCAGTTCAGCAATCTTAGTTAACTCTTTAATTGCTTCGCCTTGTTGGTCTAGCGAAATTATAGTAGGATCTATCTTGCCATCCAGCTTTCTTTCCATCCCAGCAGCTATATCCTTTACCTCCTCGATTTGAGTTTGTAACTCGGCATTAGCCTTTTCCTTCCACTCATCCATCATATTTCTTACCGTCGTTATAACTTGTTTTATTAAGTCGTCTTTAATATTCTCGTGAGACACCAGCATATCCGCTTTTAAACTTTTTATCTCCTCCTTATACTCCATCCTCTGCTTCTTTATCTCACCTAGAATGGTAGTCTTGAGTTCCTCCATTTCAGCTTTCCTCTGTGAGACATCTTCTTGAGAAGCAGCAGCAGCACCCGAGCTCAGGCCTGTTTCCCTTCTCATAGATTTTTTTCCAGTGGTTGGGGGAGGGGAGCGCTGGGTCATAATTTCTTCTTAAAATCGCGCGCCTGATGACGTCACGCACCTTTTAAACGCTGCCGGAGCCGTTTGCAATCGATCTCCTGTGGTAAGTGCGTTTGTTTGACCCTTTTACCCCCGTTTTTAATTCAGTTTTTTGCGGAGCTGTAATGGCGCGATTCCACTCACATCATGGCGCCAACCGGAGATTTTCTTGAATGATTTTTAAGTCTTGTTGCTAAGAGCATGAACTAATCTATTTACTGAACTCACTAGATAAGGACTGCAGAAATTGTTGATTATAACCTGTTGATTGTAGGATCACTAGAGCTTGTCTATTACTTGTAGCTTTTGCTGTCTAACATGGAGGTGCACTTATTTTTCAGCGCTGCCAGGATCCCACCATCCACACCCTGACATCTTCTCACTGCTACCATGGGGAAGGACATATTGAAGTCTGAAGTCACACACCACCAGGTTCAGGAACAGTTCATTTCCTACAACCATCAGATTCTTGAATCGACCTGCAACCCTGGTCCTTCCTCAGCAATGGAATACTGCAGACGTCCTATTTCACTACAATAGACATGTTTTCCAATTGTATTGTGCACTGATGTCTTGTCATAGAGTCATACAGCATGTAAACAGGCCATTTGGCCTACCTTGTCAATGCTGACTGGAATTCTGGGCCAGTCCCATTTGCATTTTGCCTATTTCCCCCTAAACTCTTCCCATCTAGATCTGCTTCTGAAGTTTCCTCTGGAAGCTCATTACAGATATTGACAACCCTATCAGTGATAAACCTGCCCTTGAGGTCTATCTTATATCGCTCCCCTCCCACCTTAAATCTATGCCCTCTAGTTTTAGAATCCTTTATCATGGGGAACATAATGTGAGTATTCATTCTATTCACCCCCTTATGATTTTGTAATTGTTTTTGAACAGATACATGGAAATAGTGACAATAATGAGTAAAACTAAAAATAAATATCTGCAATGCAAGTGTTCACTTACTTGATAAGATCATATGTACTGAACAGGACTTTTCTTGAATAAGAGTCCATCGACTGCCCGCTAGCGTTAATCCACAGAATTATGACCCGAGGGACAAATTACCTAAAAAAATGTCAATTTTAAATGCCAATGAGCCGATATTTTATTAGAATAATCCTTTCATAAACTCAGGGGTGAAGTTGATTTGTGCATATCCTGTAGAAAATGTGGTATTTCAACACTTGCTCCTTAACATTCATGCTCGAATGATTGAAAATGAGTCGATATTGCCCAATTTTTTATCATACTTCAGAAAACCTGCTCATGCCCATTACAAATGAAAAATAAATTTAGGCTAGTCAACGACCTTAGATTTCCACAGATCAAGAGGGGTGCATCATATATCTTTCCATTTACATCCATCACACATGACTCCCTCTACCCCATTGAGTTTCCAGTTTCCTCGTCCCAACTAGCTCAATTTCATATTGTTCAACTCAACTCAATCACCCAGCAAGATGATCTGAAAACTCTTCACCTGTTCTTTGAACAGAAGCCCAAAGTGTCCCACTCTCAGTGTAAATCAGCTTCAGAAATATCAGGCAGGAAGCAAATGCACCAGAATGCAGCTGTACTTACAAAATTCCAAAAGCATTTGGCATGGAATCTCTGTCCATTCCAAACATGCCTGCTTAAGCCGGACAGATAATAAAATTTGCAATACAACAATGACAAATTTCCATCCCAAATTGATTCCATTTGCAGGAAGATTTTTTTTAAATGGAAAACTAAGAAAAAATATATAATAGGGAAGTTTTTTTTTCCTCGCAACAGGTTGTTAGAATCTTAAATGCACTTCAACAAGTGTGGGGTAAAGGGAATGTTCTTGTTCTACAGGAACATACCCTTTACAAAGCCACGCATCCCTTTGATTTGCTATGGCTGATCTAGTCTTTGGGCTCAACTTTCCCTGCCTGATATCCCTTGGCCCTTGATTGACCCATACTCTAAAGAATCTGTCCATGAACACATTTATAAAATGAAATAATCTCAATCATTTAAAGAAAAGTTTTAATATAGTTCCTAACGCTCAAGAACAAAGGAGTCTGCAGAAAGTGGTGGACATTGCATGAGTTTGAAGAAGGGTCTCGACCCAAAACGTCACCCATTCCTTCTCTGCAGAGATGCTGCCTGCCTCGCTGAGTTACTCCAGCTTTTTGTGTCTATCTTCTGCATGGTCTATCACAGGTATTGACTTTCCCATAAGCAAAGTAAATAGTTTAGTTTAGTTTATTATTGGCAAGTGTACCGAGGTACAATGAAAAGCTTTTTTGTTTTGGATCGATAAGGAATTGCTGTCTCAAGAAGGTAGCTAATATCATCAAACTGCATTGGCCATGCTCTCTACAACTATTGGGAAGAAGGTTACATTTGTCACCTCCAGGTTCCAAAATAGCTTCTTCACATCAACTATCAAGCTCTTGAACTGCACTGTACAATCTAACCACAACCCCTACCTTAGCACTGAATTTCCACAGACTTTGTATAAAGATTGCATAAAGATTGCAATATTGCATATCATTTATTGGATTATTTTTATTGTATATTTATTTGTTGTGCTGCTGTGTTAATGTGCTTGTGAAACCTGCAGCAAGTACTGGGTGTCCACGTGGCGCACCGGTGGAGTTGCTGCCTTGCAGCGCCGGAGACCTGGGTTCGATCTCGACTACGGGTGCTGTCTGTAAGGAGTTTGTATGTTCTCCCCATGACCGCATGGGTTTTCTCCGACATCTTCGGTTTCCTCCCACAGTCCAAAGACGTACAAAAGTGTGTAAGTCAATTTGCATGGTGTATGTGTAAAATTGTCCCTAGTGTGTGCAGGATAGTGTTAATGTGCGGGGATCTCTGGTCGGTGCGGACTTGGTGGGCCGAAGGGCTTGTTTCCGCGCTGTGGATCTGAACTAAACTAAAAAAACTAAGTAAGGATTTTATTGTTCTGTTCCTAGTTCCTATGACAATTAAACACTCTTGACTTCTTTCACTAGATTCTGAGGGTCACTGCTGTCATTAAAGGATGTTCTGTTAATTACCTTTGTTTAACGTTCTTTGCAAGTAGCAAAACCAAAGAGACCTCAGGCATTATACTGGTGAAGATTGGAATCTTCTTACTTAACGGGACAATGATATAATATGAAGAAGAGAGAAAATGGAGTGCTCTTAACTAAATTAGTGACAATAGCAGAAAATAGACGTGGCAGAAATGCTGGTGAACGAGAGTAATACTTGTGGACTCAACCATTTGCCTAGTAATAAGCAGAAATCTTCCTGAGGGAGAATGATGGTGCTTGGGGTAGGATAAGGAAAAGAGAGGTGCTCTTTAAAAAAGCGGCAGATGATATTGTGACAGGGGCCAGGTATATACGAGATATTATGTCTTAATTCCCCTACGGATGAGATCTCAAATGATGACGGTGAAAACGTGGTAGAGATATTATAGTCGGCATTATCAAAGATATTAAAGAGCTGCAAGTTTGCCACATGCAACAAAGGATAATGAAGAAACATTGTTGAATGGTCAGGCATAAGACACTGGCAAAAATAAGTAATTTGCAGACTTTCACAGCATGGCACAGAGGTATTCCTTACCGTGTTGACTGGCCATAGAGTTTAGGGATGAATCTGTGAAATGTTGAACTTAGTATTCAAAGGGGCAAGTACAATAGCCTGCAGTGTGGAGATGGTACATACAAATGTGAGGTAGCTCAATTGAAGCACAATTTTGAAATCAAGTCTATAGAAATAGTAATGACAACGTGCTCTTCTTTATTGTAGCCTAGTCACATGGACCTATGTGGTTTCAGCGTAAGACGTGACTCACATGAGTGTGACAGGCTTGAAAGCTAGAAGTCGTATAGGCCCAAATGGTAAGAGACTTGCCAGCTAGTCACCCGGACTCAAAATGCCCATTCAGGCCATCAGAATGTGAGCCATATTGCATGGCAGTGCAAGTCCCCAAAGAAAGTGACTGCTGGTACAGAAGGAGTCCCCTCTTTGCCTTGGATGCAACAGGTCAAGGGTAATACTAGACACAATGAAGGTGTATTATTAGGAAGTGGAAATAGACAATAGACAATAGTTGCAGGAGTAGGCCATTCGGCCCTTCGAGCCAGCACCGCCATTCAATGTGATCATGGCTGATCATCCCCAATCAGTACCCCGTTCCTACCTTCAACACATATCCCCTGACTCCGCTTTATTTAAGAGCCCTATCTAGCTCTCTCTTGAAAGTATCCAGAGAACCGGCCTCCACTGCCCTCTGAGGCAGGGAATTCCACAGACTCACAATTTTCTGTGAGAAAAAGTGTTTCCTCGTCTCCG
Organism: Amblyraja radiata; assembly: GCF_010909765.2. NCBI lineage: Eukaryota > Metazoa > Chordata > Chondrichthyes > Rajiformes > Rajidae > Amblyraja > Amblyraja radiata. Next base: position 103,848,115 of record NC_045957.1, on the reverse strand, counting down.
TTCTAAATGGCTAACCCCTTATTCGTAAACTGTGGCCCCTGGTTCTGGACTCCCCCAACATCGGGAACATGTTTCATGCTTGTCGCCTATCCAAACCCTTAATACAACAATACAATACAATTTATTTGTTGTCATTTGAACCTCATTGAGGTTCAAACGAAATTTGGTTTCTGCAGTCATACAAACAAGTAGAAGAACCAAGACACAACACAATTTACACAAACATCCATCACAGCGAATCTCCTCCTCACTGTGATGGAAGGCAAAGTCTTATCTCTCCCATGCAATCCCCATTCTCCTCCCGATGTCAAAGTCAAAGCCCCCGGCGGGCGATGGTAAGTAAGTCCCGCGGCCATTAAAGCTGCGCTAGGCGATGCAAGGCCACGATTAAATATTGGAAAACGCTTCCGCTCTCATTGATAGGTAGAATTAACGCTATAAAAATGACTTTCTTACCACAATTAATATATTTGTTTCAAGCGATCCCAATATATATTCCAAAATATTTTTTCAAAAAACTAGATTCCACTATCACTAATTTATATGGGATTACAGAACACATAGAATTCAACGAAAGCATTTGTGCAAATCTAAAGAAGTTGGGGGTTTATCATTACCTAACTTTATGTATTACTACTGGGCAGTGCATATTAAGAGCATAATGTACTGGCTGGATAGTTCCACTCAGCAGTTGGAGTGGATAAGAATGGAGAAAGAGGAGTGCTATCCGCACGATATAGGAACGATCCTGCTCTCACCGATAAAATTGAATAGTATAATATATAAGAAGAACCCAATTATTCACAATATAATAAGAATTTGGAAACAAATAAAAGTATCCTTGAAATTAAATAATTTATCAGTACTAACCCCACTATTGAACAACCCCGCATTCAAACCTTCTCTCATCGACAACACATATCAACAATGGGATAGACTGGGGATTAGGAAAGTAGGGGATATGTATGCATTGGGCAAACTGTTATCATTTCAACAATTAAAATTTAAATTTAAATTGAAGGATAATCAATATTTTAAATATATACAGGTATGTGACTTTATGAAGAAATATACACATAGATTTCAAACTATATTTTTAGACCCTTTAGAAGAAGCAATGAATATTAAGGCTGATTCACAAAAATTAATATCATACTTTATAATAATATATTATATAGAGAATCACCCTCAACAGAAGCACTAAGGGAAGATTGAGAACATGAGCTAATGATAAAGATCTCGAAGGATAGATGGGAAAAGTATTTGATGAATACACGTAACTGTTCTATTAATACAAGACATAATTTAATTCAATTCAAATTATTACATAGACTATATTATTCAAAAACGAGGTTGAATAAATTTTATCCAAACGTCTCTCCCAGATGCGATAAATGTTTGTTTCAAAACGCTAATATAACACATTCATTTGTAGGATGTACAAAGTTGAATAAATTTTGGAGTGATATATTTGATATATTTACAAAGCTCTTCAAGTCAAGAATAGAACCCAAAACGGAATGGATTATATTTGGAATAATAGGAGAAGATACCAATTTAAATAAAGACCAAAATGTTTTTTTTAATTATGGGTTAATAATTGGAAAGAAATTGATACTTAAATTTTGGAAAAATACAACCATAGCAACTGTTAAAATGTGGATTAGGAATATGATGGACATAGCACGCCTTGAAGAAATGAGACTCCAACTAATAGATAAATATGACCAATTCTTAAGGAGTTGGTCTCCTTTCATCGACTTTTTGGAATCATGTGATGCAGCGGTACCATAAGGATTGCTGATTTCAGTTCATGACGTGGATAGATCTACATCTCCGAATATAGATTTGAAAATTTCTCTTTTAAGGGGCCTTCACTTCTATTTCTACTTTCCACTTTTTCTTTTTTCTTTTTTAAAAATTTTTATATACACACTTCACATTTTTCTATTCTCTACCATCTATTTTTCCACTTTTTCCCCTTTCTATTGTTTTCTTTTTCTTGTCTTGCTTACTTCCTTCTCATAACATAAAACTAGAGGTTGTACATAGAATGGATTACGGTATGACATAGTTGGCACCTAAAATTAGGTTCCACTGTACTGTTTTGTACTGTATTAACTTCTAATAAAATAAACAAACAAAAAAAAACAAAAACAAAAAAAGCTGCGCTGGGTGATGCAAGGCCACGCTCCGGGTCTTGATGTTGGAGCTGGCAAGTCCCGCGGGCATTTAAAGCCGCGCCAGGCGATATAAGGCCCCGCTCCAGGTCATCCTCAACCTCGCAACTCGGGCGGGAAAAGTCGCCGTTGCGGAAGTCCCGAAAAGCGGTCTCCCACCAGGGACCCGTGAGCTCCCGGTGTTACCGTCCACCGGGCCTGCAGCTGGAGCCTCCGAATCTCCGGGGTCAAGCCGCAGCAGCGCGCCACCACAGCTCCTCCCGTTCCGAACTCGGCCAGCATGGTAAATAGTCCGCAGGCTGCGCGACTGGAGCCCCAGGTCGTTCCGGTTGGAGACCGCTCCACGGTGCCAGGCCCCAACGACAACGGAGACCCGACAGAGAAAAGGTCGGGTCCTCCGTACTGGGAAAGATTTTAAAAGTTTCCCCGCCCCCCGACACATGCCCAGTTAAAAAAAACACTATAAACTGCACTCAAACAAGACAAGAAAATTAAAAAAAATTAAAAAGACAGACGGACTGCAGAGGCCACTGCAACGTAATCTTATATGTTTCAATAAGATCCCCTCTCATCCTTCTAAACTCCAGAGTATACAAGCCCAGCCGCTCCATTCTCTCAGCATATGACAGTCCCGCCATCCCGGGAATTAACCTTGTAAACCTACGTTGCACTCCCTCAAAAGCAAGAATTTCCTTCCTCAAATTAGGGACCAAAACTGCACAGAATACTCCAGGTGTGGTCTCACTAGGGCCCTATACAACTGCAGAAGGAACTCTTTGCTCCTATACTCAACTCCTCTTGTTATAAAGGCCAACATGCCATTTGCTTTTTTCACTGCCTTCTGTACCTGCATGCTTACTTTCATTGACTGATGAACAAGGACCCCCCAGATCCTGTTGTACTTCCCTTTTTCCCAACTTGACATCATTTAGATAACAATCAGCCTTCCTGTTTTTGCTATTAAAGTGGATAACCTCACATTTATCCACATTAAACTGCATCTGCCATGCATCTGTCCACTCACCCAAGTCACCCTGCATTCTCACAGCATCCTCCTCACAGTTCACACTGCCACCCAGTTTGTGTCACCTGCAAATTTGCTAATGTTACTTTGAATCCCTTCATCTAAATCATTGATGTATATTGTAAATAGCTGCGGTCCCAGCACTGAGCCTTGCGGTTCCCCACTAGTCACGGCCTACCATTCTGAAAGGGACCCGTTAATCCCTATTCTTTGTTTCCTGTCTGCCAACCAATTTTCTATCCATGTCAGCACTCTAGCCCCAATACCATGTGCCCTAATTTTGCCCACTAATCTCCTATGTGGGACTGTTACGACTCCCGAATGCAAGTACTTCAGAGCCGCGTAACACAAGTCAAAAACCAGGTTCAAGTTCAAAAACAGTTTTAATTATTCATTGGAACACAAAACCCAAACCTGATTTTAAACAACCCAGTCAGGGATGTGGATAAACTGACAAACAATTTAACAATGCTCCAGCCAGCCACGTAATGGGCCGTCGAACCGGAGACTCTAAAACCTGCCTAAAGAGATATAACCCTGAAACAAAATACACGAAAACTCTAAGGTCAGCCCTTACCCATCCCAATTCAATATCTGTTAACAAGGAATGGTGAAAGTACACAAAGTTCTATGCCATGTGGCCAGGCTTTCCTCGGCTCACACCAGCAGTCTGCTCATCAGTCAGGGTCTACGAAGAAGAGAGAGAATCCTGGGAAGCTCTGGTATTTATGCTTCAGATGAGTCACCCGTCACCTGACGCAGCTTGGCCAATCGGGTACAGGAGCCTTTAACCCCTCGATTCCAGACTCACAACCACGAGGCCTGTACTCGGGAGAGAAACAGAGAAAGGTAAGTACATAGCATTCACCAGGAGGGGGAAGCGCCTAACACCCCCACCCAAAGATACTGAATAAGTTTCTGAAAATGAACTAAAAAACACCACCAAATTTCAGCAACTATTCAGTAGCACAGACATCACTGGCGCGACAATGCATCAGCCAATACATTATTTAATTTCCGAAAGTCCGTGCAAAACCTGTCCTCCCCATTAGCCTTCGTCGCCAGTAGACACGGAGAACTCCACGGGCTACAACTAGGTTCAGCAATGCCATGCCGCCGCATATAGTCAACCTGACTTCTTAGACGATGACGCTTGTCAGGGTTGACCCGATACGGATGCTGTTTAATTGGCATAGCACCGGCCACGTCAATGTCATGCTGCAGCACAGACGTCTGAGGAGGCACATCCGAGAACAGTGACACATTTGACTTCACCAAAGCAAGCAGGTCACCCCGCTGACTTCCAGTCAAATGAGACAACCGCAAGGGAAGCGTCTCCAAAGCCTCAGAGTTACTCAGCTTTCCCTGCGTCACTGCCACAGACAACCGTGCCTCCCCCACATCACCACCCGTGTCAGGGGGCAGCACCACTGCAGCCAAAACAGGCTTAGACGAAACCGAAGGACATAGCTCCGACCCATCAACCTCCACAGGCTCCTGCTCATGGTACTGTTTCATCATGTTGACATGACAGAGCTGAGTCTTACGCCTCCGATCAGGGGTACCAATAACGTAATCCCTCTCACCAACCTTCTTAACCACCTGATAGGGACCGCTATACCGAGCCTGCAGACTGGAACCAGGAATAGGCAACACCAGGACCTTGTCACCTGGAGAAAAATTCCTACTAGAAGCCTTCCTGTCGAACCAGTCCTTCATCCTAGACTGAGCAGAGGCAAGATTACCCATTGCCAGTTCGCATGCCCTCCTCAGTCTAGAGCGAAAAGTACAGACGTGGTCTAAAATACTACGTTTTGTATCCTCCTGCAACCATTTCTCCTTCAGGACCCTCAACGGACCACGTACAGTATGCGCGAACACCAGGTCAGCAGGACTGAACCCTAAAGACTCCTGCACGACCTCACGCACCGCAAACATAACTAGATGAACTCCCTCATCCCAGTCTTTTTCAAACTCCAGGCAGTAAGTCCTCAACATAGATTTCAAAGTCTGGTGAAACCTCTCGAGAGCTCCCTGGCTCTCAGGATGATATGCACTGGAGTAACAATGCTTAATATCTAACAACTTCATTACCTGACCAAAAACCTTCGACATGAAGTTGGTACCTTGGTCACTCTGCACAACCTTGGGCAAACCGAACAACGAAAAAAACTTAGTGAGAGACTTAACAATTGCAGGGGCAGTAATTCTACGCAAAGGGACCACCTCCAGAAAGCGGGTAGTCGCACACATAATTGTTAATAAAAACTTGTTGCCCACCCTTGTCCGAGGTAGAGGGCCCACACAATCAACTAGAATCCGCTCAAACGGCTCACCGACCACAGGGATTGGATATAAAGGCGCAGGAACAATCGATTGGTTCGGCTTTCCTGCCACCTGGCAAATGTGACAACACCTGCAGTGCTGTTTCACGTCCTTTTTCAACCCTGGCCAAAAAAAATTCCGTAAGATGCGGTCATACGTCTTATTGACCCCCAAATGTCCACCCAGAGGACCATCATGAGCCAAACAGAGTATCTCGTCCCTATACCGACGAGGCATCACAATCTGATCAACCACGCTCCAATCATCATGCCCAGATATATCCAAGGGAGACCACTTTCGCATCAGTAAGCCATCCCTTAGAAAATACCCCTTTGCTGTGGAATCCATATCCCCCTCAGGCACTGCGCAGTCGAACAGATCAGATAAACCTGGATCACTCTTTTGCTCCTCAACCAGCCGGTCACGTGACAGTGACACCGGCACATTTCCAGACACTATCCCATCTTGAGATGGAGAAACACCCTTCACAACACAGGATCTATCATCCTGATCCCCAAAAATGCTCTCACTCAGGTCCACCACATCCTCAAACTTCGCCTGGCTCTTAGCCGTAGCCCTCGTGACAGCACAAGCTGCGAAGACCTTTGGATGCTGCATAGCCAATCTATCAGGACTCTGCACCATCGGAACAGCCGTCACCTCAGGAGTGACTAAAACTCTACCTCCTGCCAAGTCATTCCCCAAAATCACAGAAACTCCCCCAACGGGAAAACACGGCCGTAACCCAACAGTTACCCGGCCTGAAACCAACTCGGACTCGAGACGCACGGTATGCAAAGGCACTACCATGTCATCCATCCCGAATCCTACCACTGGGACACTTGACCCAACCGATGATTCCCCAGAAAACGGCAGCACACCATCCAATATAAAGGACTGAGTAGCACCAGTATCACGCAAGATGGATACTGGAACTCTATCACCCCCATCCTCTAGAGAAACAAAACCATTCATGATGAACGCAGAATAATTCCTACACTCATCAGACTCAGGCACCTCAGGTACGACAGGTGCCTTCTGTACACCCACCAAAGCCACAGGCTTTGCATTTTTCTGCTTCAGAACGGGACACGACTTTAACATGTGCCCTCTCCCTCTACAATAGTAGCACACGGGACCTTCATTGGTCCTCACATTTCCGTCAACCTTATCAGCTCGGACCTCCCCCTGTATCAACGTGCTGCCATTTGCAGGCACAGAAACAGCTTTGACACTGCCCCCGGCGACACCACTACGATCAACCGTCCGTGCACCAAAACTATAGGATCGCCCAACAAAATCAGATTTATGAGTCAATACATACTCATCTGCCAACACCGCAGCCTTAGACACCTCATTCACCTTTTGCTCATTAAGGTAAGTAGTAACCCTCTCAGGGAGACAGTTCTTAAAGTCTTCCATAATCATCAAGGCCCGCAGTAGCTCAAAATTCTTCACTCCTTGAGAAGCGCACCACCTGTCAAAAAGTGCCTCCTTCTCCCTAGCAAACTCCACATAAGTCTGACTATCAAACTTCCTAAAGCGCCGGAACTTCTGCCGGTATGCCTCTGGAACTAATTCATAAGCCCTTAATACTGTAGACTTCACACACTCATAGTCCAGACTGCTTTCAACAGATAAAGACGAGTACACCTCCCGTGCTTTACCCACAAGGACACACTGCAATAGCAAGGTCCACACGTCCCTAGGCCACTTCAAGGACAAAGCCACCCGTTCAAACACTGTGAAATACTTGTCCACATCCTTCTCACGAAACGGGGGAACCAGGCGGATGTTCTTGCTCATATCAAACTCCCGTTCCCTAGAAGAAACCCGGGAATTATCTATTTCTTTTTCCCGCAGCTGAAATTCAGCCCTTTTGGTTTCCTCCTCCAGCCGTTTCATTTCAAGAACATGCATGAGCTCTTTCTCTTTTAACAAAGAGGCAATTCTCTGTGACTCAAGCTCCATCTCCTTCAGTTTAATGACGGCCTCCATGTTCTGAACTGGCTGAACAGAAGGTGGGGGACTGTCTGCACCACCAGGCAAAACCCCACCCTCCACCAACGCAGTCCACAACTCCGATTTAATGGAGTGTTTCTTTGAATGCTTGTCAATAGTCACGGCATAGTTCTCAGCCAGCAAAATCAAATGCTCCTTCGTACATCTATCAAACAACTCCTGACTAGGAGCCTCAACAAATTCTTTCACCTTAAATTCCATTTCTAATGTAGCACCAAACCACCAGCTAAAACTTGGGCACTAATGCTACCACAAACAGGGAAGAAAAAATTCCCTCACAACACACAGACTTCCTCAGTCCAGAAGCCTACCAAAAAAACCCCCCTAAAAACGTCTAGGGTCCTCAAAACTTAGGACGAGCCCCCATTTTGTTACGACTCCCGAATGCAAGTACTTCAGAGCCGCGTAACACAAGTCAAAAACCAGGTTCAAGTTCAAAAACAGTTTTAATTATTCATTGGAACACAAAACCCAAACCTGATTTTAAACAACCCAGTCAGGGATATGGATAAACTGACAAACAATTTAACAATGCTCCAGCCAGCCACGTAATGGGCCATCGAACCGGAGACTCTAAAACCTGCCTAAAGAGATATAACCCTGAAACAAAATACACAAAAACTCTAAGGTCAGCCCTTATCCGTCCCAATTCAATATCTGTTAACAAGGAATGGTGAAAGTACACAAAGTTCTATGCCATGTGGCCAGGCTTTCCTCGGCTCACACCAGCAGTCTGCTCATCAGTCAGGGTCTACGAAGAAGAGAGAGAATCCTGGGAAGCTCTGGTATTTATGCTTCAGATGAGTCACCCGTCACCTGACGCAGCTTGGCCAATCGGGTACAGGAGCCTTTAACCCCTCGATTCCAGACTCACAGCCACGAGGCCTGTACTCGGGAGAGAAACAGAGAAAGGTAAGTACATAGCATTCACCAGGAGGGGGAAGCGCCTAACAGGGACCTTATCAAATGCTTTCTGAAAGTCCAGGTACACTACATCCACTGGCTCTCCCTTGTCTATTTTCCTAGTTACATTCTCAAAAACATTCCAGAAGATTAGTCAAGCATGATTTCCTCTTCGTAAATCCATGCTGACTCGGACCAATCCTGTTACTGCTATCCAAATGTGCCACTATTTCATCTTTTATATTTGACTCCAGCATCTTCCCCACCACCGATGTCAGGCTAACTGGTCTATAATTCCCTGTTTTCTCTCTCCCGCCTTTCTTAAAAAGTGGGATAACATTAGCTACCCACCAATCCACAGGAACTGATCCTGAATCTATGGAACATTGGAATATTATCACCAATGCGTCCACGATTTCTAGAGCTACTTCCTTAAGTACCCTGGGATGCAGACCATCAGGCCCTGGGGATTTATCGGCCTTCAGTCCCATTAGTCTACCCAACACAGTTTCCTGCCCAATGTGAATTTCCTTAAGTTCCTCCGTCACACCAGATCTTCTGGCCACTAGTATATCAGGAAGATTGTTTGTGTCCTCCTTAGTGAAGACGGATCCAAAGTACCTGTTCAACTCATCTGCCATTTCCTTGGTCCCCATAATAAATTCATCTTTTTCAGTTTTCAAGGGTCCAACATTGGTCTTAACTAATTTTTTCCTCTTCACATACCTAAAGAAGCTTTTACTATCCTCTGTTAAATTCTTGGCTAGCTTACCTTCGTACCTCATCTTTTCTCCTAGTATTGCCTTTTTAGTTATCTTCTGTTGCTCTTTAACCATTACCCGATCCTCTTGCTTCCCGCTCATCTTTGCTACGTTGTAATTTTTCTCTTTTATTTTTATACTGTCCCTGACGTCACTTCTCAGCCACGGTCGCCACTTACTCCCCTTGGAATCTTTCTTCCTCTTTGGAATGAACTGATCCTGCACCTTCTGTATTATTCCCAGAAATACTTGCCATTGTTGTTCCACTGTCATCCCTGCTGGGGTAACTTTCCAGTCAACTTTGGCCAGCTCCTCCCTCATGGCTCCATAGTCCCCTTTATTCAACTGTAAAGTTGAATAACACTGACACCTCCGATTTACCCTTCTCCCTCTCCAATTGTAGATGAAACTTGACCATATTATGGTCAGTACCTCCAAATGGCTCCTTAACCTCAAGTTCCTTTATCAAATCCGGTTCATTACATGACACAAAGCCAGAATTGCCTTCACCCTGGTAGGCTCCAATACAAGCTGCACTAAGAATCTATCACGGAGGCACTCCACAAATTCCCTTTCTTGGGGTCCAGTACCAACCTGATTTTCCAGTTTACCTGCATGTTGAAATCTCCTATAACAAACGTAGCATTACCTTTACTACATGCCAATTTTAACTACTGATTCAACTTGCACCCTATATCCAGACTATTGTTTGGAGGCCTGTAGATAAGTCCCATGAGGGTATTTTTACCCTTACAATTCCTTAGTTCTATCCATACTGACTCCACATCTCCTGTTTAAATGTCACTCCTTGATACTTATTGCATACCTAAGGACGGAAACAAGCAGATTTAAGTAGCAAATTGATTGAAGTAACTGTAAGTAAACTATGGAAAGTTGGCCAATTATGGAACTGATAAGAGGACACTGAGAAAGTAGTAATAAGTTTGGGCAAAGTCAACATGGGTTAACAAGAGATAAATACTGTTTGATACATCTGTTAGAAGTTTTTGAGTTTATACGTTTCTATGGGAATCCAATGGATAAAGTGTCACACTGGAGGTTTGATCATTTCTAAAACATATGTTATGAACATGACAGTCTGAAGAATGGTCTCAACCCAAAACATCACCCATTCCTTCTCTCCAGAGATGCTGTATATCCCGCTGAGTTACTCCAGCATTTTGTGTCTATCCTCGATTTAAAACAGCATCTCCAGTTCCTTCCTACACTTTATAATTCATATTAGAAAGTAGAAACAAAGGTCAATACACAAATGGACACAAAGTGCTAGAGTAACTCAGCGTTTAAGAAAGAACTGCAGATGTTCATTGACCTCCAATTTCAGGTAGTCCTTGCTTTCTCCCGCCTTCCCCTCCCCTTCCCAGATCTCCCACAGCCTACTGTTTCCGCATCTTCCTTTCTTCTTCCTGCCCCCCCCACCCCCCCCCCCCCCCCCCCAACCTCCACATCAGTCTGAAGAAGGGTCTCGACCCGAAACGTCACCTATTCCTTCGCTCCATAGAAGCTGCCTCTCGGCTGAGTTTCTCCAGAGTAAATCAGCGGGTCAGTCAGCATTTCTGGTCAACATGGATGTGATGTTTTGGGTCGGTTTCTTCAGACCCAAAACGTCACCTATCCACGGTCTTCTGAGATAATGCCCGACCCGCTGAGTTACTCCAGCACTTTGTGTCCTTTTCCAAATTATAAAATATTGGATTGTGGGCAACATAATGGCATGGACTGAGGAGCACCAGGATTGGTAAAAGGGCAGAAAGCATGGCAATACACTGGGCATTTTGGGCTTGGACGGTGTGAGTGGTGGGGTGCCACAGTGGTCCATCCTGGGTCATCAACTGTTCACAATCTGCACCACTGATTTATATGAGGGGAGTAAATCTAATATTAGCCAGCTTGCTAATGTTACAGACCTGCTTGGTATTTATAATGAAGGGCGTAGATAGACATTGAGGCAACAAGCAAGTTCGGTATTTCGACTGCGCATGCCCAGGTCATAGGTCACTCGCTATAAACATTCTCGGCAACTGCGGTGCAGGCCTGCGTTTCGTCCGTGGTCGGGGTCGGGCCCAGGTCTCCGGCGCTGCGGGCGCTGTTGAGTTGCTGCTGGGCCGTCCCCTCCCGGGTGTCCCGTCCCTGTCCGGGGGCGGCCGGACGTGTCCGTCCCTGTCCGGGGGGGCGGGAAGGCACAGGCTCCAGCTCTGATTCGATTCCCGGGGGGGGGGAGGGGGGGGCGTTCCCCGGCGGGTCGGTGACCATCGGCTGCCTCTCGCCTTTTCCAGTGACTATCGGTTGGCGCCCTCGGTGCCGGGGGTGCCGAGCGCCGGTCATCGGCGGGGATGCACACGGGGTGCTGGAGAAAGGTCTCGACCCGAAACGTCACCGGTTCCTTTTCTCCGGGGATGCTGTCTATCCCGCTGAGTTGCTGCAGTATTTTGTGTGTGTCCCCGTTGATGGCTGGTGCCTTTGCTTTTGCCGGCGCTGACTGAGTGGGGCGGTTGGTGCGGCTGGCGGTCCCAGGCCCATCTGGGTGCGGGTTCGTCTGGAGTTGGAGCTGGGTTGGGCTGCAGTTGGCGCTTCTGTTCTGCGCTGGCTGTGGGCCACCGCTGCTCCGGGCTGTTGTCCCGTCGGTCCAGAGCCGTCGGTTGGCCTTGCGGAGCAGGTGGAGTTGAGCTCCAGTTGGCGCTTCTTCTCCGTGCTGGCTGTGGGCCTGTGGGCCGCCGCTGCTCCGGGCTGCTGCCTCGTCAGTCCGGGGCACCCCTGAGGTCTCCGGTCGCTCCCAGGCGGGGAAGGGACACTCGCGGGGGGTTAGGGGTCCAGAGGCGATTCAGCAGCGCTTGCTGTGCCGGGGATCCTGGTTCGATCCTGGTTGCGGACGAGGCGTGGGTCTGTGTATGCACAGCAGCCGAGAATGTCTCTCCGCCGGTCCAGTCTCCCCTCCACCCGTCTCCCACTCGCATCTGCCCCCTCTCTCTCGCTTACACCCCGCTCTCCTGCTACCTAGCACCCCCGTTCCTCAGATTAAATATATTTCTACACATAAATCATGAATAAAGATAAGAATTTATACATTGTTTCTTCGGCCAGTGTTTTGTTCGCTTTTTCTTTATAGCGAGTGACCTTTTTCAGAATACCGAACTCGCTTATTTGGAAAATTCTGAATGGATAAGGACATGCTGGGGGACCCGGCAGGGGGTGCCAAGAACCGACTGTGTGTGGGGGTAGGAGAGTGGGGGGGGGGGGGGAGATGTCGAAGGGATGAGTACTTTTTTGTAACTTTGTCAGCGCCTTTGTGGTGACTCTTTTGTGTACTCTTTATGCAAAAACAAATATTTTCACTGCACCTAGGTACACGTGTCAATACAATATCATCATCATCATCATATAAAAAGTGGGCTATGAATGTGTTCATTTTTACAAACAATATTTCTGCACGGTGGTGCAGCGGCAGTGTTGCTGCCTTACGGCGCCAGACAACCGGGTTCGATCTCGACTACGACTGCTGTATGTACGGAGTTTGTCCATTCTCCCCGTGGCCACATGGGTTTTCTCCGAGATCTTCAGTTTCCTCCCGCACTCCAAAGACGTACAGGTTGTAGGTTAATTGGCGGTAAAAATTAAAAAAATTGTAACTAGTGTGTGTCTAGGTTAGTGTTAACGTGTGAGGATCGCTGGTGTTGCAAACTCAGGGGGACTGTTACCGCACTGTATCTCTGAACTAAGAGATACTTTGTGGTGAATCTTTTGTATACTTTGTATGCAAAAACAAAAAATGTCCACTGTACCAAGGTACACGTAACAATAAAATCATATACAACCTGGGCTATTGGGACAAACATTCTCGCCGACTGAGCTGCTGCGTGTGTACAGACCTGCGTATTCATTTCAATGAGATTTATAAATAAATGTATCCGTCAAATATGTCAGCAGTGGGCCACAGCGTACTGCAGGCTGCACAAATCCACAATTGTATCTTTTTAAATTATTGACTTAATATAGCACCAGCCTAGAAAACACAAGATTACCTGGAACGAACCTGTCAATGATCAAATCCCTGGCATTAGCCTGAATCACAGCCATTCAAATTCAATATTGATTTACACAAATTACAAGTTGTGTGGTCAACCAATTATGATCATTTGCATCCACTTCCATCATTTGCATACAGGGGGGGCGCCAAGCCTCCAGCTGGCCGTTTTTCCTCTCTTTTTTTTTTTTTTTAGTTGAGTTTTTTGTTTTTCGGAGTTCTAGCCTTTTTATGTGTGGGGGGGGGGGGGGGGAACCGTTTTCTAGGGTCCCTACCTGGTTGGAGAGGCAGCTTTTCTCCGGGCTGCACCGTCGACCCGTCTCGTGGCCTACCAGCGGGCCTGCAGCAGCGTTTCCTGTCGGGGACCGCACAGAACCTCGGCTTCGGCGGCGGCGGCACAGCGCTGGAGCGCTATCGCGGAGCTGTGATGCCTTTCCCGGGTCGCCGCGCTGGAACTCCGGTGAGCTGATACCGCCGAGTAAAACATCGCGGAGCTGCGGGTCTGTGGAGCGGCCAGCAGCGGGCAGCGGCGCTGAACTTTTCATCGGGAGCCTGGGATCTCTCGCCGAGATCACCAGTGGTGGAGCTCCATCCGGCACGGCCTTGTTGGCTTCGGAAGCCGCGGTCTCCGGTAAGGGAAGCGGCCGTTCCAGCGTTCCCATGCCGCTGAGAGGATTCTCCCGACGACGGAGCACCATCACCCGGCGAGAACGGCCTGGAACATCGGGCCTCCGTAAAGGCAACTGTGGAGGCCTCAATAGGCCCGACTATGGGTGGACATGGGGATGGGGACTGGACATTGTGCCATCCCTCATAATGGGAACCATTGTGGGGGGATGTTTTTATGTTTAAATTTCTTTATTACTGTTATGTCTGTATTCTTTCTTTATGTGCTGCATTGGCAAGAAGCATTTCACTACACCTAGGTGTATGTGACCAATAAAATAACCTTTGAACCACTTGAACCGCAACCAAACTAAAGGCTTCACTTAGGAATGGGTTGCAGCTCCCCAGCAGAAGGGACCTGTTCCCACTCTCTATGAAGGAGGTGCCGCCCGCCACAGCGAGTGGGCAAACGCTGCAAACTTGAAACAGCACAGACCCTCCACTCAATATATCCAATACTAAGGGGCAGGCATTTTGCAGTAAAATGTCTTATATCAGATTGGCGGCTCCTTCACAGGGCCAACCCTGTACTCAGTTTTCCTCTGAGATGAATCTTTGCCTGAACGGTACACTCACACCACCTGTAGGTAAAGCATCAGCCCACATCACACTGATAGAGTCTCAGATTAAATATATTTTTACACATAAATTATGAATAAAGATGAGAAAATGTTTCAAACACAAGTAATATTTTCTTTTTACAGTAGCAAACACATTAAGGATTAAATGAAAATAATAAATTATTTAACTTTTTTACTATCTCATAATTGCAGATTAATGAACTGAACTAGAACTAGAACTGGGGCTACAGCTGAAAGCACGGGACACCGCTTTCAGGTCAGGCGATGCCCGAGCCTACAGTTCATCCAGGGCTCAGCATTGAGGAGCACTTCAACAACAACTCCGACCCCCGACGCATGTGGCAAGACATCCAGGCCATCACGGACTATAGACCCACCAACACCACCCCCACATCCAGCGACGCCTCCTTCCTTGAGGAGCTTAACCACTTCTATGGCCGCTTTGACAGGGACAATCTAGAGATGGCCATCAAGGCTGTGCTCCCTGCTGATCACCAACCCCTCACACTCACCCCCTACGACGTGTACGTGGCACTGAGTAGGACTAATGCACGTAAGGCTGCTGGCCCTGACGGCATCCCCGGGCGCGTCCTCAGGGCCTGTGCTGCGCAGCTGACAGGCGTCTGGACTGACATCTTCAACCTGTCACTTGCCCAAGCAGTTGTGCCCACGTGCCTTAAAACCACCTCCATCGTGCCAGTGCCAAAACACTCCACTGCGGCAAGCCTCAACGACTTTCGCCCAGTTGCACTTACTCCCATCATCACCAAGTGCTTCGAGAGGCTGGTCCTGGCACACCTCAAAGGCTGCCTACCCCCCACATTGGATCCCTATCAGTTTGCCTACCGCAAGAACAGGAGGATGCCATCTCAACGGCACTTCACTCCGCCCTCTCCCACCTCGACAACAGAGACACTTACGTAAGAATGCTGTTCATCGATTACAGCTCAGCATTCAACACCATCATACCCTCTAAACTGATCACCAAACTCGGTGACCTGGGCATCGACCCCTACCTCTGCAACTGGATACTGGACTTTCTAACCAACAGACCCCAATCTGTTAGGTTAGACAAGCACACCTCTTCAACCCTCACCCTGAAAATCGGCGTTCCACAGGGATGTGTGCTGAACCCCCTCCTCTACTCCCTCTTCACCTACGACTGCACACCTGTACATGGTACTAACACCATCATCAAGTATGCAGATGATACAATGGTGATTATTTGCAACAACGATGAGTCGGCCTATAGGGAGGAGGTCCAGCTCCGAGCAGCATGGTTCGCTGACAACAACCTGGCCCTTAACTTCAAGAAGACAAAGGAGCTCATTGTAGACTTCGGGAAGTCTAGGGGCGGCACGCACATCCCCATCCACATTAATGGGACGGAGGTGGAACGTGTTTCCAGCTTCAGGTTCCTGGGGGTCAACATCTACACAGCACTACAGGTCTCTCCGTTGCCGGACCAGCAGGTCCAGGAACAGCTTCTTCCCTGCGGCTGTTACACTACTCAACACTGTACCTCGGTGATTGCCAATCACCCCCCCCGGACACTCCTCCCACCAGGAAAAAAATACTATGACTGTATGCACGTAAATAGATTTATTTATTGCTCATATTTATGTCGCTCTTCTAGGGAGATGCTAACTGCATTTCGTTGTCTCTGTACTGTACACTGCACAATGACAATAAAGTTGAATCTGAATCGGACTGTGTAAGTAGTGTGTGAACAGCAGAACAAGAAAGAAAACTATTGAGTTGTCAGAATTCTAGATTAATTGATTGGTAGAATAGTTAACAATTTATGCAGTTTATACGACATTGCATTCGCTTTTTTTTCCCGAATGACCTTTGACAAATCCCATGATTCCTTGCGTTTATTAGAATACCGAACTCGCATAGGAACTCTCTTAAGTGGCTTCCCCAAGTAAAACTGGCAGCCTGTGTTCTTACGTAACAATGGTGTCTGATCACTGCAAGGAGGTTACATGTAAGCATTTTCTTTTCCACACTGGATTCTAATTCTCATTTAATAATATTATTAATAATAATAATAATATTAATGGGAGTTCCTTCATACTTATTAGTGTCCAGGCATTCATAACCTAGACAGGTACACAGGAAAAATATGAGGTCTTTGATGGGCAAGAAACCATATTTATTTTGTATTGTGAGAGATTGATATGTGTTGGGATTTAGAAAGACCTGTGTAAATCATTGAAATGCAAGTATTAAAGAGTCAAGACAGGTTATTTGTCATCTGCACCGGGAACAGAACAATGAAATTCTTACTTGCTACAGCTTTACAGGCACATTATTGCAACACAACAAACAAATATACAACAAATGATCGGTTATACTAGGTAACCAGATCAGTGCAAACCGAAGTGCTAATACAAGTTATCAATAAAAAAAAGTACTACAGGACTAAATATAATGGAATTGATTTTCCCTTGTACAACCTTATACAATGTCCATACTAGTTTTGATGTTGAGGTAGGTTTATGGTTAGGATTATGCAGTGCTGTTCAAGAACCTGATGGTTGATAGGAAGAAGCTGATCTTGAACCTGAAGGTAACAGCTTCCTGCACCTTCATCCAGATGGGAGCAGCGAAAGGAGTATGACCAGGGTGGTGCGGGAATTTGATGATATTAACTACCTTATGAAACAGTATCATATTCCTGTAGATCTCCTCGATGTTGGGGAGGTCAATTCCACATTAAGATTCAAACAACATCTGCCATTTTTGCTGCCTCTTTTTTCCCTGACACCTATTTCCTCGGTGCTTGAATTACTGAAGCAGGCCGTGATGCAACCAGTCAAAATGCTCGCTCTCTACCAAACAGCTGTAGATGTTTGATAGAGTATTCGGCGACGTGCTGAATCTCCCTAAACCTCTGAGTATAAGAGACATTGATGAGCTTTCTTTGTGATTGCATCAATATGCTGGGCCTAGGACAAATCACGAGAGATGTGTATGCCCTGGAACTTGAAGATGTGCAATGTGCAGGTACAGCAAATATTTAGGATAGGAAATAGTAAGATTAAACGAGTTTACCAGTTTGAAGTTTGATCTTTATTTTATGAGGAGTAACGGTGAGGGATTACGTGAAGACCCCGTCCAGTACGCATGCGTGCCAATCTTCAAAGCAGCGGTGTGAAATCACAGATAACAGTTATTGAGCTGAACATAGTAAGATAAGAGAACCATAATACCAGTTGAACTTTATGATATAGGGCTGGGAGCGGAGGGCACGTAATCCCTCAACGTTACCTCTCATAAAATAAAGATCAATCTTCAAACTGGTAAGTTCTCGTTTAATCTTACTATTTTACTTCGGAGTCACGTGAGTGACTACGTGAAGATTTTAAAGCACTGTGATTTCATGCCGTGGAACCGAGTCCAGGCGTCATACACTGCATCAGTAGGCCAATGATGAGTGAACATTAAGAATGCATTCAGACATGACATAGATATAGACATGTTGATGCTATTAATGAATAATAGTGGCAATAGTAACCTCCCTCAACCTGGAGGAAGCATGAACCATACCTAACATAGAGTTGGCAAATACCCCTGATCTGGCAATAGGTTTATTCTGAATATTTGGACAGATCAATAGTTTGACCATCCTGCAACCGCTAGGATGTGGTCCATCCCTGCTGCTGAGGTATAGCGGTCCTGGTGGAGTGAGACTCAATGTCAATGTACACTCCTATATATGCCAGACTCATATAACCATCTGGAGAAGGTTCGTAGTGATTCCTTCTAACAATATTTTATGTAACTAATAATATTGCTGTCAGCCTATAAGGCTCTTAGGAACCTTGACATACTGGTGTAAATGCCTGATCACACGCAACCCAAGGTCCATGGGATATGCAACATCTAGTTTGGTCTTGTGTCCCTGTCTAATCTGCTTGATTAATCATAAACAAAACATGTTATTATAGCCCGCAGATATGATCATCCTATCCAGTGTTGCAATGACTGGACCCATAGCGCTGTACTCAGTGCCATGGCGTAATCACTAGTACGTGAGTAAGACCATGGACAGGGATGTTGCTGGTGCCCATCGGTGAAGTGACGTAGTACGTTAACAACCCATATCTCTGCGTCCCTAAGCCTGGGAGGTTTTAAGCTGACGATACCTTCATATTCTGGATATCAGAAGGTGAGACCGGACAGAGTGGTTTATGCACTCCTCAGCCAAATGATGAGGAGGTACTTAAGGCACAGTAATGGAATAGTAACTTAATGTTATAATCCCATAAAACTGAATTTTAATGTGTCAGTCATCCGTGCCGAGTTAAACGTAAGGAAGCATAAACAATGCTTCCCATCTCCTATGCATATTGCTGCTATTTGGTGCTATCCCTGCAATCTGTAGTGAGCACTCTTAACGCTTATGGTTTGACAACCCGAGCCACAGAAACGATCTCTCAGAGTCTGTAAGTCTATGAATTGATTATATCATGCAGAAGATGGTTTCAACATCACAACTGAACCAGCACCTTTTTATCCGGAATTAACCAAGTACGGTTTTATGTTCATTCTTCGCCTCAGCAGGAGCCATAGGTATATAACCCAGGCAGGCACTATAAAAACCCGGAAGCGGGAATCTTGCTGAATTTTGCAAGACCCGTCTATTGAGGCCAAATGGAGGAAGACATAAAAGTACATTCCTTCCTAGTGTAGCGAGAATGCACCCTTCGCCACTGTATGCCTCGTTTACTGTTGATTGAAACTGGATGCAAGCAACTCAATAGTTAGTGTTCTATCAATCCACATTGTCATTAAATACTTTGTGATCACACATTCATTCTGTGTTGTCATTGATTTTGCATAATGATACACCAGTGCTAAATGCGGCTTGGTAAAACTATCACCGGATACTTTGATTTGATTGTACCTTTGTGATTAACATATACCACCACCAAAGTGTATCACCTTGGACTTGTGCATGCGGTCTATGCATATCCACACACCCTTTAATGCACAGAATGCACCTGGTGTCCATTGGCAGTTGATACCATGACTGAACACTTGATAACTCATGTTAATCCCATCTGCCTCCGTGACTAGAGATGGTATTAGTAAATTACCCATCTTTGGGCAATAGCATCAGTTTGGAAATGACTGAAGATTTACGGATAAGTTTTAGTGGAGCAAAGCTGTCCATCATTGTGACTTTGATTGTTTCAGCTAACAATAGCAGAGATCTAATTTTTTGTCTCATAGCTGCTCCCAGGCCAACAAATGGATGTTTGTATCCCAATAATCAATAGTTTCAGTTGGTATCAACTTAATTTAAATTTAACTGGACGGGTGAGAACCAATTCCTCAACAGTATGTTCAATATCATCCAGATTGGCCATGCTACTTATTTGTTAGCTCTGTGCAACCGAAGCACTGATAGTAGTGATTTGGTAAATAATCTGGAAACTGGAGTTAGCCCATTTTGTAACGCATCGGAGTGTATCGTTGCCTCATCCAGTTAAATTTCAAATATCTTCAACCCTGTGAGCGGAAATTATCACATGGAAGTTATTCAGAAAAGTCTATACTGCACATGCGGGTTGAGGCTGTTGACAATGATCAGTCCACATCCCATTCTTGTGAGCCTTGTCTTGAAAGGCAACTCCAACCATACCTGTGTGCAGTATAAACTAATCTAGTGTTATCCCAAACCAGTGTAAATATTCAAACCAGTTTAATATTACCAACTTGTATCCGTGACAGGAGACATCATCGATGAGGTTCCATGCCTTTATCCAAATGGGAGGACTTATGCAACCCGACCCAGGAGCTGCCTCAAACATGTGTGCATGATTTTACATCTGCTCCTGGTAGGTAGAGGAGGTAGAGGAGCTCGAGTACGAGGTTGGAGCATCTTCCAGGAAGGCCGTTCTGGGCAGTGGCCTAAAAAAGACCTTTGTCCTGGTTGTACGGCCTTCAAGCTTCCACCAGCTTCAGTTCATCGTGGTTTGCTGGTGGGTGCATAGGGCACACGTGGTTTCTTCAGCCAAACCCCTGTCTTCAGAGTCAGCCCAGAAGTGTCGAGGGAGATGCATTATGCAGCCCTCAATAAGGTGCTGCCATGGGTGCATGTCACATTGGAGCTTCTGATCCATCAACCGCTCCATGCGGGATATGCGATCACAGTTGCTCCCGCTGGCGGTGAGTCTTCACAGCCTGACTCGTCCGAGTCTTCTGCTTGTCCGACTTCTGCTTGGCTTTCCCACCAGTCTGAGGTGTCGATTCCGACTGTGCAGGTGCCAGGTCGGAGACTGCTGATCAATAGCGATCCAGGTGCAGTCTACAGCTGCTGACTGCCCGCAATTCCGCGGTCCTCCGCAGTCAGTCTGTATGCGGTCCATTCCTGTAACATATTCTCACAAAATAGCACAAAACGACCTTCGAGTTAGGAATTTACCTGCATGTCCTTTTTAAACCTTCTGCTGCGGGGCAACGCTCCTCCCGAGCCTGGTCTTGTGGTCGTGGTTTGTAACAGCTGGGGTTCCTCTGTGGTCCTTGTAGAAACACTTCCATTGCGGGTTATTTCTCCCCCGAGCTTTTTCTCCGCGGTCCCTTATAACAGGGCTTCTCCACAGTGTTTTCGTCGGGGCTTTCTTTCCCCCCCCCCCGATCTGGGTATCCCCGCAGTAACTGCAGCCGGGATATCCCCGCGGTCCCTATAAAAGGGATAGCCGTGAGTTACAACGTGGGGGGGGGGGGTATCCTGCTTCGGGGGGGGGGGGGGGGGGGGGTATATGAAGCCGCTGGTTTAACTGCCAGCGGCACAGTAGGTCACTTAAAGGGCTTTCTCACTGTGCGACCTGAAGCAAGACTTAACAAGATTTAACATCGTGGGAACCTTCTGCGATAGCAGTACGGTATTCGTGGACCACCGAGGACCTCCGTGGCGCTAACGGCAGGTAGTCGTGTGACTTGGTAAGGTCGGGAGAAAATTCAAACATTTTTTTAATTTCTCCAAGAGTGACTTGAGCAGCATTGCAACATTGTATGAACGCAGATGCCAGTGCGATATCCGTGCGATATCCGTAATGACACTTGCGGGTACCGTGGGAACTCCTGCGAACGGTAAACCCGGAAGCTTGACAGAAGGGACATAAGGTGAGTAAAAAAGGTGGTCTCAATATCGCCAATGGACCATGTGTCCATCGAGGACGTCCCACCTAATTGTCATTGTTTGATAATCTTTTTCACAGTAAAAAGACTTGCAGAGATGCCTCTCAGAAAAGCGCAAAGAAAGGGGTCAAAGAAAGTCAGAAAGTTTTTAGCCATGCAGGTAAATGAGGAGGAAACTCAGCAAGAGAGACAGGTGGAGAGGCAAGAGGAGATGCCAGAGATACCACTGCCTGTGGGCTCCTTGGAGCAGGGAGAGGGTGATCAAGGTGGATTTGAGATTGCCTCCCCAGTAGCTGTTGCCTCCACAATATCCTCAGCAGACGATAACATAAAGGTTGGATGGCAGAAGGTAAAGGCCATATAACTTCAACAGGGAACAAGAGGGGGAACTGGTGGAGTGGTACCAATGTTGGCCACTCACCATTTGGTGTGACATCTGTAGTCCTTTGTAAATGTCTGTATGTTAATTTATGTGTCCTTTACTCTTGTGCATTTTTTTGTTGTTGGTGGCTACACATTTTATTATATCCTGAAGTGTGATAAAGCTTTTACCTCAGCATTTTGATTGTCATTGCCATTGCTTGTTTAAAATAAACTTATCTTTTACTATCAGCTTGATGTCTGCAAATTGTCATTAATACATCACTACAAGATGAATGTCTCTAATGTTATAATCCCTCTCATGCTGAAACACAAAATACCTTAATGGAGGTGATATTATCACATTTTGACATTAACATTTTTGAGTGTGCAGGACTGAAATGTTCAGCTTTTTAAACATGTTCTTCACCTCTTGGTAGAAAATAAAATAAGACAATCAGCACGGTAAATGTGATACAAAGTCTTTATTCCTATTTGAAAATATAAGAAGACGAATTCTGTCACATATTGAGAGGAGATGCATCACACAATACATTTGTCTGTAAAAGGGCCTCGCAAACACGAAATACAACAAATGAGGCACGCCAGATTATTTAAAACACATTATATCCATCAACCTCCGCTACAAGCGTTAACTCAGGCATTTAAAGGGACAATGCAATGTTGTAAACGGCAGGTTTTGCGGACGAACATCTTATAGGAAGCACTTTTCAGAGGACAACACTAGGAAGTCAGCTTATAACATGCAGTAGTGTTCCCGTGGTCGGCTACCCATCAATATAGCTGTCCTGCCACGGCACACTCCCCAATTGTGAATTGTAGTAAGCGCAGAGATGGTCTCTTTGCTCTTTCACACAGGATGTGCCTGAGTTACCTTTCAAACGCTGCAGTGAGACCATTTTCAATTTGTTCGCACCACTTCTCCAAGCGCCTAGTGTTACTTCCCCTGTGTCACTTTCCACTATGTCACCGTCCTGGATGGATGTTGCTGATCCAGCAGCTGCACCTCTCATTCGGATCAGGTTGTGCAGAACACATGCTGCATATACTATACTCTCCACATTCTTGGGCCTCTGCTCCATTGTCTTGAGCAAGCATCTAAATCTGTTTGCCAAGATGCCAAAATAATTTTCTACTACCCTCCTGGCCCTTGACAGCCTGTAATTGAAGATCCTCTGTTCCCTAGTTAGATTCCTCTGTGGATATGGCTTCATAATCCAGGGCCGTAGTGCAAAGGCTTCATCAGCAACCATCGCATATGGGATGTCCGGGCTGTCTTCTCCTGACAGAGGTTCTGGATCAGGCATGCCTGCTGTTCCACCTTCCATTTTATTTCCAAGCCATGGTTTCTTTCCAAATACGGCCATCACCAACACTTCCAGGTGTGCCCACATCCACATACAGGAAGTTGTAGTTATAATCAACCACCGCCATGAGTACAATTGAGTGGAATTTCTTGTAATTGAAATAATTTGAGCCTCCGGGTGGTTTACGAATTGCCACATGCTTGCCATCCAAAGCCCCACATGTGTGAGCAAAGTTCCACCTGTTTTCAAACCCCAGTGCAACTCTCTTCCACGCATCTGGTGTACTGGGGCATTCCATCACTTCAGCTGAATAAAATTGGATGATCGCCTCACAGGTTTCTCTGACAATACCACAGATGCTGTTGGTGGCGACAAGAAAGTTGTAAGACAGACTTTTATAAGAATCGCCTGAGGCCAAGTAGCGGAGGGTGATTGCTATGCGCAACCCTGGTTCCAGTGCTTTTCTCATTACAATGTCAGTCTTCTTCAGCAGAGGCCCCAAATTATTCTTTAACTCATTAAAGAGCTCGGGTGAAATTCTGACAAAGTTTTTGAATGCACTTTTATCCTCTTCGCACAGCACACTAAGCAGTTGCTCATATTGTCCTAATTGAGGTCTCCGTTGAAACATGGGCTTAACCCAGTGAGACTTCCTCTTAATTATCTTCTTAATTAATCTACCCCTTCTGCCTTCACGCAAGCGTTTTCGATGCACATGTTACGCTAATGCATACAGCGCGTCAATGAAAATAACAACCAGCCTGTACTCGAACCAACTTTGTATAGGCATGTCTGCAAATGAGCCAATTCTACGAACGGAGGATATTTATATAGTGTGTGAAAAAAAGTGACATCATTTGTGCCACGTGATTAACTACACCACAGTCCACGATGTTCATTCACGATTAACTGGAAAGATCGGGAGACGGACAAGTCACTCGCACAAATGACAGAATTGCCGAGTACCGTGGGAACTCTTTATCTACCCCCCTTTATATCGTGCGGAACTCGTGCTGGACCACGACCACTTCACTCGGGTTTTCACTGAAGAAGGGTTTCGGCCCGAAACGTCGCCTATTTCCTTCGCTCCATAGATGCTGCTGCACCCGCTGAGTTTCCCCAGCAATTTTGTGTACCTTCACTCGGGTGACATCTTGCTTCTGGTCGCACTGTGAGAACTGGCCATTACTGCCGTCCGCTCCTCGCATCCTGCAGTCTACGGAGCGGGTTCTCAGGTCGCTCCCCGTATTCCAAGGTCTCCGGAGCGGCTGTCCAGGTGCCCCCGGCACCAATATGAAGCCGCTGGCACCACCGTCAGCGACTCGAAGGCGAATCCACCGCCGTCTGCTCCCCGCTTCCCGCGGTCTCCCGACCGGGTTCTCCACCAATTGAGTTCTACTGCCAGCGGCTCAAAGGTGAATCCACCGTCGCTCGCTACCCGCATTCCGCGGTTCCGAGCGCCTAGGTCCGTGGGCGGGATTCCCCGTGACCGGGGTTCCCTGAAGTTCGAAACTGGGGTTTCCCCTCCGTCTCGACTTTGCCCTGGACTTTTAGCAGGACCTCTAAGTAGAGGTTCCTGCAAGAAGATTTAACCTGAAAGTTTTTTTTAAAACTTACCTCAGGTCTTGTTGCTGGCAGGAGAAACACGTCCACCCTGCCAGTCGTCACGCAATGCGATAGACGATATGACACGCATGCGTACTGGACGGGGTCTTCACGTAGTCACTCACGTGACTCTGAAGTAAAATAGAATGTTGACCTCTCTTTATAAGGCAAACTACTCTGGGGGTGGCACATTGGTGCAGTGTGGAAAGCTGCTGCCTCACAGTTCCAAAATGCCATGTTCAATCCTGCCCTCTGGTGCTGACTGTGAGGAATTTGTCCCTATGATCATGTGGATTTCCTCTAGGCATCAATGATGTGCAGCTTGATAAGTTAATTACCCACTATAAATTGTCTATAGTGCACAGGCAAAAGGAGGAATTGGTAGAGTTATGGGAATATAAATGTGTGGTGTGGTGGTGGAAGTTAATAGAATATAGGTGTGGTGGTGGAAGTTGATACAATAGTGACGTTTAAGAGGCTTTTAGAAAGGCACGGGTACACAGAGAATAGAGGGATATGGATCATCATATCCATTGATTAGGCAGATGAGATTAGTTTAACTTGGCATCTAGTTCAGTAAAGACATTGTGGGCCGAAGGTCCTGTTCCTGTGCTGCACTGCTTATGTTCTATGTTAGCTTCTCCAGGAAGCAGCAGAGGAGCTTCCTCCCCCTCAGCATAAACGGGGCCCAGGTGGAGAGGGTGGAGAGCTTCAGGTACCTCGGCATCCACATCTCCCAGGACCTGACATGGTCACACCACCTCAGCAGCCTGGTAAAGAAGGCCAACCAGCGTCTTTACCATCTCAGACGGCTGAGGGACTTCAAGCTCCCCCTCAGGATGCTCGAGAACTTCTACACCCATACGGTGGAGAGCATCCTGAGTGGGAGCATCATCACCTGGAGGGGGAACACCACCAAGAGGGACCAACTGGCTCTGAGGAGGGTGGTTCGCTCAGCTGAGCGGACCATCAAAACCATCCTTCCCAACCTGCAGGACATCTACACCAAGCGCTGCAGGTCAAGAGCCAGGAGGATTATCCAGGACCACACTCACCCCAACAACAGACTGTTTTCCCTGCTGCCCTCAGGGAAACGGTACCGGCTGATCAGGGCCAACACGGAGAGAATGAGGAGTTTCTTTCCCCAGGCCATGAGACTGCTGAACGAGGACTGAGTGTCGCCACCCCCCCCCCCAGCCCCCCAATGCCCAAACCCTCCCCACCCTCCTCACCAGCACCTGCACCCCCGCCCAAACCCCCCGCCCCGCCACCATCAAACACACACATGGGACTGAACTGGATGGAACATGCTGTCATCACAGGTGTTCCACGGCACTTGTCACTTTGCGTGTAACAGCACTACTTGTTATGTGGTATATTTATGGGGTATGTGTTATATGTGGGTAGTGGGTATTGTTTTATGTGGGTTATGTGGTATCTATGGGGTACATATTTATTATGTGTTATATGTGGGTATTGTTTTATGTGGGTTATGTGTAAGTGGGGAACCACGCACAACTGGACAGGCACTTAAGCATTTCACTACTGGTTATACCTGTATAATTGAGTATGTGACCAATAAACTTAAACTTGAACTTGAATTAATAAAATGGGATCAGTGTAGGAATAGTATCTATGGTTGTGGAAGAACAAAGAATTTAAAAGAATGAAGGAGAATATCATTGAAACTTAAGGGAGGAGGGGTCAAGAGGGACTGCATTCATGGTTCACTTATCACCACAATTTCTAAACAGTGGATTTTCAGGTTGGAGAAATCCAGGCATGTGCTATATAAAGGTTAAAAAAATGTAGATATCTTGAGGAACTCAGTGGGTCAGACAGCATCAGTGGGAGGAAATGGACAGTCAACCTTTTAGGTCAAAACCCTTCACCTAAACTGAAAGAGTAGAGGGAAAGTAGCCAGTATAAAGTGGTGGGTCAAATGGCGCAAGCAGCAGGTGGATACATGCAGAGGGTCGGCAAGCCTCTGAAGAAGGATCTCGACTCGAAATGTCATCCATTCCTTCTCTCCAGAGATGCTGCCTGGCCCGCTGAGTTACTCCAGCATTTTGAGTCTATCTTTGGAGTAAACCAGCATTTGCAGTTCCTTCCTACATTAGTGCAGAGGGGTTGATTATACGATGCAATACAACTTTATTTATCCCAGAAGGGAAATAAATCTGCCAACAGTCATATAAATACAAAAATGCAAAATGGGGGAGTAAAGGTCTCCGTTATTGCCGATTGTACATTATAACCGATTGTATGCTATAACCGAATAAGGAATAATCATTGTCTAAGTAGTGGAAACGAACAGCTGCAGATGCTGGTTAATACACAAAAAGACACAAAGTGCTGTAGCAATTCAGCAGATCAGTGAAAATCTCTGGGGAATATGAACAGGTGACGTTTCTGGTCTACACCATTCTTCAGACTCTCGGTTTGGAACTGGGCATGGAATCCAGGAGAGTTGACAGCCCCGGCCTGCTGGCGGCCGGGAGAGGCGAGGATTGGCGGAGACATTGGTCGAAGCCCGCGGGGGGGGGGGCTGGAGTGCAGGTAAGTGTTGGTGGTGGCGGTGCTAGGCACGGCCTGTAAAAGGGCAAGGAAGCTGTGTGAACCAGCGGTATAGGCAGTAGGTCCAGCCCGGAAGGGTCCGGGGTGGCGGTGCGGGCCAGGAGAGGCATCGCCAGTCCAGCATGGTGGTGAAGGTCAGTAGGTCTGTCCGCTATAACTGAAACTCGTTATAAAGAGCTTCTTCTTATTTCGTGTCCATCTTCCATGTTTCAAATGTTGACATCGCTGTCATCGTCCGTCCTGAAAAGGACGCAAACTTCCGGCGACAATCAGTGGGAGGCATCACGTTGCAATAGATGATGGTGGTAGCAGAATTAGCTCAGGATACTTCCAGTTTTCAGCCCCGTGACGTGGACGCCTACTATGGGGCCTATAAAGAGCTAAACAAGAGGTATTGGCAGATGGGCACAACAGGGGTGAGTAGTGCAGGTAAGGGGAGATCGGGTGGGAGAAGTCATTCAGCTGAATAGCACAGAAGCACGCCCTTTGGCCCAGTCTGAAGAAGGGTTCCAACCAGAAACATTACCTTTATATTTTGTCCAGAGATGCTGTCTGATCCACTGAGTTACTCCAGCATTCTGTGTCTACCTTTGGCCCACCTTATCCATGAAGGCCAAGCTGGAATATTGGGATATTCCCATTTGTTTGCATTTGCCCATATCCCTCCAGACCCTACCAATCCATATATCTGTCCAAATGTCTTTTAAAAGTTGTAATTGTGCCCACTTCGATAGCATCCTTGGGAAGCTCATTCCAAATACAGACATCCCCCTAGGAGAAATGTGAAGGAGGGAGGGAGGAGAAGGTACAGGGTGATAGGGAGCTGGGCAGGTCAGGTGACAAGACTATGTGTGAGAGGCACATGATTGCAGGAGACAGAAAGGGGCAGAGGGGGTGTGGGTTATCTGAAATGGAGAGTTCAATATTTATGCCATTAGACTGAAGACTACGGGCATAGTCACACAGCATCGAAACAGGCCCTTGGGACCAACTTGCCCAACTAGTATCTGCCTCAACTACCTCCTCTGGCAGCTCGTTCCATATACTTACCAACATTTGTGTAAAGAAGCTGTCTCTCAGGTTCCTATCAAATTTTCCCCCATCACCTTAAACCTATATGTGCATTTATTCTATCTACTCCTCATGATCTTATACACCTCTATAAGATCACTCCTCATCCTCCTGCACTGTCCGAGCCTGCTCAACCCCTCCCTATAGCTCAGGTCGTTGAATCCTGGCAACATTCTTGTAAATGCTCCCTGAACCCTTTCCAGCTTAACCAAAACTATGAAGGGTCTCAACCTGAAACGTCACCCATTCCTTCTCTCCAGAGATGCTTCCTGTCCTACTGAGTTCCTTCAGCTTTTTGTGTCTAATCAAAACAGAATGTGGCTGCACCAATATCTTGTGGGACGGTGCTTAAAAAAAATATGAAAGCCCTGCAAGGTGTATAATATTTTTGACTGTCATATGCCTTTCTTACATATGCTGTCACAATGCACTCTAGTCTCTAAACAACCCTTCAGTAATTTTCCTTGCCCTCCATTTCAGAATAATAATGTTTTAAGCCGATAACCCGACACTTACAACTGGCAATAAATAAACAAGTGCAGCTTTCCAGACCCTTATCTCATTGGCCATGCTCGGCTGCAAATTGGTGTCAATCTGGTGGACCATCTTCCTCTAGTCGTGGGGGTGGGGGTGGGGGATTGAGAAGGGCCTCACAAGTGGGACAGCTTAGGGCCTCTCTTCTTCTAAATCCGGCCCTGAACATGTGTTACGAGAACAACATTTGGGTCCTGTGACAGGAGTAGAATTATGCCGTTCCACCCAATTAGTCTACTCTGCCATTCAATCATGGCTGATCTATCTTTCTCTCTTAACCCCCTTTTCCCCGGAACCTCTGATATATGTACTAATCAAGAATCTATCTATCTCTGCCTTACAAATATCCACAGACTTGGCCTCCACAGCCTTCTGTGGTAAATAATTCAATATGTTTCAGTGAGGTCCCCCCTCATTCTTCTAAACTCCAGCGAATACAGGCCCAGTGCAGACAAATGCTCATCATAGGTTAACCTACTTATTCCTGGGATCATTCTTGTAAACCTCCCTTAGACCCTCTCCAGAGCCAGAACATCCTTCCTCACATATGGTGCCCAAAATTGCTTACAATATTCCAAGTGTGGCCTTACCACCGCCTTGTAAAGCCTCAACATTACATCCCTGTTTTTGTACACACGCCCTCTTGAAATAAATGTTACCATTGAGTTTGCTATCTTTACTACTGATTCGACTTGCAGATTAACTTTTTGGGAACCTTGCACCAGCACTCCCAAGTCCCTTTGCACCTTCGATTTCTGGATTCTCACCCATTTAGAATATAGTCTATGCCTTTATTCCGACTACCAAGATGCATGACTCCACACTTTGCTGCACTATATTCCATCTGCCACTTCTCTGCCCACTCTCCAAACCTGTTCAAGTCCTTCTGCAGAGTCCCTGCTTTCTCTATACTTCCTGCCCCTCCACATATTTTCGTGTCATCTGCAAACTTTGGCACAAAACCTTCAATCCCCTCGTCTAAATCATTAATATACCACGTGAAGAGTAGGGGCCTCGCACCGACCGTTGCGGAACTCTACTCGTCACTGACAGCCAATCAGAAAAAGCTCCAATTAGTGCCACTCTTTGTCTTCTATCATCCAGCCAACCTGCAATCCATGCTAGTATCTGCCCTTTGATACCATGGGCTCATTTTCCTCAGCAGCCTAACGTGTGGCACCTTATCAAAGACTTTTTGAAAATCTAAGTAAACAACATCTTCTAACTCCTTTTTCCTGCTATTTACTTCTTCAAAGAAACCCAGCAAATTTGTCAAGCAAGACCCCCTTCACAAAGCCATGCTGACTTCGGCCTATTTTATCGTGAACCTCTAAGTACTCCATAATCTCATACTTTATAACCTATCTATCTCTATTATACTAAAACTCTTCCCTTTGTTCTTAACATTCTAAATGTCTGTGTGAGCCAGGGTTGTGTTGGGTTTCTTTTAATCTCCTTAATTTGTATCTTCTTCCAAACGCTTGGCTACAGCCTTCCTATTTTCACACATACGACTCACATTTTCTCCGCCAACTGGGTGCATATCTTTCCGTCGCATTTCAACCTATATTTAAAGTTACTAACCTTTTAAAAACAGCCTCAAAATATTAACATTTCAAAGTTCTAATTTTGAAGGAAAAAATGGCAGTCATGCTCTCCAACGACATTTTCAAGCTCGAGGCTTCGGATGAGGCCATGACTGGCACAGAAAAAAAAGGCTCAGATGGAACCAAGGACGAGCCGGGGTCAGGGTCGTCGAGGCCCGACCGCGGGCCAAGCCAGGTGACTGAGCCTGGGCTGGAGCAGAGCCTGGAGCTGGAGTGAGGGCCGAGCCCAGGGCTTGGGTTGGGGCCGTGCCTGGCGCCGATAAAGAAGCTGCCAGTGGATCCAAGGACAAGCCGGGGTCATAGAAACATAGAAAATAGGTGCAGGAGGAGGCCATTCGGCCCTTTGAGCCAGCACCGCCATTCATTGTGATCATGGCTGATCATCCTCTATCAATAACCCCTGCCTGCCTTCTCCCCATATCCATTGACTCCACTAGCCCCTAGAGCTCTATCTAACTCAGGGACGAGCCCGGAGATGAAGTCGGGGCCTGGACTGGAGATCATGCAGCGGCTGAGCTGATGGCTGCAGTCTACAGCCAGGACCGGGCTGAGTACGAGAACCAGGCCGAGTTCCAGGCCCTGGCGCTGCCCTCTCTGCCTCTCTCTCTGTCTGTCTGTCTGTCTCTCTCTCTGTCTGTCTGTCTCTCTCTGTCTGTCTCTCTCTCTCTGCCTCTCTCTCTCTCTCTGCCTCTCTCTCTGCCTCTGACACCCCTTCCTGCACCATCGCTGCATTGATTGGCCGGGTCCGCTGTCAGTCACAGGCCACACCCGCCTCGCCTGGCGAGGAGAATATATAGCTGAAGGAGCGGAGTGAGCATCACTAATGCTCCGCTGGCTGGAGTCCGACCCGGGCTTCTACCAGTCGGGGTTCTATGCGGCGATCCAGGAGGCATCGAGAGAGAGGCGGTGAGGCCTTGCGATGATGGGGCCGCGGTGGCGGTGGGGCTTTGCCGAATTTCAAAATCCATGGATAAATCTATCTTCCTGTTTTTTCAGTTTTTTCCTGTCTCATGTCTGGTGGGGGAGAAAGGGGGATAGAGGGAGAGGAGTGGGGGAGGTAGGGAGTGGGGAAAATTGAGAGAGGAGGGCAGTGGGGTAGGTGAGGAGGGATAGTGCAGGGGAAGTGGGAGGTGAGGGATAGGAGGCCGGTATGGAGTGGAGAGGAGTTATGGAGGAAGTGACTGAGGGTAGGAGAAAGAAGAGGGAGAGAGAGGTGAAGGAGGGATGGGGATGGCAAGAGGATAGGGGAAAGATCCTGGGGAGGTGAGGAAGGAGAGGGGGGGGCGGAGGGTGGAGGGAGAAGAGGGGATAGGGAGAGAGAGAGGGGAAAGTGGGTAGGTGAAGAGGTGAGGAGGGAGAGTGGGGAGGAGGGGGAATAGAGGGAGAGGAGGAGTGGAGTGTGGGAGGTAGGGAGTGGGGAGGGCAGTGGGGGTGAGGAAGAATAGTGGGGAGATAGAAGGAGGTGAGGAGCGATGAGGGTGGGGAGGGGAGAGGAGTTATGGAGGGAGAAAGGGAGTGACTGAGGGTATGGGAAAGGAGAGGGAGGGAGAGGTGAGGAGGAGAGGGGAAAGAAAAGGGAGAGTGAAGAGGGGGAGGGAGTGCTAGGAGATGAGGGGAAATGTGTGTGTGGGTGTATGTCATTTTGCCTTTGAAACGTATCTCTTTGAAAACCAGATGCAAAAAACGCAGGCATTTTAACATATTTCGGTTGGGATTTAACTTATGATTTCAGAAATCAACTCCTCTCTAAATTCGGTCAATTATTTCCCCACATTTTGAATGATCACAAAACTAACTTTAAAAAAAATAATCGCCACTTGCCAGCTGCTGACGTCACAATGCCCACATGCCCACCAATCGAGGCCCATCTGCCCCCCCCCCCCCCCCGCCACTGTGGATTAGTGCAGCTGCTGTCAACATGCATGCGCAGTTTTCCACGAGGTACATTCGCCCACCCACCCATCCGTTCTTCAAAAGGCGCAGAAAGATCGAGAAAGTTCTGCAGCAAAGATTCTACAGCTCAGCTATAGGATCTTTGTTCTGCAGATCTCGGGGTCAGCGGCGCCTCACTCGCTGAACCTTGTCCTCACTGTCGGCACATCTCCTCCCATCCCCCGCCCGCCTGCGCGCTCATTCCAGCTGTGGGTTTCCAGAGTCAGCGGCCGCTTCTGTCTCCGCGTTTTACAGCCCACTCACTCGCCGGCTCCTCTCCACCCCCACCCTCCTCTCACCTCCTCCCCTCTCCTCCCTCCCTCTCTCCCATCTCCTCTCTACCCGTCACAGGGGACGACCTCCTCTCCGCTGCTTTTCACCGTCCGCAGATCGGGCTCCCGCGAGCTGCCGCACCGTCTCTCTCTCTCTCTCTCTCTCTCTCTCTCTCCCTCCCCCTCTCCCTCCCCCCTCTCCCTCCCCCCCCTCTCCCTCCCCCCCCCTCTCCCTCCCCCCCTCTCCCTCCCCCCCCCTCTCCCTCCCCCCCCTCTCTCACCCCCCACTCTCTCACCAGGCAGCATCTCTCTCCCTCTACTAGCAATGTTACAAAATTTTGAGATTTAAAAAATCAAGTCTGCAATTTATCTCATCAGATAAAGCATAAAAATAAGTTTAATTTGACACCTAATTAACTTTCATATCTTCAGTATAAAAAAAGTTATGGTCATTTTCATACTCGGAAATTAGCATCTTGTTCCCTATTGCTTTTCCATTGACTTAACACAAAAGCTGTGATCGAAGACAGTCAAAAGCCCATTACGTTTTTAAACATTAAGAGAACTGAATGAAATTTTCAGTTATTATAGAGTGAATCTATTATAGATTCTGAAACAAATATAAACCATCTTACTTGGATGATCTCAAATTAAAGCATATAATTAGTTAATTACCTAATTGTAGCTAATTACTAAATTGACTGTTGTAATAAACACCCAGACTTCCTAGAAAATTCAAATATGTGATATTCTCAAGATCAGAACTTTAATATTATTGTATAATATGCTGTAAGTCTGTAACAGATAGGTAAATAAATTACAATTTCTAGCAGTAGACCAAGTCTTTATGGAGAAGATCAGTTGCTAGCTGGTACATTGGCATATCATAATCAGTAGCATCATCATACTCCTCAGATTGTAGCCAATAAGCAACTCTGTACACCTTGTTTTTCCTCAACTTTTCAATTTTGGCATTGTAAACTACAAGCTTTTGCTCTTCAAACCACACATGACATACCTTTCTGTCCACTACTTTCCCATTAAGAATGTCCTGTAGATCCCATTTCTTAAGAAAAGGATAATAAGTATCCAAATAACAAACTAATCCCATTCACACAAGAATTCAAAATATAACATAATTTTTAAATCTCACTGTCATGAATTTATATCCCAGATGGAAGGAATTTAATGTTTAATTCCCATAAATTAATCTAGAAACATTCACCCAAAATATAATCAAATTATTGTTTTTCGCACAATGCATGTGACTCAAACTGTTTATTTAGTTTAATAATAATGATCATGGAGAGAGAGAATAACACAAAATATAGACAATGTAGACATATCTCTGGAAAAAATGTGCATTTTAATCATCTTGCTTCTGGAACTTGATCGATTGGAATGTTGCATTTGCGGTGAATTTGACCCCCATATCGGCAGGAAAAGCATTGCCGGTTCGTATGGTGCCCAAATCACATTTTCGCAACGTAAAATTAGATTAAAGCCATCCCAAGAAGCAGGATTATATGTAAAATAGAGTACTCACACTTTGTTTCGTCCCGTTCTTGCGATCCGTCACATTGTAGGCGTTTAGGGCGTTCGAAGTTGCTTTTTATTTTAATTCAAATATTCAATTGTCCAGCGATTTTTTTAAATAATACAGCTCGAACTAACTAAACATATTCACCAATCAAGACATGGTATATAGAAACATAGAACATAGAAATTAGGTGCAGGAGTAGGCCATTCGGCCCTTCGAGCCTGCACCGCCATTCAATATGATCATGGCTGATCATCCAACTCAGTATCCCGTACCTGCCTTCTCTCCATACCCTCTGATCCCCTTAGCCACAAGGGCCACATCTAACTCCCTCTTAAATATAGCCAATGAACTGGCCTCGACTACCCTCTGTGGCAGAGAGTTCCAGAGATTCACCACTCTCTGTGTGAAAAAAGTTCTTCTCATCTCGGTTTTAAAGGATTTCCCCCTTATCCTTAAAAAGCTGTGACCCCTTGTCCTGGACTTCCCCAACATCGGAAGCAATCTTCCTGCATCTAGCCTGTCCAACCCCTTAAGAATTTTATAAGTTTCTATAAGATCCCCTCTCAATCTCCTAAATTCTAGAGAGTATAAACCAAGTCTATCCAGTCTTTCTTCATAAGACAGCCCTGACATCCCAGGAATCAGTCTGGTGAACCTTCTCTGCACTCCCTCTATGGCAATAATGTCCTTCCTCAGATTTGGAGACCAAAACTGTACGCAATACTCCAGGTGTGGTCTCACCAAGGCCCTGTACAACTGCAGTAGAACCTCCCTGCTCCTATACTCAAATCCTTTTGCTATGAAAGCTAACATACCATTCGCTTTCTTCACTGCCTGCTGCACCTGCATGCCTACTTTCAATGACTGGTGTACCATGACACCTAGGTCTCGCTGCATCTCCCCTTTTCCTAGTCGGCCACCATTTAGATAATAGTCTGCTTTCCTGTTTTTGCAACCAAAATGGATAACCTCACATTTATCCACATTATACTGCATCTGCCAAACATTTGCCCACTCACCCAGCCTATCCAAGTCACCTTGCAGTCTCCTAGCATCCTCCTCACAGCTAACACTGCCCCCCAGCTTAGTGTCATCCGCAAACTTGGAGATATTGCCTTCAATTCCCTCATCCAGATCATTAATATATATTGTAAATAGCTGGGGTCCCAGCACTGAGCCTTGCGGTACCCCACTAGTCACTGCCTGCCATTGTGAAAAGGACCCGTTTACTCCTACTCTTGCTTCCTGTTTGCCAGCCAGTTCTCTATCCACATCAATACTGAACCCCCAATGCCGTGTGCTTTAAGTTTGTATACTAATCTCTTATGTGGGACCTTGTCGAAAGCCTTCTGGAAGTCCAGATACACCACATCCACTGGTTCTCCCCCATTCACGCTACTAGTTACATCCTCGAAAAATTCTATAAGGTTCGTCAGACATGATTTACCTTTTGTAAATCCATGCTGACTTTGTCCAATGATTTCACCACTTTCCAAATGTGCTGCTATCCCATCTTTAATAACTGACTCTAGCAGTTTCCCCACTACCGATGTTAGACTAACTGGTCTGTAATTCCCCATTTTCTCTCTTCCTCCCTTCTTAAAAAGTGGGGTTACGTTTGCTACCCGCCAATCCTCAGGAACTACTCCAGAATCTAAAGAGTTTTGAAAGATTATTACTAATGCATCCACTATTTCTGGAGCTACTTCCTTAAGTACTCTGGGATGCAGCCTATCTGGCCCTGGGGATTTATCGGCCTTTAATCCATTCAATTTACCCAACACCACTTCCCAGCTAACCTGGATTTCACTCAATTCCTCCAAATCCTTTGACCCGCGGTCCCCTGCTATTTCCGGCAGATTATTTATGTCTTCCTTAGTGAAGACGGAACCAAAGTAGTTATTCAATTGGTCCGCCATATCCTTGTTCCCCATGATCAACTCACCTGTTTCTGACTGCAAGGGACCTACATTTGTTTTAACTAATCTCTTTCTTTTCACATATCTATAAAAACTTTTGCAGTCAGTTTTTATGTTCCCTGCCAGTTTTCTTTCATAATCTATTTTTCCTTTCCTAATTAAGCCCTTTGTCCTCCTCTGCTGGTCTCTGAATTTCTCCCAGTCCTCCGGTATGCTGCTTTTTCTGGCTAATTTGTACGCATCATCCTTCGCTTTGATACTATCCCTGATTTCCTTTGTTATCCACGGATGTACTACCTTCCCTGATTTATTCTTTTGCCAAACTGGGATGAACAATTTTTGTAGTTCATCCATGCAGTCTTTAAATGTCTTCCATTGCATATCCACCGTCAACCTTTTTAGAATTAATTGCCAGTCAATCTTGGCCAATTCACGTCTCATACCCTCAAAGTTACCTTTCTTTAAGTTCAGAACCATTGTTTCTGAATTAACAATGTCACTCTCCATCCTAATGAAGAACTCAACCATATTATGGTCACTCTTGCCCAAGGGGGCACGTACAACAAGACTGCTAACGAACCCTTCCTCATTACTCAATACCCAGTCTAAAATAGCCTGCTCTCTCGTTGGTTCCTCTACATGTTGATTTACATAACTATCCCGCATACATTCCAAGAAATCCTCTTCCTCAGCACCCCTGCCAATTTGATTCACCCAATCTATATGTAGATTGAAGTCACCCATTATAACTGTTTTGCCTTTGTCGCACGCATTTCTAATTTCCTGTTTGATACCATCTCCAACTTCACTACTACTGTTAGGTGGCCTGTACACAACACCCACCAGCGTTTTCTGCCCCTTAGTGTTTCGCAGCTCTACCCATACCGATTCCACATCCTCCAAACTAATGTCCTTCCTTTCCATTGCGTTAATCTCCTTACCCGCTGATTTTCTCCAGCTTTTTTGTCTACCAATGGGATCCCACCACTGGCCACATCTTCCCATCTCCTCTTCTGTTGGCTTTTCGCAGAGACCGCTCCCTCCGCAACACCCTGGTTAATTCGTCCCTTCTCACCCAAACCATCCTCTCTCATAGCCCGAAACGTTGCTTATTTCCTTCGCTCCATAGATGCTGCTGCACCCGCTGAGATTCTCCAGCACTTTTATCTACCCTCTCCTGGCACTTTCTCTTGGAACTGCAGGAAATGCTACATTTGTCACTTTACCTCCCCCCTTGAATCCATTCAAGGACCCAAGCTGTCTTTCGAGGTGCAGCAGAGGTTCACCTGCACCTCCTGCAACCTCATCTATTGCATCCACTGCTCTAGGTGTCAGCTGCTCTACGTCAGTGAGACCAAGCGTAGGCTTGGCGATCGCTTCGCCCAACACCTCCGCTCCGTCCGCAAAAACCAACCTGATCTTCCGTTGGCTCAGTACTTCAACTCCCCCTCCCATTCCGAATCCGACCTTTCTGTCCTGGGCCTCTTCCATGGCCAGAGTGAGGCCCACCGTAAATTGGAGGAGCAGCACCTCATATTTCGCTTGGGCAGTTTACACCCCAGCGGTATGAACATTGACTTCTTCAATTTCAGGTAATTCCTGCTTTCTCCTCCCCTTCCCAGCTCTCCCTCAGCCCACTGTCTCCGCCTCTTCCTTTCTTCTTCCCGTCCCCCCCACCCTCACATCAGTCTGAAGAAGGGTCTCGACCCGAAACATCGCCTATTTCCTTCGCTCCATAGATGCTGCCTCACCTGCTGAGTTTCATCAGCATTTTTGTCTACCCATTCACACAAGTTCAGTTATCCCACTTTCCTCACCCACTCACTACACATTAGGGGCAATTTTACAGACAAGTTAACCTACAAAGCCAATGTGTCTTTAGGATGTTGGAGGAAACCCACACGTTTGCAGGGAGAATGTGCAAATTCAACACAGACAGTGCCCGAGGACAGGAGCAAACACAGATCTCTGGCGTGTGAGGCAGCAGGTCTACCAGCTGTACCACTATATTTTGTTTTCCAACACACAATAAATTATACGTTGACCACTTTGGTTACTAAAAAAATGAAAATATCCATTTTCAGTTTTAAATCTCCAAGTGACGCTATGTTCCCCTTTATAGCTACTGTATGTTTTAATTAAGTTCAAGACTATGGGGCAGTACATTGGCCATAAAGTTGCTGCCTAAAAGTGCCAGAGACCCGGAATTGATCCTGAATATGGGTGCCGAATGTACAGTTTGCTCCTTTTCCCTTTGATCGCATGGGTTTTCTCCAGGTGCTCCTTGTTTCCTTCCACATTCCAAAGGTATGCTGGAACCTATTTCAGACCCAACCCAAAACGTAATAGTTTCCTTTTGTCCAGAGATTCTGTCTGACCTGTTGAGTTACTCCAGCTTTTTGTGTCTATCTTCAGTTTAAACCAGCATATGCAGTTCCTTCCTACACACACAATGCCATACGATAGAACGTTATTAATCCCATGAGGGAAATTGTGTGGGTGTATATACACATATATATATTTATATAGTTATATATTCATATATAAATATACACCGTTTTGTTTTCTCGTTTATACATTGTTTACAGAGTACTATGTTTATATATTCTGTTGTGCTGCTGCAAGTAAGGATTTCATTGTTCTAACTGGGACGTGAGAGACTAAAACACTCTTCTCTTGACTTACTCCGCTAATGTGTGGGATAGAACTAGTGTATGGGTGATCGGTGGTCGGCGTGAACTCGGTGGGCCGAAGGGCCTGTTTCCACGCTGTATCTTTAAATTAAACTAAAAATACTAAAACCAAAGGGAGTCTAAAGAAGGGTCTCTACCCAAAATGTCACCCAATTTCTTCTATCCAGAGTTGCTCGCTGCTCCATGGAGTTCCCCCGCACAATTAATGCATGGAATAGTCTTCACCATAGTTACCCAACCAGATGCAACTAAATTTAAGGTGCCTATTTTTTTCCCCAAGAACCCTTTTTTTGCTTAAGTCCAAGTCAAGAGTCAAGAAAGTTTTATTGTCACGTGTCCCAGATAGGACAATGATATTCTTGCTTGCTGCACCACAACAGAATATGTAAACATCATACAGAACAGGAGAAAAATGTTAAGTGTGTTTATATACCATAGACCATATACATACACAATAAACAGATAAAATGCACAGGTTGTTATTGTTCAGCCCTCCAGTTTAAATTCCATTTAGAATATTTATGGAGGACCAGGAAACCAGAAGCAAGTCACGCCAGGGAGTTACTCCAGATCCAGGGTCAGGGAGTGATTCTGCGTTGGTTTTCAGCGGTCGCGGCAAGGCGGCGACTGGACAGCAATGGCGGCCAGATCTCCCACAATTCAAAGTGAGGGAGAAGGTGTCCAGCGCCGACCAGTTGCCGTGGCAGTGCGCATGCGCAGGGCGGCCGGTGATGTGCTGGCCGTGGTTGTGCATATGTGCAGGGGGAGGATGTGCTGGCCGTAGCAGTGCGGATGTGCAAGCCTGCCGTGCCGGCGGATGAGGAGCGAGCAGAGAGCGGAGGTCCGGACACAGATTCGGATTGCAGGCGGAGACGGAGAGTGACAGAGAGAGAGAGAGAGAGAGAGAGAGATAGAGAGGGGGGCCCGCCCAGAGTTGAACAGCAGGTGTCCTGCCTTGGCCGGAGGCCCCCTAGATTTCGAGGCCCTAGGCTTCAGCCTATGAAGCCTTGTGGTAAATCCGGCTCTGCGAGGCCCCCCTAGATCTCGAGGCCCTAAGCTTAAGCTTGTCAAGCTTATACGTACATCCGGCCCTGCACATGTTGTTCTTCTGTGGTATTCCACACCATAGTGAGGCTCTGTGTTTGGCCTCACTCTGGCAGTTGAAGATAGACCTTTGAGATTGGGTAGAGGAACTAAAATGGCTGGCAACCAGTAGATCCAAATGGTCAAAGTGGACAAAGCGTAGGTGCTCGACAAAGAGTTTTCCCAGTTATATAAAGGTACTAGGAGAAAGGGAATAACAATATTAAACAGGGTTTACACGCTGATCAGGCACAATCTAACTGAATGGTTAGATTGTTAGAATGGGACAGAATGGCCTGCATCTATTCTCAAAACTGGACAATTAAACTACTGGCTTGATAAACAGGAACCTAAGCATGTCTCTGGAGGAAACTCAGTGTAATTAAAACTCAAAGACCAATGCTTCAAAACAGAAAGTGAAACATATGGAAATACTCGGTGGATCGGTCAACAGAACAGCCAACCCTTTGGGCTTTCAGCTCACATCAGAACAGATGCAAATTGTATTCTTGATGAAATAACTGATGAAACGCAAATGCATCTGTTCTCCCCACAAAATGCTGGCTGGCTTGTCGTTGTTATCAACCCATTCTCCTTTAATTAAATTAAAGGACAATGCGTCTGAAGAAGGGTCTCGGCCCGAAAACGTCACCTGTAAGCGAGTTCAATATTCCGAAAAACTCAAGGAATCAAGGGATGTGTCAAAGGTCACTCGCAATAAACATTCTTGGCAGCTGTCCTGCTGCATGGATACATAGTCAGGATCAAACACGGGTCTCCGGCGCTGCAAGCGCTGTTGAATTGCTACTGGACCGTCCCCATCCCCTCCCGTGTGTCCCATCCGTCCGGTGGCAGCCAGAGATATCCGGAGTGACCCTGGACTGACTGGACACTGGCCGGGTACAGTGATGGCCCAGGCTTACAGCCAGCGCAGAGAAGCGCTAATTCCACTGCATTGGGCCGGTGTCCCGTCAGTCCAGGGCTGTTGGTTAACCCGGCGGGACACTCGAGAGGAGACAGTCCAGTAGCAATTCAACAGCGTTTGCAGAGCCAGAGACCCGCGTTGGATCCTGACTACGGATAAAACGCAGGTCTGTATCCATGCAGCAGCAAAGCTGCCGAGAATGTTTATCGCGAGTGACCTATGACCTGGGCATACCAGTCGGAATACCGAACTCACTTATTCCTTCTCTCCTGAGATGCTGAGTTACTCAAGCTTTTTGTGTCTCTCTTCGGTTTGAACCAGCATCTGCAGTTCCTTCCTACACAGACTCGTTTAATTAAAACTCACTTGTTCCTACGCTCGCCGGCTGCCTGACGGAAAGAAGCGATCGTGTAACAAGCCAATGCACATATTTTTTTTTAAAACACAAAATCGCTGCCTGTGATTATAGGGCAGTTTTTTTTTTAACCAGGAACAACTGCGGAGCGACCACGCCCGTCGGCTGCACGCAGAACGTGGAGACTTGCTGGGACTCGTCCACCAGCCGCCGGGAGGGAGGGGAGGAAGAATAGAGGCAGGGAAATAAAGCAAATAGACACCAAGATCTACAGTCGCACGACGTGTTTTAGTGTTGCTAGACTGTATAAACATTGCGAATGAATTGTGCGTTGGGGGTGCTCGTGTTGTGGTCAGTGAGGTGGCAGTGGGCAGCCGGCGTCCCCCGGCGGTGTCGCGATGGTAGCGGCGCAGCTTCCGCGTGGGGATCCCCGGGCTCAGCTTAGCGAGCGGGACAGCGGCAGCAATGGCTTATCCTGGATACGGGGCGGTAGGTAACGGCGCTCACTCGCCCGACACAGAGCAACCGACCGACTGACTAACGCACCCCGGGGCTCCTCGACATCGTGCACTCTCTGCGAAGCACCGAGCTTTTGCAGGAGCACCGGTTTCCCTGCCGAACGATTCTCTGACTTTCACAAAGGCTTTTTTTAAAAATTTGAGCAAAGAGTTGGAGGGGGCGGGGAGGAGGAAGGAAGAAACAGTTTTCGTTATAACTCGCGCATCTGGTGCTGATTTGTTGGAGTTCTATGTTCGTTTAAATGTTTAAACGCTTGAAAGTCCAAGAGTTACTGCATTGGATTTGATGATGTAAATGTTTTCATTTTTTCGTGGTGGGAGCGCCCGAGACAAGGCCAACATTTGTTGTTCATCTCTAATTGCTCTTGATAGGATTGGGATTTGCCACCTTTACTTATGATACATAGTTTCTGCATGTTCATCTCGGGAGCCATCGGTAGCCCTATCTGAGCCAGCATAGGCAAGTATTGCAGATTTCTTCCTCTGCAGCCCATTAACTAAATTTAAAATCCACAGCTGCTTGGGGTGAGATTTGAGAATGCATATGTGGACTGTTGGTCCAAAATCCTAACCGTTACAGTACCACTGTCCCCGTGCTGTTGGGCAAAGAACATTTATGAACCTTCTGAGTCCGCGCCGACCTGCTTCTGCTCCAATTCTGAGC
Organism: Amblyraja radiata; assembly: GCF_010909765.2. Lineage (NCBI taxonomy): Eukaryota > Metazoa > Chordata > Chondrichthyes > Rajiformes > Rajidae > Amblyraja > Amblyraja radiata. The sequence goes on along the minus strand of NC_045957.1, from coordinate 103,805,470 downwards.
TGGCTGATTAGGCCTTGCAAAACCTGTAGGCTCTGCCACATGAAGTGTTTGGTGGTGTAGGTGGATGGTTTGGGAGGTGCTGCAATTAATTCTTCCATGGTTTATACTGGGCTTTTTATTACTCTTGATGTATGTCCTTGAGGCTCATGGTGCCATCTTAAATGCTGCGCCACTTTGAGCAGAAATGGGCCAGGCTTTCACCCAAATCAGTGGGAATATTACACTTTTTTAAGTAGGCCTTCAAAGCATCCTTGAATTGTTTCCTTTATCTGCCTGATAATCTTTTGCTGTTACAGTTTGGAGCAGGGTATTTGGTTTGAGTGCCTGATGTTTAAATAGTGGAGCTGTGAGTGGGCTTCATTTCACATGACCACATGAAGAATTGCTCTTATCTCTCTCCCCTCACCCCCCTTTAATGTTGTGTTAACTGCAGCATAGAGCAAAGAACAGGCCCTTCAGACCACATTGACTGTGTTGAACTTGATGCTGTTAAACTAATCTTTGCCTTTACGTGATACACGTCTCACCATTTCTGCATATCCATGTACCTATCCAAAAGTTAAATGCCACTATTTATATGCTTCCTCCACCACCCCTGGCAGCATGTTCCAGGCACCCACCACTCTGTAAAATAAAAAAAGGTCTAGCCTATCTATGCTTCACATAATGTTACATACTTCCATCAGATCTCCCCTCAACTTCCAATGTTCCTGACAAAATCATTCAAATTTGTCCAACCTTTGCTTATAGGTAATACCCTCTAAGCCAGGCAGCATTCTGGTAAACCTCTACCGCACCTCTCCAAAGCCTCCACATACTTCCGGTAAAAGGACAACTAGAAGGTTCAAATGCAACATAACCAAAGTCTGATAAAGCTACAACATGACTTTGTGACTCTTGTACTCAATGCCCCAACCTATGAAGGCAAGCATCCCATATGCCTTCTTTATGACTATCTACCTGTGTTGCCACTTTGAGGGACTATGGACTTGGACCCCATGATTCCTCTGTACATCAATGCTGTTAAAGGTTTTGCGTTTAACTGTACACTTTCTGTTTACATTTGGCTTCCGTGGTACCTCTCTTGGTTTCATTTGTGGGATTCATGTCTGAACTGCTTGTCCTGCCCAACCTGAAATTTGTGTTGATGGGAGCTCTTTCAATTCCTTAACCAAATGGAGAAAAGAACCTTCGCACCTCCCTCAAGTTTTGATGTTGTCGCAATTCCCCCTTGTGTAATCCAACTGGAAAATGGTTTGAGGAACTTTACTTTCATAATCAAAACTGGAGGGACCGTTTTTTTTCCAACTTGTGGTTTGCGTCTGTGAGTTTTTTTGTTTTGACTAATTGTCATCATGGAATTTTAAAGGCAAATGTTGAACCATACACTAAGTACTTAGTAACCTGTAAGTTGATGAGTCACCTGAAGCACCGTTGTATAGCTTGATGTTTAGCTTATCTTTTATGGTTATTTCTTTAATATTCTGAAGTATTTCCTACAGTAAAGGAGATTGTCAAATGTAATCCTGCTATTTTAAAGAAAAAGGTGGGAGTGAAAAAATGAGGTTTACAAATTAGTTAGCTTAATGTTTATAAAGGAGACGCTGCCAAAGTCTCTCATAAGATCTAATCACAACACGTTGAAAATATTAACAAGATTGGACAAGTCAGCATGTGTTTGTGAAAGGGAAAACTTATATACTTAACAAATTCACCAGAGTTTCTTCAGTATATAACTAGTGGAATGGATAAGGGAGAACCTGAAGATGTGTTTTTGACTTTTTAAAAAGCTTTTGATAAGGTCCCACAAAGGTTATTGTGCTGAAATAAAGTGCAGGATAAGCAGTAATATGCTGGAATTGATCAAAAATTGGTTGATGGACATGAAGCAGTCTTTTTCCCAGTGACAGGCTGCAACTAGTAGGTTGCTACAGGAATAATTATTGGATACCAGTAAAATCAACCGATTTGGATGATGAAACTAAATATAAAATACAGATAGGGCAGCATATATGGAAAGAGAAACAATCAACCTTTTGGGATGCAGTTTTTTGTCAGAATAGGATGAATGGGAAAATGCATGGCAAATATAGTTTAACATTGGTAAGAATGAGGTTAGACAAAAATGCTGGAGAAACTCAGTGGGTGAGGCAGCATCTATAGAGCGAAGGAAATGGGCAACGTTTCGGGTCAAAACCCTTCTTCAGACTGATGTGAGGGTGGGGGGGAGGGAGGAAGAAAGGAAGAGGTGGAGACAGTGGGCTGAGGGAGAGCTGAGAAGGGGAGGAGAAAGTAAGGACTACCTGAAATTCGAGAAGTCAATGTTCGTACTGCTGGAATGCAAACTGCCCAAGCAAAATATGAGGTGCTGCTCCAATTTACGGTGGTCCTCACTCTGGCCATGGAGGAGACCCAGGACGTAAAGGTCGGATTCGGAATGGGAGGGGGAGTTGAAGTACTGAGCCACCGGGAAATCAGGTTGGTTATTGTGAACTGAGCGGAGATGTTCGGCGAAGCGATCACCAAGCCTATGCTTGGTCCCGCCGATGTAGAGCAGCTGACATCTAGAGCAGCGGATGCAATAGATGAGGTTGGAGGAGAATGAGGTTTTCTATTTTGTTCCTAAAAAAGGAGGACAGATTCTTTGTGAATGATGATGGATTGGGAAAGGCGGAGTTGAGTTGAGATATGTCCCTGTAAATCAGTCACTGAAAGCAATTGTTCTGGAGCAGCAACTTCTTGGTAAGGCAAATTCTATTTTGATTGCAAGAGGATTTGAGTACATGTGCAAGGATGTCTTGCTGAAATCCTAGCTGGAGTTGTATATGCATTTTTGATTTTATTTGAGCAATTATAGATTTACAAGATTGATTCCTGGGATTGCAGGACTGATGCATGAGGCAAGATTGCGTCAATTATGCCCAATATTTACTGGACTATGAAGAATGAGAGGGATCTCAGTCGAACCTGTCTAATTCTAACAGAAATGACAAGCTCGATGGCTTGAGAGTCCAGAACCAGGAACACGGGCTCAAGATACAGAAATCTAATTTGGAGCCATATTTAGGAGAAATTTCTTCATTCAGATGGTGGTGATCCTGTGGAATATTCCTGCAATTTGAGAAGGAGAACGTTAAATTGGAAGTGTCAGTGATGCAGTTGAACAAAGGGGACTATGAAGGCATGAGAGGGGAGCTGGCCAAGGTAGACTGCAAAGGGATCCTAGCAGGAATGATGGTGGAACAGCAATGGCAGGAATTTCTAGGCATAATCCGGAAGACGCAGGATCATTTCATTTTCAAAAGGAAGAAAGATTCTAAGGGGAGTAGGAGGCAACCGTGGCTGACAAGAGAAGTTAGGGATAGAATAAAACTAAAAGAAAAGATGTATAACACAGCAAAGAGTAGCCGGAAGCCAGAGGATTGGGAAACATTCATAGGACAACAGAAGGAAATAAAACGGGCAATACGGGCTGAAAAGATGAAGTACGAAGGGAAGCTGGCCAGGAATGTAAAGAAGGACAGTAAAAGCTTCTTTAGATATGTTAAGGGAAAGAGTAGCAAAGTCAAATGTGGGTCCCTTGAAGGCAGACACGGGTGAAATTATTATGGGCAACAAGGAAATGGCAGAAGAGTTGAATAGGTACTTCGGATCTGTCTTCACTAAGGAAGACAAACAATCTCCCAGATGTACTGGAGGACAGAGGATCTAAGGGGGTAGAGGAACTGAAATAAATTTTCATTAGGTGAGAAATAGTATTGGGTAGGCTAATGGGACTGAAGGATGATAAATCCTCTGGACCTGGTGGTCTGCATCCCAGGGTCCTCAGGGAGGTGGCTCTAGAAATAGTGGACGCACTGGTGATCATTTTCCAATGTTCAATAGATTCAGGATCAGTTCCTGTGGATTGGAGGATAGCTAATGTTATCCCACTTTTCAAGAAAGGAGCGAGAGAGAGAAAACGGGGAATTACAGACCCGTTAGCCTGACTTTGGTGGTGGGAAAGATGCTGGAATCAGTTATTAAAGAGGTAATAATGGGACATTTGGATAGCAGTAAAAGGATTAGTCCAAGTCAACATGGATTTATGAAAGGAAAATCATGCTTGACTAATCTGGAATTTTTTGAGGATGTGACAAGTAAAATGGATGAAGGGGTGCCAGTGGATGTAGTGTATCTAGACATTCAGAAAGTCTTTGATAAGGTCCCGCACGGGAGACTGGTGATTAAAATTAGAGCACATGGTATTGGGGGTAGGGTGTTGACATGGATAGAAAATTGGTTAGCAGACAGCAAAGAGTAGGAGTGAATGGGTCCTTTTCAGAATGGCAGGCAGTGACGAGTGCAGTGCCGCAAGGCTCGGTGTTGGGGCCGCAACTGTTTACCATATATATTAATGATTTGGAAAAGGGAATTAGGAGAAACACTAGCAAGTTTGCGGATGACACGCTGGGTGGCAGTGTGAATTGTGAAGAGGATGTTAAGAGGTTGCAGGGTGACCTGGACAGGTTGAGTGAGTGGGCAGATGCGCGACAGATGCAGTATAATATAGATAAATGTGAGGTTATCCACTTTGGCGTCAAAAACAAGGGGGCAGATTATTATCTCAATGAGGTTAGATTAGGTAAAGGGGGAGGTGCAGCGAGACCAGGGCGTCCTTGTATACCGGTCACTGAAAGTTGGCTTACAGGTACAGCAGGCAGTGAAGAAAGCTATTGGAATGTTGGCCTTCATAACAAGAGGATTTCAGTATAGGAGTAAAGAGGTTCTTCTGCAGTTGTATAGGGCTCTGGTGAGACCACATCTGGAGTATTGTGTACAGTTTTGGTCTCCTAATTTGAGGAAGGACATCCTTGTGATTGAGGTAGTGCAGCGTAGGTTCACGAGATTGATCCCTGGGATGGCGGGACTGTCATATGAGGAAAGATTGAAAAGACTAGGCTTGTATTCACTGGAGTTTACAAGGATGAGGGGGTATCTTATAGAAACATATAAAATTATAAAAAGACTGGACAAGCTCGATGCAGGAAAAGTGTTCCCAATGTTGGGTGAGTCCAGAACCAGGGGCCACAGTCTTAGAATAAAGGGGAGGTCATTTAAGACTCAGGTGTGAAAAAACTTTTTCATCCAGAGAGTTGTGGATTTATAGAATTCCCTGCCACAGAGGGCAGTGAAGGCCAAGTCACTGGATGGATTTAAGAGGGAGTTAAATAGTGGAATCAAAGGATATGGGGAGAAGGCAGGCACGGGTTATTGATAGGGAACGATCAGCCATGATCACAATGAATGGCGGTGCTGGCTCGAAGGGCCGTAGGGCCTCCTCCTGCACCTATTTTCTATGTTTCCTCTGCAGAAGGAAGTACAAACCAAATTACGTAAATTCAGGAGGGAAATGTCTTAATGCTGAAGGGATCATGGAATACAAGAAGATGGAGGAAGAAATAGTTCTTACATAGAAACATAGAAAATAGGTGCAGGAGTAGGCCATTCGGCCCTTCGAGCCTGCACCGCCATTCAATATGATCATGGCTGATCATACTCCCTCTTAATACAGGCCTATTAACTCAATAAAAAGTAATCAATCAAATATAGCACATTAATCAGTAATACAAGGTAACTAGACCATAACATTACAAAACTAGTACGTAGTGTAATTTAAGCAAAGTATTATATAGTTGGTAGATGCATAGATATATATTTGTTGGTAGAAGGGTCTCGACCAGAAACGTCACTCATTCCTTCTCTTCAGAGCTGCTGCCTGTCTCGCTGACTTACTCCAGCATTTTGTGTCTACATTCGATTTAAACCAGTATCTGCAGTTATTTCCTATAGATAATAGTTGCAGAGTTAGGGTTGCAGTTAGTGTTGTGAAGTGTTCAATAGCCTGAATAATGCTGGGCAGAAGTTGTTCCTGAACCTGGAGATCATGTTTCTCAGGCTCCTGTATCTTTTTCCCAGTAGTGGTAGCAAGATGAGAGGGTGGTGCGAGACCACTAGAGATTTGTACCAAATCTCCCCCCCCCCCCCCATCTTCCAAGGAAGTGGAGGCCTAGATGAGCTTTCTAAATCCCCCCCCCCCCCAATCTTCCAAGGAAGTGGAGGCCTAGATGAGCTTTCTAAGTGATTGCATGAATGGTCCAGGGCAGATCCTCGGAGATATGTGCATCCAGCAACATGAAGGGGTTGACTCACCAAGACCATTCCATCGATGAAGATGAGTTCATGAATCCTCAGCGTTTCCTTCTTCTAGTCAATAACCAGCTCCTTGATCTTGAGAACAAGATTGGTTTAGTTTTCTGTTTATTATTGTCACGTGTACCAAGGTATAGTGAAACGCTTTGTATTGCATGCCATCTGATCAAATCAGATAATAATATGCAATCAAGCCAAACTCAATTACAATAGGTAGAGCAAAATGGAAAATACAGAATGCAGTATATACTTCTCAACATTGTAGTTCAGCAGTTTCATAGACAAAGTCCAATGTCTGCAATGAGGTAGAATTGGATTGCACAGTACCCTACCTTATTGTGGAACCCTTCAGATTGTTGTTCTGGCACCAGTCAATTAGATTGTCAATCTCCTTCCTGAACTATGGCACATTGTCACGTTATTTGTCCAACAATGTGAAGAAAACAAACTGCTTGCTGACTACTTACCCAGTCTTTTTACTTTTACCCTTCCACCTGTATGCCCAATATCATTTTCTCAACTTGTTGCCCTTGTGTGTCTTAAAAAAACCTCGAATTTCCCTTGAAGCTTTGACAAAAAATACTGATGTTTATCACTAAAATGTAAATGTGGTCATGCAAAACTTAGGAAGTGGCAGGTGTAGGTCACTTTTGTAGAAATAGATACTACAGCCTGTTAATTTAGTATTTGAGGCGGCACGGTTGTGCCATTCAGCACCAGACCCGGGTTTGATCCTGACTACGGGTGCTGTCTGTACCGAGTTTGTATGTTCTCCGCGTGACCCGCGTGGGTTTCCTCGCGGAGCTCCATGCTCTGAAGACGTACAGGTTTGTAGGCTAATTGGCTTGGAAAAATTGTAATATGTCCCTAACGAGTGTAGGGTAGTGTTAGTGTACAGGGATAGCTGGTTGGCGTGGACACGGTGGGCTGAAGGGCCTGTTTCAGTGCTGTATTTCTAAACTAAACTATTGCCATTGCAAGTGTTCATGAACAACAAAACCTTACAAATACTAGTCCTGATTTCTCTATAATTAACTAATGCAGTAATTTCCAGGGTATTTCCATCTCATTTAAGTCAAAATTGCCAATCCTTTGAATGCAGTGGACTTAATTTTTGTTTTCTTCCAGTGCATAGTTAAAATAATGTTTATTCTTGGCTTCAAGAAATTTGCATCCTTAGGATACTTTGAGTGATTTCCTACTGGTCTGGTAAAAGGAAACTCTTGTAGTTGCATTAAATGTCTCCAACTTTTATTTTTTAGTTTCTTTTGATCTGTATGGTTTTTATGTCTCTCAGATGTTATTGTACTGTATAATGTATATTTGCTTTCCCTATTTTGGTTTGTGCTACCTTGTTGATTGCTGCTCAGGGTTGTAAGTTAGATTCTCAAAAGGAAAGTCTTTAAAATAAAATCATAAAGTCCACAAAGATTGACGGTTTTTTTTGCTTGTAAATGTTGGCCAGATTGCAATTTCTGAGTAATTTAGTTTAGAAATACAGCATGGAAACATCGGCCCATTATGTCTGTGCCCACCATGATCACCCGTACACTAGTTCTATCCTACACACTAGGGACAATTTACAGAAGCCAATTAACCTACAAATTGCACTTGTTTGGAATGTGAGAGGAAACCCGCAAAAACCTACTGGTCACAGAGAGATTGTATGAACTTTACAAATAGCACTCGGAGTTAGGATTGAACCCAGATCTCTAGCTTTGTAAGGTAGTAGTTCTACAGCTGTGCCAAGGGCAATTGTAATGTCATTGAGGAAGTTATGACTGCAGACGGTTCAGAGAAGATTCAAAGGAATGTGTTAATGCTGCAAGGTTTTAGGCAGTTTTGGCTGGACAGAGGTTATTTTCTTTGGGGTTGAAGTTGAATCCAGGTGTAATAAACTTGAGGCTTAGAAAGGCCTTTTTTTATTAACGCAAAGACTGCTGGAGGAACTCAGCGTGTCGGGCAGCGTCTGTGGGGGCTGAGGGGTGGCTGCCTGTGTGGGCCAAGGGGCGATCAACGTTTCAGGTCGAGACCATGCATTGGTCCCAATGCAGTGTCTCGACGTGAAATGATGAGCATCCCTCCATAGAAGCCGACAGACCCGCTGAGTTCTTACAGCAGTTAGTTGCTTCACATGATGGCATCTGCAGTTGTGTGTCATCATTTTCATATTCGTAGTCTTTTATTTTCCCTCTTTCCCTCAGTTCTGTAGTTTGGGGCATAGTTTTAAGACGGGCGGAATGCCGTAAAAGGAGGTGAAGGCAGAAAACACTGTTGCTAATTAAAGCATTTGAATTGACACTTGATGCAGATTGAGAGCTGGGATTAAAGGCCCTGTCCCACTTACGTGTCCTTGGCACGCAAATTACGCGACCTCATCGTCGCGTTGCGCGATGGCCCCGCGAAGGTCGCGCGCGTCTTCATGCGCCCGCACAGCCGTCTGGAGCGCGTGAAGTCATTTGAAGATGGACACAAAATGCAGGAGTAACACAGCGGGACCGGCAACATCTCTGGAGAGAAGGAATGGGTGACGTTTCGGGTCGAGACTCTTCTTCAGTCTGAAAGAAGGGTCTTGACCCGAAACGTCACCCATTGCTTCTCTCCAGAGATGCTGCCGGTCTTGGCCCCGCTCTGGGAGTAGAAGTGGGGCGGATCCGGATCCGCAACGGCCATGAGCCCCGGGCTGAATTCGACGATCGTTTGCCTACTTCTGCTGCTGTTGGGGGTGAGACGTTGCGTCGCGCCAGGATCTTGGGCCTGTCCCACTTTGGCCATCAGTTACATGACAGGCCGGTGGCGCGCGAAGATTTAGTTCGGTACAAAATCCCGGAGCGCCGCGTGATACCGCGCACAACTCCATACCCCTCCGTGCTTCTCATTGGGACTGGCCCTGTGCGGCCACACGATGCCCATGCGCCTCAACGCGATGACGAGACGCCAAGGACACGCAAGTGGGACAGGGCCTTAAGCTTTCTCAGCCTGGTGGACCCTTGTGTGTGGTAAATTCCTTTGTATCTGATTGCATTCTTGAGTAGGTTACTTTATTTATACTGCAGCCAGATAAATCTACAAATGAATTTATAGTCCCAACTCAATCAGAAATGTTGAACCTCTTGCTCAGCATGCAATTGTAATTCAGTGTTAACTGACTTTTGGTGCCTGGCTGATGCTGTTGTACAACATGCCAATGGCAGGCGACACACAATTAGTCTCCTTTACCAGACAAAATGGCTCTGATAAAGTGGATAGTTTATTTTATCTGCTGGGCACTTTCAAATTAGTTTTCAGTTGTATGGAGGGCAGGAAATTTCAGTTTCCCTCAGCATGATTGAATGTAAATTGCCCCTTGACTGTAATTAGGCAGATGGAAGAATGTAAAAATTATTAACTTAGTTTGGTGATGCTTGAATCTGTTCCTTTTAACATTTTATATATTAGTTTATCTATAGCCTCAAAGCTTTTTTGTTTGTCAGCTGATCTTTATTGACCTTGCTACTTGTTCTTGTATTCTTCTGAAAGCATTGTTTCTGTAAGAGAGAGAGAGAGAGAGGGGGGGAGGGGGAGGAGAAGGGGAGTGTGAGAGATATTTTAGTAACTCTTCATTTGCGAACAAATTCTTCATTTTAATTTAGTTCAGCAGTATTTTAAACTTAATTTCTGCTGAAATAGCACTGATAGAGATTAAATGTGTGAACTCGCAGGTCTGCATTGCTTACCAGATCTGCTGTGTCATGATTTCTATCTATCATACAATTGTTTGAATTTCTGCCTTTGGAGCAAGTCAAAACTAGATTAATTGGAGTTAACAGCGTAACAATTGTACTGTCCAGGCGTGTGCTTGACAGCTGCCTGAGGATATGCAAATTAAAATGGCTTTATTTTTAGACCATCTAGAAACATTTTTCATGTTGATTATAATTTTTTTAATTGTACAAGAATATCATGTCAAAGGTCACGTTCACTCATAGTATTTTGCACACAAAATAGTATAGTGACGTTTTTATATAATTTTTAAAAATGCCTTGCTAGATGAGAGCAAGTATATGTCTTTTCAGGATACATTCAGGGAACAACATGATTAATCAGTCAGGTAAACTCTTGTGATAGTATGTGTTGGGAACATCTCTCTCATTTCCTGAACTTAGATTTTAATGAAGTTGTGATTGACCTAATCAAAACCTTTTTTGACGTTCAAGGGGTCTGTAAGGAGAAAATCTTTATCCCATCTATTGTTGGGCAGAAGCTATCAGCACAAAATTGTACAAAACTGGTTATTAAACCACATGGGCATGATTGGAGGGCAAATTGGAACTTGTATCTGTTGCGCTTAAGACCATCATCCCCCTCTGCACTTATCATCGAACTCTGAACTGGGAATTTGCTCATTCTTAAGTTCCTCGACTTCCTCATTGGCAGACCACAATCAGTACATATTGCCAATAAACTTTCTCCTCAGTGACCATAAACACAAAAGCACCATAAGCTGTGTGTTCAATCTATATTCCCATGACTGCGTAGTCCGATACAACCCCAATTCTGCCTTACCACCATTGTTGAATGAATAATGGGTAACAGTTAGTCAGCAGAGTGAGTCAGCAGAGAGATTAATAGTCTGATTGAATGGAGGCTGAAAAGCATTCTTTACTCTCAATGTTAGCAAGACCAAAGAGATGATTGTTGATCAGCTGACTTCAGGAAGGAAAAGTCAAGGATCCAGTAATCTGTCTTCATTAATAGGATGGCTATGGAGTGAGTCAACAGCATCAAGTTCTTGGGCAAACACATCTCTGAAGATCTGTCCTGGGCCTAGCTGATTGATGCAATCACAAAGAAAGCTTAATGCCACTGCTGAGAAGATTGAGGAGATTCGGTATGTTGCCAAATACTGTATTGGACCTTTACAGGTAGACGGTAGAGAGCCTACTGACTAGTTGTATCACGACCTGGTTCTACAATTTGAACGCCTGGAAACAGAAGAGATTACTAAAAGTGGAAGACATTGCCTGGTGCATCATTGGTGTTGACTTCCCAACTGTCGTGGGGAACCTTTAGGAGGCGCTCTCATCTCACTGCTGTCATCGGGAAGGATGTACAGGAGCCCGAGTACCACCAGGTTAAAGAACAGCTTCTTCCCAAAAAGCGTTTTTGAGCATTGCACAACACTAATCACAGCCCTTCCTCAACAACACTGTCAATTTATTTTATTTTTATTTTTTTTGCAATTAAAGATGGCGCCTACCTGCGGCGACATTTTGCCAGCAGCCCAACAGAAGAGGATAATTTACAGCTAGATTCAACTTACCTGGTTCAGAAAAACGGCAGAAATCGGCACCGTAACAGACAAGCTGTTAGTGCATATGAAGGCACCAGCGATTTTGCGATCTCTCGCAGCTGCGGGAGCCTTCGACTGCAAGCGTTCCCTGGATCGTTGGAGAGAACCCGACCCGACCGGGAATCACAGGTACTGTACCTGGAAACACCGGGAAGCCCTCCGGAGCTGACGAGCAGGATTTCCCAGGAGCAACGGAGCTGGAGATGCCGTCTGAGGGAATCCCTAATCTTAACGGAGCTGGAGCTGCCGACTGTGAGGGAATCCCCAATCTTAACGGAGCTGGAGCTGCCGACTGTAAGGGAATCCCCGTTCCAGCGCAGGCTCGCAAAAATAGCAGGTTCAGTAAGACCAGTACCTGGAAACAACAGGGAGGCCTCCATTGTGTCCGGAAACGTGGCCGACGGGCAGGACTTCAGGTCAGACTGATGCGCAGGGGACTTCGGGCCCCTCTCCCTACCATTCTTCTGGCCAATGTACATTCCCTTGAAAATAAAGTGGAGGACTTAAGAACAATGCTGCTTTACCAAAGGGAGCTGAGGGAATGCTCCGTGTTCTGTTTCACAGAGACATGGCTCACCCCCAGCTCCCCAGACTCAGCAGTCCAGCCTGGTGGTTTCTCCATCCATCGCATGGACCGTACACTGGCATCTGGGAAAGGGAGAGGAGGGGGCGTCTGCCTCGTGGTCAACTCTGCGAGGTGCTCAGACGTGGCAGTCCTGTCCAACTCCTGCTCTCCACACCTCGAACACCTGCCGGTGAAGTCCCTTCTACCTACCAAGGGAATTCACCTCCATCATCCTGACCGCGGTCTACATCTCCCCAGGCTGACGTCCATCTGGCGCTGGGGGAGCTGCACGCCATGGTCAATAAGCACCAGATGGCTTACCCCGAGGCATTTACCACCATAGCTGGGGATTTCAACAAAGCCAACCTTAAGAAATCGCTCCCTAACTTCCACCAACATGTCTCCTGCAGCACCAGAGGACCAAACACCCTCGACCACTGCTACTCCACCATTAAGGATGCCTATCGTTCTATTCCTCGCCCTCACTTTGGTAAATTGAAGAGCGCACCCCCAGAGGTGAGGACTTTTCAGAGCTGGTCGGGGGAGGGGGGGGGGGGGGGGGCTGAGGAACAACTCCAGGACTGTTTGGAGTCTGTAGACTGGGCAATGTTCAGGGACTCGGCAACGGACCTGAACGAATAAGCCACAGTCGTTACAGACTTCATAAAGAAATGTGTGGAGGACTGCATCCCTACAAAAACCTTACGAGTGTTTCCCAATCGGAAGCCTTGGATAAACTATGAGATCCGCACTCTTCTGAAGACCGGACACCGGGCATTCATTTCCGAAGATACAGAGGTCTACAAGAAGTCCAGATACGACCTTGGTAAGACCATGAAAAAGGCCAAAAGGGATGAGATGGATGTTCGGCAGCTGTGGCAGGGCTTGTATGCTATCACTTCTTACAAGGCGAAATCAGGAGGCAGTTCAAATGTCAGCGAGCATCACTCCCTGACGAGCTCAATGCGTTCTATGCACGCTTTGATAGGGATGGAGGAGGGAGAAAGGAAGAGATTTTTACCATTTTAATTACCTTACTCCCAGGATATCTGCATCGGTATCCTGGGATTTGGTGTGCCATTGCTGAGGAGTTGGTAACTTTGCACACGAGCATAGATAGTCTTTTCCAGTATTTGATTATCACCATGAGAATCAAACTTTTTAAAAACATAGTTAACGTTTTGCAAGACTGATGTATTTTTGGTTGTTCCTTGAGGCTGAACCCTTGTATAATCTGAGTTTAGGAGAGTTCTCATCTGTTTTGGGCCTCAAATTGTTTATCGTTACTTTTTTTAAATATCTTGAACCCTCTATGTTTAGCACTTTGAAGAAGTTCCAGACTGTTTTCAGATGGTTTAGTTTGCAATAATGAAAGCCTGTTTGAAAATAATCACAAAAATGCTAAAATTATGACCCTTGAAGAGAAGGGAATAATTAGTTACATCAGTGAAGTTACACCCTTGTGCGCCCAATCATTTAACTTTTACTGTCTACAACAAAATGGTTTTCAAAGTATATTTCTTTAAAGATTTAAAATAATGGAAGAAATCTTTTGCAAAAGGATAAAAAAATAACCTGAAATATGTAGATTAGATTAAGTTTTAGATATTTACCACTTAGTCAGTGTTTTCCCTTATTTCCAATATTTCCTTTTCTATAGTGCCAAATCTGACTCCTTGATCTGTCCCCAAATAAATGCCGTTTTAAATTTTTTTAAATAAAATGTGCTTGTGTAGCAAGTTACTGCAGATGCTGAAACACAAAATGCTGGAGTAACTCAGTGGGCCAAGCAACATCTCTGGAGAGAAAGACAATTTACTTGAGTTGGCAGGTGCTGAAAATACTAGGTAGACACACAATGCTGGAGTAACTCAGCGGGTCAGGCAGCACCTCTGGAGCGAAGGAATGGTTGACGTTTCAGGTCGAGACCCTTCTTCAGACTGATGTCGGGGGAGGGGGCGAGACGAATATATAATGTAGTCGGAGACAGTAAGACTAGTGGGAGAACTGGGAAGGGGGAGGGGATAGAGAGGGAGACCCTAATGAGAGCCTCGTCTTTGTAACGTATGGGGGGGAGGGGGAGCAAGAGCGGAGCTGCGGGACATCGAGGAGACCCTGGTGAGAGCCTCATCTATAATGGAAGAAGGGAACCCCCGTTTCGCAAAGAATGAGGACATCTCCGATGCCCTGGTATGGAACACCTCATCCTGGGCACAGATGCGGCGTAGACGGAGGAATTGGGATAGAGTCTTTACAGGAAGCAGGAAGGGAAGAAAATACTAAACTGGGTAGATTGTTCATTTTTAGGTCCTGCCTTATTTTGCACTCCCTTGATTTCAGTGCACAGCAAATTCAGGAAATGTGTAAAGCCAACATTGTGCCTGATCTTGTTAGTTTGCCAGTTGGTGGATTACTATAACATTTCCCTAACATGTTCAATGAAGTCATGCTTCTTTAAGCAGGTCTATTTTTATACAGTGCATTCAGAAAGTATTCAGACCCCCTCACTTTTTCCACATTTTGTTACGTTACAGCCTTTTTCTAAAATGGATTAAATTAATTTGTTTATCATCAATCTACACACAATACCCCATAATAAAAAAGCAAAACAGGTGTTTAGAAATGTTTGCGAAGTAATTAAAAAGAAACCAAATATCATATTTACATAAGTATTCAGACCCTTTACTCAGTACTTTCTTGAGGCACCTTTGGCAGCGATTACAGCCTCAAGTCTTCTTGGGTATGATGCTACAAGCTTGACACACCTGTATTTGGGTAATTTCACCCATTCTTCTCTGCAAAACCTCTCAAGCTCTGTCAGGTTGGATGGGGAGCGTTGATGCACAGCTATTTTCAGGTCCCTCCAGAGATGTTCGATCGGGTTCGAGTCCAGGCTTGAAGTTGAAAGACACCACTTACTGCAAATGGTGGCATGAAGTTGATAGGCACTACTTACTGCAAATGGTGGATTGGTTGCTTTGGCTTGAAGTTGAAAGGCACTACTTACTGCAAATGGTGGCTTGGGAGCTTTGACTTGAAGTTGAAAGGCACTATTACTGCAAATGGTGGCTTGGGAGCTTTGACTTGAAGTTGAAAGGCACTACTTCCTGCAAATGATGGCTTGGGTGTGGCTTGAAGTTGAAAGGCACTACTTACTGCAAATGGTGGCTTGGGTGTGGCTTTAAGTTGAAAGGCACTACTTACTGCAGATGGTAGTTTGGGTGCAATGGCTTGAAGTTAAAATGCATTACTTACTGCTAATGGGGGCGTGGGTGTGGCTTGGGTGTGGTTTGAAGTTGAAAGCCACTACTTACTGCAAATGGTGGCTTGGGTGCATTGGCTTGAAGTTGAAAGGCACCACTTACTGCAAATGGTGGCATGAAGTTGAAATGCACTACTTACTGCAAATGGTGGCTTGAGTGCTTTGGCTTGAAGTTAAAAGGCACTACTGTAAATGCACTTACTTCCTGTTTACACTGTATATTGATTTTAGATAAAACGCTACCACTTACGGCTGTGATTTTTGGCCATCTAACTCAGTCCCCCTCCGCTGAGCAGGTGCAGAGAATTCTTCCCATCAATGAAAAATAAAAGTGTTATTAGTTTTTTTTTAATGTTGAGAATCTCTCTCCTGTCAATCACTCCATGAAAGCCACACCTTTTCCGGTGGGGGGGGGGGGGGGGGGGGGGTTATAAAACCCGGAAATGTGGGTGTGGCTCAGTCTCTGCAAGATGGAGGAGGGAGAGGTCACGACTCGCTGTCTTTAGTGGCTTTGCACCCTACTTCAAATGGTATGAAACTGCACTTGAATTTGGTGGCCTTGCACCCTGCTAGAAGTGGTAAGAAACTGCACTTGAATTTGGTGGCCTTATACCCTGCTTGAAATAGAATTTCAAGGATTAGCCGTGAGTCAACTACCAGCCCACCAGCCATGAGTGAGTGAGTTGCCAGCACAACAGGCTTGATTGACTGAGACGCCAGCCCAAGAATCCATTTGGCGCACAATTTGCATACTAGCCCTCTGGAAACCAGTCCCTTCAGCCCACAACACTCATACTAGCGCTCCAGAAAGCCCCCCCTCCCCCCCAACTGGCCACCAATATTAGAATTGGTGGAGAGGTGGAATATTGCGTTGGATGACCAGCCCTCCTGTGTGATGCTGGGACCCAACGGGTCCCATTTAGTCTAGTATATAATATAAACGGGACTGTGGGTTCCCATCCTACCCCTTCCAAAGTCCACAGTCAGTTCCTCAATCCCACAGGATACAGGGTAAAGTCAATCATATGTGCCATGTAAAAGCATGCAGGTTGGTAAAATGGTGGTCTACTTTTTTTTTGTTAGATATTGTAAAGAAACTTGCTTTGTACTTAAGCAAGTTTTCAATGGATATGAGAAAGTGAGAAAGGGGGAGGGTTAGATGTCCCCCTTGAGAGAGCTCTGCCTGTGCAATAAGATTGTGGCTGGTCTTGATCTTGGCCTCAACTCCTGCTCTGGAACCTTCAACGATCCTTTATTTCAAATATCTAGCTGTTTTGGCTTTGAATACTTTTCATGATTTAATCCCTCAAACCTCTGGGGTGTCATTTCCAAATGTTCATGACTGAGAAATTCTTTGTGCCTGCTGTAAATAGGCAACTCCTTATTCTGAAAATGTTCTCTGTTCTAAACATCCTGGATGAGAGGAGACATTACTCAATATTCTCCCTCTCGCGTCACATTCAGTAAGGTAGTAGAATCAATGAATGGTTGTAAACATGGAAAGAGGCCCTTTGGTTCAATGAATCCCGATTATCTCTATGAAAGCAAACTCTAGGATGGATATATCCAACACAAGAAGACATAGATTTAAGGTGAAATGGAGAAAGATTAGGAAAAATCTGAGGCAAATTTATTTTACAGAGTAGTGGGTGCCTGGAATGTGCTGCCAGGAGAGGTGGTAGAAGCAGATACAATGGCAATGTTTAAGAGGCATTTAGATCTACATATGGACAGGAAATAGAGAGATTCTGACCATGTGCAGGCAATTGGGATTATTAGATTGGCATCATGGTTGGTGCAAATGTCAAAGGTAGTATTTGAATATTGTCCAGTTCATCATCCTTGTAGCTGGGCAATGTGAACTGCATGCAATTCTCCCAAGTGTCGTCTCACGAATGACTTGTATAGTTGTAACATGACTTGGATGTTCATTTATTTTTGTCATGTGTCCTGAGATATTGTGCGCTATTAAGGTAAATCTTGCCATACAGGTAGCAAAACAGAGAAAGAGTGCAGAATATGTTACAGCTACAAAGAGAGTAGATACAAAACGTGCAAAGGTCTTCACCCTATCTGTGTTACCACTTTCCGAGATCTATGTACCTGTACCCCCAGTCTCAGTTCTACAATGTTTTCCGGGGCCCTACTATTTACGGTGTAGATTCTGCTGTGTTTTAATGTGGATCATTGAACGGTGAAAAGAATGAAGTGAAGCCAACAGCTGCATATAGTGAATTAAGAGGAAGGTAAACATCGATGGTCATAGCTTCGGTGGGAATCTGTACAATATGTTCGAAAGTGCATGGCATGAGAAGACTGAGAAATCCAAGCCCATTGTTGATGATGTGTCAGCATGTTGAATAGAATTCCTCTGAATGCATAATTTAACAATGTCGGTAGTACATTAGTTACTTGGGAAATCCTGCAGGCAAGCATGGATTGAGAGAGACCTTTCAAACTAATTCTTGCAAGTGTGTTTCCTCATAGGGGAGCCATGAATATATAAATCAATTTATGGCCCAATCGTGCTGGAATTATTTGAGAATGATTGAGAATTGAGAATTTATTAAAACAACTCTGCTGCTTGGGGAAAGGAACCAGTTAAGGTCAGGCACAAATCTAGCTGCAAACATGAAGAGTCAGTAAGCAGAATTACTACTAGGTGGTAGGGAAGATTGGCAAAACTATATACACACACACCTTGCACCTTCCTCTCAAGACAATTTTTCCAGGTCTGTTCTGGAGCAACTGATGAAGCTGAAGTGGGTACCCAGACTTTGCTGTAGTTGGTGTGAAAGTTGATTGGTGTGTCTGGTGGGAGGGTTGTTTGAGAGGTGGCGTACTCCTATTGCCATTTACACAAAGCTGTGTGTCAACTGGGCTTGTAGTTAAGATTCCTAGTGTGATTATGAACACTCCATTTGAGTGGCCATGGATTCCAGGAGTTGGTGATGACGCTGTGCTCCTTCCAGCATGCATTGGGTGTGTCTCAATCCTTGATAAGTTTGCCTTAATTCTCTCAATGAGGTGGGGTCCAGAGTGCTAGGAATTTAGCTTGTCTTGACAATACTAAAAAAATCATGTACATTAAGAGTGTCAGCAAGTTACTGGACCTTCTGTGCTCTTTCCATTTACTTTTTAGGTCGTGGGTTTTCTATTGATCTTTATATTAAATAAAAAGGTTGGGCCCGTTGGGTGTGGTGTTTCCTGTTAGTGACCTAGTCGTGTGAGGTGGTTAGTAATAGGGAAGAAGACTGGCTTGCCCCCTCCTACATTAAAAGTCTTCTCACCCACCACTCCACCTCCAGGTCCCTCAGATCGGCCGACTTGGGGCTGCTGAATATCCCGCGGTCTAGGCATAAGCTTTGGGGCGACCGCGCCTTTGCGGTTGCAGCTCCTAGACTGTGGAACAGCATCCCCCTTCCCATCAGAACTGCCCCCTACATCGACTCCTTTAAGTCAAGACTAAAATCTTATCTATACTCCCAAGCCTTTCCTGACGTCCACTGAGCGAGGGCTATATGTATGTAGTTTGTTTGTTTATACTATTCTTATAACAAATGTAAAGCACTTTGGCCAACGAGAGTTGTTTTTTTAAATGTGCTATATAAATAAATGTGACTTGACTTGACTTATAGACTCCAGGTATTCGTAATCTCTTATTTCCTACTTGCTACTGTACGATGGGGAACTTTTCGTGACTAATGGTTTGGTGTAATGTTAGTTTTATCGATTTGGGGGTCGATAACGGGCAGCACAGTGGCCCAGCGGTAGAGTTGCTGCCTTGCAACGCCAGAGACCCGGGTTTGATCTTGACTACAGGTGCTGTCTGTACAGAGTTTGTACATTCTCCCCGAGACGCGTGGGTTTTCTCCGAGATCTTCTGTTTCCTCACACACTCCAAAGACATACAGGTATGCAGGTTAATTGGCTTGGTGTATGTGTAAATTATTCCTAGTGCGTGTAGGATAGTGTTAGTGTGCGGGGATCACAGGTTGGAGTGGACACGATGGCCCGAAGGGCCTGTTTCTGTGCTGCATCTCTAAACTAAAAATAGTAACAGTTGGCGACTGAGGGGATGATCAATGATCAGAAGCCCTTTGCTTCAGAAATGAATATTTTAGATCAGTTGAGGTACATTAAAAAAAAATACAAACAAGGTTAAATTGTAAGATTGGTGTAAGCCCAATCAGCAAAAAATTTTGTAATGATTTACTATCTTTATTGGTTAATAATCTCTTGATCAAAAATAATTAGATCTTTAAACTGCGTTCATTTGTTTTCTCATTTAATTAATCATTTTTCACAATTGATAGGGGTTCTCCTTTGCATGGGCCGAGTTTAGGGAACAGTCCGACGTTCCTAGAGACTGACAAAGTGTGAAGGCATCAAGCGGGTGAGGGCAGAGGGATGGATCTGTATATTCCAATGAACCTGGAAACGCTCAGTAATTCCCACACTAAGCTCTCACAATAATGTTTTACACCACTACTCGTGTTTGACAGTGAATGGATCTGATTTCGTGTTGAGTAATCTGTTGTGACCTTGTTCTTGCTTCACTCTTTAGCAATTTTCTCAGTACGGAGGTGCACCAGGAGGTCCCGGTGGTGCAGGTTTTCCTGGAGCTGGCGGTCAGGGATATCCCGGAGCTGGAGGTGGAGGTTACGCAGCATTTGCAAGCCAACAGCAGGATCCACTCTATGGATACTTTGCCGCAGTGGCTGGTCAGGTAGGTTACATTTTGTCAGTTGACACATATGAAGTGCATTGCTCAGTGAAGGAGATCGCAAAAGTGGAAATTGTGCATTCACCCATGTTATAATAGGCAAAGTGCTGGAGTAACTCAGCAGGTCAGGCAGCATCTCTGGTGAACATGGGTGGGTAACATTTTGGATTGGGTCTCTTCTTCAGACTTATTTGTACGCTCCAAGTCAATGAAGTCAGTGATTTGTGCTCTTTTTAGATGCAGGGAGCAGTTTTAGATGCATGTTTTAAATGGGGCAGTATGATCCCTGTGCCCTACATGAATTAAATTAGAATCATTAGAAATTTAGAGCATGGAGGGAGGGTGTTTGATCCATTGCTGTAGTGCTGGTCTAAATAAAAGCTATTTAGGAAAATCTAATTTTCTGTTTGTAACCCACAGAATACAGCATCTGTTGTAACCCACAGAATACAGCATTCAAGAGTTTTGAATTTGATGAGATTTCTTCCTCCAACAAGCATTATTGTCATTATTTATTTGGAGTTCTGGTTGACCCATTACAATAAGGATGTGGAGACTTTGGAAAAGTGCAGAGGAGGTTTACCAGGTTGATGCCTGGATTTGGGGGTATTAGCTACAAGAAGAGGTCGGACAGAAGGTACGCAAAAATGCTGGAGAAACTCAGCGGGTGCAGCAGCATCTATGGAGCAAAGGGAATATTTCCTTCGCTCCATAGATGATGCTGCACCTGCTGAGTTTCTCCAGCATTTTTGTGTACCTTCGATTTTCCAGCATCTCCAGTTCCTGGGTTGTTGGGTTGTTTTCTCTGGAATGCCGGAGGCTGGAAGGTGACCTGATAGCGGTATATAAAATGATGAGCGGTGTAAATAGGATAGATATAACCAAATAGGCAATGCTAAATCAGATGGTATATTTGTGTGGTGCAGGAAGTTGCATCTCGCAGAAGAAATGTTAAAAATTGGTGATGTATGGAAGTTTTGATTCGGGGGAATGGAGAATTCTTGCGGAGATGTAGGCTGAAAGACATCATGAAGGTAGGAAGCGGGAGGGCATGAAAACGAAAATGGGAATTTTAAAACTGAGTGCGCTCCCAGTGGGATCCGTTGTGGTCAGCATTTGTATATTCAGCATATTTTTAAGGCGGAGATTGACAGATTCTTGATTAGTAAGGGTGTCGGGTTGTGGGGAGAAGGCTGGAGAATGGGGTTGAGAGGGAAAGATGAATGGCACAGTAGACTTGATGCGCCACATGGCCTGATTCTGCTCCTAGAACTTATGAGCAAACAGTGATGTTAAACATGACATGGTGAAATGGATGACTTCTGGATGAGAATTTTAAGAAGGATGCAAATAATCAAGCAGGCTTTAAAATAGTTGAGGCAGGTAGAATGGAAATATGACAGCAGTAGATAAGGGTGGAGATGGCCAACGTTATAGGGGTACGAATAGGTGGTATTTGAATCTCATTTTTATTTTTTTTTATTTTCAGGATGGTCACATAGATGCTGAAGAACTTCAGAGATGTCTTTCTCAATCTGGCATCAGTGGCAACTACAAACGTGAGTTATAAATGTCTATGAAATACACTGATAAGATTGGTAGCTAAAATCTATATGCTATGTTATGAGCATATAGTTATAAAGCTGGGGGAAAAAATAAATTGGCTGCATTGTTGGTATCGTTTTATCTGTAGAAGTGGTCAGGAGCTTTGTTGTATTTAGGCCTGTTCTTTGTTAGCTGTAGATCATTTGTCTGGTCAGATAGTTGTGGTTTCAAATCACACGTGAACACACCAGTGCATCACTGAGGACGATATGTGCTGTCTTTATGAGGCATTAAACAAAGCCTTGTGTGCTTTCGTAGAATTGTAATGCATTCTCCTTTCAATGGAAAATCTAACACTATAAAATTAAAATCGTTCAAGCATGATCGTCACAATCTCTTTTTGCAACAGGTTAAGTTTTTATATATGGTTTTTCACCTTTGGAAGGCCAACTGCCATGGAACCCAAGTCTAATTTGACATCATACTTGGTGACAAGTTGCTCACATGAGATCGGAAGAGTAAGCTTTTTGCTCCTATTCAGCAGTAAAGTTAAATTTCAGAGCTGGATGGATATCTTATCTTGAGAGTAATATTCACCCTAATCCACTGCAACTCCAAGAATAGATTGTGTCCATTATTTTCAATGTTATTCATAGAATGTTGCTGAAAGCAAAATATCTTCTGTAACCACATCATCATATGCACAGGAGTACTTTTGAGTTCAGCATCCTTGGGTTAAATTTTCAAAATGTATTAGTTCAATACATGGTGAGATCATTCAGCAGTGGTTATACCTTTTGTATAATTGAGAAGTACTGATCATCCTTAATGTCCCCTTGAAAGGCACCCATTTCCACCCTGGATTCCATGTGAGGAGGAATCCCACAGGTGGCGATGCCTTCATGCAGTTGCTTCCATTTATTTTTTCTATTCATTTATCAGACATGGGAGGAGCCCAGTGTAGGAGGCGACCATTTAGCCCTTGAAGCCAACACCCTGCAACCTATTCTCACTAATATAATACATATATATATTCTCTCAAAGTCCAATCTTTTTCCTCTTTATTCTACCGTAGTCGGGGCAGTCGAACCATCCGTCGGGGTGATCGGAGATCCTGCAGCCGGCAGTTGAAGCTCCAGCTTCGGGGCGGTCAAAGCTCCCGTGTCGGGCCGGTCGAAACTCCTGCAGCTTGGAGTTCCCGAAGTCGGTCTATGACCAGAGACCGCGAGCTCCGTGATGCTGTCCGCAAGCACCCACGGTTGGAGCTCAAAGGTTGATCCCTGGCAAAGGGATCGCGGGCTGCGATGTTAAAGTCCCATAGGCACCCCGCGGTGAAGCTTTCAAAAGTCGGTTTTCAGCAAAGGCTACCAACTCCTCGATGTTAAGCCGCAGTGAGGACGTAGATAGGATGCGGGGAAAAAATCGTATCTTCGTCAGAAAAAGTTTCCCACAACCCCCACATAAAACAAGGTGATGGGCCTGTCCCACTAATGTGACTTTTCAGCAACTGTCTTCGACCTTCCAGCTTGAGAGCACACGCCTGGAAAAACCAGACAGAGACGGACAGAGAGAGACAGACAGAGATAGGTGGACACAGAGACAGACAGACGGACACAGAGACAGACGGACAGAGACAGAGAGAGACGAACGGACGGACACGGACGGACAGAGAGACAGACGGACAGAGAGAGACGGACAGAGAGACGGACAGACACGGAGACAGACAGACACGGAGACAGAAGGACACGGAGACAGACGGACACGGAGACAGACGGACACGGAGACAGACGGACACGGAGACAGACGGGCAGAGACAGAGACGGGCAGAGACAGAGACGGGCAGACACAGACAGACACAGCAAAGGCGGGGGCCAGGAAAAGCGGGGGAGCGCTGTCTGAAATTCCGCGATGAACAGGAAGGTAAAGACGGCTGGTACAGTGTGCGGTAAGTCCTTTAGAGAGTGGGGAGGGGAAATAGAAGGGGGGGAGGAGAAGGAGTGGAGACACTTTTAAGAAGCCAGACAACTTTTAATAAAGTTTAACGGGCATTTAACATTACCGGTCGGTTTTCCTTGGTTCTGAAAACTCCATTGAGCCAATTAAAATACCTGGTCAGCAAAGGAGATTGCCTACGGCTACCTCGACTGCCTATAACTACACGGCGACCACACTACCACTGCACTACTAGTTCAAAAGAACCATGCCGACCAGTTTTTAGGCGGAAAATGTTTCCTCGACCAAACTGAGGCCGCATGCGGGAACTTCTCTCGAGCATTTAAGAGTTCCAGTGACCTCCTAGGACCACGTGTCGACCATGTTGCGAGTTTCTTGCCATCTACCCCTTCTGTTGCCATTATACTTTTGTACACCTTCAACAGATCGCCCCACAGCCACTTGCATACTAGGGAAAATAAACCCATACAAATGAAATACTCAAATCCTGGTGATTCACGTCTGCATCCTGTCCAGTGCAATCATATTATTTCTATTGTGATTTTTCAAAAAAAATAGATGCAAAATGCTGCAGTAACTCAATGGGTCAGGCTGGGTAACTCAATGGGTAACTCAATGAGTAACTCAATGGCTCTGGAGAACATAGTTTTATAAAGTCAGCGTGCGAGGTTCTTCTTGATGAAGACAAGCCTCCCATTTACCTTCTTCACCTTCCTACCTACCTCTGTCACCTTTAGGGATCTATCAACTGATAGCCCATGGTGCCTCTTGTTCTTCAGCCCTCGCCAGATATTTGTTATTGTGTTTAATAATTCTGCTTCAGTAAGTTAAATAAAATTTATCATAGAAGACGCGTTTCAATACGTGTGAATTATATGTGCTGGTGTAACCTATATATTTTTTTGTTTTGCAGCATTCAGCATGGAGACCTGCAGGCTAATGCTTTCCATGTTAGATGTATCCTTTCATTGCAATAATGTTATGAATGTCAGAATGTTGCTGCACTTAAATATAAATGTGATTATAACATTGGCTTGATGTACCTGAAAATAATTGATTACTGATGCAACATGTTCCACATTTTGTGTAATTCTCTCAAGATATTGACTGGTAACTTTGTTGTGGTACTTTCACACCAGGAAGCCTTAAATAATGGTTCAAATATGGAACGAAAGAAGGGGAAATGCAATGGTGAAATCACAATGTGCTGTCTAATTGGCTGAATGATCTCTGAAAATTCAGTATATCGCTAAACTTAGTTTGCATAGGTGACTGTGGACAGCAATTTTTTTTTAAACTGACAAAACTAAAATTTAAGGGAAAATAAGTAAGTGTAGTTGAGAAATTTTGTACACAATTATTTTAATGAACTTATTTGAACGTCTAAATTGTAACAGCGTTTATGGTGTGGAAAACAAACTGCTGAGGAACTCCATGGGTCATGCAGCATCTATGGAGGGAAATGGACAGACCATGTTTTTGGTCAGAACCCTTGTCCAGTTGAAGAAGGATCTCAACTGAAACATCATTAAAATAAATCCATTTTGGTGGCAAAAACAGGAAAGCAGACTATTATCTAAATGGTGGCCGATTAGGAAAAGGGGAGATGCAGCGAGACCTGGGTGTCATGGTACACCAGTCATTGAAAGTAGGCATGCAGGTGCAGCAGGCAGCGAAGAAAGCGAATGGTATGTTAGCTTTCATAGCAAAAGGATTTGAGTATAGGAGCAGGGAGGTTCTACTGCAGTTGTACAGGGTCTTGGTGAGACCACACCTGGAATATTGCGTACAGTTTTGGTCTCCAAATCTGAGGAAGGACATTATTGCCATAGAGGGAGTGCAGAGAAGGTTCACCAAACTGATTCCTGGGATGTCAGGACTGTCTTATGAAGAAAGACTGGATAGACTTGGTTTATACTCTCTAGAATTTAGGAGATTGAGAGGGGATCTTATAGAAACTTACAAAATTCTTAAGGGGTTGGACAGGCTAGATGCAGGAAGATTGTTCCTGATGTTGGGGAAGTCCAGGACAAGGGGTCACAGCTTAAGGATAAGGGGGAAATCCTTTAAAACCGAGATGAGAAAAACTTTTTTCACACAGAGTGGTGAATCTCTGGAACTCTCTGCCACAGAGGGTAGTTGAGACCAGTTCATTGGCTATATTTAAGAGGGAGTTAGATGTGGCCCTTGCGGCTAAGGGGATCAGAGGGTATGGAGAGAAGGCAGGTACGGGATACTGAGTTGGATGATCAGCCATGATCATATTGAATGGCGGTGCAGGCTCGAAGGGCCGAATGGCCTACTCCTGCACCTAATTTCTATGTTTCTATGTTAACAGATGTTACCTGACCCATGGCATACCTCAGCAGTTTTTATTGAAGACTCCAGTATTTGGAGCCTCTTGTACCTCTGAAATTCAGTGCTGTGCCTAAGGAAGCGACAGGACAAAATCATTTTCTCAAGTCGCGCTTGAGTATGGGGATGTGGGATTAGATTCATAACTGATTAGGGTATATGGTACATTTTGTTGTTTTTAACTGAAGATTCTGTGAGAAACAGAGTAAAAATGAGGATAGCAGAGTAGGTTTGTAGGTTCATTGGTTTGGTATAAGTGTAAATTGTCCCTAGTGTAGGTAGACACAAAATGCTGGAGTAACTCAGCGGGACAGGCAGCATCTTTGGAGAGGGAATAGGAGACGCTTTGGGTCGAGACCCTTCTTCAGACTGATGTCAAGGGAGTGGGCGGGACAAAGATAGAATGTTGTCGGAGACAGTAAGTGGCGGGAGAACTGGGAACGGGGAGGGGATAGAGAGGGAAAACAAGGGCTATTTGAAATTATTTGTCCCTAGAGTGTGTAGGATATTGTTAATGTGCGGGGATTCCTGGTCGGTGCGGCCTTTTGTGGGCCAAAGATCCTGTTTCTGCACTGTATCTCTAAAACTGAAAAGATCAGGTAGTTCCTGAGGTGTGCACCTTGTTGCCATCGTTGACCAGTGTGTCACCTAGGATGTGACTGAGCCCCAAAAATACACAATCGCAACTGCTATGACATGCCCCTGTACCAAAACACACTAGAATGTTTACTTAAAAATTTATATTGTTAAAAATCAACCACATCAGATTATTTTGTTCCTTAATTTAAATTCCCAGCGAGACATGTCTGGCACTATGGGGTTTGCAGAGTTCAAAGAGCTGTGGACAGTGCTGACTAACTGGCGGCAGAATTTTGCTTCTTTTGACAGGGACAGGAGTGGAACAGTGGAGCCCCAGGAGTTACAGCAAGCTATTACTGCCATGGGTAATTCATTGATTTGATAACTCCTTCCTTTAATAATTTGTTAATTTCCACATGCTGCCACAACAATTGCTTCTTTGTACCAAAAGCTAAAACATTTAGAATATTCTCAGCTCCACAATTTATAATAATTGTCTAATATATAACCAGGTCTCCTCGTGACAGGTGACCTTAAGTAAAGTATTACCACGTGTGGCAGCAGTTGAGTGAAGGATGAGAGCATTTTACTGACTTTTTTACTTAACAATGAGTTTGCAGTACAATGTGCAATTTTGGTCAATAATTATATGAACCCATTAGATTCACTAATGAGCTTCAGAGAAAGAACTTGGCTCTCCTAGTCTAATCAAGCCTACAGTTTTGTTTCCCCTATTATGGAAAGGAGTTAGATAGAGCTCCAGGGGCTAGTGGAATCAAGGGATATGGGGAGAAGGCAGGCACGGGTTATTGATTGCAACACATCCATTTCATGGAAAGGTAAAATTGATATGGCTGAGCAAATGTTGACTAAGTTCGAGGTTTTTAAATAGCAAAGTTTACAGTGAGATCTACCTAACAACTAAGTTTTAAAAAAACTGCCAGGCCATATACTTTTATTTTTCTTTCACTTTAAACATACCCCTCTCAAGAAATTGTTATTGCAAAGAATGCTGCCTCATGCATATTTATCTTCAGAGATATGTGAAGAATTAATAATACCTAAACCTGTTTATTTCATTGCAATGACTAGGCTACAGATTATCTCCGCAATGTTTGAATGGAATTATAAAGAGATATAGCACCCATGGGAAAATCTCATTTGATGACTATGTGGCCTGTTGTGTGAGACTCAGGGCTCTGACTGGTAGGTATCTTCTCCTTTTGTGTGTGTCATTGTTTAATAGTGCATACTGAATAACTTTGGAGATATCAATCTCTTTAATAAAGAAACCTTTGTAAATCGGTTAATTGTTTTGTGCAAGTGTTTTTGAATTGCACTTTATTCGATACAAAGGACCAGAAGACTTCCATTTTGTCCATTTTTTCTGCATTGCCATAATAATGTTCTGACAGTTTAACAGTGCCTGTATTTACCATAAGTTTTAGTTTGTGTTCCCACCTTATTTGAGTGACAAAAATAAACATGTAATGCTCTTCCCCATATGTCCTGAGAATATTTAATTTTACCTTGGGATGCAGAATTAGGTTTTGTGGAATTCTTTTGGAATTTCTTTGGAATTATTTAAATTCTTTCTATTGCAAACTATGGCATTTTGCAATGTCTGCTTTAAAAAAAAAATTTGGCACACGTGATATTTGCTTTGTACTGAAGTAAATAGTGATTTATATTTCATTAAATTTAATTTGGAAATTTGATAGACTGTTTATAGTCTTGAATTAGTACAGTAAATGTATTTTAAGACAGATTAGGGCACTTCATTCTGTTTTGATTCACACTTTGATCGTGAGTTCTTATGTTACCAAAAATTAGATTTTACTTCAACGCACCCATTAAGGCGCCACAAGTTAATGTTTGAATATCATCCACAATGGTGTTCATTTGTTTGTCCAAAATATTGTGACTTCTGACTATGTACAATATTTTTTTGAAATTTCATTTCAATAAAATATAATTACAACAAACATGATTTGAACCTGTGTCATGATGCCTTATCTGGCCAAATGGTGAATCGGGGATCAGATTGTGCTGCCATGCACACAGTATTTATTATTCCTTTCCCTTTTTAGCCACAGAAAGGAAACACTCAGAATTGCAAAGTAAATTAGTAGATTTTATAATTTTTCTTTGGTTTAAAGAAAACAGTTTATGAAATATGCTTTTTATTAAAATGTTTTCAGTAGTTACTGAGATCAACTTGCAGGATTAATTTGCCCCCTTGTTGATTATTATCTTATCTTATAAATTATAATGTACATTATTGATTGCCTGCACCCCATAAAGAACATCTGATGGAGAAAATGCTAATCCAGCACTATTCATTATCATATTAATTTCTAGTTTGGGCTTTAATAAATGCATTGTTGATAAAACAAAATCCTCTAGACTTGCACAAAAATGTGATTCATGTTAAAAGGTGGTTATATAATGTTATTACAAATAATGCCTGGGACCAATTTTCTAGTTTTAGTATGCTTAGAAACTGCATAAACACAGCTTCATTGTGCATTTTATAAATCTCTTATTTAGTATTGGGAGTTTTAATCTTTGTTTTGTATTTTGCTTTGTCAGATGCCTTCAGAAGAAGAGATGCTGCTCAGCAAGGTGTTGCTAATATTGCCTATGATGATGTGAGTAAACATGAGTTATATAAACATTTGCATTAATTTACTTGCTAAATCTACACATGAACAGTAACAAAGCAGAACCCACCTCAAGTATTATTTTCAGCAAAATAACCAAGTACCCTGATGCAAGGGTGCTTTGGGAACACCCACTTCAAGTACTAATACTTATACTAATCACAACAAACTGAATCTTTAGGGCAGATCATCCTAAACCCCCAGTTTTGACCTAGCCATACTTTTTCCAGATGCCTCGAGTGAAATTCTAGTAAGGAGAATCGGGCTCCAAGGGGGAAAAAAAACATTTTAACAGCCGGGAACATCTAAAAATGATTTGCATAGTTAATTTAAAACATTAAACCTGTCAGTAAGGCATTTCATCCTCAAGAGGGTTACTAGGTTCATTCGACTGTCTGGCCTGTCGAGATCTCCCTGTTGAAGCCCAACAACAAAATATATTAGAACCTTCTTATTCGCGAACTGTTGCTCCACCACTGCCGAATCCAGAAATGAAGTTAATAGTTAAATGTACCAGCATCTGATCTTCAACACTTATCAGATTTCCACTTTTTGACCATACATATGCTCGTCAGAGATATCTTGAGGCTTACAGTCTGAAAAACGGTCTTGACCTGAAACGTCACCTGTTCCTTTTCTCCAGAGAGGCTGTCTGACCCGCTGAGTTACTCCAGCTTTTTATCTATCTTCGGTTTAAACCAGTACCTGCAGTTCCTTCCTACACATATAGTGAGGCATAAACAGCTGATAGTAGACAATGTACTTTAGAATAGCTATCAGTTGGCAAAATTTGTCTCAGTATCTTTTTGCATTTAGTGTTGGTATGTGATTGATTTTTGGTATAAACTTGCCAGTTTCCTAAAGTTGGGGTAAAGTACCAAAGTAGAGTAGGCCAAATTACAACATAATTAGGCAGGAGCTAGGGAGAGTAAATTGGGAGCTGTTATTGGAATCATTATTCAGAATCATGACCGAGGCTAGAGAAGATACAGACATGCAGTAATTTCCTCTCTTGTCCACGTCTGATGTGGAGTCGTTTAAAGACCAGCTGATCAGAGTTCTAGACTGGCATGTTCCAGTGGAGAGGGGATGACAAGGATGGCAAAGTAAGCGACCTTTGGATGGTGAGAGGTTATACATTTGGTTGAAAAGGAACCATGTTTAAGGTGAGATCAGACGGGGCCTTTGAGGAATATCAATAAAGAACGAACAGAGAATTGGGAGAGTCTGAAGGGGTCATGAAATATCTTTGGCAAGTCCTAGTAAAAGATCAAAAATAAGAGGGTAACTAGAGAGAGGGTAGGATTACTGAAGGATAAAGGAAAAATTTAAGCTTGTTCACCAAAGAGTTAATTTGGAAGTTGAATCGGTAGTAAGGAAATTCAATGCTTGCATTTATATGAAGAGGACTGGAATACAAAAACAGAGATGTAATGCTGAGGCTCTATAAGATGCTGGTCAGGCTGCATTTGGAGTACTGTGAGCAAATCTGGATCCCATATCTGAGGATGGATGTGCTGGCTCTGGTGCGGGTCCAGAGAAAGTTTACAAGAATGATTCCAGGAATGAGTAGGTTAGCATATGATGAGCATTTGATGGCACTGGGCCTCTACTCACTGGAGTTTAGAAGGTTATGGGGAGACTTTATTGGAACTTACAGAATAATGAAAGGCATAGATAGAGTTGATGTGGAAAGGATGTTTCCTCTGGTGGGAGAGTCTAGGACCAGAGGTCATAGCCTCGGTATTAAAGGGTGCTCTTTTAGAAAGGAGGTGAGGAGGAACTGCTTTAGTCAGAGAGTAGTTAATCTGTGGAACTCATTGCTAAGTCAGTTACGTGAGAGATGGACAAATTATTGATTAGAACGGGTGTCAAGGGTTACGGGGAGAAGGCAGGAAAATGGGATTAGGAGGCAGAGATCAGCCATGATTGAATGGCGGAGTAGACTTGATGGGTCGAATGGCCTAATTCTACTCCTGTAACATGTGAATTTGTAAAAATGAGCAAGAGGATAGTGAGTTTACTGTGGGATATACAAATATGTTAGGGCAGTTTGAGATCAAGGACATGGTATTGGGACCTTTGAAGAGCATTAAGGTGGCTAAGTCTCCAGGGCCTTTAAAGAAGTCAGGGACAAAGAGGGAAGGTATGTATTAGTTAAAGGAAAGTTGGAAAACAAAGTTGTGACACTGATCAATGTATATGCCCCCCCAGAGAGTACCAAATGTTTTTTCAAAACTCTTTGACATTATTGCTTTAGAGACTGAAGGTATTTTGATATGTAGAGGGGACTTCAATGTGGTCATGAATCATAATTTGGATACAACAAGCCTAAAAAAACCCAAGATGCATCTGACCAAGTTTATTAACACATCAGTACAGGAAATGGGCCTAATTGATGTTTGGAGAGAACTTCACCCTTTAGAAAGGGACTACACACACTATTCAGTACCTCACTCAGTCTACTCCAGGATTGACTACTTTTTAATGAATACGGGTGAAAGTCACAGGATCACAGAGTGTAAAATCGGGGTGGCAGATGTATCTGATCACAGTGCGATCAGCTTGACAGTACACCTGAATAGTAGAAAAAGAAATACTGTTTGGAGGCTCAATGTGGGTATTTTGAATAATAAGGCAAATGTGGAACAAATAAGGGAAGAGATAAAAAGGTACATAGAAGAGAATGATAACGGGGATGTGGATCCTGTAATACTGTGGGATGCTATGAAGGCAGTTATACGTGGAAAGCTGATCGCCCTGACATCACAAAAAAAGGCCTGGCTAGCTACGTATGAACATAAAGTAGAAAAACTGAAAGAATTGGAGAAAAAACATACAGGATCAGTTGGTACTAAAACAGATTAAGGAAAAAAGGGGGGAGATAGATGAGATCCTCAGGGGAGATATGGAAAAAAGGGCAAGATTCGTAAAGCAGACCTATTATGAAGCAGGTCCAAAAGCAACTAGACTCCTGGCCAGACGCCTGCGTAAACAGCAGGCCTCTAATACAATTCATAAAATAAGAGATCCTAAAACCAATCAATTATCATATGAGCCAGATGAGATAGAAAAAATATTTGAAGAATACTATAAGAAACTATTCTAAACCACCATCAGTTGACGAAAGGACAATGAGAAGTTTTCTTAACTCACTTGATCTGCCATCCATTGGTGAGATACAAAATAATACCATTACATCACAATTTACGGTTAAGGAGCTGGAAGCTGCAATCAGTAGACTCAAGGCTAGTAAATCACCAGGCAGCGATGGGTTTCCACCAGAATAGTACAAGGCCTTTAAGAAAGAGCTAACACCTCTGCTCCTGTCTTGCTTTAACTGGACCCTTAAAGAGGGCAGGGCTCCCCCATCATGGAAGGAAGCAATTATTACCGTTTTACCCAAGGAAGGCAAAGACAAAGAGCAATGTAAAAATTTCAGGCCAATCTCAATTTTAAATGTAGACGACAAACTATTTACCTCAATCATTTGCAAAAGACTCGAGACTTTTGTACCAGATCTGATTAATGAAGACCAAACTGGATTTATTCGGGGGCGTCAAACACAGGATAATATTAGAAGATCCCTCCACATTGTGGATAATGCTAAAAAAAAGGATACAAATATGGTCCTGGTCAGTTTAGATGCAGAAAAAGCCTTTGATAGTGTTAGTTGGGTATTCTTATATGAAGTACTGAGGAGATTTGGTTTCAATGAAGATGCAATTCGGTGTATTAAAACAATATATCAGGAGCCTACAGCTAGGATTAAGGTAAATGGAAACATATCAAAAAGGATCCAGTTAGAGAGGGGCACAAGACAAGGATGCTGTCTTTCTCCTACTCTCTTCGTTTTGTATATCGAACCCTTAGCACAAGCAATAAGGCAGAGAGAAGACCTGCAGGGGGTCCAAATAGATGGGAAAGAACATATAATTGGTCTTTTCGCTGATGATATCATTATTTTTCTTGAACGACCAGATATATGTCTCCCAAATCTAATGAACCTATTTGAAACATATGGATACTACTCAGGGTATAAATTGAATATAACAAAAACACAAATTCTTTCATTCAATTATTCTCCATCCCAACAAATCAGAGATGCATATAATCTGAAATGGAACTCTAAAACGATGCAGTATCTTGGTGTAACTATAACCAAAACACTTTCCAACTTGTTTGAAACTAATTATAACAAAATTGAAGAAAACATCAAAAAGGATGTTGAGAGGTGGTCGACCCTTCCTCTAGACTTCAGTGCCAGAATACAAACGGTAAAAATGAATATCCTGCCTAAACTACTATATTTATTCCAATTCCAATTAATGTTCCCCGAGATAAATTCATAGCCTGGGATAAAATGATCTCTAGATTCATTTGGAATAGCAAAAAACCAAGAATAAAATTAACAACACTTCAACTGCCGAAAAGCAAGGGTGGAATGGCTTTACCAAATCTGAAGAAATACTTTTATGCAGCTCAACTCAGACCTCTGGCTTGTTGGTGTAGACCTGATTATGAATCTCGATGGAAAGAAATGGAAAGGGAGATACAGGGTTACCAGACCCAGATTTTGGTGGGAGACAAATATCTGAGAGGGGCTTTGAGACATGCTATGGATCCAATAGTAGCATTTACGTTAGAAATATGGAATGTTATAGTGGAAAAATACAAATTAAAAAGAGGGGTTCACGCATTGAAGTGGTTCGCATATGACTCAAAGTTTAAGCCAGGGGTGTATGATTCAAAATTCAAAGAATGGGCACAAAAAGGCATAACGGCTATGTATACAGTTTCAGAAAATGGCGAGTTTATGAGCTTCCAAGATTTAAAGTCAAAGTATGGTCTCGAAAACAAAGATTTTTTTAGATACTTGCAATTAAGAGACTACTTAATAAAAGAGATAAGGCCAGAACTAGATGAAACTTCAAATAATGTGATCAAGGTGATTGTGGATGCATACAAACAGAAGGGGTCTCGGGTCATCTCTGCTTTCTACCAAGCTCTGGTGGAAAGCGGGGGAGAATCAACGCTCTACATAAAAACAAAATGGGAAGCAGAATTAAAGATTCAAATAACAGAAGAAGAATGGTATCAAATGTGTGAAACACAATGTTCATCCACAAGCTCACTAGTATGGAGAGAATTTTTCTGGAAGAATCTATCTCGCTTTTTTATAACACCCAAAATAAAAAGCAGACAACTTGCTGTCCAACAACACTGTTGGAGGCTGTGTGGGAGTACGGAGGCAGACCCCTCGCATATTTTCTGGAACTGTGTAAAGATAAGGCCATACTGGGAAAATGTTAATGCAGCTGTAAATAATATCTTGGGTTATAAAATCCCAAATACCTGCCCTGTGATGTATCTGGGGCGTATTAAAGATAGTGTAAAAATAGAAGATACATATTTGATTAAAGTTTTGCTTTCAGCAAGTAAGAAGGCCATTACCAGGCAGTGGCTTAATGAAAAAAGTCCAAAACAGGAACAGTGGTTAGAAATTGTGCGAGACATCTTTAATATGGAGAAATTGACATATTCCTTGAGAGTCGAGGAGAATTAATTTGAGAAGATCTGGGAAAAATGGACTGTTTATTTGAGCCATGACACCAATTAGATAAATGCCGAGCTAGATATGGGAAGATTGCGTTATATAGAACTAGATGGTATGTTTGTATGAATGTTGAATTATCTCCAGATAACGAATCAATGTAAAGGTTTTTCATTTTTTAATTTGGTAAGTGAACCACACGGTCTTACCTCTTTTTTTTTCCCCATCTACTTATTTTTTTATTTTGATTGCTGTTTTCCTTACTTTGTTTTATTTATGGTGATGGTGTTGCACTGTTTTGAAAATATCTCTTAAAAATCAATAAAAATTTAAGTGGAAAAAAAAAAAAAAAAAAAAGTCTCCAGGGCCTGATGGCTCTATCCAAGAGAGAAGATTACTGCATGTCTGTATCTTCTCTAGCCTCGGTCATGATTCTGAATAATTGGAGAGTGGCCAACAAGTAGTCTACTCCACGCAGTGGAATGTGTCTTCGCCCTTCACAACTTCTTTAGACTCCTCACTTTCTTCAATAAACATATAGCCATGGGCCTATCTTTTAGTTGGTTACGTTCAACATATCCTGGCACCATTCTCCATCTGCTAAATCGTCGACTGCATCAGGGCAGCTACCTGCACCCATGCAGAACTCGTGGATTTCATCAATTTTACAACTAACGTCCACCCGCCCTCAAATTCACTTGGACTATCTGTGACACCTCCTCTCTCGATTTCTCTGTTGCTATCACTAAACTGACGTCTACAACATATCTACTGACTTCCATTGCTGCCTTGACTACATCTCCTGCCACCCTGCCTCTTTAGAGAGCACCATCTTACTACCAATTTTTTTTTCTGTCTGTCATAATTGCTCCCAAGATGAGGAATTCCACTCTAGGACTTCCAAGATGCCCTCTTTCTTTACTAAACATGGTCCTCCCTCCCCCCTGTTGTGTGTGGAGCACTTGCCCATATTTCCTGCAGGGCTGCTTTTCATTGGTATCTTCATTACCTTAAAGAACCCGAATCATATTAAAGTGTTTCACACTTTAAATTGTAAATTTCCCTTTAAATAAAAACTCAAGATGAAGCTTCTCTTGTATAAAATAAATTTGTTAAGATACGTTTATTCTTCAGACAAGATCAAGTTTCAGCCCCCATTCGTTGAATTATGTGATTTCTAGTGGGATATTGGTAGTTATTGAAATTGACCTGCTTTTCTGCTCTTTTGCCAAACATTAACCCTTGATGAAGTTGCATATTAAATTAGACTTTTAGTTTAGACATACTGCATGAAAACAGTCCCCTTGGTCTGTGCTGATCACTTATCCCTGTACACTAGTTCTATCCTCCACAAAAGGGACAATTAAAAAAAATAATATAAAGAAGCCTACAAACCTGCTCGCCTTTGGAATGTGAGAGGAATCCAGAGCACTCAGATACCCACGTGGTCACAGGGAGAATGTACAACCTCCGCAGACAGCACCTGTAGTCATTATCAAACCTATGTCTCTAGCACTGAAGCAGCAACTCTACCGCTGTGTCAATGTGTGTGTGTGTGTATATATATATATAACTCCGATCTTGCATGTGTGTGTGTGTATATCATAATTTCTCGAAAAAACTACGCGATAACGATAACATTTTTACATATTCCGCTAGAGATTTCCCCCCTGTAGTCTGAAATCGTCTGATCTCAAAAATTCATGCTTTACTTCTCGTTATTAATGAAAATGTTCAAGAATCTGAAAAGACTTTGACAAAAAACCCGCTGTGTTCTTGCTCATGCTGAAAGTGACACCACGCTACCCCCCCCCCCCCCGCGTAATCGACCCTGCCTGGAGCCGGCCTCCCATGGGCGTTATGGGTAGGGGACGGGTGCGTTGGGGGAGCCTGCAGCCAGGCGGCGGGAGCCGCTAGCGAGGGAGTATTGCGTTCGAGAACCAGCTCTCCCCTGTGACTACGTGCTCCCACCCCTCAAACTCTACCCTCTCCCTCTCTGCCCCCCTCCCATTCCCCACACCTCTTGTGGAGGCTACAGGTAGGGGACGACTGCGTTGGGGGAGCAGACCCAATGGGTCATAAGTCGAATTTTTTCTCCCCAATTATAAAATAGGTACCCAACACCTCTGTTTAAATATTCATTGGTGTGAGCAGAAAAAGGAGTCAACAGGGATAAATATATATATTTTATTTTGCAAATATGCTGAATGATAAGTTTTGTTCATTCTTTTCCAGTTCATTTTGTGCACCATGTGTATTTAACTGAACCAAGACTGCAAAGAAAACTAAACTTCACAAGAGCCTGACCTCCACTTCTTGAGTGCCCAGTCTAATAGGTAGTCACAATGTTATGCAATGTCATACAGAATATATAAAAAGAGAAGTGCATGAAGATGGAATGTTTGTGTTGGCTAATTATATAATGCTGCACCAGGTAACAGCTGTGAAATTAGTTATAACATTTTAATTATGGATATTGATTTTTGTACTGAATTCTGCCAAATAATGCTTGATTTGATAAACATTTTGCAAGCTTATAAAACTATTAAAAAATGTAGATTTCCATAATGATGATAATCAAATTAAAACACTTAAGTTGCACAAACCCTCGTGTCATAAGTGTTTTGTATTAGTTTAATTATGAAGCTTAATTAGAACAATACAACAAAGGAAATCCTACTTGGTACTATGTTCTTTTAGAGTTTAAAAGAATGAGGGGTGATCCTATTAAAATAAAAGGTTGAGGATGCATAACAGGTAAGATGTGCAAGAGTCTCGAATAAGAGGACAGAATT
This sequence comes from Amblyraja radiata, assembly GCF_010909765.2. Taxonomy (NCBI): domain Eukaryota; kingdom Metazoa; phylum Chordata; class Chondrichthyes; order Rajiformes; family Rajidae; genus Amblyraja; species Amblyraja radiata. The sequence goes on along the minus strand of NC_045957.1, from coordinate 103,767,949 downwards.
GCAAGGTAAGTTGGATAGTCATTTAAAACTGACTATTCCCTCAGACGAGATAGTGAAGGCTAGTTTAGTGGAAGTGGATAACTTTTGAAAGATCCTCGGCATTGAGGGGCATGAGGAACTGTTCCAGGAGTTGTGGCTGGGGGCACATTGTATTAGCAGGGCAGGATCAAGCGGCTCTGTTGCATTTTCTTAACACTATTTTCCGAATTTCTTTTGCTTAATGAGATAAAAAACACACTTAGTCAATATTCTTGTTAGTATATTTAAGTCTACTGTGCACATATTATACTTTGAAGTGCACTTTGTTCTGTGGTTGTGACCTTGGATACGAGCCAGAAAATTATGATATGACCCCTACAGTATATAATCGAGACTTGCACCACGGTGTAACGTTAATAATATGTGCATCTTTGGGTGTTGTTTTTCAATGAAATTTATATCTGAGCATTAAGGTAGAAATCACCAAACTGGTGATGATATTGGTGCAGCACATGTTGCACAAACCAGATAAGGCCAGTGATGCTGCCAAAGCAAACAAGCTCACCAGTCAACGAGTTTCAGAATAGTCAACTGTAGGTGTTGAAAGAAAAGGACTATTCTAGGTTTCTTCATCTAGACTTCAAAATCAGTTTATTGTCACATGTACCAATTAAGGTACAGTGAAATTCGATTTACCATATAGCCATATTTAAAAAAAAAAAAAGCCATAAAGCACACAACTACATAAAAGTTAACATAAACATCCACCACATTGAATTCCCCACATTCCTCACTGTGATGGAAGGCAATAAAGTCTAATCTTCCTCTTTATTTTTCTGCGGTCGGGGCAGTCGAACCATCTGCACTCGGGGCGATTGAAGCTCCCGCAGCCGGCAATCGAAGCCCCCGCTTCGGGGTGGTCGAAGCTCCTGCGGCTTAGAGCTACCGAAGTCCCAGTGGCCGCGAGCTCCACGATGTTAAAGTCCGCAGGTTCCCGCGGTCGGAGCTCAAGTCGACCCCCGACAGGGATCGCGAGATCCACAATGGTAAGTCCACAGACTTCCGCGGTTAGAGCACCCAAAGTCAGTCTCCAGCAAAGGCCACCAACTCCTCAATGTTAGGCATCAGTGCAGACGGAGATACGATACGGAAATAAATCGCATCTCCGTTGAGGTAAGATTTGTTTTTAAATTTCCTCCTACCCCCCACATAAAACAAGCTAAAGATCACTAAAACGTACATTTACCACATACTATCTATTAGTTATTAATTATTAAATTATTTCAAATTACAAAACAGGAACATTTCGAATTTGGTGACAAGCCACACAAACTTCGCACGTCAGCTGAAAAAAGTTGAAAAGGATCAGACTATTCCAAAAATCAAATCAGATAAAGGTGAATTGTTAATGCTTCCCAAAGACATTAACGAAAGATTTGCCCAATTTTATCAAAATTTATACACAGAAAAATCACTAACTTTCTGGACAACTGTATTCTCCCAACACTTAACGCGCTGGAACAAGAGGAATTAGGAGCACAGATTTCAATCAAAGAAATAGAAGAGACAATAAATTCACTGAAGAACGGTAAAACACCGGGACCAGACGGGTTCAGTAACGAATTTTATAAAAGATTTCACGAGGTAATTTCACCACGTTTACACAAGCTTTGTACATATGATTTAAACAACAGACATTACCACAAACACTAGCTGAATCAACTATCACACTTGTACCCAAAAAAGATAAAGATCTAGAAGTTCCAGTTCATACAGAGCAATTGCCCTGCTAAATACAGATCAGAAAATATTAGCGAAAACTTTGGCAAGAAGATTAAGTAAATACGTTAATAAATTAATACATTCGGATCAAACGGGGTTCATACCCAAGAGACATTCATTTAATAATTTTAGACGCCTTTTGTATTCACACAGAATTAAAGACATCAATTATTTCATTGGATGCAGAAAAAGCATTTGACCAAGTAGAATGGAAATACCTTTTCACAGTACTGCAAAAATTTCAGATGATAGAGAATTTTATTTCATGGATAATATTACTATATGATAGGTCGATTGCCAGAATACTGACTAACCGCATACTTTCTCCGAAATTTCAACTATCCAGGGGCAATAGACAGGGTTGTGCAATATCACCCCTGTTTTGCCCTTGCGATTGAACCCTTAGCGGAAAGTATAAGAGTGCATCTGAACATTCACGGCTATAATACTAAACATTCCAATAACAAAATATCATTGTATGCAGATGATGTATTATTATATATCATCAATTCTCAAGTTAGTATTCCAAATATATTAAATCTTATAGAGGAATTTGCTTCCTTCTCAGGATATAGAATAAACTGGAACAAAAGTGAAATTATGGCAATAAAACCTTAAGAGCGACACACCTTTTAAAATTCTTTTTCAGAATTGCTACAGAAAAATTTAAATATCTGGGTGTCCAAGTAACCAGAAAATATAATTATTTATTCAATGCAAACTTCCCGCCTTTAGTTACTAAATTAAACGCTCTTATTCAATTCTGTAAAACACTTCCGATGTCTCTAATAGGCAGAATATATGCCATAAAAATGATTTTTAAACATTTTTTTTTTTTAAATCTTGATTCCCGGATTACAAACTTTATCTGGGATTACAAATCACATAGAATTCATAAACGACATCTATGTAAACCCAAAGGGATTGGCGCTCCCCAATTTCTTATACTACTATTGGGCAACGAAGATTAAAAATGCAATTTACTGGCTGGATAACGCATGTCAACAGGTAGACTGGTTAGTAATGGAGAGAGAGGATTGCTCGCCTTTTAATATAGGCGCGATTCTTCTCTCCCCAATAAAGTTGAAGAACACAATATATGAGAAAAATCCGATTATTCACAGCACTTTACGAATCTGGAAACAAGTAAAATCAGTTTTTAAACGAAGAAATTTATCTCTTCTTTCACCAATAGCTAATAACCCGTCATTTAAGCCATCTATTAAAATCTCCTGTCATTTCAGAAATTACAGTCGAAATACAGTCTGAAAGGTAATCAATATGTTAGATATCTTCAAATTCGAGATTATTTGAAAACATATACCCACGATTATCAAATTCTGCTGCCAGATATATTAGACGAAGGTATGAATAGAAACTCAAAGTCAAACAATCTAACATCATACTTGTATAATATTCTTCTAAATATAGAAATTCCATCGTCAGATGCAATTAGAAGAGAATGGGAAGAGGAATTAGGCCTAAAAATGTCTAAAGACAGATGGGAAAAATATCTTATACTGTATATACATAACTGTTCGATTAATGTTAGATAGATTTTAATCCAATTCAAAATACTGCACAGACTCTACTACTCAAAGACTAAACTGAATAAGAATTTTTCAAATGTATCTCCTATTTGTGACAAATGTCTCCTTCAAGAAGCAACTATAACACACTCCTTTGCCACTTGCATAAAACTACATAACTTTTGGAAAGGAATCTTTGAAATATTCTCAAAATCATTAAAAACAAAACTGGACGCCCATACAGAACTGGAACAGCAGAAGCCTGCTGAGATATCAATATTTCAAAGACGTTTCCTTAATTATGGCCTGATAATGGCGAAAAAACGTATACTTAAATTTTAGAAAAATACATCCCCCCCAACTCTTAAAATGTGGATTACAAACATGTCTTGACGCTACATCTTGAAGATATGAGACTTGTCTTAGCAGGAAAATCAGAGCAATTTTCAAAGATATGGAATCCTTTCATTGATTCATTACAAGGATAGTATGGTGCAACACAACTTCGGAATTAAACCGATTTACGGACTGGGTGATGGGTGAGGTGAGAAATGAAGCAGGTATATCAACACTTTTTGGGTTTTTTTCTTGTTTTTGTCTTTTTATTTTTTAAAGTTTTTACTTACTGTTTGACTACACTCATTTGGTAGTTTAGGGGTTCTATTCTTACATTCTCTTTCACTTTCTTTCTCGCTCTTTCTCTTTTTCTATTTCATCTTTGCTAAAATTAAAATGGAAGCTGTACAATAAATGTATTATGTCATATGCTGCGGTTTATACTTTTGTACACTGCTTCTAATAAAAATCAAACAAACAAAGAAGGAAGGGACAGACGCCTGTTGGCGAATCAACCATTGTTGGCGCCATGTGAATAGTAAATAAAAACATTTAAATATGGTTTCAAATGACACCTCTCTTTTTGTGCTATTAACCACATGACAAAACAAAATGACAGTCAACACTGGTCCTCCTCAACCAGCTTCTGAGGATGGTGTGAGAAAGCTGTTGCCCTAACAGTATGTTATGGCAAGAATCAATGAAAGCTGCTTATTAACAATATCTGTGCCATTAACTCCATTATCTCTGCAGCCACTTTCTCTAAACTGGTTGGAAGCTGACCATGGGGTACTGGAGATTATATGGCCTTAGTTTTATTAACCTGCTCTTATGATGGGAATAGCAATACATTCTTCTAAGCTATTTCAAACTAGTCCATCTGACTGACACCCTTGGAAATTTATACGGTTCTCTACTATGAAGACTGATGCAAAATATCTATTTAATTTATTGCCATTTCCTTGCTTCTTGTTACTTATTTTCTCAATCACATCCTCTAGCAGTTCCACTTAACTACCTGTTCCATTTCAACTATTGTATAATATATAACCTTCAGATGTATATTTTATACTGTTAAATGAATGCAGTAATATTCATTTTTGAGTATTGAAAGTAAATAAAAATGTATGTGCTGATATTTGAAGATCAAGACCTTTGTCCAAACTTCCATATATTCCCTCAATCATCAGCATATTTCTCTGGCCTGTGTAGATAAATCCGTTCTATGTAATGTTGCCACATATTACTGTGACTTCAGTAAATTATGTTTGAGCTAATTCTAAAATAAAATGTGATCTGCATTTTTGGGAGTTTGACTACCAAAGAGGATCCCAATTTGTTTCATTGACTCCAAGATCATCCAACAATTTCTCAGCAAACGTGAACCTAGATGAGGAGCAAGTTGGAGGAATTATTGCACTTTTCCCGTGTACATCTGAACAGCCCTGAGCCAACTCTCAGCTGTCCTCCCTGAACGTCTCTGTTTGTGATACATCCATTCCGCCTGACTTCCTTCTTTATATCCCAGTTGGCTCATAATTAGCCTGTCGATTTCAACTTGTGCTCTTCAGAAATTAAATAATTTTGCTTTTTAAACTTGTTTGGACAATTGAACGCTGGTAAATACAAAATGCTTTGAAAAGTAATACTACCATAAAAGCTGCAATACAATAAAAATTCTGATGGCACCAAGGAGCTTGGCAGCATTTGTGAAAGAAGTAAAAGGGTTAATATTTGATGTCGACCACCTTTCATCAGAACCAAAATCCAATTATACATTTTGTATCTGTTGAACATTTTGATTTTTTTTCCCACTCCACATACCCAGTCTAACCTACCTCCACCTGAACATTGAGCACTAATTAATAAAACAAACAGAAATATAGTGTTGGAAACATTCAACAGCATCTGTGGAAGGATAAACAGAATTAACATTTCAGGTCAAAGATCTATCATCTAACCAAAGAGGAAAATATATTTTGAGTTGAAAAGACCTGGGAGAGGAAATATCTGAAACATGGGGACCAGGGTTACAGTGAGATGAATGAATGAATGAATAAGTTTATTGGCCAAGTATTCACATACAAGGAATTTGCCTTGGTGCTCCGCCCACAAGTGACAACATGACACACAGTGACAGTTAAGAATGATCCATGCAACATTAAACATTAATAATAAAACATTATTGATTAAACATGTGAATTAAATAAAATACCAGAGCAAAAGGAGGTTACAGATTTTTTGGATATTGAGTAGAGCTACCACTCGTGGAAAAAAAGCTGTTTTTATGTCTGGCTGTGGCATCTTTGACAATCCGGAGTCGCCTTCCAAAGGGAAGTGATTCAAAGAATTTGTGGCCAGGGTGAGAGGGGTCAGAGATGATCTTACCCACTCACTTCTATAGAAGTTATATAGAATGTATATAGAAGAAACACGTTACTTCAACATTTTTACCAATATGTTTAAAACATAGTAAAGCTCGCAGATGTTAGTAAAGCTCGCAGATGTCAGCTATTTTTATGTGATCAGAAGTCAAGGCCCAAAAACATGTTATTGCTTAGTTTATTTTTGCTTCAGTTTAGAACATTATGGTAACTCAGAGATTGGAGATAAAGGGCAAGGACAGTGAGAGGTTAAAGTTAGTAAAAACATGCATGCTAAGCAGCCAAAGATAAGAACTGAAATTATAATAAAATGCTGCTTGAAATTATGGATCAGAGAACATTTGGAGAGTGGCCGAGCTGTACTATCTCTGAATGTTCCAGGCCCAGATTTGTGCAAATTAAAGGCTTCTCGTCTTCTTGAAGAATTCTCCGTGTCTGTGTCAACTTATCTTTAATTTGAGTCTGGTAAACAACAACAAATTGGCGCTGCGAGCAGGGTCGGTAAGAGACCATTAATTAAAAGACAAGTAGCCCAGGGCCTTCCCAGCCCCTAATGTGGCTCTTAAGGACAACAGGACAAAGGTAGCCACCTAAAAACTATGCGGTTTTCCGCTTCATTTGGACTAATAACCTGTTGTTCATGATAAGCCATTGGGGACACAGAAGTGCCTAGGTAGTTAGAAGGTCTCTCCGACCCAAGAATCTGGCACTAAAGTGTTCTAAAAAGGAGGACCGGGAGGATTGTCCAAGAAGGCCGCGCTGTGTGTGGTGAGTAATAATAGTTGTGATAAAAAAGTAATGTGATAGTATTAAGAGTTTACTAAGACCTCGTGGTTACCACCCTGAGAAATCAGGGGTTTGTACGGGCGAGGCAGGTATTAAGACCTCGTGGTTACCACCCTGAGAAATCAGGGGTTTGCACGGTCGAGGCAGATATTGTGTGGACAACGCCTTGGGTGACCAGGGGTCACCCGGGCAAAATATGAATTTGGGGTAGGTGCGTGGCAGAAGGTGTACACAGTGATAGAATAATGTAGAATGGCAATAATAATAGTTTATGGTTTAAGGACTGAATGTCTTAACTGTTTGTGGAGATAAGCTTTCAGCATTCTTTAAGCTGAGAGATCAGAAAATAAATGTGTTTCCTTTGTCTGGAAATTAATGGGAGTGGTGTGTGGTCAGATGTTGAGTGACTAGGATTTTGATTGGTTGTGATTTAATGGGGTGTGGTTAGAATTTGAGTGACGGTGAGTCTGACTAGTCACGATCTGAATCAATGTCCAATCACAGCGTTTGGGAACCTGACTGATGGAGGATTGGATCATCCTACTTTGGCTTGGGAGGGAGATAAGAATTATATAAATGTTAATTTTGAAATTTTAATACGTGTAGAAAATTGAATAATTTCTTTGAATTAAGAATGGAACGAATGTGATTTGTGTGTAAAAACCAGTTTTGAATGAATGAGGAAGTTTATATATGTGATAATTATTTTGTTTATTGTATTTGTAGACCACATTGTAAGTAAGTTTTATTTATATAGCACGTTTTGAGTCAACTCACATTGACACCAAATTGTTTTACATAAAATAGATAAGTTTCCATAACAACCAGAGAAAAAGGTTAATAAATAAATAAATAAAAGAAAATAGAACACAACAAATTATAGAGTTGAACACAAACGTCCCCCCACAGCAGAATCAAAAATTTCCACTGTGGGTAGGTGTATGTTCCTTTAAATAAATTGGAAGCAATGGGGGAAGGTTACGAACAGCTGTAAGATAACGATTAACTCTTTGTATCCTCGTAACCTAAAAGGGGAAGTTGGAAAATGTAGGTTGTTTGTTTTTTTCTGATGTTTCTTTTAGATTTCTTTTCAGTAAAGTTATTTTGGAAAATTGTTACTAGTGCTAGGAATTGGACATTTAAAATAGTGGTGAGAATGGATGGAAATAAGTTAATTGATGAAACATGACCAGCTTTTATGGTTTGTTGTTTTATGGTAAACATTCTGGTTGGAGAAGGGTAATGATTGTTTGGTGAGATTTTAAGAATTTGCTGAGATTTGAGGAAGTGGCGTAAGGAAGGAACTTTTAAGGTAAATGTGTGACAAGATGAAAGTGTTAATTATGAATTATATGGCCACAGATAAGTGGGAAAAGCGGAAAGGAAAGGAATTAGATACACTTAGACAGTTTAGAAAGAAAGGAGAGGCAGTTAGGAGATAACAGAAGTGGGAAACGACAGGTATGAAAGTAATAAAGCAGGAGGAGTCAGTGGAAGATGTAAAAAGAAAGGTGAATGAATTTGCAAGGAGGCTAGAATATTTGAGAAGCAAGAAATTTAGTTTAGAATAAGAAAGAAGGCATACCAGAAAGGATTAAAGTGGGAAGCATAGGGATAAATTGATGAGACTGCTTTAAAAAGAAAAGAAGACAGACACAGATTATCCCTTGGGGCACCCATAAACTGAGAGGGCTAAAAAATACCTCACCCTATATTCCTGATGGAGGAAATGGATTAGGGCTTTGGAGGAGGAGAACGTGGGACGATTATTGGCTATGGGAGATTTGAAGGCACTGTTGGTGAAAGTGATAGGAACCACTAAACTGACAGAACTACTGAAGATGGATGGTATAAAATTATGCGAACAATGTAATAAGCAATGGCATGCTGTTTGACACAGTCAGGCAGAGGGTATGGCAGGCCCTCAGACAATGTTACCCACTTAAGGTGAACCCCAAGAAATAAAGGGGAGATACACTAGGAGAGGCAAATAATCCTGCAGCCCATCTGGAAAACCAGCTGAAAAGGTGGAGAGTTGAAAATGAACAAGAAATAGAAGGCAACCAGTTAATGAACATTATATTATGAACTACTGTGGTGGATGTCAATCAATCAATCAACCTTTATTGTCATCTTGCAAGCAACAGTTGTACAGTGCAAAATGAAAAGACGTTTCCCAGGGAATAGCGGAGCATCGCACATGAAATTTAAAACATTTCACACATAATACTAAAAACAATCCAGTCCCTGATGGAACAGTATAAATAGTTAAAAGCAGGTAAAACACAACGTTAAAATACAATAAACCAATCATAAAATGTCCGGGGCAGCTGATTTGAGTGGCCAGTGCCAGTTATTAAAGTGTCCGTGCCAGCCGCAGAATCAAGTGACTGAGTACAGAGTGACTGTTTAGCAGCCTCACAGCCTGTGGTAGGAAGCTGTTTAGCAGTCTTGTAGTCCGGGCTTTGATGCTTCGATATCTCTTGCCTGATGGCAGGAGATCCAAGTGTATGTGGAGGGGGTGCAGTTTGTCCTTAGCAATTCTCTGAGCTTTTTTCAGACAGCAGCTCTGGAACAGTTCTTGTACCGAGAGTAGGGAGACGCCAATGATCCTCTCTGCTCCCCTCACTACCCTCTGCAGAGCCTTCCTGTCCGAGCAGTTGCAGGTGGAGTACCACGTATTTATGCAGTACGTGAGTACAGACTCCACCGTACCCCTGTAGAAAGTCCTGAGGATGTTGGTGGGGAATGAGGCCTGTTTTAGTTTCCTCAGGAAGTGCAGTCGCTGATGGGCCCGTTTGACGGTCCCAGTGGTGTTGTCATTCCTCTTAAAGTCAAGTAGATTGGAGGAGGTGGTGGGATTGTCATTTATTTCCCACCCCCGATTCAGCGATCAGTTGGTCTCTGCGGTCGAGAAATATCGCAAAGATAGGAAAAAGACTTGCAAACCAGCAGGAAGAGCTTAAAAAGAGAGCGTGAAAAAAGAAAGACAATGTTGTCAATAACAACGGACCTGGTTGAAAAAACTGAAATAAGTGATGAACTGACACAAGTGAGTCCTATGACAAACCCAAGTAGGGCCAGAGAATTACATGCCAATAATAAATGTCTTTCCTCAAAATGTCCTATCAGGAGTGAAATTAATCTGGATATGCCCTAACAGGACTGGGGTCCCCAAGGGAGGGAGGGATTTAAAGGAGGATGGCAAGAAAGGTTAGGATGAGGTAGGGTTTTGAATACTAGCCCCATGTTCTAATCAGATGATAAAGGCAAAGTTGGTAGGTGTACCCTTAGAAAGTATTTGATGATGTGGATGATTTGTTGGTTTGTTCCACATGTGAGAAGCAATTTAAGAGAGAGAGAGATTTTAAGTCTAAAAAATTTGAGAATGTAGGACAGAGGATGATGACCTTGGGAAAGGCAGGATATAGTTCAGACTAGATTGGAAAATATGTTGAAATTGTGACGTCATTAAAAAAGATAATGAAGGAAGAAGGACAAACAAGCCTAAAGAATGTTTTACAGTTAGAACTTTGAATGATGGAGACAAAAAGGTTTTGTTTGTGAATGTTTATTGTTAAAAGGGATCATAATAGCAAGTATGTAGGGTTTGAAATGGTGTATAAGGATGAATTAGACTTTAAGGTAATTAAATTAGAAGCCTGTAACCTTGCTTAGCTCAGTTGGCAGAAATTAAGGCTTTAAGAGAAGCATGTGACATGAGGGAAAGTGAGAAAGATGAAGTTTATACCGACTAACCATATGATTATGGAGTTTGTCATATGTTTAGAGCAGTAGGGAAATAGAAAGGCTTTGAGAAAAGCAACGGAGACCAAAAGTTAGCAGTAAAGTTAGACCTGATAAGAGCAATATTGAAGTCAGGGGTACTAGCTGTCATTAAATGTCAAGCACATAAGAAGGTAAATTAAAGTGTAGACGAAGCAGCCAGAACAGCATCTGGAGGATGATAAGCTGTTGTTACATCTAGGGTAAGTTTGAATAGATTTAGGTATGAGCACTGTAGTGTCGTTTATGATGAATAAGGTAATTAAGAGGTTTGGTAGACCTACAGAAATCAGCTTTGACAACGGATTTTTTTCATTTAGGGAGTAGTCAAGTTGGTGATACAGGCCCTTAGAGTAAAACACAGATTTGGGTGTGTAACACCTGCAGTCACAGGCATGGTGGAAAGAATAAATGGAATATTGAAGGTTAATATAAATAAGATTTGTGTAATTACAAAGTTGAATTGGATCGATGCCCTGCCATTGGCACTGAAGAGATGTTGCATGCAAACTAACCGAATAACCCACATAACACCACATGAGATGTTTATTGGCCGACCTATGTAGGTGGCACAATGGAGAGGTCCTTACAAGGGACCGAGTTTGGAACAATTAGAGATAGAATTTAAGAAGTATATGCAACAGTTAATTATGATATACAAGTCTATTTATGAACAGGTAAAGTAAAAGCTGTTGGAGGTGGACCAGGAGGAAGGACCCTTTAAACCTGAAGACAAGGTGTATGTATGAGTTTTCCAAACCACCGACCGATGTTCAGGTAGAAGGTTGATATACCTGGTACCATTTCAACCATTACATGAGGGCTGTCCCGCACGTACGAATAGATAATAGCCCTGAGGTAAGTGAACAGGAGGACAAAGAAGTGAGAAAAGAGTAGAGTTTTAACAAGAACGTTGTTTGACATCAGTGGTGGTCAAAATAATGGAAAGGATACTTAAAGATAATATATATAAGAATTTGGATAAATAGGGTAGGATTAGGAAGAATTAGCATGGATTTGTGACTGGAAGGTCATGTTTGACTCATCTTGAATTTTTTGAAGTTATTAGGGAAATTGATGAGTGGTGGATGTTGTCTAGATGAACTTCAGTAAGGCCTTTGACAAGGTTCAATAAGGAAGTAAGGTTGGTTAAGAAGGTTTAGTAAGGAGTAGCAAGATGGATTAAAAAGTGGCTGTATGGGAGATGCCAGAGAGTAATGGTGGATGGCTGTTTGTCAGGTTGGAGGTCAGTGATTAGAGGGGTACCTCAGGGATGTGTGTTGGGTCCATTGTTGTTTGTCATGTGAATCAATAATCTGGATGTTGGTATGGTAAAATGGATTAATAAGTATGCAGATGATACTAAGATAGGTGGTGTTGTGAATAATGAAGTAGATTTTAAAAGACTACAGAGAGATTTAGGTCATTTGGAAGAGTGAGCTGAAACATGACAGATGGGTTTAATGTTGATAAGTGTGAGGTGATACATCTTGGAAGGACAAATCAAAATTGGACGTACATGGTAAATGGTTGTGAATTGAGGAATGAAGTTGAACAGAGGGATCTAGGAATAACTGTGCATAGTTCCCTGAAGGTGGAATCTCATGTAGATAGGGTGGTAAAGAAAGATTTTGGTGTGTTGGCCTTCATAAATCAGAGCATTGTGTATAGAAGTTGGGTTGTAATGTTAAAATTGTACAAGGTATTGGTGAGGTCAATTGTGGAGTATGGTGTATAATTTTGGTAGGCAAATTATAGGAAAGACTAGACTAAGTGGGACCAGTTGGGTCCCAACATCCCACAGGAGGGCTGGTCATCCAACGCAATATTCCACCTCTCCACCAATTCTAATATTGGTGGCCAGTTGGGGGGGGGGGGGGGGGGTTTCTGGAGCGCTAGTATGGGGGTTGTGGGCTGAAGGGACTGGTTTCCAGAGGGCTAGTATGCAAATTGTGCGCCAAATGGATTCTTGGGCTGGCGTCTCAGTCAATCAAGCCTGTTGTGCTGGCAACTCACTCACTCGCGGCTGGTGGGCTGGTAGTTGACTCACGGCTAATCCTTGAAATTCTATTTCAAGCAGGGTATAAGGCCACCAAATTCAAGTGCAGTTTCTTACCACTTCTAGCAGGGTGCAAGGCCACCAAATTCAAGTGCAGTTTCATACCATTTGAAGTAGGGTGCAAAGCCACTAAATACAGCAAGTCGTGACCTCTCCCTCCTCCATCTTGCAGAGACTGAGCCACACCCACATTTCCCGGTTTTATAACCCCCCCCCCCCCACCGGAAAAGGTGTGGTTTTCATGGAGTGATTGACAGGAGAGAGATTCTCAACATTTAAAAAAAAACTAATAACACTTTTATTTTTCATTGATGGGAAGAATTCTCTGCATCTGCTCAGCGGAGGGGGACTGAGTAAGATGGCCAAAAATCACAGCTGTAAGTGGTAGCGTTTTATCTAAAATCAATATACAGTGCAAACAGGAAGTAAGTGCATTTACAGTAGTGCCTTTTAACTTCAAGCCAAAGGACCCAAGCCACCATTTGCAGTAAGTGGTGCCTTTCAACTTCAAGCCAATGCACCCACGCCACCATTTGCAGTAAGTAGTGGCTTTCAACTTCAAACCACACCCAAGCCACCATTAGCAGTAAGAGGTGCCTTTCAACTTCAAGTCAAAGCAACCAAGCCACCATTTGCAGTAAGTAGTGCCTTTCAACCATGCTACCATTAGCAGTAAATAGTGCCTTTCAACTTCAAGCCAATGCACCCAAGCCACCATTTGCAGTATGTAGTGCCTTTCAACTTCAAGCCAATGCACCCAAGCCACCATTTGCAGTAAGTAGTGCCTTTCAACTTCAAGCCAAAGCAACCAAGCCACCATTTGCAGTAAGTAGTGCCTTTCAACTTCAAGCCAATGCTCCCAAGCCACCATTTGCAGTAAGTAGTGCCTTTCAACTTCAAACCAAAGCAACCAAGCCTCCATTTGCAGTAAGTTGTGCCTTTCAACTTCAAGCCAAAGCAACCAAGCCACCATTTGCAGTAAGTAGTGCCTTTCAACTTCAAACCAAAGCTCCCAAGCCACCACTTGCAGTAAGTGGTGCCTTTCAACTTAATGCCAAAGCACCCAAGCTACAATTTGCAGTAAGTAGTGCCTTTCAACTTAAAGCCACAATTTGCAGTAAGTAATGCATTTTAACTTCAAGCCATTGCACCCAAGCCACCATCTGCAGTAAGTAGTGCCTTTCAACTTCATGACACCATTTGCAGTAAGTAGTGCCTTTCAACTTCAAGCCACACCCAAGCCATCATTTGCAGGAAGTAGTGCCTTTCAACTTCAAGTCAAAGCTCCCAAGCCACCATTTGCAGTAATAGTGCCTTTCAACTTCAAGCCAAAGCAACCAATCCACCATTTGCAGTAAGTAGTGCCTTTCAACTTCATGCTACCATTTGCAGTAAGTGGTGTCTTTCAACTTCAAGCCACACCCAAGCCATCATTTGCAGTAAGTAGTGCCTTTCAACTTCAAGCCCAAGCAACCAAGCCACCATTTGCAGTAAGTAGTGCCTTTCAACTTCAAGCCAAAGCTCCCAAGCCACCATTTGCAGTAAGTAGTGCCTTTCAACCTCACGCCACCATTTGCAGTAAGTGGTGTCTTTCAACTTCAAGCCACACCCAAGCCATTTGCAGTAAGTGGTGTCTTTCAACTTTAAGCCACACCCAAGCCACCATTTGCAGTAAGTAGTGCCTTTCAACCAAGCCAAAGCAACCAAGCCACCATTTGCAGTAATCAGTGCCTTTCAACTTCAAGCCAAAGCAACCAAGCCACAATTTGCAGTAATAGTGCCTTTCAACTTCAAGCCAAAGCTCCCAAGCCACCATTTGCAGTAATAGTGCCTTTCAACTTCAAGCCAAAGCTCCCAAGCCACCATTTGCAGTAAGTAGTGCCTTTCAACTTCAAGCCAAAGCAACCAATCCACCATTTGCAGTAAGTAGTGCCTTTCAACTTCACGCCACCATTTGCAGTAAGTGGTGTCTTTCAACTTCAAGCCACACCCAAGCCACCATTTGCAGTAAGTAGTGCCTTTCAACTTCAAACCAAAGCAACCAAGCCACCATTTGCAGTAATAGTGCCTTTCAACTTCAAGCCAAAGCTCCCAAGCCACCATTTGCAGTAACTAGTGCCTTTTAATTTCAAGACACACCCAAGCCAAGCCAACCAGGGGAGGGGGGGGGGGGAGGGCATTTTTTTTGCAAGCTTTAGAACCAATAGAGAATTTTTTTGCAAGCTTTAGAACCAATAGACATTTTTTGCAAGCTTGAGAACCATTAGACATTTTTTTTGCAAGCTTGAGAACCAATAGACATTTTTTTTGCAAGCTTTGGAACCAATAGACATTTTTTTGCAAGCTTTAGAACCAATAGAGACACTTTTTGCAAGCTTTAGAACCAATAGATATTTTTTACAAGCTTTAGAACCAATAGAGACTTTTTGCAAGCTTTAGAACCAATACATTTTTTGAAAGCTTTAGAACCAATAGACATTTTTTTGCAAGCTTTAGAACCAATAGACATTTTTTGATAGCTTTAGAACCAATAGACACTTTTTTGCAAGATTTAGAACCAATAGACACATTCTGCAAGCATTTTAGAACCACTAAGGGCACTTACATTTGAGTAGACATAGTAAAGCTCGCAGATGTTAGTAAAGCTCGCAGATGTCAGCTATTTTTATGTGATCAGAAGTCAAGGCCCAAAAACATGTTATTGCTTAGTTTATTTTTGCTTCAGTTTAGAACATTATGGTAACTCAGAGATTGGAGATAAAGAGCAAGGACAGTGAGAGGTTAAAGTTAGTAAAAACATGCATGCTAAGCAGCCAAAGATAAGAATTGAAATTATAATAAAATGCTGCTTGAAATTATGGATCAGAGAACATTTGGAGAGTGGCCGAGCTGTACTATCTCTGAATGTTCCAGGCCCAGATTTGTGCAAATTAAAGGCTTCTCGTCTTCTTGAAGAATTCTCCGTGTCTGTGTCATCTTATCTTTAATTTGAGTCTGGTAAACAACGACACTTCCTGGCCCTTGCAGTGTACAGTTCATCAATGGAGGGAAGGTTGCAGCCAATAACTTTCTCAGCTGATCGAACGATTCACTGCAGCCTCCAGATGTCGTGCTTGGTGTCTGAGCCAAACCGGGCTATGATGGAGAAGGTGAGGACAGACTCTACGATGGCCGTATAGAATTGGACCATCATAGCCTGTGATAGATTGTGCTTCCTCAGCTGGCACAGAAATACATCCTCTGTTGTGCCTTTTTGACTATGGAGTCGACGGTAGCCCCCCACTTAAGGTCCTTGGAGATTATGGTTCCCAGGAACATAAAAGACTCCACAGATGTGACTGTGGTGGTGTTGATGGTGAGGGGAGGGGGAGATCTCCTAAAATCTACAATCAATTCCACTGTCTTAAGAGCATTGAGCTCCAGGTTGTTGCGATGGCACCAGGACGCCAGCTGTGACACTTCCTGTCTGTAGGCAGATTCCTCCCCATCCTGGATCAGTCCAATCAGGGTTGTGTCATCTGCAAACTTGAGAAGCTTGACAGAGGAGTCAGTAGAGGTGCTGTCATTGGTGTAGAGGAGAGGGGAGAGTACGCAGCCTTGCGGTGCTCCTATGCTGAGGTTTTGCGGGTCCGAGATGTGCTTTCCCAGCCTCACATGCTACTTCCTGTCTGTCAGGAAGCTGGCGATCCACTGACAGAGGGGTTCAGGCACAGTCAACTCGGAAAGTTTGGAGTGTAGTAGCTCTGGCACAAGTGTTGAATGCAGAGCTAAAATCAACAAACAAAATCCTCGCATAGGTCCCCTGGTGGTCTAGGTGCCGGAGGATGAAGTACAGGCCCAGGTTGACTGCGTCGTCCACAGATCTATTGGCCCGATATGCAAACTGCAGAGGGTCCAGCTGATATTTTCCAGCTTGGCCAGCACAAGCCTTTCAAGGGTCTTCATGACTACAGAGGTCAGGGCGACAGGCCTGAAATTGGATGAGTTACAAATAAAAGATCATGATATACTAATGAGAAACAAAAAGCCTATTATAACAAATGGATGACCTAGCAAAAAAAGACATTCTAATAATTCTAACAAAGTGAATGCGTTGAAAAAATTATGATCAGGCCCAGAAGGGCATTATTCCTCAATCTCACATTCAGCCATGTGAAAACAGTGCTGGAGGGCACAAACAAGAGTAGCAAATTAAAGTGGCAGTGAGAATGAATCAAAAATAATTTTTTAATTAAATTTAAAAAAAAATAAAAAATGTTTTAATGAATTAAAGTGGCAGACAACTGAGGACTGAACAAAGGTGTTCTGTGAATTTTCTTTTCCAGTGCGGGGTAGACCACATTGTGAACAGTGACACTTCCAGAATAATCTTAGTTTAGAGATAGGCCCTTCGGCCCACCAAGTCTGCACCAACCAGTGGTCCCATTATCCTACACTAGGGGCAATTTACACTTATACCAAGCCAACAAACTTGTATGTCTTTGAAGTGTGGGTGGAATCCCATGTGGTCACAGGGAGAACGTGTAAATTCCGTACAGACAGCACCCGTAGTCTCGATTTAACCCGGGTTTCCGGTGCTGCATGTGCTGTAAGGCAGCAACTCTATCGCTGCACCACCAGCAATTCAGCAAGGTTCCATATGGTAGGTTAAGTTACATGCAACTCTGTAAAGTTACATCACAAAGGATCCAGAATCAAGCTAATTGATACATAATTGGATTGATTTAGATAGCAGATGGTGATGTTGGAAGATGTTTTTTTACTCTGAAGGCCCATGACTGGTAGTGTGTGTCAACTTAATACGGTGCCCATTATTGCTTATCATCTATATCAACGATTTAGATGAGAATGCACAAGACACAGTGAAAATGTTTACCAAAATAGGTGCTATTGTAGACAGAAGGTGGTTGTCTTTGAAGTAGAATCTGGGCAAGTAGTACAAGAAATGGCAAATGGAATTTAACTCATAAGGGTGTTATGTTATTGGAAAACCTCACTAGCGCAGTACTTTCATAATGAACAGTATGAGTCTTGTAAGTAGAGGTACAGGGGATACAAATCTATAGTTCCCTAAATTTGGCATTGCAGGTAGATAGGATGATAGGTTTGTTTTGGCAACTGGCCATCATCATTTGAGTATAGTAGATGGGATGTCAATTCACCCTTTTTTAAAACTTTTTATTTTGGAGGTCTAATCTTTTTATGTGGGGGGTGGGGGAAACTGTATTTTCTCAGCCCTACCTGGTCGGAGATGCAGTTTTCCTCCGAATCGCATCTTCGCCCTCTCCGTGCGGCCGACCTTCGGGACTGGAGCGGCGTTTCCTGCCGGGATCGGCCGGGACTACAGCTTCGGCAACGGCACAGCGCTGGGAAATCATCACGGAGCGTGCGATGCCCTACCCGGGTCGCCGTGCGGCAAGTTCCGGAGTGCTGTGACCGAAGACTCCAACATCCGAGGAGCTGTGGCTGCGGGCATCCGGCCGTGGGCGACGCTGGATTTAAAACACGGAGGAGCCTGGGATCCAAGATCGCCAGAGTCGGAGCTCCAACCAGCGCGGCCTGAGGACTTCGGGAACCGCGGTCTCCGGGGAGGAAACGGCCGCTCCAGACATCCAAGCCGCGGCAGGAGGGCCTATAACATCGGGCCGCATTTGTGGCGACTGGCTGCGGAGGCCACAAATAGGCCTCGACCTCGGGTAGACTAGGAGGAGGAGGACTGGACTTTTTGCTGCCTTCCCTCACAGTGGAAAGTGTTGATTCTGCTGTGGGGGACGTTCATGTTGAATCCTATAGTGTATTGTGTCTTTTTTTTTTTTCTTCTTTTTTATTTAATATGGATGTATGGTAATCTAATTTCTTTTCTCTGTAAAGCACTTTGGTTTCAACGTGATTTGAATTACAAGTGCTATATAAATAAAAAATTACTTACTTATTAGTTGTATAAGATGTTGGTGAGGCTGCTCTTAGAATATCGGTTTTGCTCACCCTGCTTTTGGAAAGATGCCTATAAGCTGGAAAGAGTGCAGAGAAAAGTTGAGAACGTTGCCAGGATGAGCGATTGACGTATAAGGGAAGGTTCTGCAGGCTAGGACTTTATTCTTTGGAATGCAGGAGGCAGAGGGGTTATCATATAGGAATGTATAAATTCAGGAGGGGCAAAAAGATGAATACACACGGCCATTTTCCAAGGAAGGACCAATCAAGAAGTAGAGGGCATGTGTTTAAAGTGAGAGGGGAAAGATTTAATAGGAGTATGTGGGGCAAATTTGGCAGGGGGGGGGGGAAGAAAGAGGTAAAAGGATAAATGCTACAGTTGCATGGGGAAGTGCCTTAAGAAAGAAGTGGTTGGTGGGGTCAGAATGGTAAACCAGGGAGCCATGACAGTGGTGTGGAGTGATGTCTGATGAAGGGTCTCAACCTGAAATGTCACCCATTCCCTCTCCAGAGATGCTACCTGCCCCGCTGAGTTGCTCCAGCTTTTTGTGTCTATCTTTAGCCATGAAAAGAACAGTTCCTTTGCAAAGCTGAAAGAGAAGGAGTTGTGAATGTAGGGAGAATAGGATTAACGTAGGATTGGTATATTGGGTGCCTGATGGTTGGTGTGTTTGATGCTCCATGAGACCTATATTAATGCTCCATGATTCTGTGCTGGTGGAATTTTGTTGGAACTGGTAGACATTTTGAAGAATGATCCATTGAATGCCGAAGCTGATGGAAGAAGGAGAGCAGGGGATCTCTATTCTTGCTCCATTCAGGAAGGGTGAGGTAAGAATACAGGCACAGGAAAGAGACAAGATGTAATCAACGATAGACACAAAAAGCTGGAATAACTCAGTGGGCCAGGAAGCGTCACTGGAGAGAAGGAATGGGTGACATTTCGGGTCGAGACCCTCTTCAGACTGGTTCGGGATAAGGGAAACGAGATATAGAAAATGATGTGGAGAGATAAAGAATAATGAATGAAAGATATGCAAAAAAGTAATGATGATAAAGGAAACAGGACATCGTAAGCTGTTTGTAGGGTGAGAATGAGAAGCTAGTGTGACTTGGGTGGAGGAGGGATATGAAGAGCGAGGGAATGCCGGGGCTACCTGAAGTTAGAGAAATCAATATTCATACCACTGAGCTGAAAGCAGCCCAAGCGAAATATGAGATTCTGTTCCTCCAATTAACGTTCAGCGTCACTTTTTCAATGGAGGAGACCCAGGGCAGAAAGGTCTGTGTAGGAATGGGAAGGAAAATTAAAGTGTCCAGCAACCGGGAGATCAGGTTGGTTAATGCGGGCTGAGCGAAAGTGTTCACCCAGTCTGCGTTTGGTCTCGCCGATGTAATCAATGGTTCTTTTCACTATGATTATGAGAAGCAAATATGGCTTCTAAGATATCTTCCTCCTTTCATATTGTCACCAAAGCTGTTAACAATGCCAGTGCTGGAGTTGTTTTATGATGTCACTTAATGCAAAGGCATCTCACTGTAAAAGTGTCAAGACCAGCGGCCTGCCACAGGAAATTTACTCAAAGATTGTGGATCAATTTAAAAAATTTAAACGGGTAATAGTTTAATCCTGCTAAAACTCTTGTATTAGCAGAAAAGAAATGGTAAAATATTACTTTTATTATAAATAAAAACACACAATAGTGAAATACTCTGCAGTTCAGACATTTATGCTGAAGCATTTTGCTCATTTTAATTTGACCTTTCATAGGAAAGAAAAAGGCTGGATTGATTGATCACCTAAATTCAGCATTGGGGAGCTACAAAGTGCTTAGTTGGAAGAAAATATGCTGTTTCTCAAGCTTATATTGAGTTTTGTTGTAGGAATGTGGGAGGTCCAGCACCTACAGTATTTTTATTTTGGGGATTCTGTATTTGGGATTTGACAAGCGATTAATTAGATTCAAGGACTTTGTTGCAGTTTTGATTCACCAATCAATTTCATCTTTCTCTACGAAAAAAGATGAAGTGGAGAAAGGAAGTACATGGTTAAAATGCATAAATTAAGTCACTAAATGCAAATTTGCCAAGACCAGCGACCTGCCATAGAAACATATAAACATAGAAAATAGGTGCAGGAGGAGGCCATTCGGCCCTTCGAGCCAGCACCGCCATTCATTGTGATCATGGCTGATCGTCCCCTATCAATAACCCGTGCCTGCCGTCTCCCCATATCCCTTGACTCCACTAGCCCCTAGAGCTCTATCTAACTCTCTCTTAAATCCATCCATAAGAAATGTATTCAAAGATCATGGATTAATGAAAAATAATTAAAGCAGGTAAAAGTTTAACCTTGCTAAAACTCTTGTTTCAGGACTGGACGAGGATTGGTCAAGATTATAAATAATGATCTCCTTTTCTTTTTTATTTTATTTTATTTTCTCTATTCTCTCTCTCAACTTTCTTCATTTACTCGTTTTCTTTTTTCACACACTATATATTTCACATCTTTCTATCCTTTACTATCTAACTTCTTTTTCTTATTCTAATCTTTTTTCAGTGTAAAAAAAAAAAAAGAAGTTGTACATAAAATGTATTATGAAAATAATAATTAGGCACTTTGGTGCCATATGACTGTACTTACTTCTAATAAAATAAAATATATATATTTTTTAAAACTCTTGAACTAGCAGAAAATAAGTGGTAAAATGTCATTCTTATTAAAAAATAAAAACACAAAATGGCAAAAAAAGTATATGAGGTGATCGCTATTTGGCACATATTTGGTGGGCTGAAGGGCCTGTTTCTCCGCTGTATCTCTAAATTTTAAATTCTAAAGTTGGACGGATAAATGGGGATGTCATTGGAAGCAACTAATGAACGATCGAGAGGGATTCACTACAATAGACTATGAACCATACTGCTGTTATTATTCTGACGTCTCACTATGAAGCAAACAAAATTGAATATTTGAACTTACTAAAACACCATCTTGGATTCTCAGCCACATCTACAGTAGAAATGTGTCCAGTTATACTATCAGAATGCTACATTTTTGCTTACATTTTAAAAGCTTATTTTTCTCTACAGATCAGTAGAATTGTAATAGTCCATGAATTAACATCTACGTAGATTTCAGTTTTCTGCTAAGCTACAAAATCACATTCTGCAGAGTATTGTGGATTCAACTGATTACCAGTCGGCAGAATAATATTTACTCAAACTTTAAATTAAAACAATTTGAAAGAATGTATGTACATTTTCTTTAAAGGTATCTAAAGCATTACATAGGTCTGTTATATTAACCAGTTAAAGGAAGATCCTCAGGCATGGTCAACCTTATTAAGCTTGTAATTCGCTTAATTGTGGCCATTAAATCCTTTTATGATGTAATAGTCATAAAGATCATCAACAAACAGAATTCTACACTAAGCATTCTATGTTCCAGATCTGATTTTATCGTTACATTTGCAGCAGCAGAAATAAATATTCAGAGAAAATCCAAGAGATGAATCATTGGAAAGCAAACAAGCCTTACATGGTCAAAAATAACCAAATGTTCATAAGTTAAGGCATTTGTGAAGAAAGAAAAATGGACAAAAGGAAACTTCTCTTGAGTCATTCCTATTCACAAACTAGGAGATTTCTTCACAAACAAGTTAAGGTGGGTCTATTACAAATTTTACAAAAGGAAACACATGGTGCATTTGTTTTATCAACACTGGTGATACACAGAGAACCCTCTCTATCCGAACAGGAACTTTATAATCCAAAGTTTCAAGATGACAACATTAAAACTCACAATCTTCAAGAAGAAATAGTGTCTACAAATACATCACTGATACGTTCAGTTCATGCTGAAAGCCATGCAACACAGACGCTTCCTGGAATAAGAACTTATGGCCATTTAGAGTGGTTCCATTATGAATTACCTGTACCACTCTGTCCCTCTTTCTGGGATATTCTTACAAACAAAGAAGTTTCTAAGTCTCAGGAACAAAGTTCGCCAGAAAGTGAAATGAATACCAAAGGAAAGAATAATAGCTATATATCAGTTTCTCCTACTTTAACAATTTCCACTTCAAACAACTGTATAAACATTTCTCATGAAACAAAAGCCAAGACAAGGTCATCTCCATTCTTCATAAATGACTACAAGTGTGTGAATTTCGAACCACTTCTGACGCCATATTGGAAACAGGAGATCTTCATTCCCCGTCCACTCAAAGAAGCAAAATATAAAATTCAATGGATTGTGCAATACAAAAAGACTGTAAAATAACCATAAATATATTGATGACGTTTTGAGCAGTCTGGAAAATGCAACAATATGGAAAGAAAGTAAATGAATATTTATTTAAAATTTCCAAAAATATTAATTACATAAAATTTACAGGAAGCCATAATAATAGCCTCTACAATTCAGTAATCGCTCACCCCTCCAGTCGACATTCAGTGCATTCAATTTGCATGAGGTTATACATAATTTCAGTATGAATTCAATAGTGAAGGCATTAGTAAAACAATTGAGTTTCTTGCAGCTTCTCTTCTTATTTTCACTTGAAGGAATTTGCTTTATGTTTAGGCACGAAGGTGAAATTTGGAGGAACAGGTCCCAATAGCATTTCACTGATATCAAAATAAAAGAAAAGTCTTAGAATAAATTGTTTATATTAAATTCATGCTTTCTATATATCAAATTCAATCGCTAAAAATCAATCTCTGCTAGGAAGTGTATGAAGAGCCAAATGGGATTCAAGATTGTTGCACATGATATTAAACATTGGGGAGAAAATTTAAGGAAATTAAATTTTTTTGTGAGCTAAATGACCATAATGCTACATTAGCAATTAAGTGTTGAAATTCCAGGAAAGATCTTTAATTACATAGAACAAACTGCTATCTTCCGATTAAAACTTTTAAAAAAAAAGGATTTTTAAAGAGCAAATTACTTTACCTTAATTTGATCCAGTCACACACATTTTGGCTAGCCATTAAGGTTTCCAAATAGTCTCTGCCCAAATAATAAGGAGGTCTTTCATTGATTTTTTGAGGTACATGTTCCAGAAGACCTACTGGAATATACCTGAAACAAACATAAATGCAACATCAACGTATCCACTAATGTTCAACATATCTAATTTAAGAGAAATAATTCAGTACTAAGTTAAAAGTCTTTTACCTGCATAGGAATGACAGCCACTCCAAGAAAAATCTTCTACTCTTCTCCACTCCTTGTGTATCTGATCCCCAGTGCTCTAACGCATAGTTACTATAATCCTGGAGAATCTCAAATCTTTCTTGTGAGGAAATATCCCAGTGTCGTTGCTCTTTGATTTCAGTAAATAGCCATGGTTTAATTAGTGCCCCTCTGTAATTAAACAAGTTCAACATACAAGTGTAAATTTATAGAACCCGGTTCTTTGGATTTTCATAGAAAGCAAAGGTAAATAATATCAGCAGATATTTTACCTTCCGTCCTAAACTGTACAAGCTATGAACTTTACATAAATATATTAAGAAAATATTAATTCTGAAACTCAAATGACTAATCTAAAAACAATGTATTTAGAATCTATGTTAGATAATATCAAACTGTAATGTACAAAAGTGGCACATTATTCAAAGTAATTCATTCTTTTGCTTTTCTTTGAAAAAAATTCAGCCCAAAATATTAATTTGAACTTGAATTTTATGTTGGAAATATTTGGTTCCAAAATAGCGATAAATAAAGTGATTTTTAACCATTTGTACTACAATTTGAGGGTCTTCAATAATTTATGTATAATGAATATGAATCGAGTTTCACAGTATCTGTGTATCTAAAATTATGAGGATTTGCTGATGAATGAATGCATTCTGCTGTGCTCAGAATTGAATTTATAATAAATTTAAAATCTTCATTAATTCCATGTATTTTTAGTTCTATTCAATTAAATATTTGTAGTTTTTCTCTGCCTCTGACATCTCCAATAACATGAATATTTGCATACAAGAATAAAAAAAACACACACATCATTTAGTTGGGTGAACAGAAAATCAATTCTAAACAGAACCCTTAGTGACTATCATCTGCAATGGATTCTAGCAATGCCTGTCACCAGGATAAATAAGTCCACTTGTCTTACACTCAATCCTTTACCCCAAATCCTTTGATAAAAATCATTGAGGCTTTTTTGATAGTATCTCCCAAACTGCATGTATATGTGTCTTTTTACAATACTGGAGAGTTTTTGACGAACAAGATTAGTATTCACTTTTTTTACACCAATACACTGTTCTTAACAAAAATCTACCCATCATGTGAAACCTTATAAATAGCAGATATAACTTAGATAACTTCAAGATCAAAAACGGATATAATTTACTTACAAAAAAATCAGCCCAAATTAAACAATCTAATGAATCATCGGCCATCGATGTCGCTCAGATCCATAAGGTAATTTACCATTTAGACTGCATCGGTGAAAATGCTTGGTTTTCGCTGGGACACTAAAACAAAAGTTTTTTTTAGTGTCCACCGCAACGTACGTTTGTGTGTATGATGTGTAACGCGCGTTGCGGTGTCCACTCAGATGGATGCAGTATTCTACCACATGATTAGGTAAATGAAGTGGAAATGGTGTTTGCAATTTTATTATTCCATGTGGTATTTATAAACATAGAAAGGAATAAGAAATATGTGCAGTTACTGTGCCAACCAGGTCACTGGTGGACAGTATTCTACTACATGATCAGGTAAATGAAGTGGAAATGGCATTTGCAATTTTATTATTCCATGTGGTATTTATTAACATAGAAAGGAATAAGAAATACATGCACTTACTGTGCCAACCAGGTCACTGGTGGACACCACCCAACAACCGTTACACAAAATGTATTTGCGTATTCTGATGCCATTTTCAGAAACTTGCCATCAATATGCTATCTTTTCTTATATTTGTTGTTGAGACTATGTTGGTCATCAACCCAATATAGTGCTTGTCAACTTTTTTGAAGGAATTTGAAGTTTGAACAGATTGAGTAAACAAGACAATGATATGAAATTAAAAAGGACTTGTTATGTTTTTACAGACACTGATGTAAATATATCTACATCAAAATTATTACCGCTATTGACTCATATATATAATATAATATATATAACAATTACAGCACGGAAACAGGCCATCTCGACCCTTCTAGTCCGTGCCGAACACATAATCTCCCCTAGTCCCATATACCTGCGCTCAGACCATAACCCTCCATTCCTTTCCCATCCATATAACTATCCAATTTATTTTTAAATGATAAAAACGAACCTGCCTCCACCACCTTCACTGGAAGCTCATTCCACACAGCTACCACTCTCCGAGTAAAGAAGTTCCCCCTCATGTTACCCCTAAACTTCAGTCCCTTAATTCTCACGTCATGTCCCCTTGTTTGAATCTTCCCTACTCTCAGTGGGAAAAGCTTTTCCACGTCAACTCTGTCTATCCCTCTCATCATTTTAAAAACCTCTATCAAGTCCCCCCTTAACCTTCTGCGCTCCAAAGAATAAAGCCCTAACTTGTTCAAGTTGATCATGATCTCATGATCATGAGATCATGATCTCAATTTTTAGCAAAGTTGTGGAGCTCATCTCCAGAGCATTCAATACATAGATACATAGACAATAGGTGCAGGAGTAGGTTATTTGGCCCTTCAAGCCAGCACCGCCATTCAATGTAATCGTGGCTGATCATCCACAATCAGTACCCCGTTCCTGCCTTCTCCACATATCTTTTGATTCCGCTAGCCCAAAGAGCTCTATCTGACTCTCTTTTGAATGCATCCAGTGAATCGGGTTCCACTGCCTTCTGAGGCATAGAATTCCACAAATTCACAACTCTGTGTGAAAAGGTTTTTCCTCATCTCAGTTCAAAATGGGCTACCCCTTATTTTTAAACTGTGGCCCCTGGTTCTGGACCCCCCAACATCGGGAACATGTTTCCTGCATCTAGCGTATCCAATCCCTTAATAATTTTATATGTTTCTATAAGATTACCTCTCATCCTTCTAAATTCCAGTGAATAGAAGCCCAATCGCTCCATTCTTTCATCATATGGCAGTCCCGGGAATTAATCTTGTGAAACTACGCTGCACTCCCACAATAGCAAGGATGTCCTTCCTCAAATTAGGAGACCAAAACTGCACACATACTCCAGGTGCGGTCTCACCAGGACCCCGTACAACTACAGAAGGACCTCTTTGCTCCTTTACTCGACTCCTCTTATTATGAAGGCCAACATGCCATTAGCTTTCTTCACTGCCTATTGTACCTGCATGCTTAGAATAGAATAGAATGCCTTTTATTGTCATTTAAACGGTTTGGTTTGAACGAAATTGTATTTTCTACAGTCTTAACATTACAAAAAAAACCACGACCCACACTTAACACAAACATCCATCACAGTGAATCTCCAACCTCCTCACTGTGATGGAAGCCAAAAGTCTTATCTCTTCCCTTTGTTCTTCTCCCGCGGTCCAGCATTCCAACTGCAACATCGAGGCGACTGGGGCTCCTGATGTTAAAGCCCCTGGCGGGCGATGGTAAGTCCCGCCCGCGGCCGCTAAGCCGCGCCGGGTGATGTTAGGCCCCGCTCCAAGTCATTTAACCCCGCGATTCCGGCGGGAGAAGTTGCCATTGCAGGAGCTCCGAAAAGTGGTCTCCCACCAGGGACCTGCGAGCTCCTGATGTTCCTGTCCACCGGGCCTGCGGCTGGAGCCTCCGAAGCTCCGAAGTCGGGTCGCAGCCGCGCGCCACCACAGCTCTTTCTGTTCCGAAGTCGGCAGGTCCACAGGCTCCACGACTGGAGCCCTCAGGTTGGTTCCGGCCAGAGGCCGCCGCCGGCTCCATGATGTTAGGCCCAACGACATCAGAGACCCAACAAGGAAAATGTCGGGGCCCCATACAGGGAAGATATTAAACGGTTTCCCCCACCCCCCACATACACATGCTAAAAAAATAATAAAAACTAGAATCTAAACATACATTTAACGAGACAAAAAATTAAAAAAGACAGACGGACTGCAGTCGAGCCGCTGATATTAGGTGCCGCCACACCACCCTTGCTTACTTTCAGTGACTGATGTACAGGGACACCCAGGTCTTGTTGCACTTCCCCTTTTCCTAACCTGACACCATTGAGACAACACAGATCAATACCTCAAAAGCTCATTTCAGATATCTACCCTTCAATCTATATATATAATACAATATGTTCCTCCCCTATCCACAATGAAACAAATGGAAGCAAACTCAGCCATGGTTTAGGTCTTGATATCAAGCCTTGTTCACCCAGAACAGCCAGATTTAAACCATAGCCTAAGATTGTTGCAGCAATCTTTTTGTAGCTCATGGAAGATAAGAATCTAAACCAAGGAAATTTTCATCCATGAAACTTAAAATGACATTCAATATTCATTTCATTGACCATAACACACTGCAGCCTCAAAATGTTAGAAACTTTTAAATTCATTAAATTTCATTCAAATCTGCCGAATGAACCATATCAAGTTACAATGACCTCTCTGAGAATTACATTTTCAGAAATATCTCACTCCTAACTGCACAAATTGAATAGACCACATTTAAGCAATGCACATAATCAGTGTAGGAGTAAATGTGGTATTTGGCAAGGATAGGAAAAGATAATCCCGAACTTTAGTTGAAATTCAATGAGCACCTGCATTAGTTACTGACCTTGCAATCATAACTCCGGACACAGCGGTCATTGTCTTGGCTCTGTTGGCATCTTCAAATGACAAAATATCACCATTTCCTGTGAAAGATAAAAAACATTGATTATAGCTAGGGCATAAGTGAAGGACAGCAATTCACTATTTTATAAGCACAGTGCAGTAGCAATTGCAGTGCCATGTTCAAAGTCCATTAAAACCTTTAACTCTGTGTATTAATAATTTAACCATAACCAGTATTGAAAAGAATAGGATAAAATTATTCTTCTCCTTCCTGGGATGTGCGCAGGAATTTACATTTTATTGGCTTTGGCGAAAGGCACAACAGCATAATATTAGCAGTAAATAACAGCATAATATTATCTGTAAAATGGAACTGGAGTGCTTTTCAAAATGTCTCAGACAATTGAAATCTTAGAATCATGGAACAATAACAGCACAGAATCAGGCTGTGTGTGTATGCGTGTATACAGGATGCGTGTGTGCTTTTTGTACTGAATAATCATAGTGGGGTGGTTAGGCATATGTGGGGTTGAAATTCTGTGTTGCTGCTGCCCAAATCTCCTCCAAAGCTTCCTCCTCAACTCTAAGAAAACTCCAAGAGAAGTGGGAATAGATTTATAGTTTTGAAACGAGAGATGAATGTAATTTTCTTTTGTACGTATAGAGCAGCCACGGCCGTAACTGTGGTTGCAACAAATAAATCAGGATTCTCAAACAGAACTGAAAAGGCACCCGAGGAAAATTAATCTGCAAAGCTATGGAGAAAGCAGAGAATGAGACTAATCAATCTGCTCTAATGAAGAGCCGGCGCAAACATGGTGGTTTAATGGCCTGATACCATGCCACAATTCTAAAGTCTGGATTGTCTGAAACATTTGGGAATGCATTCCTGATAATTTTATCGATAATATCTCATGAACTCTTACTTAATTTAATCCTCAACTAATTACAGAATTTAATCCTCACATGTGTGAGCTGATGCACTTTATATGGTAGGACCCGGGGGAGTATTAAGGGACAAAGAACCCTAGGAGTACAATTCCAATGATTCATGAGGTGACAGTACAGGTGTATAAAGTGATGAAAAACACTTTATGGGATACTTGCCTTCATTAGCCAGGATGAAGAATATGAGAGCAGGAAAGTTATGGTACAACTATTAAAAACAATGGTTAGGCCATTGCTGGAGTACTGTGTGCAATTCTGATCTCCGCACTATAGGAAGAGCATGATTGCATCGGAATGGATGCAGAGGAGATTCTCCAAGATGTTACCTGGGATGGATCATTCCAGTTATTGGAAGAGACTGTACAAACTGGGCCTGTTTTCCTTGTAGCAGAAGCAGGATCTGAAAGCGGTATAGTTACAGCACCCTCCATAATATTTGGGACAAAAACCCATCATTTATTTATTTGCCTCTGTACTCCAGAATTTGAGATTTGTAATAGAAAAAAAATCACATGTGGTTAAAATGTACATTGTCCGATTTTAATAAAGGCCATTTTTATACATTTTGGCTTCACCATGTAAAAATCACAGCTGTGTTTATACATAGTCCTCCCATTTCAGGGCACCATAATGTTTGGGACACAGGCATATGTAATTGCTCAGGTGTGTTTAATTGCCTCCTTAATGCAGGTATACGAGAGCTCTCAGTACCCAGTCTTTCCTCCAGTCTTTCCATCACCTTTGGAAACTTTTATTGCTGTTTATCAACACGAGGACCAAAGTTGTGCCAATGAAAGTCAAATAAGCCATTATGAGACTGAGAAACAAGAATAAAACCGTTCGAGACATCAGCCAAACCTTAGGCTTACCAAAATCAACTGTTTGGAACATAATTAAGAAGAAAGAGAGCACTGGTGTGCTTACTAATGGCAAAGGGACTGACAAGCCAAGGAAGATCTCCACAGCTCATGACAGAAGAATTATCTCTATTATAAAGAAAAATCCCCAAACAGCTGTCCGACAGATCAGAAACACTCTTCAGGAGTCAGGTGTGGATTTGTCAATGACCACTATCCGCAGAAGACTTCATGAATAGAAATACAGAGGCTACACTGCAAGATGCAAACCACTGGTTAGCTGCAAAAATAGGATGACCAGGTTACAGTTTGCCAAGAAGTACTTAAAAGAGCAACCAATGTTCTGGAAAAAAGATCTTGTAGACCCATGAGACGAAGATTAGCTTTTATCCGAGTGATGGCAAGAGCAAAGTATGGAGGAGAGAAGGAACTGCCCAAGATCCAAAGCATACCACCTCATCTGTGAAACACGGTGGTGGGGGTATTATGGCCTGGGCATGTATGGCTGCTGAAGGTACTGGCTCACTTATCTTCATTGATGATACAACTGCTGATGGTAGTAGCATAATGAATTCTGAAGTGTATAGACACATCTTATCTGCCCAAGTTCAAACAAATGCCTCAAAACTCATTGGCTGGTAATTCATTCTACAGCAAGACAAAGATCCCAAACATACTGCTAAAGCAACAAAGGAGTTTTTCAATGCTAGAAAATGGTTAATTCTTGAGTGGCCAAGTCAATCATCCGATCTGAACCCAATTGAGCATGCCTTTTATATGCTGAAGAGAAACCTAAAGGGGACTAGCCCCCAAAACAAGCATACGCTAAAGATGGCTACAATACAGGCCTGGCAGAGCATCATCAGAGAAGACACCCAGCAACTAGTGATGTCCATGAATCGCAGACTTCAGGCAGTCATTGCATGCAAAGGATATGCAACAAAATACTAAACATGACTACTTTCATATCCATGACATTGCTGTGTCCCAAACATTATGGTGCCCTGAAATGGGGGGGGGGGGGTGGACTATGTATAAACACTGCTGTAATTTCTATATGGTGAAATCAAAATGTATAAAAATGGCCTTTATTAAACTCTGACAATGTGCACTTTAACCACATGTGATTTTTTTCTATTACAAATCTCAAATTGTGCAGTAGTGGCAAATAAATAAATGATGGGTCTTTGTCCCAAACATTATGGAGAGCACTGTATAAGGGGCATAGATAGGATGGAGAGTTGGACAAACTTGTAGCGTTTTCTCTGGAGCATCAGGGGTTGAGGGGAGACTTGAAGTAAATATATAAAATTATGAGAGGCACAGATAGACAGTCAGAAACTCTTGCCCAGTGTGGAAATGTCAAAGGCTAAAGGGCTTAGCTTTAGGGGGAGAGGGGCAAAGTTTACAAGATATGTTCAGGGCAAGTTTGTTATTTTAAAAAACAGAAAGTATCGGGTGGTTGACACATGCTTCCAGTTGTGGTGGTGGAACCAGGTGCAATAATGATTTTTAGAAGGCACATGGACATGCAGGGAATGGAGCAATCTTGATCACATACAAGCAAAGGAAATTTGTTTAATTTGGCATCATGTTCGGCACAGACATTGTGGGCTGAAGGGTCTATTGCTGTGCTGTACTGTCCTATGTTCTATCACATTTTTCTCCATAACAGAAGTATCCAAAACCAGAGGGCACAGATTTAAGGCAAGCGGTAGGAGTTTTAGATTAGAGTTTGTGTCTACCATAATTGTAATTGCAAGTAACGGAGGTTGCTAATCTCATTTACTTAAACCAATTATGTCCATTTCATAATATATTTGGTAACAGATACCATAAACAGCACACAGATAACATATAAGAATTGATCGATACATACCAAAGAATGGCATTGGTTTAGCCAACTGAGCACAGTAATCAATGTAATTCCAGTCTGCTAATTTACTGTATCGTTGCTCTCTGGACCGACCATGGAGCTAAGAAACAATTAGGAATCATTAAAAAGTCACAACTATT
Organism: Amblyraja radiata; assembly: GCF_010909765.2. Lineage (NCBI taxonomy): Eukaryota > Metazoa > Chordata > Chondrichthyes > Rajiformes > Rajidae > Amblyraja > Amblyraja radiata. The sequence continues at coordinate 103,735,830 of NC_045957.1, read as the reverse complement.
ACTAAAATTAAATCGGATAAGGGTGAGTTTTTAACACTGCCTAAGGAGATTAATAAGAGGTTTGCCCAATTTTATCACAATTTATATACATCTAAAATAAATACAGATGTAAGTAAAATGACAAATTTTTTAGATAATTGCAAGCTCCCAAAATTGGATAGTTTAGAACAAGAGCAATTAGGAGCACGGATTACTAGTGAAGAAATAAAACAAATAATAAACTCACTGAAAAAAGGGAAGACCCCAGGACCAGACAGTTTTAGTAATGAATTTTATAAAAGATTTCAGGAGTCAATTATACAAAGATTATTCAATTTATACACGCGGGCTTATACTGAAAATAAACTACCAGAAACCCTAGTAGAAGCAACAATAACACTTATACCAAAAAAAGATAAAGATTTAGATGAACCGGGTTCTTATAGAGCTATTTCACTACTAAATACGGATCAGAAAATTTTAGCAAAGATTCTAGCTAGAAGGCTAAATAATTATATTAACAATTTAATAAATACGGATCAAACGGGATTTATACCCAAAAGACAAACATTTAATAATTTGAGAAGGCTTTTCAATATAATGTACTCTCATAATGAGGACAATGAAGATATTTCAGTTGTCACGCTGGATGCAGAGAAGGCATCCAGAGGCCAGGGGAGCCGTTGGCGAGAGGAGGACTTACCTGCAGCTGTAAGTATAAATACAGCGCGGGGTTTGCTTCTACAGAGGCCAGGGGAGCCGTTGGCGAGAGGAGGACTTACCTGCAGCTGTAAGTATAAATACAGCGCGGGGTTTGCTTCTACAGAGGCCAGGGGAGCCGTTGGCGAGAGGAGGACTTACCTGCAGCTGTAAGTATAAATACAGCGCGGGGTTTGCTTCTACAGAGGCCAGGGGAGCCGTTGGCGAGAGGAGGACTTACCTGCAGCTGTAAGTATAAATACAGCGCGGGGTTTGCTTCTACAGAGGCCAGGGGAGCCGTTGGCGAGAGGAGGACTTACCTGCAGCTGTAAGTATAAATACAGCGCGGGGTTTGCTTCTACAGAGGCCAGGGGAGCCGTTGGCGAGAGGAGGACTTACCTGCAGCTGTAAGTATAAATACAGCGCGGGGTTTGCTTCTACAGAGGCCAGGGGAGCCGTTGGCGAGAGGAGGACTTACCTGCAGCTGTAAGTATAAATACAGCGCGGGGTTTGCTTCTACAGAGGCCAGGGGAGCCGTTGGCGAGAGGAGGACTTACCTGCAGCTGTAAGTATAAATACAGCGCGGGGTTTGCTTCTACAGAGGCCCGGGGAGCCGTTGGCGAGAGGAGGACTTACCTGCAGCTGTAAGTATAAATACAGCGCGGGGTTTGCTTCTACAGAGGCCAGGGGAGCCGTTGGCGAGAGGAGGACTTACCTGCAGCTGTAAGTATAAATACAGCGCGGGGTTTGCTTCTACAGAGGCCCGGGGAGCCGTTGGCGAGAGGAGGACTTACCTGCAGCTGTAAGTATAAATACAGCGCGGGGTTTGCTTCTACAGAGGCCAGGGGAGCCGTTGGCGAGAGGAGGACTTACCTGCAGCTGTAAGTATAAATACAGCGCGGGGTTTGCTTCTACAGAGGCCAGGGGAGCCGTTGGCGAGAGGAGGACTTACCTGCAGCTGTAAGTATAAATACAGCGCGGGGTTTGCTTCTACAGAGGCCAGGGGAGCCGTTGGCGAGAGGAGGACTTACCTGCAGCTGTAAGTATAAATACAGCGCGGGGTTTGCTTCTACAGAGGCCAGGGGAGCCGTTGGCGAGAGGAGGACTTACCTGCAGCTGTAAGTATAAATACAGCGCGGGGTTTGCTTCTACAGAGGCCAGGGGAGCCGTTGGCGAGAGGAGGACTTACCTGCAGCTGTAAGTATAAATACAGCGCGGGGTTTGCTTCTACAGAGGCCAGGGGAGCCGTTGGCGAGAGGAGGACTTACCTGCAGCTGTAAGTATAAATACAGCGCGGGGTTTGCTTCTACAGAGGCCAGGGGAGCCGTTGGCGAGAGGAGGACTTACCTGCAGCTGTAAGTATAAATACAGCGCGGGGTTTGCTTCTACAGAGGCCAGGGGAGCCGTTGGCGAGAGGAGGACTTACCTGCAGCTGTAAGTATAAATACAGCGCGGGGTTTGCTTCTACAGAGGCCAGGGGAGCCGTTGGCGAGAGGAGGACTTACCTGCAGCTGTAAGTATAAATACAGCGCGGGGTTTGCTTCTACAGAGGCCAGGGGAGCCGTTGGCGAGAGGAGGACTTACCTGCAGCTGTAAGTATAAATACAGCGCGGGGTTTGCTTCTACAGAGGCCAGGGGAGCCGTTGGCGAGAGGAGGACTTACCTGCAGCTGTAAGTATAAATACAGCGCGGGGTTTGCTTCTACAGAGGCCAGGGGAGCCGTTGGCGAGAGGAGGACTTACCTGCAGCTGTAAGTTACCCAAATCTGTAACGTTCCATCTCACTTCCAGAGAAGGATTCTGGTGGAAGCCTCTGATTGGTGGAAGCCTCTGATTGGTGGACGAGGATCAGAGGAAGCAGCTGATTGGCTTGTATTGTATTTGTATTGTAATTGTAAGGCTTTATTGTATTTGGATAAGGGGGAGAATGAGGGCCAGGGCAGTTTACTGTTCTGGATGTCAGATGTGGGAGGTCATGGAGTCCGAGTGCTCTCCAGACGTCCACATCTGCGCCAGGTGCGTCGAGATGGGGCTCCTAAGGGACCGCGTTAGGAACCTGGAGCAGCAACTCGATGACCTCTGTCTGCTCAGGGAGAGCGAGGAGGTCATAGAAAGGAGTTACAGGGAGGTGGTCACTCCAAGACCACGGGAGACAGAAAACTGGGTCACAGTTAGGAAGGGCAATGGGCAGAGGCAGGGACTGGTGAGTACCCCGGTGGCTGTACACCTTGAAAATAAGTACTCATGTTTGAGTAAGGGTGGGGGAGACAGCCTACCTGGGGGCAGCGACAGCGGCCGGGCCTCTGGCACAAAGACCGGTCCGGTTGCTCAGAAGGGTAAGGAAAAGAAGGGGAGGGCAATTGTAATAGGGGACTCTATAGTCAGGGGGTCGGATAGGCGATTCTGTGGACGCAGACAGGAGTCCCGGATGGTAGTTTGCCTCCCTGGTGCCAGGGTCAGGGATGTGTCTGAACGTGTCCAAGAAATCCTGAAATGGGAGGGAGAGGAGCCTGAGGTTGTGGTGCATATAGGTACCAACGACATAGGTAAAAAAAGAGAAGAGGTCCTGAAAGAAGAATTTAGGGAGTTAGGTAGAGAGTTAAGGAGAAGGACTGGAAAGGTAACAATCTCAGGATTACTGCCTGTGCCACGCGACAGTGAGAGTAGGAATGGAGCGAGGTGGAGGATAAATGCGTGGATGAGGGACTGGTGCAGTGGGTATGGATTCAAGTTTCTGGATCATTGGGACCTCTTTTGGGGAAGGTACGACCTGTACAGAAAGGACGGGTTGCACTTGAACTCAAGGGGGACCAATATCCTGGCGGGGAGATTTGCAAAGGCTACTGGGGAGACTTTAAACTAGTATGGTTGGGGGGAGGGACTCAAATTGGGAAAGCTAGCAGTCAGTGTGTGAAGCAGGGGGCAGAGAATGGTAGCACTCTGACCCAAAAAGTAGGGGAGAGAGAAGAAAAAGAAAATAATCAGAGAATAAGAGAGGGTGGGTTTCTTAAATGTGTATATTTTAATGCTAGGAGCATTGTAAGAAAAGTGGATGAACTTAGAGCCTGGATTGACACCTGGAAGTATGATGTTGTGGCGATCAGTGAAACATGGTTGCAGGAGGGCTGTGATTGGAAACTAAATATTCCAGGATTTCGTTGCTTCAGGTGTGATAGAATTGGAGGGGCAAGAGGTGGAGGTGTTGCATTGCTTATCAGGGAAGATATTACAGCAGTGCTTTGGCAGGATAGATTAGAGGGCTCGTCTAGGGAGGCTATTTGGGTGGAACTGAGAAATGGGAAAGGGGTAGCAACACTTATAGGGGTGTATTATAGACCGCCAAATGGGGAGCGAGAATTGGAAGAGCAAATATGTAAGGAGATTGCAGATATTAGTAGTAAGCACAAGGTAGTGATTGTGGGAGATTTCAATTTTCCACACATAGACTGGGAAACACATTCTGTAAATGGGCTGGATGGGTTGGAGTTTGTAAAATGTGTGCAGGATAGTTTTTTGCAACAATACATAGAAGTACCTACTAGAGAAGGGGCGGTACTGGACCTCCTGTTAGGAAATGAGATGGGTCAGGTGGCAGAGGTATGCGTTGGGGAACAGTTCGGGTCCAGTGATCACAATACCATTAGTTTCAATATAATTATGGAGAGGGACAAAACTGGACCTAGGGTTGAGATTTTTGATTGGAGAAAGGCTAACTTTGAGGAGATGCGAAAGGATTTAAAAGGAGTAAATTGGGACAGTTTGTTTTATGGGAAAGATGTGGAAGAGAAATGGAGTACATTCAAAGGTGAAATTTTAAGAGTACAGAATCTTTATGTCCCTGTTCGGTTGAAAGGAAATCGTAAAAATTGTAAAGAGCCATGGTTTTCAAGGGAAATTGGACACTTGGTTCGGAAAAAGAGGGATATCTACAATAGTTATAGGCAGCATGGAGTAAATGAGGTGCTTGAGGAGTATAAAGATTGTAAAAAGAATCTTAAGAAAGAAATTAGAAAAGCTAAAAGAAGATATGAGGTTGCTTTGGCAAGTAAGGTAAAAGTAAATCCGAAGGGTTTCTACCGCTATATTAATAGCAAAAGGATAACGAGGGATAAAATTGGTCCATTAGAGAGTCAGAGTGGCCAACTATCTGCAGAGCCAAAAGAGATGGGGGAGATATTGAAGTTTCTTTTCTTCGGTATTCACCAAGGAGAAGGATATTGAATTATGTGAGGTAAGGGAAACAAGTAGAGTAGCTATGGAAACTATGAGGATCAAAGAAGAGGAAGTACTGACACTTTTGAGAAATATAAAAGTGGATAAGTCTCCAGGTCCGGACAGGATATTCCCTAGGACATTGAGGGAAGTTAGTGTAGAAATAGCAGGGGCTATGGCAGAAATATTTCAAATGTCATTAGAAACGGGAATAGTGCCGGAGGATTGGCGTACTGCGCATGTTGTTCCATTGTTTAAAAAGGGGTCTAAGAGTAAACCTAGCAATTATAGACCTATTAGTTTGACGTCAGTGGTGGGCAAATTAATGGAAAGAATACTTAGAGATAATATATATAAGCATCTGGATAAACAGGGTCTGATTAGGAACAGTCAACATGGATTTGTGCCTGGAAGGTCATGTTTAACTAATCTTCTTGAATTTTTTGAAGATGTTACTCGGGAAATTGATGAGGGTAAAGCAGTGGATGTTGTGTATATGGACTTCAGTAAGGCCTTTGACAAGGTTCCTCATGGAAGGTTGGTTAAGAAGGTTCAATGGTTGGGTATTAATGGTGGAGTAGCAAGATGGATTCAACAGTGGCTGAATGGGAGATGCCAGAGAGTAATGGTGGATGGCTGTTTGTCAGGTTGGAGGCCAGTGACGAGTGGGGTGCCACAGGGATCTGTGTTGGGTCCACTGTTGTTTGTCATGTACATCAATGATCTGGACGATGGTGTGGTAAATTGGATTAGTAAGTATGCAGATGATACTAAGATAGGTGGGGTTGCGGGTAATGAAGAAGAGTTTCAAAGTCTACAGAGAGATTTATGCCAGTTGGAAGAGTGGGCTGAAAGATGGCAGATGGAGTTTAATGCTGATAAGTGTGAGGTGCTACATCTTGGCAGGACAAATCAAAATAGGACGTACATGGTAAATGGTAGGGAATTGAAGAATGTAGGTGAACAGAGGGATCTGGGAATAACTGTGCACAGTTCCATGAAAGTGGAATCTCATGTAGATAGGGTGGTAAAGAAAGCTTTTGGTGTGCTGGCCTTTATAAATCAGAGCATTGAGTATAGAAGTTGGGATGTAATGTTAAAATTGTACAAGGCATTGGTGAGGCCAATTCTGGAGTATGGTGTACAATTTTGGTCGCCTAATTATAGGAAGGATGTCAACAAAATAGAGAGAGTACAGAGGAGATTTACTAGAATGTTGCCTGGGTTTCAGCAACTAAGTTACAGAGAAAGGTTGAACAAGTTAGGGCTTTATTCTTTGGAGCGCAGAAGGTTAAGGGGGGACTTGATAGAGGTTTTTAAAATGATGAGAGGGATAGACAGAGTTGACGTGGAAAAGCTTTTCCCACTGAGAGTAGGGAAGATTCAAACAAGGGGACATGACTTGAGAATTAAGGGACTGAAGTTTAGGGGTAACCTGAGGGGGAACTTCTTTACTCAGAGAGTGGTAGCTGTGTGGAATGAGCTTCCAGTGAAGGTGGTGGAGGCAGGTTCGTTTTTATCATTTAAAAATAAATTGGATAGTTATATGGATGGGAAAGGAATGGAGGGTTATGGTCTGAGCGCAGGTATATGGGACTAGGGGAGACTATGTGTTCGGCACGGACTAGAGGGGTCGAGATGGCCTGTTTCCGTGCTGTAATTGTTATATGGTTATTTGATCAAGTAGAATGGCAGTATTTATACAAGGTACTCCAAAAATTCAATATGGGAGAGAATTTTATTAGATGGGTTAAACTACTTTACGATAGACCTACGGCAAGAATATTAACTAACAATACGCTATCTCCAAAATTTTACTTATCAAGGGGTAATAGGCAAGGGTGTGCCTTATCACCATTGCTATTTGCCCTTATGATAGAACCGTTGGCCGAAAGGATTAGAAATCACCCGAATATTCACGGATATAACACTAAGGATTCAAAGAATAAAATTTCACTATATGCTGATGATATTCTTTTATATATTACTAATACACAAACGAGTATACCCACCTTATTAACACTAATTGAGGAATTCGGCTCTTTTTCAGGATATAGAATAAATTGGAATAAAAGCGAAATTATGTCTTTAAAACCACAGGATTCGAGACACTTACTAAAATTCCCCTTCAAAATTGCAACAGAAAAATTCAAGTATCTGGGTATTCAAATTACGAGAAGACACAAATCATTATTTAGTGCCAATTTTATACCACTATTAAATAAACTGAATGATATGATTAAATTTTGGAAAACACTTCCGCTCTCATTGATAGGTAGAATTAACGCTATAAAAATGACTTTCTTACCACAATTAATATATTTGTTTCAAGCGATCCCAATATATATTCCAAAATATTTTTTCAAAAAACTAGATTCCACTATCACTAATTTTATATGGGATTACAGAACACATAGAATTCAACGAAAGCATTTGTGCAAATCTAAAGAAGTTGGGGGTTTATCATTACCTAACTTTATGTATTACTACTGGGCAGTGCATATTAAGAACATAATGTACTGGCTGGATAGTTCCACTCAGCAGTTGGAGTGGATAAGAATGGAGAAAGAGGAGTGCTATCCGCACGATATAGGAACGATCCTGCTCTCACCGATAAAATTGAATAGTATAATATATAAGAAGAACCCAATTATTCACAATATAATAATAATTTGGAAACAAATAAAAGTATCCTTGAAATTAAATAATTTATCAGTACTAACCCCACTATTGAACAACCCCGCATTCAAACCTTCTCTCATCGACAACACATATCAACAATGGGATAGACTGGGGATTAGGAAAGTAGGGGATATGTATGAATTGGGTAAACTGTTATCATTTCAACAATTAAAATTAAAATTTAAATTGAAGGATAATCAATATTTTAAATATATACAGGTATGTGACTTTATGAAGAAATATACACATAGATTTCAAACTATATTTTTAGACCCTTTAGAAGAAGCAATGAATATTAAGACTGATTCACAAAAATTAATATCCTACTTTTATAATAATATATTATATAGAGAATCACCCTCAACAGAAGCACTAAGGGAAGATTGGGAACATGAGCTAATGATAAAGATCTCGAAGGATAGATGGGAAAAGTATTTGATGAATACACATAACTGTTCTATTAATACAAGACATAATTTAATTCAATTCAAATTATTACATAGACTATATTATTCAAAAACGAGGTTGAATAAATGTTATCCAAACGTCTCTCCCAGATGCGATAAATGTTTGTTTCAAAACGCTAATATAACACATTCATTTGTAGGATGTACAAAGTTGAATAAATTTTGGAGTGATATATTTGATATATTTACAAAGCTCTTCAAGTCAAGAATAGAACCCAAAATGGAATGGATTATATTTGGAATAATAGGAGAAGATACCAATTTAAATAAAGACCAAAATGTTTTTTTTAATTATGGGTTAATAATTGGAAAGAAATTGATACTTAAATTTTGGAAAAATACAACCATACCAACTGTTAAAATGTGGATTAGGAATATGATGGACATAGCACGCCTTGAAGAAATGAGACTCCGACTAATAGATAAATATGACAAATTCTTAAGGAGTTGGTCTCCTTTCATCGACTTTTTGGAATCATGTGATGCAGCGGTACCATAAGGATTGCTGATTTCAGTTCATGACGTGGATAGATCTACATCTCCGAATATAGATTTGAAAAATTCTTTTTTAAGGGGCCTTCTCTTCTATTTCTACTTTCCACCTTTTCTTTTTATTTTATTTTTTTATTTTTATTTTTAATATTCACACTTCACATTTTTCTACTCTCTACCATCTATTTTTTCACTCTTTCCCCTTTCTATTGTTTTCTTTTTCTTGTCTTGCTTACTTCCTTCTCATAACATAAAACTAGAGGTTGTACATAGAATGGATTACGGTATGACATAGTTGGCACCTAAAATTAGGTGCCACTGTATTGTTTTGTATTGTATTAACTTCTAATAAAATAAACAACAACAAAAAAAAAGAAAAAAAAAGTCACAATCATATTCCCGTAGTAGCAAAAGGTTAGATACATCATGCTTAAATATCAAAAGGAGTACTTCTAAAATAATTTTAAATCAGTTTTGTATTGATAACAATTACCGAAGCTCATTTTGCAAATACATTCATTATGCTTTTCACTAATAATCAATTTACATATTTATTAAAAGAACATCCTAAATAATTTCATGGTATGTTGGAGCAAAATCTGATGAGACATATAGGTCATCAACCTGGCTTTTTCTAAACTAACAAATATATCAGGTAAAAAATAACCAAAAGGAATAGAATACATATTGGCACTTACTGTAATCATGGAAAGCCCACAATCCCTAAGATGGGGTAATATTTTATGAGCAATATTGATCTTTTCATGTACACCAGTCCTTAATTTTGCTGTCACTGGAACATCCAACACCTACGATAGGTCAAGGAACAAACAACTTCAGTTGCATCAGATAAAGTAATTAACAGATTTAATATCAGTAAATGACCACAAAATTTACTTACATAAATCATTCCTCTTGCAATCTGTTCTAATTTGGTCAAACGATGCATTAGACCACAACCTGCACCCTGGAAAGAGAAGGACAATTTAGGAAGTATTTAAAAAAGGGGAATACACTCAGACTGTCACATGTTTATCCAGCTTTTCTAACAGACAGTTTGGTATCAATCTAATCTAAACTACACCAATACTAAGAGTAAAACACATATTTATAATGCATTAAGGGGCTGTCCCACTTGATTATGATGAAGACTATCTACGACTACCTTCAACTACCCTCGATTACCTACGACTAACATGACAACCTACTACGACTAAACCTACGAGTAAAAAATGTATCTATTTTTTCCATGGAGACCTTTTACAACATGTTGAAAAATATGCCGCGACCTAGCTGAGGGTGCACGGGGACTACTCTCGAGCATGAAGGGGAGTTACAAAGATCTCCTACGACCTAGTGTCGACCATGCTGCGAGCACGAGTCGAGGGCAAACTCGCCAGAACTCACAGATTAGGTCGCCCCAGTGGGACAACCGATTTAGGTTAATATAAGATGTGTGAAATTGTACTGTGAAGAAAGATGTACATCTTCACTGTACTGAATTAAAATTACATGGGATCCACAATGAAAAGCTATTCTACTTCACCAGATCTACATTTTTTATAAAGCACAATAATAGAACAAATTATACATCGATTCCTCACAGAAAACATCTCTAAACTTTACCAACAGGGCAGTGAATCAACCTACCTTCTGATATACCAAATCTATTGGGCAGCCAACATTAATATCAACAAAATCAACGTCAATCGTCTGGTTGAGAAGCTCTGCACATTTTGTCATGGTGTCCGGAAAAGCTCCGTCTAGCTGTGGGAAAAAAAACTGTTAACTGCAAGCAAGTAGCACGACCACTATTTGTATTGAAGATTTGTCACATGGCTCATATTTTCCTGCTCCCAATCACTTACTTGCTCTGGATTTATGATCACAAGCTTTCTGAACTGAACTGAACTGAACTTTATTTATAGAGCACTTTAAAAACAACCACTGTTGCAACAAAGTGCTGTACATGACTAATCATAAACATAAAACAAAACAATAAAAACATTAAAAGACAGTAAAACAATAAAAAACAGGAGCAAAGTCTCATGCAGGGTCGAAAGCCAAGGTATAGAAAAGGGTTTTAAGACTAGTTTTGGAAATGGACAGTGAAGGGGCCTGTCTAATATGCAAAGGTAGAGTGTTCCATAATGTCAGACAGAATAATTTCTGGGACAAACTATCCTGTTGCTGAACAGCAGAAGGGCCATGAAAGACACAAATCAAATGATGTATGTGGCCAGAACTAAGCCGATGCAGGAAACTCCTCTGGAAACCAATGAGGTGGCAAACAAAAGTCCTAATTTCCGGTCCCTGCCAATAACCAAAGCTATCCAGGCTTTACAAACTTTACTGGACAGTCACAAGCATTCAATACGTGTAATAAGATGATTGAGATTTCAAAAAATAAAATTGTTTTGAAAACCATATTGCTACATTTATCTAGTTCAGAACCTTAAAGTCAACACTAGTAATTAAAACACATAACTTAATTAAATGCTTTCCTGTACCCCTAGAAATACCAACGAATGGGTTTATCGATCCTATGCGCAAGCCCAATCCAATTCAAAAACTGTTTTCCCAGCAAAAGCAGTGGAACATCAGAAAACTTTTCTTCCCATATAGAGTTTGAAGCACAGCCTGGAAATACCAGAGTAGTTAGCCAGCAAGATTGGGACTTCTGCATTCATAAGAATCACACATGCTGGTATTCTCCCAAAAAAATCCGATATTGCTTTCTAAGAAGTTATATACAATACATGCACAAAAATAACGTTCTGCTAAAAAGTATCATCAGTTGGGATGGTGAGGTCAATTCGGGCATTTTTTAATATTAAGATCTGGGAAGCTGTCTGAAGCATCTCATTTGCCAAGTGTTCAGATATTAAAGTGCTTGATATTTTCCCAATGGAAATATGTGGATAAATGTCACATGTATGATTCAGATACCTAATTTAGTTCAGAGATACAGCAAGGAAACAGGCCCTTCAGCCCACCGTTCAGACATCACCCGTACATGAGTTCTATCCGACACACTAGGGACAATTTACCGAAGCCAATTAAACTACAAACCTGTACGTCTTTGGAATGTGGGAAGAAACCAGACCATCTGGAGAAAACTCACACGGTCACAGATGGAACGTACAAACTCCGTACAGACAACATCCTGAGTCAGGATCAAACCCAGGTCTCTGATGCTGTAAGGCACTAGCTCTACCACTGCACCGCTGTGCCACCCCAATATCTTGGATATCTATTGGTGCAAATTGACATCACTTCATATCACAAATACTAATTTATTGCTGAACTATTCATCCCAAGGTGCTGAAACCGTTTACTTGCAATGCTGAATTTTATTTACATAAACCTCATTTTCGAGCAACAGCCTTTATCATAGATGTTATAAATGTGAATTACAGATTCCGATGGCAAAGTTTTGGCCTCATTTTTTAAGATTCATCAAAAGTATCTTCTGACATCCCAGACCTGTACTCCAAAGAAGTCTTCTGTGTGATGACGTTTCAACAGTGCCCATTCTGAAGACTGGCCTTGCAAAAGGTTTGTGCACATTGCCATCTCTCCACAAGTGATGTCAGCTCCAAGTCTTTTACAGATTCGACGGAAAGGAAGATTTCCACACTGCAATGAAAAAAATCAGTTGCATTTGAAAAGCACCTTTCATGATGACAGAATGTCCCATTTACTCCCATTTCATGATGCCATTAAGTGTTAGTTTCAATATGTAGAAGGATCCTATCCATGTCTTCCAGGGATGCTCCGCTGAGTTACTCCAGCAGTGTCTTTTTCTAGTGAATTAGCACCCGTAGTTCCTTGTTTATACATCCCATTTACAAGATTTTTTTGAAATTTACTGCTGCAGAATATAGAATGTAGAGATTGGCTTTTAGGGCTCTGGAAATGTATATTCCTGGTGCTGAATATAATTTTAAATTAGATTGATCCATGAACTAGTACTTCAAAAGTATTAATTTCTTCAAAGGTATTCCTTTAATACCTCCTTCTGATTCTGATTGTTCTCTGATCCTGCTTCATCACACTGCATGATTCCATAAATAACGAAAATCCATATCATCCAAATATAACCATCATCCATTCTTGTTTAGCTCCGCATATTAATGATCGGCAAGGACTGACAAACCTAGTCACATCCAAATATGAACTTTAGAAGCTTCCCAGGATGGCGCACAGAAGCAGATCTATAAACTCATATTACAATCGCTCCACGCTTTATACAATAGCTCGAATGTAATCATGTATTGTCTTTCTGCTGACTGGTGAGCAAGCAATAAAAGCTTTTCACTGTACCTCGGTACACGTGACAATAAATTAAACAAATCTTCTAACCAGAAACACATGATGAATCTTTGTAGTTTGCCAGCATTAATGAACATTACTCACTGTTGTCAGTGGTGCCAGGTATAGCTTATCTCTGAAGTTCAGCTGAAAAATAAAAGTTTTAATATTTGGATCAAACATACCAGAAAAAAATTGATGGATACAGTTCTCTGTCACATTCATTCCACTGTGCTGTAGGCAGTAACAGTTAAACATTTGCAATCTGCATAACACTAATGAAATGTATTTACATTTCCATGTCCATTGCAGAGTATTGGGTTACTCATTATCCAATGTTCTTTGTGGAAAGAAGTGGATGGCCACCAATAATTTAGATATGGAAGTTGTTCCCTGCCCCCACCCCAACAAGGGAGAACATCCCATGGATGAGAAACAATAGGGACCAAGAATTCTGTTGGACCACAGTGCAATTAAGAGGACGAAATAGGAGACAAAGCTACTGGAAGAGGTGTGTGGATTGTAATAGAAAGTGAAATTAAATAGCGTAGAATCAGTGCTAATTCCCTGAGATTCTGGTAAAAAGAATATACTTGCCTGTGAAAGATATTGCAATAGTTACAAAATGATAACTGCTACATAACTGTTATAACTTATAACTGTTATTTGATACAGAATTTGATATGATCTCCAAACCAAGGAAGTTATTGTTATTTTGCTTTCTCCAAATTAAAACTGATAACCTCATTGGAGACCCGAGGACTATCTTTAATCGGATTTAGCTTGCACTAAACATTAGTCCTTTTATCCTGTATCTGTACACTGTGGATGGCTTGATTGTAATAATGTATAGTCTTTTTCACTGACTGGATAGCATGCAACAAAAAAGCTGTTCACTGTACCCCAGTACACATGCCAATAATAATAATAAACTAATAAACTAAAAGCGACTTACTTGTTTCTTCTCACACGATCGAAGCTTTATGATATCTTCATCAGTCACAACACCTAATCTAGTTGCAGAAGACATTTGTTTGTTGTCCTTTACAGAACTGGCATCTATTTCAGAACCTGGAATGGTCTGTTTTTCCAATAAGTTTCCAGGACAGGCAAATTTATCCTGCGATTCTGCAATTACGTTATTCTTTGGTGGTATGCAAACACTATTTTCTTGGGTGGCTACACTTACAACACTAAGAGCTGACTCTATCTCCACTCTCAAATCAGTATTAACCTGGGTGGAACCTGTTTTGTCTTCTGGATTATTTTGTTTTCTTGAATCATTATTTACACTTATCATTTTCAAGTATTGCTCAGATTTTGGAAAAGAAAATTTTTTTTTACGAAGAATATGCTGCAGTTCTTTGCCAATGGTGTTTTTCACTATCACTTTTGTTTCCCACATTTTCATAAGATCCTCCTTAATAAGATTCTTGTTATCTGGCCCAATGTGAGATTGTGCATAGCGACAGGAAATGCCATATTGACATCTTCCATATGTATCATACAAGTAGCAATTTTCTCCAAGATCAGCAGGTTTCAATGCCAGGTACTCTGACACATCATGTAAAAATCTGCACTTTTCACCATAGTAACATTTTCCTGGATGTTCCTAGGGGATGAAAAAAACACATTAATGTATGTTTTAACACATTAAGCACCTTTATTAAGTACATAATATTTACAAATGAAAAGTATAAAGTTAGGAAAAGCTAATTCAGCAACCTCAGTAACATGAAGAAATCATAGGAAATGTCTGTAAGCCATAATGGCATAGCAACAGAAGACAACTACAATGAGTTGACAACATTTATTTTTGAGGACACTGTAACCTGTTTGAAACATATAATTATAATTAAACAACAGACATCTGTCCTTTATGATTCAGTTCGCACAATTTTACTGAATAGCTTCAAAACATGATAACCCAAAGGGGTTCCATTTCAACTGGCTATCAACTTTCTATATTAACAAGTAAAAATAGTTCTGCTATAACACGATAGTTGCATTCCTAAGAAACCCCACATTATAGAAAAATCACTTTATAATATATATGTCAATGAAAAAGGTTGTAAGGGGAGGGGATAGAGTTTGAGATTAACATGCCCCATGCCCCACATAATCTTGTACACATAAATAAAGTCACCCTCGACTTCCCATAATAGTCCCATATACAACCTCTCCCTATAACCCAAGTGCCTGGAGTCTCCTTTGAACCATTACCAGCTTATTGACATCCTTCATTATAATGTGTGACCAGAACTGCACACGGTTCTCCAAGTAAGGTTTCACCAATGACTTACAGCTGCATCATGATGTGCCAGCTTTAATACTCAATACAGATCCTGTTGGAAACTTAGATATCATTCCTCATCCACTAAAACACATGGAGACAGCACTGACCCCCTGTGGCAAATCACTGCTCAAAGGCTTTGAGTAAGACACACAACCATCCACAACTACCCCTTGACTCACTCCTTCCTCTAAGCCAAATATGCTAATTGGCTAGGTCACCTTGGATTCCATGTGATCTAACCTTCCAAACCTTGTTTAAACAATGAAGATAAAAGAGACAACAGATCCTGGAATCTCAGAACAAAGAGCAGAACGTTAATAACTCATTGGATCAAATAGCGTCATTGGAGGCAAATGGTGTATGTCGATATTTTGAGTCAATCCTGCATCAGGGCAATGGACACTTTGATATGGAATTGAGTTGGTCACATGTTGAACTGTATAAACAGCAGGAGGATGAGGAAATACTTTTTCACACAGAGGGTTGTGAATCTGTGGAATTCTCTGCCTCAGAAGGCAGTGGAGGCTAATTCTCTGGAAACTTTCAAGAGAGAGTTAGAGCTCTTAAAGAGAGTGAAGTCAGGGGATATGGGGAGAAGGCAGGAACGGGGTACTGATTGTGGATGATCAGCCATGATCACGGTGAATGGCGGTGCTGGCTCGAGGGGCCAAATGGCCTACTCCTGCACCTTTTGTCTATAACAATGTTCCTTCCTTATGGCGATTTAAAATACCTTCATTTTTGAAAAAACTGCAGTATATTTTACAGCAAGATAAAAATACTAATGGGTGTATGTTAGATAGAACATCATTGCACAATCGTCAATAGAAACAATTGCTTGTCAACTTCGATGACTGCCCATGGTAAAAACTGTCGCCAATGTTCTTAAGAAACAATGGTGCCTGATTAAACATTGATTTTTCACTTAGACTGTCGGTCACTTTTTTTCTGCTTGTCAATTTCTAAAGTAACTTTTAACTGTGTTTCTAGTTCGATTGAAATTGCATGATAACCAATTCATCCCATGTCATACATACACATACGATTCTCTCCTTGCGCAAGCTTTAATTCTGTAATAGTTTTACACACCTTAACTTTGGAATTTAATAGGCAGTTAGATCATACAGAAATGACTATGTATCAATTCATTTTCACCTGGGAAATATATACTTCCAGATTTTGTAATAATTTCGACTGGACAGACAAAACCAAAATACTCCTTCCTCTAAACCATTCCTTCCTCAAAACCATTCCACCCTCAAGACCATTCCTTCCTTTGCTCCACATGGAAAACAACTCCTAGCATCCATCCAGCCAACTGAGACAAAAGCACACTGGATAGCCACCAAGTGGTCAACAGGAGTGGAAGGCAACCTCATCTCCATTACACACCTACATCTCTTCATCAGATAAAGGCTGTCCAGGGTCTGACCTCCCCAGAGGAGCATGGGCGAAGCTCAACAGACTTCGTACTGGAGTTGGGTGTTTCAATGCCAACATGTGGAGATGGGGACTCCGCCAGAGCCCAGCCTGTGAATGCGGAGCAGAACAGACAGTCAACCATGTCATCCGGCTCTACCACCCACCAAATGGAGCTCAGGGCCTGGCAAACATTGACGCAGAGACAACAACCTGGCTGCTCAACACCCGGCTTGAGATCTAACTATTCCTTTGGTTTATTTATGTTTCATTCGCAAGAAGAAGCTTCACAATTCGCAACATTTCAATCCTTTGGTCTCAGACCTTCTGCCTTTTCATCTCTGGTGTTTGTCCAACCATCTGCATATCAAATAACCCTCCGCACCTGTGTTGGTCTATTACCTGCCAGGCATTGTCAAGCCCCTCTTTTCTTACTGCACCCTGCCCACACATTCATTCTGAAGGCTACTGACCCTATACGTCATCTATCCATGTTCATCTGAGATGTTGCCTGACCCACTGAGCAATTCCAGCACACTGTGCCTTATGTAAACCAGCATCTGCAGTTCATTGAAACTACAAAACCGTTAATTGGTGTAATCCCACTAAAATGCTAATGTCATCTGTTCACGACAATGTCAGTGAGTTAGCAACTCTTTACCATTCAATTTTATTCTTCATCTGATAAAGCTTTCAATGTATCACAAAAAGGGGGCTGATTTAGTGAAACAATCACTGCCCTCATTATTTTATAATTAATTAAAATTTGACCTCCTTTTTCCAGATTTTGTGGACCCAAATAACATCTGTAGTCAAGACAAAATAACAGAGGAGCCTTCCTCTTAAATTAATCCTTCTAATGTTCATCATTAGAAAGTATGCACAATGGTAAAGAATTACTATTTAGGGTTCTTTCTCACTGCTAACCCTGTCCTCTTTTAAAGTAGAATGCAGTGCCCAAACGTATCTTCACAACCAAACAGGCAAGAAAAGCGACTCAAATGAATGCGAAAACAGGGAAGGACATCAGCATAGCACAGGAATTCGAGCTATACAATTGATCTTCCAAATCAATGTAACATACCCGAACTACTGAGGTACACAATTTTCGATCGTGTTCATACTGGTTTGGCTTCATACGAGGCCTGTTTTTATTTTGGCCCCTGGCCTTCTTATTACTTTCTTTGCAATTGTCTTTACTTTCTGCGCTACTCTTTTCAGATTCATTTGCATCATGATCATCACCAATTTTAACTTTTTTTGATTCATGCTTCAGAGTATCTTCACTTGCATCTAAATTGTCAGCAAGTTTTAGGTCTTTATTTCTTTCGTCATCAAGATATTCATGGAATTTATCTTTGCTGATCAGATATCTAGAAGATAAAAGGAAATATAATGAGGAAATTAAAACATCATTTAAATTATGAAAGATTTTGCTAGAGTGGATAAATAAAAAGCATTGCTATTGAGAATACAAAAATCCAATAAGATTGCCAACAAGAAACCACACATAGTACAGAAGAAACTTATTTATTCGGGAATAAATGTGGCAAGGACGGAAACCAGATATGCATCAGGAAGAAGAGGATCAAAGGTACATTGGTAGAGTTAGATGGGAAGAATGGAAGGTGGCTCGAGTGAAGCATAGTTTTTGGACCTCTTACACCATTTTATGCTCACTATACAAGTTAAGGATCCATAGAAATTGCAGCACAGGTTGATAAGGGCGATAAGAATAGATACTGGACCTGGACAGATACTGGACATTACCAAGACCACAAATTATAATAGTAGGGAGGTCTTGGTACAACTTCATAAAACTTGATTAAGTCACACTAAAACTTGATTAAGCCACAATAAGACGATTGGGTGCAGCTTGGGCCAATAGTTCAGGTGGACAATGCCATATTGGCCATTGTCAAGACAATGTGACAAGTCAATATTTTAAAATCTAGTGGATACAAATGTATATGTATTTAGGTCTTCATTATTGTTGTACAATTGCTGCACTGCACCTAATTGTTGAATATGGAATTCTATGCAAATTCATTCACCAATAAAACTTACTGCCAAAACTTTATGAAGTTGCTGTATTTCAACTAGATTACAATTGTTGTTTCAATTCTAAAAGTAGGCACTGTCAACTTTTCTCCTATATCTGTTTCAGTGTAGATTTCGCAGAACATGACACTACAGCTTTCCACGTGACTGATCAAAAATAATTTTAATTGCTTTAAAATCAACTCACTGAGATTTGACTGGTGCTACTCCTGGAAGAGTCACATTATCATTGCTGGTGTTATTGGCATCTCCTCCTTCAGCCATAATTAACCAAGTTGATGATTAAAAGCTTGTGAAGTCTCAGAAACCAGCGACCAAATTAGACATTAAAAGGCACTGGCAATATTCAGGTCAGAAACATCTGTAGAGAGAAGAGTTAAAATTTCACGTTGACGACCCTTCATCAGAACTGCAAAAGTGAGAAAACACATTTATTTTAAATCACAGAGAATGGTTGTCGTGAATGTAACCAAGGGAACATCTGTGCGGACTCACCTGTCCTGAGGAATACACCGTGGAGAAAGAGTGAGAGTAAGAGAGAAGGAAAAAACTGGCTGGAATTGTAAAAAGGCAATGACAGAATATGGCATAAATCAAAAATAAAAGACAATGTTGGAAATATCCAACAGATGTGATATATCTGTAGAAAGCAAAAGTATGTGGGTGATTTTGCATCAGAAAAGACCAGTTCTGAAATGAAGGGAGAGGGGGCTCAAAAAGAGGAGGGTGGAACAGCACCCATTTTGCTTGGGTAGCGGTCTATTGATTTCTCTAATTTCATAACCCCTGCATTCCCTCTTTCTCCATCCCTCCCCCACCCCAGTCATCCTACTAGTTCCACTGACAACCTGCTTAGTTTCATTGTTCGTATATACTCGCTAGCACATTTTCCACAGCTAACAATGGACCTTTGTGGACTCTATCTTTTAATGTGTTACTGTCTTTGATTTGTTCTATGTACCTTTTCATACCTCTAGTTTCCCTCTCCCCTAACTCTCAGTCTGAAGAAAGGTCTCGACCCTCTAAGAATAAGGGGTAAGCCATTTAGAACGGAGATGAGACAACACTGTTTCACAGAGTTGTGAGTCTGTGGAATTCTCTGCCTCAGAGGGCGATGGAGGCCGGTTCTCTTGATGCTTTCAAGAGAGAGCTAGATAGGGCTCTTGAAGATAGTGGAGTCAGGGGATATGGGGAGAAAGCAGGAACGGGGTACTGTTTGTAGATGATCAGCCATGATCATATTGAATGGCGGTGCTGGCTTGAAGGGCCGAATGGCCTACTCCTGCACCTATTGTCTATTGACCCAAAACGTCACCTATTCCTTTTCTCCAGTTATTCCAGTATTTTGTGTTTATCTTTAGAGGCGGGACAAAGTCAGGCAAATTATATGTGGGTACATTTGAAGGGTGGAGAACTTGCTGGCTGGTGCGGGACAAAGCCTAGAGATGAAATGGGGACAACATTTAGATTATTGTGTCAGAGAGGTCTATTGCTTGACGTGGTTTAATTCAACTTCAAGTCGCCAGGGCTGCATGGTGCCTGTGTGTGGGGAAATCAACGCTGTCCTCCAATCCTGGGCCACACGGAAATCAGCACCTGAAGTGTGAATTCTCAGAGCCCACCAGGTGCAGCACTTAACTGCTCCATCTTGTCCTATTAGCAGCGTGATTGAAGAAGTTGCCTGGCGCTGCCCCACTGCCAGCAATCGCCACCAATATCCAGCGGCCAGGCGGGGATCGCTGGTGCCTCGCGCCCGCCAGCGTCGCACGCCCCTCGAACCCTGACCAGCGATCACTCGCCGGTGCCGCCCGCCCGCCAGCGTTCACCCGCCAGTGCCGCGCGCCCCTCGAACCCTGATCAGCGTTCACCCGCCAGTGCCGCGCGCCCGCCCGCCAGCCATCGTTCACCCGCCAGTGCCGCGCGCCCGCCCGCCAGCGTTCACCCGCCAGTGCCGCGCGCCCCTCGAACCCTGACCAGCGTTCAAACTGGCCCGGCGCCGCGCGCTGAGCAAGACCGTTGCTCGATCATTTACCCGAAGCGGCCGCAGACATTGACCCGAGCAAGGATACCCGAGTGACGCGTCCGCCAACACAGCGGCGGGTGCAGCGATGAAACACCTCCCTCGGCAACTCGCAACCTGCTCACACTGGTCCGCCGAACTGTCGCATCCCGCATCACTTCACTTGCAGCATCTACATACATCTAACGCGTTTTCGCGGGAGAGATAATTTCCAACGGGGCTGATTGAGTTTACCCATTAATGTTTGAAATCGATTTTTTTTTTTAAATCAGCAGCAGGAGCGACATATTGCAAATCCATCCCCCGACTCTCAGTCTGAAGCAAAGATTAAACCAAAGATCATAGAATTCATAAACCTTTTATTGCGCGTTGTTGCTCATTTTATACGCAGTTTCCCTTTTTAATTTTGTTTTTTTTAAAAAGGAGCACCTTATTCATTATAAACAAATATAATAATGGTCTAACATGGAAGGCTAAGAGACCAAGATAAGCTGCAAAATCCAATGGACTGACGTGGACTAACGGAGATCGGGGTCTTAGTCCTAAAATGGCGGAAGTGACGTTCTGTTGCGTACTACACGTCAATCAAAGATTATAGAGGAGCTCTAATCTTTGACGTCAGCCCATCCAGGCAAGCCAAGAGTCAACATGTGTGGGTTAATAATATTAATGTTAATCCTACAATGGAATGCAAGAAGCTTGTTAGCCAATGGGCAAGACTTTAAGCAATTCATAGACAGTAGGAAGGAAAAACCAGATGTCTATGTATCCAGGAAACCTGGTTGAAACCAAGTTTAGATTTTGTTCTATATGATTATGTTGCAGTGAGATGTGATAGGGGAAATGGGGGAGGAGGGGGTTGTGCCACTTTCATTAAAAAAGGGATACCATACAAGGTATTAGGAATTGGGCAGGAACAGGAATATGTGGTAATAGAAGTGTGGTCTGAGAGGAGGAAAATAGTGGTAATAAATTACTATAATCCATGTAAGCGATTAGAGGTCAATAAGTTACAGGAAGTAGAAGGCCAGAGCAAATCTAATGTTATTTGGTGTGGGGACTTTAACGCACATAATACATTATGGGGCAGTGGAAAGTCAGATAATAATGGACAGGTAATTGAGGAATTATTAAATGATGGTAATCTAGTATGTCTAAATGATGGAAAGAAGACCAGGGTAGATGTTAGGACAGGGAAGGAGTCTGTGTTGGACCTTACACTTGTTTCTAATAGGATTGCTGCTAAATGTAATTGGGAAGTATATGAAAAGGGTACCATAGGAAGTGATCATCATCCTGTGCTATGCAAAATAAATATTACTTTAACTATGAGTAAAGAAAACAGAAGTGGACGATGGGTGTTTGGAAAGGCTAATTGGGAGAAATTTAAGGAGGAAAGTGATAGATATGTAAAACCGATACAAGAAGAGACAGATATAGAAAACTTTGAGAATAAATTGTCAGAAGGTATCAAAAGAGCAGCATTAGTTTCCATACCTAAAAGTAAAGGAAGATCAAAAAGGCAAGCTGTGCCATGGTGGGACAATAAATGTAAAGAGGCAGTGGTGAATAGAAACAGAGCATTCAGATTATTAAAAAGAACTCATAACTACCAACACATGATTAATTACAAACAGGCTCAGGCAATTGTAAGGAGGACTATAAGACAAACAAAAAGAGCATATTGGAGGAAGTATTGTGATTCAATTGGAAACACAACACAGGTAGGGGAGATATGGGGGATGATTAAAAAAATGGAAGGTGATAAAAGGGAGTGGAGTTATCCTATCCTAACAAATGGAGATCAAACTGTAGTCTCAAATAAAGACAAAGCAGAACTAATGGTTAACACTTTTAGTAGGGTTCACAGCTCCCACAATTTATCAGATGAAGGAAGAAGAGGTAGGGAAAGAACAAGAGAGGAAAATGTTGAGGCCTTACAAAGGAAAGGTATCACAGAGGACAAGTACAATATTCCATTTAATTTGGGGGAGCTAAAGAGAGCTCTGGCCAAGTGTAAGAACTCAGCCCCAGGGAAGGATGATATTTGCTACATAATGATAAAGCATCTAAGTGAGGAGGGACTCCAAAAGATACTTGCACTATATAACAAGGTGTGGGAAGAAGGGCGAATACCGGAGAGGTGGAAGGAAGCAATCATTGTGCCTATTAGGAAACCAGGGAAAGATGCAAGTAATCCAGTAAATTATAGACCTATAGCTTTAACAGCACACATGTGTAAACTGATGGAAAGAATGGTAAATTAAAGATTAATGCATCTAATGGAAGAAAACGGTATAGTGGCTAATTATCAGAGTGGCTTTAGAAAAGGGAGAGGTACTAATGATCCAGTTCTGTGCTTGGAAGATGATATAAGGAAAGCACAAGTTAAAAAAGAATCTGTAGTTACTGTATTTTTTGATGTAGAGAAGGCTTATGATATGTTGTGGAGAGAAGGTCTTCTAATAAAGCTGCATTTAATGGGAGTAGGAGGAAATATTTTTAACTGGATAATGGATTTTCTTAACGGTAGAGGTGTCCCAGTTAAAATAGGGTCAGACATCTCTAGTAAATGTGTAGTCGAGAATGGAACTCCCCAAGGAAGTGCGATAAGCCCGATCCTATTCTCAATCATGATCAATGATATATTTGCAAACATTCAACCAGAGATGGGGCGATCGCTCTTTGCAGATGATGGCAGCCTATGGAGAAAGGGGAAGAATATAGATTTTATCGTGGGAAAAATGCAGCAAGGGATAGCCCAGGTGGAAGAGTGGGGAGTGAAATGGGGTTTTAAATTCTCTATAGAGAAGACAAAGACAATGGTTTTCACAAGGAAGGAAATTAAAGAGGATGTCCAGTTAAAACTATACGGCAACAATTTGGAAAGAGTAAAAGATTTCCGTTTCCTGGGAGTCCATTTTGACTCCAGATTAACATGGAGGGTCCACATTACAAAAATAATTGGAAAATGCAAAAAAGCCATCAATGTAATGAGATGCTTAGCAGGTTTAGAGTGGGGAGCAGATATATTATCTCTTAAACATATCTATGTATCACTGATCAGATCCAGACTAGAGTATGGCAGTATAGCTTATGGATCAGCATCTAAGTCAGTGTTGTCCGAGTTGGACAAAGTCCAAGCGGAAGCTCTAAGAATCTGTATAGGAGGTGTGCGGACGTCACCTGTATGTGCACTACAGGTGGAAACTGGGGAGATGCCGTTGAGACTGCGCCGCAGACAACTAATGGCTAATTACTGGCTAAGCCTTAAGGGTCATGGAGAGAACCACCCAACAAAACAGGTAGTACAGGAGTGCTGGGAGAGAGGGGTGGCTCAGTCTGGAAGCTTCGGCTGGGTTGGAGGAGGTGTGGCAAGGGACATGGAAGTAGAGGACAAAGAGTTCTGCCCTGCAGTATTGTGGCCATCTGTCCCAATATGGTTACTGAACATCCCAAAAGTTGATCTGGAGATATGGGAGGCAAAAAGGAGGGGAAAAAATTCGGACTTAAAAACAGAATACCATAACCATATATATAATAGATACAGGGAACACCTCTTAATCTTCACAGATGGATCAAAGGACCCAGTAGCTGAAACAACAGGGGCAGCTGTGGTAGTGCAAGGGATGAATGTTGAGATTTGCAAAAGAACAAATAACTATTTGGCAGTGTATACAGTGGAACTGTACGCTATTTTGATGGCAGTTCGGTGGATAGAACAGGTGCAACCATGCAAAGTATTAATATGTAGCGACTCAGTGTCTGCAATCCAGAGTATTGGGTCTGGTGCATCCCATAGGCGGCCTGACCTAGTGTATGAAATTCTACTACTATTAAGCCAAGTAACAAGGAAGGGCAGTGACGTGACTTTGTTGTGGGTCCCAGCACACATTGGTGTGCTAGGAAATGAAAAAGTGGATAAATTAGCAAAAGAGGCCGTTAAAAAAGAGAACATAGAGGTAAACTTACAATTATCCAAATCTGAAGGAAAACACATTGTGTGGAAGAAAATAAATCAGGAATGGCAACAATACTGGGAACAGGAGACAAAGGGGAGACACCTCTATTCGCTACAAAATAGAGTGGGCATTACAGCAAGAAGAGGGGGGAACAGGAGAGAACAGGTAGTATTAGCAAGATTGAGGATAGGACACACTCACCTGAACAGCACATTAAAAATGTTGGGAAAACACCCTACTGGGCTGTGTGAGGAATGCCATCAGCCGGAAACAGTTCAGCATGCTCTAGTTGCATGTAGAAGATATGAAACAGAAAGAAGAGTTTTGATCAGTGAAATGAAGAAAATTGGAATGACAGATATATCAGAAAAGAACATTCTAGAGTATGGAGGGGAAGGAAAAGGAGTAAAGGTGTTGTTTAATTTCTTGAGGGCCTCTGGCCTTATAAAAAGGATATAATGTAAAGACATGAGGACTGTGGAGTGAAGCCAGAAGGTGGCAGCAATGCAACATTGTGGATGCCGGCTGCCGTAAAACTCCAAAGAAGAAGAAGAAGAAGAAGAAGAAGAAGACGTCAGCCCATTGGGTTTGGCCGCAGGAGTGGGCGATCTTGCTCCTCTAGTATCTTTGGTCTGAAGAACGGTCTCAACCCGACATTTCACCCATTCCTTTTCTCCAGTGATGCTGCCTGACCCACTGAGTTACTCCAGCATTTTGTGTCTATGTTCAACTGGGAACTAAAACTCTGAAGAAGGGTTTTGGCCCGAAACGTCGCCTATTTCATTCGCTCCATAGATGCTGCTGCACCCGCTGAGTTTCTCCAGCAATTTTGTGTACCTGGGAACTAACTGTTCGTTTGGAAATATTAAGTACGTTTCTGAACTAAAATGTGCGTTGGAATCCCTTAATTTTAAATAGTCCCTGGCCACAGTTTAGGCATCAGTTGACTGCAGGATAGTAGATGTGAAGCTCATGAGGAATAAGCCAGATAATTAGATCAGCAGTGGGAAGTTATGCGAGGAAAGGAATGAAACGGGAAAGGTAGGGATTAAATACATAGCACAGAAACGGGCACTTCAGCCCACAATGTTTGCCGAACATTATGCCAAGTTAAAGTGAGCTCATCTGCCTGTACATGATTCATATAACTGTGTTCTCTGCACTTGTGCCTTTCTAAAAGACTCTTAAACGGCACATCTTCACCACCACCCCTAGTAGTATGTTATAGGCCACCACCATTCTCTGTAAAAAAAAAACACTTGCTCTGCACATCTCCATTAACCGTTCCTCCTCTTACCTTAGTTATAACTATGCCCTCTGGTGTTGAATATTTCCCCTATGGGGGAAAAAGGTGGACTATCAAAAAAAAGTCAGCGTGAATTTGTTAGCTGGAGTTCCTGTCCTACCAACCCGGTCGATTTTGTTTTTAGAGAGGTAACAAATTGTATTGATAAAGGCAACAGTCAACCTGCTGGAGGAACTCAGCAGGTTGAGCAGCATCTCATAGGAGAAAGAATGTTTCCAGTTGAAATGTTGCATTAGAACAGATTGGAGAGGGAAGACTGCCAGTGTAAAGAGAGAGGGGGAGTGGTGAGATAGAACCCAGTAAGTGATTGATAGACCAAGGAGGGGTGAAGAATTACATGCAGGAGTGGAGATGTGAAAGAGAGGCAGGTGGATGATAAATGGATGTAGACAAAAAAAGGACAGACTTGGGAAGTGGTGAATTTGGAAATGGCATAAATACACATATACACAAAGATTACCAGTGCTGCAATCTGGACTCCTAGTTGTTTCCCCCTTCCCCATCCCCTTCCACCTATATTCCGCCTCTGGTTTCCCAATTCGTGCCTCTTCTATCCTCATCTCACAACTTCTGTCATTTATTTCTGGCCTTTGTCCAACCATCTGCCTAACATCTGCCCCCTTTCCCCTAATCTGAATCCAGCTCTCACTTGCCAGGCTTTGTCCTTCCCCTGGAGAGACAAAAAAAGCTGGAGTAACTCAGCGATCAGGCAGCTTCTCTGCAGGAAGGGAATAGGTGACATTTTCGTTTTGGGTCGAGACCCTTCTTCAGACTTCCTGCTTTGCCCCACCCCTCTTCTTTACAATCAGTTTAGAGTAGGATTCTGACCCAAAATGTCACCCATCCACGTTCTCCAGAGATGTTGCCTGACCTGCTGAGTTACTCCAGCACTTTTTGTCATTTATGTAAACCCAAATCTGTAGTTCCTTGTGTCTGGAGTCTGGTAAGTAGGAGCGTGGTCCCACAATGGAAACCATTAGGAAGAAGGTGAAGGAACCAGAACCAGATGTGAGGGGAGGGGGAGGATCCAGTGGATAAAATGTAGGCAATTGGGAGATAAAACCAGGAAGAGGAGGAAGCTGAAAATTATGATGCATTGCTGGAAGGTGACCAATGGGAGATGGGTCTCATGGGGTGGGGAGGAGGAGGGCGAGGGCCACAGAAGATATGGGTTAGCTGAAAATTCAATGTTCATTCCATTGAGTTGTCTGGAATCTGATAGGTAAGGAAAGTGGTAATTAAAACTATAAGGGAAGAGGTGAAGAGCAAATGGAACCATGACCAGATAAGGGAGGGGATATCTGGTGGATAACATGTATGGGTAGTAAGTTTATGGAACCAAGAGGGAAAGGTTTGTGACTCTTTCATTTTTTAGTTTATTGTCACGTGTTCAGACATACAGTGAAAAGCTTTTGTTGCATGCTAGCCAGTCAGCAGAAAGACACTACATGATTACAATCGAGCCATTTACAGTGTATATGATAAGGGAATAACAGATACTTGATAAGGGAATAACATTTAGTGCAAGGTAAAGCCAGCAAGGTTGAATCAAGGGTCACCAAAGAAGTAGATAGTAGTTCAGCACTGCTCTCTGGTTGTGGTAAGATGATTCTGTTGCCTGATAATAGCTGGGAAGAAACTGTCCCTGAATCTGGAGGTGTGCGTTTTCACACTTCTATACCTATTGCCTGACGGGAGAGGGGAGATGAGGGAGAGGCCAGGGTGCAACTCATCCTTGATTATGCTGGTGGCGTTGCCAAGACAGCGTGAAGTATAAATGGAGTCAGTAGAAGGGAGGTTGGATTGTGTGATGGTCTGGGCTGTGTCCACAATTTGCTGCAATTTCTTGCAGTCTTGGATGGAGCTGTTCCCAAACCGTGATATATCCTGATAAAATGCTTTCTATGGTGGATCTAGAAGTTGGTGAGAGTTGTAGGGGACATGCCAAACTTTCTAAGCTTTCTATGGAAGTAGAGACATTGGTGTGCTTTTGTGGTCGTTGCTTCAATATGGGTAGTCCAAGAGAAGTTGTTGATGATATCGACTCCTAGGAATTTGAAATTTTCAACCATCTCTTCGGCACCATCAATGCAAACTGGGGTATGTGTACTGCTTAGTTTCCTGAAGTCGATCACTATCTCCTTTGCCTTGCTGATATTGAGAGAACAGTTGTTGTCTCGACACCAGGACACGAGGTTCTCGATCTCCTTCCTATACTCCGTCTCATCATTATTTGATATCCGGTCAAATAAGGGAAAATGAGGGACAAACAGGGCTCTCGCTTAGCTTTTTTTCCCTGTTGCCAGCCGGGCAACCTAGGCAGCTTTTTAGGTTGCCAAATGACAGTTTAGGTGGTCATTTAAGACGGCTCGCATGACACGTGCGATAATGTGCTTGGACGAGTGCGTAGTTACCAGTCAGAATTATGGTCAATGAAGCATTCACATATTATTTCTGCTTCAAATAAAGTCACAAACTAAACATATCAACAATCAAGACATGATATATACCACAATGACATGCAGCAAAATTACAATACAGTATCTCATATCTTTTTAGACGTTGCAATGAATGCAATTTCTATTATTTCTTTCCACTTCCAAACAAAATTCTGGTTGGATTATTCAGCGTATGATCAACCTCAGTGAGACCAAGTGCAGGCTTGGCGATCGCTTCGCACAACACCTACACTCAGTTCGCAATAACCAACCTGATCTCCTGGTGGCTCAGCACTTCAACTCCCCCTCCTATTCCGAATCCGACCTTGCTGTCCTGGGCCTCCTCCATGGCTAGAGTGAGGCCCACCGCAAATTGAAGGAACAGCACCTCATATTTCGCTTGGGTAGTTTACACCCCAGCGGTATGAACATTGGCTTCTCCAATTTCAGGTAGTCCTCGCTTTCTCCCTCCTTCCCCTCCCATTCCCAGCTCTCCCACAGCCTACTGTCTCTGCATCTTCCTTTCTTTTACATGACCCCCCCCCCCCTCCTGACATCAGTCTGAAGAAGCGTCTCGACCCAAAACGTCGCCTATTCCTTCGCTCCACAGATGCTGCCTCACCCGCTGATTTTCTCCAGCTTTGTCTACCAACGGGATCCCACCACTGGCCACATCTTCCCATCTCCTCCCCTGTCGGCTTTCCGCAGAGACCGCTCCCTCCGTAACTCCCTGGTCATTTTGGCCCTTCCCACCCAAACCACCCCCTCTCCTGACACTTTCCCTTGCAACCGCAGGAAATGCTACACTTGTCGCTTTACCTCCCCCCTTGACTCCATTCAAGGACCCAAGCAGTTTTTCCAGGTCGGCAGAGGTTCACCTGCACATCCTCAAACCTCATCTATTGCATCCGCTGCTCTAGGTGTCAGCTGCTCTACATCGATGAGAGCAAGTGTAGGCTTGGCGATCGCTTCGCCCAATACCTCCACTCGGTTCGCAATAACCAACCTGATCTCCCGGTGGCCAGCACTTCAACTCCCCCTCCCATTCCGAATTCGACCTTTCTGTCCTGGGCCTCCTCCATGGCCAGAGTGAGGCCCACCATAAATTGGAGGAGCAGCACCTCATATTTTGCTTGGGCAGTTTACACCCCAGCGGTATGAAAATTGACCTCCAATTTCAGGTAGTCCCTGCTTTCTACTCCGCTTCCCAGCTCTCCCTCAGCTCACTGTCACCGCCTCTTCCTTTCTTCTTCTCCCCGTACCCTCACATCAGTCTAAAGAAGGATCTCGGCCAGAAACGTCGTCTATTACCTTCGCTTCATAGATGCTGCCTCACCCGCTGAGTTTCTCCAGCATTTTTGTCCACCCATTCACACAAGTTCTGTTATCCCACTTTCCTCACCCACTCCCTACACATTAGGGGCAATTTTACAGACAAGTTAACCTACAAAGCCAATGCATCTTTGGGATGTTGGAAGAAACCTACATGCTTGCAGGGAGAATGTGCAAATTCAACACAGACAGTGCCCGAGGGCAGGATCGAACACAGATCTCTGGCGTGTGAGGCAGCAAGTCCACCAGCTGTGCCACTATATTTTATTTTCCAACACACAAAAAAATTATACGTTGATAACTTTGGTTACTAAAAAAAAAGAAACTATCCATTTTCAGTCTTAAATCTCTAAGTGATGCTATGTCCCCTTTACAGCTACTGTATGTTTTAATTCAGTTCAAGACTATGGGGCAGTACATTGGTCATAAAGTTGCTGCCTAAAATTGCCAGAGACCCGGAATTGATCCTGAATATGGGTGCTGTCTGTATGGAGTTTGCTCCTTTTCCCTTTAATCACACGAGTTTTCTCCGGGTGCTCTTGTTTCCTTCCACATTCCAAAGGTTTGTAGGGACCTTTTTCAGTCCCAACCCAAAACGTAATATTTTCCTTTTGTCCAGAGATTCTGTCTGACCTGTTGAGTTACTCCAGCTTTTTATGTCTATCTTCAGTTTAAACCAGGATCTGCAGTTCCTTCCTACACACACGATACTCTACGATAGAACTTTATTAATCCCAGGAGGGAAATTTGTGTGTGTGTATAGTAATATAATCATATATAAATATACACTGTTTTGATTTCTCATTTATAACATTGTTTACAGAGTACTATGTTTACATACTCTGTTGTGCTGCTGCAAGTAAGGATTTCATTGAGAGGTGAGACTCTTGACTCTTGACTTACGTCGCTAATGCATGGGATAGAACTAGTGTACGGGTGATCGGTGGTCGGCGTGGACTTGGTGGGCCGAAGGGCCTGTTTTCACACTGTATCTTTAAATTAAACTAAAAATACTAAAACCATAGGAAATCTAAAGAAGGGTCTCTACCCGAAACATCACCCAATTTCTTCTATCCAGAGATGCTTGCTGCTCCATGGAGTTCTGCTGCACAATTAAAGCATGGAATAGTCTTCACCCTACTATAGGTACCCAACCAGCAGCAATTAAATTTAAGGTATCTCTTTTTTTCCCCCAAGAACCGTTTTTTGTCTAAGACCAAGTCAAGTGTCAAGAGAGTTTTATTGTCACGTGTCCCAGATAGGACAATGAAATTCTTGCTTGCTGCAGCACAACAGAATATGTAAACATAATACAGAACAGGAGATAAAAGTTCAGTGTGTCTATATACCATAGACCAGATATATATACATATACACAATAAATAAACAGATAAAATGCAATAGGCTGTTATTTTTTAGAGTTTGGAGTTTGGTGGTGGTGCGTATGCGCACAACCACGACCGATGATGTGCTGGCCAAAGATCCTCGCTATCGGATCTTTGGTCCTGGCCATGGTTGTGCGCATGTGTAAGGCGGCCTGCCATGCCGGCGGACGAGGAGTGGGCGGAGACCTGAGACACATATACGGGTGGCGGACGAGAGAGAGAGAGAGATAGAGAGGGGGCCCGCTCAGAATTAAACCCTAGGTGTCCCGGGTGCTTGCCAAGCCGTGCAAAATGGCATGGCTTTTAGGTTGCCCGGCGGGACTGTAGGTTGCCATTGGCAACTGGGCAACTGCAAATTTCGAGCCCTGAAAGATTGGGAATAATAACCAACAGCAGTGCATTTGATGTTGTCAGCATGGACTTCAATAAGGCCTTTGCCAAAGTCCCACATGGGAAACAACTCAAAAAATTCAACCTCATGGGTTTGAAAGCAAGTTAGCAAATTGGATCCAACATTATGTAGGAAAGAACTGCAGATGCAGGTTTAAATCGAAGGTAGTATTGCGTACAGTTTTGGTCTCCAAATCTGAGGAAGGACATTATTGCCATAGAGGGAGTGCAGAGAAGGTTCACCAGACTGATTCCTGGGATGTCAGGACTGTCTTATGAAGAAAGACTGGATAGACTTGGTTTATACTCTCTAGAATTTAGGAGATTGAGAGAAGATCTTATAGAAACTTACAAAATTCTTAAGGGGTTGGACAGGCTAGATGCAGGAAGATTGCTCCCGATGTTGGGGAAGTCCAGGACAAGGGGTCACAGCTTAAGGATAAGGGGGAAATCCTTTAAAACCGAGATGAGAAGAACTTTTTTCACACAGAGAGTGGTGAATCTCTGGAACTCCCTGCCACAGAGGGTAGTCGAGGCCAGTTCATTGGCTATATTTAAGAGGGAGTTAGATGTGGCCCTTGTGGCTAAGGGGGTCAGAGGGTATGGAGAGAAGGCAGGTACGGGATACTGAGTTGGATGATCAGCCATGATCATATTGAATGGCGGTGCAGGCTCGAAGGGCCGAATGGCCTACTCCTGCACCTAATTTCTATGTTTCTATGTTTCTATGTAGACACAAAATGCTGGAGTAACTCAGTGGGACAGGCAGCATCTCTGGAGAGAACCTTCTCTCCAGAGTTGCTGCCTGTTCCGCTGAGTTACTCCAGCATTTTGTGTCTACTTTTGGATCTAACATTGGTTTCCTAATGAGAGGTAGAGGATAATGCTGAAAAGCTGTTTTTGTGATTGAAAGACTGTCACAAAAGCTGTGTCACAGGGATTGTGGCTCTGCCCTTATGTTCGATGTTATACATTAGTAGTTGGCTATGAATACAGCAAATATAATTGGTACATTTTTCAGATGATACAAAAATTGGTGGCATTGTTGAGAATGAAGTAGATAGTCGGGTTATAGGATGATTGTAGATCATTTGTTAGTGTGGGCAGAGCTGTGGCAGATAGAATTTAATTTGGATAAGTGGTTTACTTTGGAACTACACAATGGATAACATCTTACGCTATTCACATCGACAGAGTTGTGAATCTGTGGAATTCTCTGCCACAGAAGGCAGTGGAAGCCAATTCACTGGGTTTAGATTTAGCTCAGGGCTAAAGGAATCAAAGGATATGGGGAAAAAGCAGGAACGTGGTACTGATTTTAGATGATCAGCCATAATCATATTGAGTGGCGGTGCTGGCTCAAAGGGCCGAATGGCGTACACCTGCACCTATTTTGCTATGTTTCTATTCACAAATGACAAGCTCTTCTCACCAGAAAACAATCTGGCAAATTTATACTGCAAACAGACACAACATCCACCAAAGCCATCCCGTCTAATGAAACGACAATAGAGTCATAGAGTGATACAGTATGGAAACAGGCCCTTCAGCCCAACTCTCCCACACTGGCCAACAATGCCCCAGCGACACTATCCCACATGCCTGCGCTTGGTCCATATCCATCCAAACCTGTCCTATCCATGTACCTGTCTAACTGTTTATTATACAATGGGATAGTCCCAGTCTCAACTACCTCCTCTGGCAGCTCGTTCCGTACACCCACCACCCTTGATGTGAAAAAGTTACCCCTCGGATTCCTATTAAATCTTTTCCCCTTCACCTTGAACCTATTTCCTCTGGTCCTTGATTCCCCTACTCTGGGCAAAAGACTGTGCATCCACCCGATCTATTCCTCATGATTTTGTATACCTCTGTCAGATCTCCCCTCATCCTCCTGCGCTCCATGGAATACAAACCCAGCCTACTCAACCTCTCCCTATAGCTCACACCCTCTAGTCCTGGCAACATCCTCGTAACCTTTTTCTGAACCCTTTCAAGCTTGACAATATATTTTTACTCCAATCCCTTTGCACTAAAATGAACATTTGCTCGCTCAGTAGGTTGCTCTACATTCATGTTTACTCCCTGTGTGTCATAAACCAGCACGCAAATAACGTTTTTATGCAAGTGAAGCAATATTAACGTATATTAACATTTAACTTAACATACATGGTGTCAGCTACAATTGTTCTGACTTCCACCACCCATCTGTCCAATCTCACTCAATGCTTTAAAGCCTTTCCACTCTTTAATGCCACCACCAGGGCAGGCACAGATCACGCTGATACCTTGTAACTTTGCTTTGATGAAATGTATTTGATCTTACACCTCTGTTTTCCTCTCTGCGCGCACTGAAACTGCACATTCAGGTGAATATCATCACTCCCTAGTCCCCAATATCTACCTCGGCTCCCATTGCTTGGCATTCACCCAAGTAGCCAATGTTGGGCTGGGCATAAAGTTTGGGGAGTCTTACTTCGTGCCCTGCCATGCATAAGGTGCAGACCATAACCTTTGGTGCAGACTTCTTATGCCCTCCGCCGGGGCATGTGCGGGCGGGCGCGCGCTCCACTCCCCAGGGCACGTCCGGGCGCGCGTATATGGGCGCGGCCCTGGCTGGGAGCAGCAGGAAGGGAAAGTGAAAGCGCCGAGCAGCAAGATGAGGGTTGGTGCCGTCAGTCTGGCCGTCGTCCTTACCTGTCTCAGCCTGTCCCGCCCAGGCGCTGCAGACCCCCGGACTTGGAAAGGTAAAGGGATGCTGGTTGACCGAGGGTGGTCAGCTGCAGCGAGTGGGGGCAATGCCTGGAGAGCCGCTGGTCCAGAGACTGGGTGTGACTTTCCCGCCGGTTATCTACCTGCCCTGCTGTTGCTTTGGTTTGGATCGATCGGGTGACGTGGGGAGGGGGGACGTGCTGAATGTGCAACAGCCTGTCATCCATAATATTGACATCGCCCAAGCTTGCATCCGACCACACATCACCTGCAAACTAGGATGCATCACCCATGGTCAGTCATGACCGGGCGGGGGGGGGGGGGGGGGGGGGGGGGCTGCTATACACCTGCCCCCATCCGACGCCTGCCGTCCTCTGCCCTTCTGGGAGCATGGTCCCGGGAACACATGCCGGACCGCCTCTTCTCCACCCTGACCCACAAGAACACGTCCCGGCTGCACCCTGTCACACCCAACCCTGGCACCCTTCTCCCCATCACACATCCTCAACCCCCATGCCCCTTCCCCATCCACTGGCCAGCCCATAGTCACCAGAAACTCCGGCTGCATTTCCCTGCAACTTCGCCTGTTGCGCTCCCAGTCTGCTGCTCCGTAAAGATAGAGTGAGATATCTTCCCCTCCGCTTCCCTAGTATCTGCTTTGTCCCCTGCATAAAGACAACTTCCCTTGTACCAATGCTATATAAACTGTCTGAACAGTATCTTCGGAATAAAATAGCATCTACAGTTCCTTCCTACACAAATGGAAACCGGTGTCTGCCGTTCGGACCTATTCTGCTCCTCTTTTTAATAAGATCGATCTTTTACCTTAACATCATTTCACTGTGCGTGGTATTTCCGATACAGTCTCACCAGCATTTTATAAAATTGTAATAAGATAGAAAATGCTGAAAACATCCGACAGGCCAGATTGATGGAAAGAGAAACGAAGTTAACGTTTCAGATCAGAGACGTTATGAGAATAAAGTATTTTTAAGTTACAGAATTATTTGTGGAAAGGATGGATAGGACAAATAGAATATTTGTGGCGGAGTGAAGCTACGATGACCCAATCAAGTTTAAATTCTGAATTCGGGCAAGGCCAACTTTGATGGGAGGAACTTGCTAAAGTTAATTTTCTCTACCTTCCCACAGTGTCCTCAAATATATCTTACAACCAAAGGAATGTCGGTGAATGGGATGCTTTGGTGGTGACAATAGTTCAGGGCATGCATGTTCCTGTTAGAGTGAAGGGCAAGGCAGGTGGGTGGAAGCAAACTTGGATAAATAAGAGAAATTGAGGATCTGGAAAAACAAGGAGGCATGGGGCAGGTGTAGACAGCTAGGATCAAGTGTATCCTTGGATTACTTTTGGGAACTGTGGAGTATATTTAAGAAGGACGCAGGAGGGCAAAAATGAGACGAGATAGCTCTGGAAGATAATAGTAATGCAAATCCAAAGGGATTTTATGTACATTGAGGAAAAGAGGGTAACTAGAGAGAGAACTAGGGCCCCTCAGAAACTAAAGCAGTCATCAGTGTTTTGGTTGCAGG
The DNA here is from genome assembly GCF_010909765.2 of Amblyraja radiata. Lineage (NCBI taxonomy): Eukaryota > Metazoa > Chordata > Chondrichthyes > Rajiformes > Rajidae > Amblyraja > Amblyraja radiata. The sequence continues at coordinate 103,700,114 of NC_045957.1, read as the reverse complement.
AGATGGACCAGATCCTCAATGAGTATTTCTCTGTTTTTAACATGGAGAAAGACATGAAGACTGGAGAACATGGAACATTTAATGGAGATATCAGAGGACAGTCTGTACTGCGGTCAAGGAGATGCCGGATGTCCCAAGGCATGTGAATCTAGATAAATCCTCTGAGCCTGATAAGATATATTTGAGGACACTGGGAAGGTAGAGAAAAAATTGCAAGCCGCCTGGCTCAGACATATGAATCATGACACGGGTGAGGTGCCAGAAGGTTGGAGAGTGGCTAATGTTGTGCCTCCATTTAAGAAAGGCTGCAAGGAAAAAGATGGGAACTATAGACCAGTGATTAGGGATAGCCAGCATGGTTTTGTACGTGGGTGATTTAGTCCCATGAATCTGAGGGTTTTTTAAGAAATAACCAAGAAGGATGATAAGGGCAAAGTTGTAGACGTTTATATGCATTTGACAAGGTCGAGAGTGAAGATGGTTAGCGATAATTACAGCACGATCTTGGATCAGTTGGGCAAGAGGGCTGAGGAATGGTTAATTGAGTTTCATGCAGATAAGTACGCTGCATTTTGAGGTGTGAAACCCAGACAAAAAGCCAATGCGTCTTTGGGATGTGGGAGGAAACCCACACGCTTGCATGGGAGATTGTGCAAATTCAACACAGCCAGTGCCCGAGAACAGGGTCAAACACAGATCTCTGGCGTGTGAGGCAACAAGTCCACCAGCTGTGCCACTATATTTTATTTTCCAACACACAAAGAATTATACGTTGATAACTTTGGTTACTAAAAAAAAAAGAAACTATCCATTTTCAGTCTTAAATCTCTTAAGTGACGCTATGTCCCCCTTTACAGCTACTGTATGTTTTAATTCAGTTCAAGACAATGGAGCAGTACATTGGCCATAAAGTTGCTGCCTAAAATTGCCAGAGACCCGGAATTGATCCTGAATATGCATGTATGGGGTTTTGTTTTCTCGTTTATAACATTGTTTACAGAGTACTATGTTTATATATTCTGTTGTGCTGCTGCAAGTAATGATTTCATTGTTCTAACTGGGACGGGAGAGAATAAAACACTCTTGACTCTTAACTTACGTCGCTAATGTGTGGGACAGAACTAGTGTATGGGTGATCGGTGGTCGGCGTGCACTCGGTGGGCCGAAGGGCCACGCTGTATCTTTAAATTAAACTAAAAACACTGAAACCAGATGAAATCTAAAGAAGAGTCTCCACCCGAAAAGTCACCCAATTTCTTCTATCCAGAGATGCTAGCTGCTCCATGGAGTTCCCCGCACAATTAAAGCATGGAATAGTCTTCACCCTACCAAAGGTACCCAACCAGACGCAACAAAATTTAAGGTAGCTCTTTTTTTCCCAAGAACCCTTTTTTGCTTAAGTCCAAGTCAAGGGTCAAGAGGGTTTTATTGTCATGTGTCCCAGATAGGACAATGAAATTCTTGCTTGATACCATATATAACAATTACAGCACGGAAACAGGCCATCTCGGCCCTTCTAGTCCGTGCCGAACACTTATTCTCACCTAGTCCCATCTATCTGCACTCAGACCATAACCCTCCATTCCTTTCCCATCCATATACCTATCCAATTTATTTTTAAATGATAAAATCGAACCTGCCTCCACCACTTCCACTGGAAGCTCATTCCACACAGCTACCACTCTCTGAGTAAAGAGGTTCCCCCTCATGTTACCCCTAAACTTCTGTCCCTTAATTCTCAAGTCATGTCCCCTTGTTTGAATCTTCCCTACTCTCAATGGGAAAAGCTTATCCACGTCAACTGTCTATCCCTCTCATCATTTTAAAGACCTCTATCAAGTCCCCCCTTAACCTTCTGCGCTCCAAAGAATAAAGACCTAACTTGTTCAACCTTTCTCTGTAACTTAGTTGCTGAAACTCAGGCTACATTCTAGTAAATCTCCTCTGTACTCTCTCTATTTTGTTGACATCTTTCCTATAATTTGGCGACCAAAATTGTACACTATACTCCAGAATTGGCCTCACCAATGCCTTGTACAATTTTAACATTTCATCCCAACTTCTATACTCAATGCTCTGATTTATAAAGGCCAGCACACCAAAAGCTTTCTTTACCACCCTATCTACATGAGATTCCAACTTCAGGGAACTATGCACAGTTATTCCTAAATCCCTCTGTTCAACTGCATTCCTCAATTCGCTACCATTTACCATGTACGTCCTATTTTGATTTGTCCTGCCAAGATGTAGCACCTCACACTTATCAGCATTAAACTCCATCTGCCATCGTTCAGCCCACTCTTCCAAATGACGTAAATCTCTCTGTAGACTTTGAAAATCTACTTCATTATCCACAACACCACCTATCTTAGTATCATCTGCATACTTACTAATCCAATTTACCACACCATCATCCAGATCATTGATGTATATGACAAACAACAGTGGACCCAACACAGATCCCTGGGGAAACCCACTAGTCACCAGCCTCCAATCTGACAAACAGCCATCCACCATTACTCTGGCATCTCCCATTCAGCCACTGTTGAATCCATCTTGCTACTCCACCATTAATACCCAACAATTGAACCTTCTTAACCAACCTTCCATGTGGAACCTTGTCAAAGGCTTTACTGAAGTCCATGTAGACAACATCCACCGCTTTACCCTCATCAATTTCCCTCGTAACCTCTTCAAAAAATTCAAGAAGATTAGTCAAACATGACCTTCCAGGCACAAATCCATGTTGACTGTTCCTAATCAGACCCTGTTTATCCAGATGCTTATATATATTATCTCTAAGTATCCTTTCCATTAATTTGCCCACCACTGACGTCAAACGAACAGGTCTATAATTGCTAGGTTTACTCTTAGAACAACAGATGCAGCACAACAGAATATGTAAACATAATACAGAACAGGATATAAAAGTTCAGTGTGTCTATATACCATAGATCATACAATAAATAAACAGATAAAATGCAATAGGCTGGTATTTTTCAGAGTTTGGAGTTTGGTTGTGGTGGGTCCACTCCAGTTTAAATTCCATTTGGAATATTTTTGGAGGACCAAGAAACCAAGAAGCAAGGGTTACTCCAGGGAGTTACTCCAGCTCCAGGGAGTAATTCTGCGTTGGTTTTCAGCGGTCGCGGTGAGGCGGCGACCGGACAGCAATGGCGGCCAGATCTCCCACAATGCAATGGGAGGGAGAAAGTGGCCGACGCCGACCAGTTGCCGTGGCAGTGCGCATTTGCAGGGCGGCACATGCGCACAACCACGGCCGATGATGTGCTGGCCGTGGCAGTGCGCATGTATAAGGCGGCCTGCCGAGCCGAGACCCGGGAGCCGAGAGCCGAGACCCAGACACGAATGGCGGGCGGAGATAGAGAGTGACAGAGAGAGAGAGATAAAGAGGGGGCCCACATAGGTGTCCCGGGTGCTTGCCAAGCCGGGCAAAATGGCATGGCTTTCAGGTTGCCCGGTGGGACTGTAGGTTGCCATTGGCACCCGGGCAATCGTTAATTTCGAGCCCTGTTAAAGGGTTTACATGGCACAGGGACTTTTGCCCCCTCCATTTGACATGCATGATTAAATTTACACAGAATATGTAACATGTCAATCCTTCCTTAACAATGATGATTGGTGTGGTTGTGCCAGGAGCCTGAGGGGTCCGGCTGGTCGAGTGAGTCTCCATTCTCCAAATCCTTCCTTGCTGTCGTCATTACATTGCAGTGCGTCTCCTTCACATCGGTGATGGATTCTCTTGAGGCCGTCACGTCGACATACTCTATTTTCCGCAGATCCAATGGTTACCAGTTTCCAAGGTAAACGAGCAATAGCGGTGTGTCCATGGTAACTCAACTTGTCCGTCCTGGGAAGAGATTTCTTAAAGGAAAAAAGGTTAGCCTGTCAGGTTTTTCGGCACAATACTGACAATCTTACAGTGGTGAAGGTGGATCCACGCATCTCTCCCTTCCACCTTAGCTGCAGTAGGGGTTGTGAGGAGGACCTGGTAGGGTTCTTCCCACCGAGCACAATTCTTGATCATTACATAAGCACCAGGTTCAATTATAGACTGAGTGGTTAGAGGTGGGAGTTCCTCGTACCCTGCTCGTAACCTGGAATGTAGGTCTCTCAATGCCTTGGTTAACGATAAAATATAGTTAGTAATTTCTGTTGTCATGTGGTGAAAGTGAACGGCCTTTGCGGTATTCTGATTCCATGGGGTTCCGAGTGAGCGGTCATATATAATCTCTGCTGGGCTCAATCGTGCCTTCCCTGCTGGGGTGGTGCGCATCTGAAACAGTGCCACAGGGAGTAGTTTAAGCCAGCTAGTCCCTGTTTCAGTCTGTAATTTGGCAAGTTTGCTTTTCAATGTTTGATTGGCCCGTTCAACGAGTCCAGCAGCCCGTGGTCAATGGGCACAATGTAATTACTGTTGGATGCCCATCTGGGCGCAAAATTCTTTGTTCACCTTTCCCACAAAATGAGGGCCATTGTCCAAACTCAGCCATGTTGGGATCCCATACCTGGGTATAATTTCTTTCATAAGTACTTTAACAACTGTAGAGGCTTTGTTATCCGTGGTGGGGTAAACCTCAATCCATTTACTAAAGGCATCAACAATAACCAATACATATTTATAACACTGACATCTTTCCTACTCAATGTAGTCCATTTGGAGGGTCTCAAAGGGACCTATGGGTAAGGGGGTTCTCCCATTTTCGCAAGTTATACCCTTCCCGGGTTTATGTTCCTGACAGATCAGACAACGACTACTAATCCCCTGAGCCAGAGTCTGCAACTTTGGATGCCACAATGTAGCTAGAAGCGTATCACCAGTTGCTCGAGCACCACCATGAGTTGCAAAGTGTATATATTCAATAACCCACATCACGAGTTCATCTGACATACATGTTTGCCCTGCCGGGGTAACCCATACTCCCGACAAAGTCAACTGTAAATCCGAGCTGCTTCCACATTTCTATGTCTCGGTCAGGAGCGGCCTCCTGTAATCTAACGACGCCTTGGATGGTTG